>NC_064624.1:60289090-60936671 GCF_023898315.1 Schistocerca nitens
AAATATAATCTTCTTTCCAATGACCAATTTGGTTTTAGGCCCGGAAAAGGCACACAATATGCTATAGCACTGTTCACTAAAGTAATTTTAGAAGCACTGGACAAAGGTGAAAATGTAAGTTGTAGCTTTTTAGACTTGTCCAAGGCCTTTGATTCAGTTGACCACAAAATCTTACTTCATAAATTACGGCAAATAGGAATAAGAGGTGTGACAAAGAAGTGGTTCAAATCATGCTTGGAAAACAGAGTTCAACGAGTTGAGATATCACAAGTTTCAAACAATTCCTCTGGCACGATTGTGTCATAACCGGCAACGTACGATGCAGCCCTATGGGATTCGCGCACAGGATTGCCTCGGTGCGATGTCTATGGCTCGTCTTCGTGTTTTACGTCGCGGTTGGAGCAGATCTCCACCTTGGCTCCTCCGGAGACCCAAACTTATTTTAGATTTGACTAATTTTAAGAAAGATGGCACACCAGATTTTAAGTTCCAATCTCTGTTTTTTAACATTTTAGATGTGCATCACGGGTTCACTGTCGTTTATACTGATGGCTCCAAACAGGAGAATTTCCTTGGCTGTTCTGTGGTGTTCCCGGATCATGTTACCCGGATTTGCCTCGCTGCTGAATATACCGTTTTCGCAGCGGAGCTCCACGCGATCCTGAAGGCACTGGAGCAGATGCATCGTGTTCGGGGAGATCGATTTCTTATCTGCTCCGATTCTCTTAGTGCCTTACAACCACTGCAGAACCTATACCCGACTGAGGAGATGGTCCAGCTGATACATGACCAACTGTACTTGCTCCAACAGCGGGGTAAAGAGGTATCCTTCTGCTGGGTGCCTGGTCATGTCGGCATATGGGGCAATCAACAGGCCGATCGGGCTGCCAAGGAGGCCTGCAGAGAGCAGGATGTGGTCCAGTGTCCTATCCCCTTGCAGTCAGTCATCGCTGCACTCCACAGGAAGTGCATGGAGATGTGGGAGGACGAATGGCTGGCGGTGACGGCCAATAAACTGCAGTCGGTAAAGTCAACCACTCGGCCGTGGCCTTCCTCCTGCCGGCTGCTCAGGTGGGAAGAGGTGGCCCTCACACGTCTTCGGTCGGGCACTGTCCTCTGATGCATAGCTATTTATTACGGCGGGAGGATCCTCCGTTTTGTGATGCTTGTGGTGTGCCAATCTCTGTCCGGCACATTTTAACAGACTGCATTTTATACCGTGATGCAAGGGCAGAAGCACAAGTTTATGGGGATGTGCCTTGTGTTTTAGCTAACGATGAGACTTGTGTGTCTAGGGTTTTTAAGTTTTGTGATGTGTCCGGACTCTGGCCTAAACTTTTAGACTGGAGGTTTTAATGTATTGCAGAGTGGCTGACTCCTCCCCTTTTTCCTTGCGGTCAGCCAGCCACTTCCATCTGCTCCATTGTTTTAGCTCCCTCTACCATTTTGTTCCTGTGTTGTCCATGTCTTACTGCTGACGCCCTGCTTCATCCCACGCTTCGGTGTGGGTGAGCACTTATTTTTCAACGATTGTTCCCCGTGTTTTATGTTCCGTTTTATGTAAATGTTCTGAGTTTTTTTTCTTGACACCCATCTCACTATGATACTGAACGGGCACTGAAGACCTTGCTGTCGTGCGCCCACCAACCCTTCTACTACTACTACTACTACTACTACTACTACTACAATTCCCTTATAAAACACCTGTCTGACCCAGAAAATGTGAATATAGGCATCCCACAGGGAAGTGTATTAGGCCCAATATTGTTTCTTATATACATTAACGACTTCCCACAAAGTATCAGACATGGCAAAAAAATACTTTTTGCTGATGACAGCAACATAGTAATAACAGGTGAAAATCCAACACAATTGTCAGAAAGAGCAAACGAGGCTCTCAATGATGTCCAAAACTGGTCATTAAAAAATAAAGTAACCCTAAATGTAAAGAAAACTAACTATATTAACTTCCAATTGAACAAAAAACACAATGCCACTAGAATAAAAGTTAATAATAATGAATTAGAATGTGTAACAAGTACCAAATTCTTAGGGATGAATGTAGACAGCCAACTGAAATGGACAAACCATGTCAACATTTTGGCAAAGAAATTATCCACAGCATGCTATGCTCTTAGAATCCTTGCATTGGTATGCAGTAATACCTGTCTTAAAATAACATATTACGGATATCTACACTCAGTCCTCAGCTATGGGATCATGTTTTGGGGAAGAAGTGCCAGTAACATACAAACTGTGTTCAAAGTACAAAAAAGAGCCATAAGGATAATAACAAATAGCAACAACAGGGCCCACTGTCTAGAATTATTTAGAAAGCTAGGAATTCTAACTGTTTCTTGTGAGTATATCTTTCAGAACATGATGTTCATTAAGAAAAATCTCAACATGTACAACACAAACAGCCTAATACATGACCATGAAACAAGAGCTTGTCACCACCTCCATCTAGATAGAAAGAACAAGGCAAAGACGCAAAAAAGTATATTTTATAATGGGATAAAACTTTATAACAAATTACGACAAGAAATTAAAGAAATAAATGAGCCCCTCACTTTCAGACAAAAGCTTAAAACCTTTTTAGTAAGTAAAAGTTGTTATACTGTAAAAGAATATTTAACATAGATGTAGATTATTAGCAACATATGACACTATCACCAAAATGTTATGTAATTATAAATATGTGTATGACTAGTTATAAAAACTACACAAAATATGAGAAACCTGTTTAATTGTAAATGTATGTGTGTTCATGTGTTGTAATCTGACGATATCCATACAATATTTATTGTTCCACGGATGAATAAATAAATAAAAAATTGCATATCAACAGATTGCTGAAGCTGCAACAAAAGCAATCAGGTGTATTGGAAGACTGTCCTCTCAAAACTTATTCAAGGAATTTCAAATATTAACAGTCCACTGTATGTGACACTCGTGTATATCCAATTAAATTTATGTGTCATTGTTAAACACAGAACTGCAAAATTACAGACCAACAATCAAAGATGATTATTACATTAACAGCAGCAGACTACAAGTGGCTGATAAGAATCCTGCCAAAGGTAGGTGCTTATTATACAACAAATTACCACAGTTAAAAAATGTAAAAGCTCTACCAATCTTCAAAATGAAACTAAGAGAGTACATGAATGCAACATGTTTATACAATGTCAAGGAATACATTGAGACTAGTCCAAAACAACTAGAAAGAATTGTAGTAATGAGGCAAAATCCTATAACATGCTATATAGATTGCGCCAGTCAAAAAACACATGGAATTTTTCTTGTGTTTAATGAACAGTTAAGTGTTGGAGCAGAAGCTGAAATTTGATGCTGGTAACTAGTAAATTACATTAGTAACAAAGTTTTTAATTCACTTGTGTTTTCATTTGTTACAGCTGTACATAAAAGGCAATGTCCTGACAGACTTACTCATTTACTTGTTGACTGTCTCAGCATCACCGAGCCCAAACCACAATTTGTGGTGTGTGTTGATCTTACACCGTAGGTATTGTTAAAGAAGGGAAATGAAGTTCAACCCCTAGGTGGGTGATAAAGGGGATGAAATATTTTTTCAAAATATAACACTAATAAGGCAATTTTGAAGACAGGCCTATGGAAACTGATATTTGGTTCCTTGGTGAGAAATACAGAAATACGTGTTTCAGATTTTTTTGAAATTTAACTTCTATAGGAATGAAGTAGTGGGTAAAATGTTATTTTGGGAATAAATCATTATTAAAGAACTACTATGAAAACAACATATATGAAAATTGGTATTTGAATTCTCAGTTAAAAATAAACGAATACTTGTTTCAGTGGTTTTGGAAATTCAACCCCTAATGTTGAAATGTTTTATGAAACTATCTCATTGTGAAAGCATTTTAATCCAAATCTATAAATTTGTAATTTTGCTACTCTGTTGGAAATAAACAAATACACATTTCACTGTTTTTGGAAATTCAGCCCCTAAGCAGGTGAAACATGGTATGACCAATTTTAAGAAAATATTTCGTTACATAAAAAAAATTTTGAAGCCTATTTTATGAAAGTCAGTATATAGCTTCTTGGTTGGATATTAAGAAATATGCATCAGGGTATGATATTTTCTATGGAAAAATCACTGCAAGAAGTCAAAAGGTATGATTAATAAAAACCTTGGAACTGAGCTACCATAGTCAGTTTTTGGCCAGAGGTACATTCAGAAAAGACCATGTTTCCAACTCCTTACTTAGTGTAAAAAGTTTAGAAGGTGCTGCAGTTGTGAATAACATAAAAATTCAATTAAAGAGAAACGAAAATCTCTACAGACCATACAGTGTTCATGAGCAAAGCAGCAGGCAATAAGGTAGTTTATACATATACGTGTATGTAAGACAACTGTAAAATAATATGAGTGCTGAAGTTGCAATTTACTCTGTACCTGTGAACTTTAAATGTGCTCTGCTGTATCCATTAGCACACTAAACAGTGGTACAATGCTGATCTAAAAAATAAATTTTCAGGAGTGTGTATTAAGAGAGCATAGTGAATAAGACACTGCGGAGGTGAAACTCATACAGCTACTTTTGTAACACAACCTTTGTTTGCTGCCAGACCACTTGGAGCACTGCAGGTTTATCAGTCCATCATCTCACATATCACTAAGAATAATCGATTTTTGAAAATATAATGTAACTGAATAGATAACAAAGCTATTCTGCATTGGCAGCAAGACAAAACACATATAAAGGTATTGAAATTTCCAAGCTTTCTGTCCAACTGGCTTCTTTTTCTGGTAGAAGGGTTGAAGGGGAAGAAAAATGGTTCAAGGGAAAGGACTGGTGAGACTTAGGAAATAGGGAGAGTTGAGAAAAGTCACTTGAAACCCCAGGTCAAAGCAGATTTACTGGACATGATGTAAACCCTAGTCTTTCCTTCTCATCCCATGTGGTTAGTCTCCCCTGACCTGGGCTTCCGGCCAAGTTTTCTGATTTCTCCACACTTCTTGAAAGTCATCCATTCTTTTCCTTCATCCATATTTCATCCCCTTCAACACATCTGCCAGAGGAAGGAACCAGTGGCTCCAAAAGCTTGCAAATTTAAATACCTTGCCCCAAAGAAAAGACACCGTAGTGATAATGCAGCCACTATGAATCAAGCCACAAAGAAATTAGTGTGGACATCTGATGCCATTGGGCATTGATTTAAATCAATAGGGAAAGCTGAAAATTTGTGCTGGACTGGTATTTGAACTCTGTTACCTGCTTACTAGGCAGATACGCTGAAAACTGTGCCATATAGACACAATGGTCGTTACAACTGCAGGGAATACTGCCACACTCACATGCTGCTGATTGCACTCCTTTCCCATTATCCTTATTCCTCATGGCATTTGACTGAATCCTGTAAGAGTTTGAGCATGCTGTGCATCTGTGAAGAGCAACAAATTTTGCTCTCTAAATGTCCTGAGTTTGCAATAGAGCGACAATCTGAAGAGATGAGAACTTACTAGTTTCCTCACCTTAATTATGTATGTGGAGTTTATTCTATTCAACATTTCAGGAGTATCCTGAGATAGAGGTGGGGCCATTACACACTATCCTTGACTTGTGAAGTGTAGCTTTGTTCCATAGACCAAATAAAGATAGATAAACTTCCATAATATGGAATGAACAAAGACATACATTAACAAAAGACAAATCAGAGAAATTAAGTCTATATCGACAATAAACTATAACCATCTTGCCTAATGTTATACATGTTAATGCCAGTTACATTAATCAGTGATTTATAAACAAAGCTATTACTTAAAAAATACTGGCACATCACCAGGTTCATCTCCTACTGGTGGCTTAATATTTACTTGGTATCACTAGTGCTTTTAAAGGAAAATAGTTAAGTACAGCCCTAACTACTGGGTCCTGCTTGCAGTGCATTACTGCTTCACTAAAAAGATTGATACTTGCACTGTGGAAAACAGAACTTATCAGTCCTTGAATCAAGATATTCACATAATTTGTATGAGAAGTGGCTATTGAGGAATGTTTTCTATCTTCTTTTGTACTGGCTGGGATTCCTAGTTGTGAAATAGCCAGTTTTTTGTATTTTTAACTCCGAGAATTAGACAATGTGCTGTGCCTCAGGAACTAAATTTGACAAGAAGCACACAAAACTTATTGTAACTTGGGCAACTGATCAGTATTTGTTCTGCCAACTACAACATTTTCTTTGCTTGAAAAACACATCTTATCACCTTAATGGCTTTATTTCATCAGCCTCATGCTCTTTTTACGCTATTCGGCTGACTGAACTGAAACGGAACAAAATGTATTTTTAGAATGGCTCTCTTGAGGATTAGGGACATAATGCATAATCTAGGACCCACAACCAAGTAGATGAATGTAAGAAATCTTTCAAAACCACCCTCAAGTTGACCTGTAGTAACTACTATTAACAGCCTGTGAGAAAATCTAGTAAGTTCTCATCTCTTCAGATTGTCACACTATTACAAACTCAGGACAACTAGAAATTTGTTGCTCATTGACAGCATTTCACACTGTGTTACAAATTGAAGGGAAAAAGTTCAATTACTGGGGAAGACATCTTTATGACCTTGAAAATTTACACTTTTTTCCTCACTGCCGGTGCATAAAATGAAATTTACTGGTTTAACTGAAACATCTAGACTCATACAGTAAGTACAGGTGACTGTTCTTCAGAGACCACTGCAATACTTTTGCCATATAAAACTGCAAGTAGAATTTATCAATCAAAATCATATTACACATGCAAGCTTCTGGAGCCAGTAACTCCTCCTAATGACAGAAGGGATAAGGGGAAGGAAGAGTGGTGAAGGAAAAGGACTGCTTAGGTTTAGGAAATGGAGGACAGTTTAGAAAAGTCAGACAGAACTCTGGTTGGGGGGGCTTGCTGGATTGGATGAGAAGGAAAGACCATAAGCATGGCATAAGCTTCTCATAATCCAATAAATGTCCCCTGACTGGCTTTCCTGTTGACTTCTTCACAATTTGCTTCATTCCCTAAAACTCGCCAGTCCCTTTCCTTCACACTTGTTCATTGCTCACCAACCATTCTGTTGGATGAAGGAAACACTACCTGTAGAACCTTGTTTCCATAATAATTCATCCCTTTATGTGT
Organism: Schistocerca nitens; assembly: GCF_023898315.1. Lineage (NCBI taxonomy): Eukaryota > Metazoa > Arthropoda > Insecta > Orthoptera > Acrididae > Schistocerca > Schistocerca nitens. The sequence goes on from NC_064624.1 coordinate 60,296,252, forward strand.
CAAAGTTAGATTTAATCTTGAATAGTGAAGATCATCCTTTCTCCTAGTATTGTAGTTATGCACACTGCTATTACTTTTGAATTGGGTTTGGTTGTTAATAACAAATTTCATAAGAGAGTATTTTTTTGAGATGTAAGATGGCGGCGAGTGTAGTGATGCATAGTGAACGAGTGAATAAAAGTTACTGTTCTGTCGTAAAAAAGGAATCCTGTGAAAACTGTAAAAGTGAAATCGAAAAACTAAACGAACGCATTTCAAGTTTACAAAAAGTTGTAGATGTTTTAAGACGTGAGGTTTCGTATATAACTAATGAAAACTGTGAGCTGAAGAAGTTGCGCCATATTCTAAATGATAAAACAATAAAGCGGAAAGGGAGCGATAGACAGGCATGAAAGGCAGCAAATGAAATTATAATTACAGATAAAAACAGGAACAGTGTTCTGTCGAATAGTAGTGATGCCTGCAATAAGGATATGCAAAACGCTAGTGAAGTGATGCAAGACAGTGAAACAACGTCCGAGTGGATAAAAGTGTCGCTAAAAGGTAATCCCTTGTCCACTAAAAGAATAACAAACTCCGTAAAATCTGTCACATTTTGCGACAAAAACAAATATGATGTTTTGCAACAAAGTGAAAATACAAATAAACAAAAACCGACGTGTGTGACAAAGAAGAAAGAATCAAAAGTCGACGTCTTTGGAGGCAGTCACACCAAAGGAATTTCTCAAGAAATGCAAGAAAATAGTAAATCAACGACAGTCACAGGCATGGTTAAACCAGGTGCTGGTTTCAAAGAAGTGACGGAAAACATCGTAAAATATAACTATGACAAGCAGGACAGTGTTGTAATCTGCGCAGGATCTAAAGACAGCCCGCATCTCGTGGTCGTGCGGTAGCGTTCTCGCTTCCCACGCCCGGGTTCCCGGGTTCGATTCCCGGCGGGGTCAGGGATTTTCTCTGCCTCGTGATGGCTGGGTGTTGTGTGCTGTCCTTAGGTTAGTTAGGTTTAAGTAGTTCTAAGTTCTAGGGGACTTATGACCACAGCAGTTGAGTCCCATAGTGCTCAGAGCCATTTGAACCATTTGAACCATCTAAAGACATTTACGAAAACAATGCTATGAAAATGTATAAACAGCTCTTGAGTCTTTTTCTAGTACTGTCAAATACAAACATTTTACTGGTGCACTTTACCCACAGGCATGATTTACCTGAATGGTCATGTGTGAATAAGGAAATTCACAGAATTACTGCGAAACTTAAAAGTAGTTGTAGGCTATTCAGCAATGTGAAATTAATTGACTCAAGCACACTTGACAGAGAATGTTTTACGAAACATGGGCTTCACCTTAACAGAAATGGAAAGGCCAGGTTAGGAAACTTAATAAGGGAAGCAATTAAATGCAATTACAAAGTGACAGCCACTGAACTGGGGTGGTATAAATCTCCAATAGCAGAAACACCAGCAAAAACGGGAGCAGCACGCAAATGGATCATCCAAAAAACAGTAGCAACAGAGGAACCTACTACTGAACCAACAGCACGAAGAATCCTGTCAGCACCACCACCACATCCACTACCATTACCACCACCACCACCTCCGGCCACAGAAGCACCAGCAGCAACAACAGCAGCAGCAACTGATCCAACAACAACAGTAGCAGCAGCAACAAAACCATCAACAACAGTTGCAGCAACACAACACTGCCTAACGAGGAGTCAAAGACAAGGTACATCTACATCATTAAATAAGGATTTTTTATGGCTTCAGACAAAGAAATGGAAAAGATTGTGACAAATCAGCAAGAAAATTTGCAGATAAGTCACAACTACTATGCAAAAAGCAGCACATTACCAGGTAATGACAAAAGAAAAAATAGTTGCAAAACAGTCAGGATAATGTGTCAGAATATTCAATGCCTCAGAAACAAAGTACTAGATCTAGAAGTAGCTTTAAATAATCTTGCTGATGTCTCTTGTATTTGTTTATCTGAACACTGGTGCAAGGCTAGTGAATTAAGTCTCATAAATATAAGCAAGTTTAATTTAGCAACACATTATTACTGAAGTGTTTTTAAAAATGGTGGGGTATGCATTTATTCTAGAGTAGGACTGCAGTTCAAAGTGAAAACAGAATTGGACCATCTAAATATAGAAAACATTTTGAATCATGTGCCATAGAGTTAAAAACTGAGGAGAAGAGTGAAAAACTAGTTGTCATTACAGTATATAGATCTCCACTGGGTGACAAAAACATATTCTTCAAAAAAATAGAAGCAGCATTAAACACTTTTTATAGTAATGAAGTGAAATTATTTTTATGTGGAGATTTTAATATTAACCTGTTAATTGAAAGTGATGAAAAAAGACAGCTTTTGAGTATACTCAGCAGCTTCCACATGAAACCACTCTTTACAGATGCCACCAGAATAACAGAACTGTCATTTTCTCTTTTAGACAATATTTTCTCAAATATGGAGAATGGTATCACTGAGCCACTAAACATAATCTTAGGTCTTTCGGATCACAATACACTATTAACATACATAAAATAATCTATCCCCAAGGCAGTAAAATATAAGTGGGGATACAAAAGGCACTTCTATACAGAAAAAGTAAATACTTTCATCCAGTTGTTAGCTAATGAAACCTGGGAAGATGTCTTTGCAGAAACTACAACCGAGGAATCTTTCAATGCTTTTTCTAGTACATTCATGTCCCTATTTGAGATGTGTTTCCCAAAAAAGCTCACAAAGATCAATGTCATGCCTAGGAAGACAAGCCAGTGGATAACACCTGCTATTAGAGTATCTAGTCAAACACTAAAACATATCAGTCAACTCAAAAAAGATAACAAAGATGAACACTTCACAGATTATGTTAAGACATACAAGAAAATTTACAGGAAGGTGATCAAAAAAGCCAAGACAATGCACAATGACAGTGTAATTGCTGGGTCAGCAAACAAATCAAAAGCTATATGGAATGTAGTAAAAAAAGAAATAGGCCCAAGCAAAACTGTTAAAAATCCAGATGACTTTTTTTTAAAAGATGATCAAGGTGTGCTAGTCAGAAATCGTACTTTAGCAAATTACATTAATGACTACTTCATAAATAGTCCAATCAATCTGCATAAAAATTGTCCTAAGATTAGTAGAACATCAATCCCAGAAGAACAAATTGTTAATTCATTATTGCTACCTCCCACAAACAAATTGGAAGTTAATCAAATAATAAAAACAATGAAGAATAAAATGTCCTCAGAGATTGACGAGATACCTTGCTCAGTCATGATGAGATGTGCTAGTGTCATATCAGACCCACTCTCACACATCATAAACATTTCATTTTCAGAAGGTGTCTTTCCACAACGATTAAAAATTGCAAAAGTAAAACCATTGTATAAAAAGGGCAATATACATGAAGTGGGAAACTATAGACCAATAGCTTTATTATCGGTATTTTCAAAAGTAATAGAGACAGTCATGAAAAACAGAATTACAAATTACCTCGAGAAATTCAATCTATTGTCTGTAAACCAACACGGCTTTCGCAAAGGAATGAGTACAGAGTCAGCCATCACCCAATTCATTGAAAATATTGTAACGGGGCTAGATAAGAACAACAGTACAATAGGAATAAATTTGGACCTCTCAAAGGCATTCGATACTGTCCAACATGATATCCTGCTAGACAAATTAGAATATGTCGGTATACGAGGAGTAGCTAAAAAGTGGTTTCAGTCATATCTCCATAATAGGAAACAGGTAGTAGAAATTGCAACAACAAACAGTAAAAACCAAAGTATTGTTTACAGATCGGATATTCAGACTGTGCCAATAGGGGTACCGCAGGGGAGTGTACTAGGACCTCTCCTATTTCTTCTTTACATAAATGATATCAAGATTCCAGTAATTGCGGATGACACAAACATTGTAGTAACTGACATAAACTGGGTATTGCCAAAATCTGCAACCAGAGTTATAGAATATTTGCAAAATTGGTTTGAAGTGAACAAATCAACCATAAATATCTCTAAAACTAATTATATCCATTACAGGAAAGCAAAGTCACACTCTGATCTAGATCTCAGAATACAAAATAAAGAAATTGTGAGAGTTGCTACCACAAAATTCTTAGGTGTACACAAAGACTGGAAATCCCATATCCTGTATCTCTCACATATGTTAAGCTCTGCTTGCTTTGCTTTACGTGTTATTAGCTTTGTATGTAGTAGGGAATGTAGCAGAGCTGTTTACTTTGCTTATATACATTCTGCTATTACCTATGGCCTCATCTTCTGGGGTCATAGTAAGAAAAATCTCAAAACCATCTTCACTCTACAAAAACGAGCTATTAGAATAATTACCAACAGTTCATGGCTAACTCCTTCAAAGCAATTATTTAATCAGCTGAATATTCTACCCATACCGTGCCTCTATATACAGAAAAGCGTAATTAATGTAAAACGAAATATTAACAATTTCCAATCCAACTCGGATCTACATACTTACAACACAAGAAAGTGCAATGACATTCATATAAAAAGAGTTAACAAGGCTTTGGAGCAGAAACAAACAAACATACAAGGAAGTAGATTGTATAACAAACTACTGGTAAAGATAAAAGAAATAAAAAAATTGTCTTCATTTAAAGAAGCAGTATTCAAATTTTTAATGACCAACTGCTATTATAGTGTAAAAGAATACCTGGAATAGCTCCATACTAAACAATTATATTTATGTACTCTGTGCCAATAGTAATTTTTATCTGACTGTTGCTATGATCTAAATAAATAATATGTACAAAAGTGCTAGAATTGTATGTGTTATACCTAAATATCAACTGTGTATTCCATGCAAAAAGTCTTTCTCATGCATCAATGTAAATAATCAAAGTTGTACATGCTATTTCAATGTGGTCTGATGTTATGTAGTCTACTATGCACATCTGTATTTTGTATAGTATTGTTCACCCTATATGTGTGTGTGTATATATACTATGTATTTTTTGACGAAATCCATGCAATGTAAATTGTCTCTGGATGAATAAACTGCTACTACTACTACTACTACTACTACTAATACCTTATTCACGTGTGTTCTCCTGTCATTGCTTGGTAAGTAGGTTTTTAATCTGTCCAATTGTATTAAGAAAGTAGCATTTGCAAAGCATCACTGAGTGTCTTTGTCCACAGATGAACAGTGATCTACTTTTGAAATTTTGTTTTGTATCCATGGGAGACAGCATACTTCAAGAAGCTGGGGACAGACACAAGGCATGCACAGGGCTGCTGTGCTTATGTTTCGCTGGAATCCACACCATAGGGTGTACGGTCAGTCCATTTCTCAGTTCAAAAAGAGCTGCATGAGGATGAGACAGCGAAAACACTGGTGACACTATTAAAGCAGTCTCCTGTAGAGATTCACATCCATATTGGCAGCAGATGACACTAGTGTAATAATGAGTGATGTTAATGAATCTCTGCCCAACACCTTGCAGTTAAGGTTCAATGCCCATTAGCTGACACATAATGTGAAGAAAACAAACTGTATACAATTTGGGAAAGTTAATCAAAACCAAGATCTCCTTCTGGTACTGGGTGGAAATGAGTTAGAAAAGCAATGATGCATAAAACTTTGAGGAACGTATGTTGACCAAGTCTTAATCTGGAAAGACTATCTAATCAAACTTTTTCAGAGACTCAGTTCTGCAAGTTTTGCTCTGAGAATTATTCTAAGGCTTGCTCCTCAATTTGTGCCACAATGGCTTCTTTTGATTACTTTCTGTCTCTTGTAGCTTGTGGAATAGTTTTATGGGGTAAAATCAATAGTCTGTTAAATGAAATTTTTAGATTACAGAAAAGGGCTCCTCAAATCTTGTCACAAAGTTCTGCTAGAGCTCAATGCAAGCCCTTAGTTAAAAAGCTGTGTTTGCTTACATATATAAATGTGTGTTGATGATGAGAGATAGACTTGGTGACCTACAAACTATCTTCAGTTTCCAAACTTACAATACTTACAAGTATGGGTCCCTCCATATAGAACAAGGAAGAACAACCCCTCCCCCCCCCTACCCCCTCAAGTTCATGCAAGCCACTTCCATATCATTCTTCACAATGCACTGCCAACACACATAAAGAGGTTGGAGATGGAATGGCTTTTAGAGCAAAGTTAAAATCATTTCTTTTGAGAGGTGCCTCTACAGTATAAAAGAAAAATGAAAATGAGTATATGGCATTGTTGGCCATGAGGTCCCTATTTGGGTAAGTTCAGCCACCAAGTGAAAGTCTTATTTCAATCGATGCAACACTAGATGACTTACAGCTGGGATAAGTATATAATGATGATGAGGACAACATAACACCCAGTCCATGAGCTGAGAAAATTTCCAACCTGACCAGGAATCGAACCTGGGCCTGCTTGCATAGGAGGCGAGTATGTTATCACCCAGCTAAGCATGCAGAAATATGAAAGAATATTTTAGCTTATAGACATACTAAGCCCTCATATCTTGTTGAGTTATTTTGATTCTCTTACCTGATATACGATCTATGTCCCTGCAGAGAATGTTCCTCTGTTGCTTTTCTGTGGGCTCTGTTCAGATGCAATGCAGTACACCTTCTCTGAAAAGGAATGTGATGCCAGCCTAGTTGTGGTTGATATAGTGTCAGCAGGAGTATGTGCATTATACTTTCTGGCAGTGTTACATAATGTTTTCGACATCTTTTTTTTCCTGGGTATTTTTAGATCAATGTTACATGATTTAGAATCACTGATTTACTTATTGTGCATGTTGCACTTTTCAGCAGTGTTATGTAAAGTGTAAATGTGTTTTCACTGATTCGGAAGACTTTTAATTTTCAAAATTTCTTGGTCACTGATTTACTTCTTGTGCATTTCCATTTACAACAGGGGGCAGCTGCGTGAGCACCAGTGGTCATGGTCGCTTGCTACTTGGGAGGTGAGTGCTCATAGTGAAATGTGTCCGTCAGACATCATTATGTATTGTGGGGGAAGTGCAAAGGGTGCAGTGTCTGCAGAAGAATGAGAGTATGTTAGGCCTGCCATAGTTTTATTCACAAGCCTATAGTTGATGGTGCAGTGCTTAAAGTGGAGAGTAGTTCTTTTAAAATGCAATGAAAAGCAGCAGCATGGCCAGGTTAGGAACTTCAAAGTAGAGGTCAGATGCACCAATGTCACATTATAACAGATTAGTGCAGGATGTCTAGCTACAGTTAGAACTTATAGACCTGCAAGTGACAGGAAGTAGAGTTATAAGATTCATAATGAAATAATTCTTGTTGACTCATATAAAAATTTTCTTCAGCATAAATTTCCACAACATCAAAGTTTTGCCGCTGTTTTTATGTCAATCACGTGTAACATTTCCCCCCTTGAAAAGAGTGACATCTACTCACAGAAGCTCATTGACCGACTAAACTTAAGAGCTTATGTTCAAATCAGCAGTGCTCAAAAAGTGGTACCTAACATTAATTCCTTAGTGAAAAGCAAAATAAGCAGTATTCCCTGAAGGCAGTGTTTCCATATTTATTGTGTGAATAAAGTAGTAACAAAACAAAAGTAGATATCAATTTAAACTTCATCTGAAAATGACCCAATAAAAAGAAATGTAAGTTTCACTTCATTGTAATTTCTCACCAGTACATCAGTTTTAAGATATAAATCTGCAACGAAAGGCATTAATTAGCCACCTAGAAATTGACATCTGCTTAGATCTGTTAAAGAGAGTAGGATAGCCTCTTTGACAACAATTTTTTGTGCTGAGCTGCCTATTTCCAATTCATCCTCCCTTCCCCTGCTCTAGCCCTACCAATACTTACTATGAGTCAGCTGGTAGCTCACTACTAAGGCAAGAGCATGAGCCTGCTTGCACAAGCAGGTAGATGAACAGGCCTAATATAGGCTATATATTTCTCATCCCCTTTCAGTCATGTACCAAGTGAGGTGGCTACACCAGTCTTAATGCACTGGATTCACATTTCAGGAACAGAGTTTATTCCCTATCTGACCATCCCTACATGTGTTTTCTATGTTTTCTTCATGTTGCCAATGTGAACACAGGGAATAGTTCCATTGATTAGGCCACTTGGCAGTCTTGTTGCCCTGTTCTCACCTAATACTATCCTACTTTGTTAATGTTTTGTATCTCTACATATATCATAACTGTAATGTACCTGACATGTCTGATACTTCTGCACTAAGTAGTCTATGGATGAATAAATAATAAATGAAATGGAATAGTGCCAAAACTGCCACCATGCCAAGGAATCAGCATAACTTTTTTGTGAACAACATGAAAACCGAAATATGCCTAAAACAGGCAGTCATCGCTAAAGTCAAAGTATTTTTCATTGTGCCAAGCAGCATTAATCTACTCATTAGTAGCTTTGCAGATGCTACTGCCAGAAATTCTAGAGATTTCTGTACTGAATAAAAATCCTTTACACAGATTCTGGGATGGGGCAAGTGGCTTTTCTTACTCCACTCTGCAGTTGCCTATGCCACACTCACCATTGAACCCAAGGCAAAGTCTAATGAAAATGGGTTTTGTCATGTACTGTGATTAGGTAAATTTGAGTTCAGCTGAAATTTTATTTTTATTGGAGACAACAAAATCTATTAAAGAGTAGACGTAAATGTACAGGATATTGAGTGTAATTATTCCAAGATTCTCGGAAAGATGTGTGGTTATCTACTTCATATTATGTTCTCTCTGCCCACTTCTGTTGAATGAACACTTTATTAACTTGAGTTGCTTGCCCCAGAAGATAATTCCTTAAATCAAGAAGGAGTGAAAATATGCAGTATAAGTCAGCACACTCTTTCCATTGACCAAGACAATGACAAATGCCCCTAGGAGCAAAACATGCTGAACTGAACTTCTTGGCAAGTTTGTGTACATGTTTACTCAATTTAAATTTGTTGGCAAACACAACCCTAAGCAAAAGCCCCCTGAGTTTTGGCATAACTTCATTTCATTGACACACATTTTTGGTGTCACAATTTTTTGAAGCTGTAGTGTACAATTGTCAACTACTGACAGTGAAAGACTGGCAATAGAAGATCTTATATTCTCCAAAATGAAATATGATGTAGTTCTGTAACACTGAAGGGTGAGACCTCACACTTCTTAGCAAACCATTCCACACAGATGGAATTCTCTGAACAGCCTCCAGAAGGGAAAAATTTGTAACAACATTCTAGAGCACTGAGATCTTTGGTGTGAGGTACTCAGCAAACAAATTTTACTGAAACGTGTTCCAAAATTGCAACCCATTTGTGCTGCCAGTACTTTTGATACAATATATCATGGCAGTCTATTACACTCGTAACTGAACAGCTTTTTCAGTGACACAATGCTAGCCTATAAGGAACTCCTATAACATACCTATATATGCAGTCTTACTTATTCTGAATACTATAACATAGTTACATTTAAACTTAGCCAGCTCTGATATTTCAAGTCACAGATATTTCTCATGTCAAAGGAAAGATAGAAGGAATAAATAGAAGAGTTATACAAGAGGAAAGAAGTTGAGAGCAGTATTTTAGAAAGAGTAGAGGAAGTAGATGAAGATGAAGTGGAAGACACTTTCAGTTCAATTCAATTTATCACCATCCATTTTATCATATACGTGATACAGGAATTGTCTTATAGAAAGAGAGATAGATAGATAGAGAGAGAGAGAGAGAGGGGGGGGGGGGGGAGAGAGAGAGAGAGAGAGAGAGCATGATCTATATTTTTAACAATTAAAGGAAATAATATTTTCTTAGTTACACTTTACATATTTTGTCTTCTTTTTATATCCAGGGTGAAAATAAAAATTATGAGCTTTATACCAGAAAATCCATTAAGGAAAATAACATTTTCTTAGTAGCACTTTAATGTTTTCTTAATTACACTCTTCATATTTTGTCCTCTTTTTACATGCAAGTTGGAAAAAGCAAAGGGTTATGCAGAAAAATCAAAAGATGAGCACTATCTGTTTAGATAACAAAGAAATTCATCAACATTATAGAAACTTTGACCTAATAGTAGCCTCTTTAATTCTTTTTTAAATATATGTAAGTTTCGTATGTTTCTTATTTCTTTTGGTAAGTCATTGAAGATTATTTTGGGTAGATACATCACACTATTTTGGTACAGGGATTTTGAATGTATGTTTCTATGGAAATCATGCCTGTTTCTGGTTTGATAGTTGTGTACTTCACTGTTTAAAGAAGAGAATTCTTGATTTGACTTCACGAAACTTACTGATTCATTGATGAATAAACTAGGCAGGGTCAGATTAGATTAGATTAAATTAGATTAGATTAATACTAGTTCCATGGATCATGAATACGATATTTCGTAATGATGTGGAACGAGTCAAATTTTCCAATACATGACATAATTAGGTTAATTTAACAACATACTTAAGTTAATATAACAACTTTATTTTTTGTGTTTTTTTCTCTATTTTTTATTTTTATTTTTATTTTTTATTTTTTTAATATTTTTTTTCTTAATTTATATCTAAAAATTCCTCCATGGAGTAGAAGGAGTTGTCATTCAGAAATTCTTTTAATTTCTTCTTAAATACTTGTTGGTTATCTGTCAGACTTTTGATACTATTTGGTAAGTGACCAAAGACTTTAGTGCCAGTATAATTCACCCCTTTCTGTGCCAAAGTTAGATTTAATCTTGAATAGTGACGATCATCCTTTCTCCTAGTATTGTAGTTATGCACACTGCTATTACTTTTGAATTGGGTTTGGTTGTTAATAACAAATTTCATAAGAGAGTATATATACTGAGAAGCTACTGTGAATATCCCTAGATCCTTAAATAAATGTCTGCAGTATGATCTTGGGTGGACTCCAGCTATTATTCTGATTACATGCTCTTGTGCAATAAATACTTTATTCCTCAGTGATGAATTACCCCAAAATATGATGCCATATGAAAGCAATGAGTGAAAATAGGCGTAGTAAGCTAATTTACTAAGTTGTTTATCACCAAAATTTGCAATGACCCTTATTGCATAAGTAGCTGAACTCAAACGTTTCAGCAGATCATCAATGTGTTTCTTCCAATTTAATCTCTCATGAATGGACACACCTAAAAATTTGGAATATTCTACCTTAGCTATATGCTTCTGATTAAGGTCTATATTTATTAATGGCGTCATACCATTCACTGTACGGAACTGTATGTACTGTGTCTTATCAAAATTTTCAACTCCTTAATGAGTCCTCTACAGGGATCTCTGAAGGCAACACTCTATCTTTTTTTGGAGCTTAAAACAACTTTTTGTGAAACCTGTATTTCCCCAAAATATAATACCATATCTTGGACTACTATGTATGTAAGGGTAGTAGGCACATAGTACTGTTTCAAAATTGCAGTTTTATTTAGGTTTTCTTAATATATAACAGTATTTACAAAGTTTTTTATTCAATAGTTCAACATGTTTTCCCACCTCAAGTTATTGTCCAACTATACACCAAAACATTTTGTAAAAGAAGTTGGTTCTATCAGACATTTCCCATTAGCTACTCTTATGCTATATTTTACTTTGTTCCTCATCTGCCTAAAGTTCATCCAAGTAGTTTTTTTGTCATTTAGAATTAAGTAATTGTCCTTGAACCATTCAGCTGTCTCATTCATTGTTGAAGCTATATTTTCTTATAGGACAGCTTCACTAACTCCCTTAATAAAAAGGCTCGTACCGTCTGCAAAAAGTACTGATTCAGCTCTTGTTAGAGGGTTAAGAAAATCATTATTAAAAAGCAGAGGGCCCAGAACAGAACCCTGGGGTACACCACAGTTGACTTTCAGATATGTTGAGTAATATTTTGTGCCATTATGTATTATTCCAACACTTCGATAGCTGTTGCACAGATATAATTGAAACCAGCTACATACTTTTTCACATACTCCATAGCAATATAGTTTCTCTAGTAAAATATCATGACTGGTGAGGTCAAATGCCTTGGATAGATCTAAAAATATTCCACAGTTTAAGTCCCCATTATCCATTGCAGTTAAAACCTGTTCCAAGAAGTGATATACAGCAGTTTCTGTAGACCTGTTTTTCCTCAACCCATTTGTGCATTGGTTAGAATTTTGCATATGTTGAGGAAACTCAACAGTCTCTCATTCATAATCCTCTCAATTACTTTAGCAAAACCTGACAGTTGTGACAATGGTCTATAATTTTGTTTGGTGTATGGACAGTCTTTTTTTATGAAGTGGCTTTATTATTGATTTTATAAGTGCAGAAGGGAATTCACCAGTTTTAAAAGATGTATTAATAATATCAACTGGTTCAGTTATTATTTTGTTTGCACTATGTTTTATGACCTTATCAGGAATACCATCACATCCATAGGACATTTTATTTTTTAGCTTATTAATTACATTTCTTACTTCTGAATACGTAACTGAGTACAAAAACATTGTCTTTTCATTTGCTGGAACTTTTGACTTGCTACCTTTTGAGTTCCCCAGGTTCTTGGTAAGATTTTGAGCACTGTTAATGTAATAGTCATTGAACATATTGGCAACACATCAAGGGTCTTCAACAACTTTTCCTCCCTTTTTTATGATAAGTTTATTGTTTGTCACTTTGGATTTACCAATGTTATGGTTTATGACCTAACAAACTGATTTGGTTTTATTGCTGCCTTTTCTGATAATTAAATCATTGTTTAGTTTTTTCTGTAAGAATAACTTTTCTGTAGACTTTTCTGTAGCATCTAAGATACGGTTTTAATGCTGGATTATGCTTTGAGTGCCAATCCACATTTCTAAGAGTACCTGCAGATTTCTTAATTCCCACAGTTAACCATGAATTAGATTTGAGAGAGATTTTTACTTTTTTAAGTGGGAAAACAACATCAAAGCAGTATTTATAATCAGAGAAAAATGACTCATATTTAGAATCTACAGTTTTGTTTGGGTCTCTGTCCCATTCAACACTATGCAACATGCTATGAAAATTCCAAAGGCTACTTTCATGAATGCATCTTGTTTCTTTATAGTTTCCACAGCCATGATTTTTCTTAACCATACTTTTTACGAAGAGCTTGATTGCCATGTGGTCAGAGAAACCAGTATCTGTTACTTCAACCTCATAGCTACAGGTCTCTTTGTTAATAAACACCTGATCAATTGTTGTCTCATGCCCATCTCCACACCTGGTGATATTAGTTACCATAGCCTGTAAATTATATGAGGTGAAGAGATTTAGCAATTGAGCATTGTGTCCATTACTATTACTTCTCAAATTGATGCTGAAATCACTCCGTACAACTGTTGATTTTGACCTAAGTCTCAATTCATTCATTAGATCCTCAAGATTTTATAACAATAAAGGAATATTCCCAGGTGACCTACATATACAGACAATTACCAAACCACAGTCACTCAGTTCACAGACACAGCATTCAAATTCGTTTTCTATACATGTTACTTTCCTTAACTTTACTTCTTTAGAAGTAAGATTGTCTCTAACATAAATACAAACACCTCCACATCTATACTTTTCTCTACAAAAACTGCTTATGATTTGAAATTTGAAAAGGGCTGCTGCACATATTTGAGAGTTTTGTAGTGTGAGATGAATTTGACAAACCCCTTAGAGACCAACGTTGAAACATGGCACTTGCAGTGGACAACAGTTGTTCAGAATTACTAAAATCTTTCTGGCAGCCAGCCATGACAAAACTATTCCACCTTGCAGGCAAAACTTATTAGTCAAGACAGCACCTTCAGACTTTAAACCAGGTATAATAATCCAGTTCCAAAGAAGGCAGGTGCTCACAGGCGTGAATACTATTGAACCATCAATTTAATGGTTGCAAAATATTAACCTCAATTATTTACAGATGAATTGAGAAATTGGTAGAAGGTGCCTTAATAAAGGTCAGTTTCAGATATGGAAAAAAAAATACAGAATATAATAACTCTATGCTATATCCATAATATTTGTAGGTCTTGAAAATTCTTTTGTCAATGCAGATGGAATACACTCTTTGAATTTCTGAAGATAGCAGGGATAACAGGGAGCAAAAGATTATTTACAATTTGAACAAAAACATAACTGCAGCTATAAGAGTCAAAGGACATGGAAGACAAGCAGTAAACGAGAAGGGAACTGGACAGCACAGTAGCTTATCCACAATACTATTCAATCTATATAGTAAGCAAACTGGGGAAGAAACCATGTAGAAATCTCAAAAAGGAATGTAAGTTCAGGGAGAAGAAACGAAAACCATATCAGAAATAGAAAAGGACCTGGACAACAGCTTAATGCATGGACACCCACAGAAATTTTTCCTGGATAAGGGTATGGCAAGACTCTAAAATTGTCATTTTCTATATAATTGAGATATTTGTTAGCCTGAATATAAATTTAAGTGTCAGGAATATTTTGTGAAGATAGTTCTTAGGAGTGTACCTTTCTACTGAAATGAAATCTGGATGAAGAACAGTTCACGTATGAAATGAATAGAAGTTTTTAAATTGCACTTCTGCACAATTTGATACACAGGCTTCATTTCTTTTTCTTTTAAAGTTTCATATCTACTGCCATTTCAAAGGTATGTAAACATACTGTTGCATTTGTTTATCTATACTTTGATCTACTTAAATTTCAATTAAACCCATTTTCTGGCTGATTTTCAATGATTACAAAAAATGCTCAATTGATAGAATATATATGTAAAATATGTATGGAAAAATGTTGTTCTATGAACTTAGAGAACAGCCACTGACCTCCTTAAGCTTGTTGTTGTAATGGATTTATGAAGCCATGAATAAGAAATTCTATTGTTGTAGCTAGGTGTTTGTATCTCGGAAACAGAAATAATGTATGATTATAAATTTAAATTAATCACTTCTTGTTCTTATTTTATTAAAATTTGGATATTTAATACAGAAAAATTGTGAGAGATTAAGCTAGTAATTGTAATAGCATTTTTATTTCAGACAGAGTCCCCTACAATTGCTGTTATGTGGAAACCAGTGCATGAGTGGCTATTCAGATATAGTGTGTGTGTGTGTGTGTGTGTGTGTGTGTGTGTGTGTGTGTGTGTGTGTGTGTGTGGAGCTTACATGTTGGCAACAGTGAGGTTATCAACATTCAGGTGTAGTAAGTGAAGTGGCGTTCAACAATGTTTTATCATGCCACACTTTAAAAAAAGTTTATTTGTCTTAGCACTTCTGCTGGTTTTTACTCCAACCACATTTCCCTGTTGTATTGTTCAGAAGTCTGTTGTAGCAGCAAGCATATGATTCTGACAAAGTAAAGTAAAGTGGCATTCCTTCCTTGCAGCTCAACATCATGGATGGAGCCACACGTTGAGCAACTGTTATGTCACCTGCTTGAGTTTATCTGTGAGAGGGCATGCAGTGAGATAGATGGAAAATTTATTCCTGACTACTTCTGGTTCCAGGTGGCAGAGTGTAAAACAGTGGTTGTTGTGTGAATGGAGCAAACTTCCACCTGTAGAACGTTCAGTGCTGTGTGTTTTAAATATGAAACCTGCTTGTGATATAGTGTGTGCTTTATTAGAAACACCCTTTTCACATTGTATTTAGCCTTATGTTACAAACTTTTGCATGACTTTTTGATGGAAATATGTGAGAGATTTCATAATAGTCAAAAGATTTAGTTTGCCTTGTTGATACCACATAATTTGAAGAATACCACATGTTTTCCTTCTAGTACACTTGAAATCTTGCAAAATATCTTTGAGCATCTATTCTCCAAAACATAATGCTTCAGAAATGGATTTTCTGTTTTGTATGTTGATGAGAATAAATAAAAATTTTACTGCAGTATTGTAAAATGAAGCTTTTTTTGCCAGAAGCATATAAATACATATCTGAAATAAGCAATTCTTTCTTCACACTGTAGACACATGATTGACAACATATGGGAATTTGGGTCTGGCCATGAGTTGTGCATGGACAGCCAAATGTTATGGTGACCACTCACAATATGTGGGAAAACCAGGTTTGAGTCCAAATATGGCAAAAATTTTCATTCTTGTCACTCCATTCTACAGCTTATAGTAGTCTTTATTTGCAATTGTGAATTCATTTGACGTACATATCAGTCCAAGGTCAAATCATTGTCTTCATAACTTGTCCCTACCAGTAAAAAACTGTTATTTTGTCTACCCTAATGGTTCAAAACTGAGCTGTCTAATTCAAAGTCATACTGATTGTGAATCAGTAGATGTTACTTGATTTTTGAGCACTCGAAAGTTGAAACCTGCAGAGATTTATGGCCAGAAAAAGGAGATGAATGGTGATAAAGTAATGAAACAACAAAAAGTTGTAAAGTGCTGCAGAACAGTCAACAAAGAATGAAGAAATGGGCATGATGAAACTCTGTCTGGACATCCAGTAACTGTCACAGACAATTTGAAGTATCGAGAGATGAAAACAGCTTATGGACTCCACAGCTTATGGGGGTAGAAGAAGTGATTTAAATAGTACAGGTGATTAACAATAATGTTAACAAAAGCCGTATGCTTTGTAAATGATGTAGCTTTGTAAACAAAATATATTTCTGGAATTCAATAGAGCCAAATGGCCTTTACTTCCCATATTACCCTCATATATCATCAAAATGTTCAGTGTGGCTTGAAAAAAGGAGCAGAGGAGATAGAAGCATTACTTGCTGCTAAGGTACTGATTATCTTTATAATGACTGGTGAATGGAATGACTGAAAATGAAATAAAGATGTACAGTTTTAAAGCTTACAGTGCATGTTACAGTTTTACAGATTTGAACATAAATGTGATGAGATAGATTGTACATGGATAGCGGTATAAGTGAGAATGTTCAGTGTCCAATTACAAACTGTAGAGATATGTGTTTTGAAGAAAGAGCAATTGAAACAAATTTTCAGAAGCGCAAATGTGTAGTGTAAGGAATATGTTGCTCTCTGAGAGCTGGGACGAAAGATTTCCTAGCAGAATTTGAAATACTATTTGACAAAGCTGTTACTAAATTATCTGGTTTTAGTAGCAGCCAGTAACATAAATATAAACAAACTAAATCAATGGGGGTTAGGGATGGCTCTGTGGACAGCCAACATTGCTCATGTTTCTCTAGTGCCCGTCGGGTTGGCTTCTGTTTTATATATTTGACAGGCTCCTCTGTCTGTATCAGCTACTGTTTCTCCCTTCACAGCCCCCCTGATTTATCTGTCTCCATTTTCTACATATGATTAGTACATAGAGAAATGGGACGCATACAAAAATGTCGGTGACAACACTTTTGAGCTTTTGGGATTACTGATGCTATTTTATGCTATGAATTGTTCCTTTCATGTATATTGTCAAGAATGTATCAATTCCTATTTCTGCTTACCCCTTTGCTGAATCTGTCTTCTTTGATGTTCTACAAAATATGTGAGCAGTCATACAAAATGTTTTCATGGTGTTATTAATACACATAATAGAAACCTGCATGTAAATACTGAACAAGGAGCATTGATTCGTCAGACTTGTCAATAGATAATATTTTTGCAAATGTGCTTTAAGTCGATTGATAGTGCATGCAACTATCACACTCATTTCAGAGCATTATGGTCCAATAATTGAACTACAGAATAAGAAAACTGAAACTGGAAAGGCTGACAAATGCTGAAACTCTCAACCTATTTGAAATGTCACTCAGATCAGAAGACTGGAAGGATTTATATAACAATGAGGTACACCTACATCTAGATCCACTCCCTGAAAACCACTGTTAAGTGCATGGCAGTGGGTATTTCCCATCCTACCACTGATTATCAGTTCTTCTTATGGCGAGTGTTATACTTATAACACAGAAAACACCATTTACTTTCACTGCGTAATATTTTATTGGCACACGATAAATCAAAACACAAAGAAATAGATTTCAACAATCACGGTAACAGTCATGACAAATGTCTCACACCAACTAGTCAACAACCAAAGTAAGTGAAAACGAAGTACAAAAAAGCAAATATATTAATATTTTCCAGCAGTTCTGCCACATTCTCATTAAATTCACACATGCAAAGTGAGAAATGTGACTGTTTAAATTCCTCTGCGCATGCTGTAGCTAACATAACCTTGTCCACATGATCCTTATGGGAGTGATATGTAAGTGGTTTTAGTATATTCCTGGAATCATAATTTCAAGTTGCACTAGAGTGACATGCACTTGTATTTCCAAAAGGTACATGTGGCAGTGCTATGTCATCCACAGAGGGTGCCCCAGGTATGTGTGTGTGTGTGTGTGTGTGTGTGTGTGTGTGTGTGTGTGTGTGTGTGTGTGTGTGGTGGGTGTGAGGTCACCATAAGAGCCTGCCATAGGCACCAGTCTATTGAAGGCTAGTTGTGCTATGCTGGACCTCAGTGCTCAATGTGTACTGCTAGAGCTGTAGGTGCATGTAATTGGTTCCTGCTGAGTGTTACTTAAATATCGTGTTTATGCTGTCAGTGCCTCTGTGGAATAAAATGTGTTCAGCCTACTGGTCATGTTGTACTTGTACCTAATTACAACATCATTGGCAGTAAGTGTGGTCCCGATCTGTGCACAAATTTCTACTCTAGTCATCCTTCATTTATTCTCAAGATGGCTGATGGTGTTACAGAGCACATTTTACATTGCTCAGTAGAATAGGAAGAATCATTTGCCATTGCATTGCACCACCGATCACAGTCACTGGACAATCAAACTCAGGTACATCAATCATTGGCTTCTGTCTTATATATTTGACATGCGGCTCAGTCTGTGTCACCTGCTGCATCTCCCTTCACAGCCCCCTGATTTTTCTGTCTCCCTTTTCTACATATGATTAGTACATAGAAAAATGGGACACATACAAAAATGTCTGTGACAACACTTCTGAGCTTTTGGGATTACTGATGTTGTTTTATGCCATGACTTGTTCCTTTCATGGATATCATCAAGAATGTATCAATTCCTATGTCCACTCACCCCTTTGTTGAATCTGACTTCTTTAATGTTCTACAAAATATGTGTACTTCTTTCAAATAACTACTGTATGTGTACTTACATTAATGCATCTTGTGTTGAGTTTTACTGATGAAAAAGACAACCACATTCATCCTATTGACTATGGGCAGCTTAAGTATTGTGTTCAAATTGTCAATACTTCCATGGAAAAACGAGTTCAGTCCACTTGTCATGTTGTACTTTCACCTAATTACGTCATCTTGACACTTTGTAATTAGGCTTTCTCAAGACAGCTTACAACTATCTTTGAAATGGTTCCACTTCAGTTCTTTTAACATATCTGTGACAGTCTCCCATGCACCAAATGAACTTGATCATTCATGTTGCCCCTCTGCATGTTTAATGTCCCCTGCAGGTCCTGTTTGATATGGGTCTCAAACACTTGAATATTGTCCTAGGATGTGTCGTAAGCACTCTCCTTTGCAGACTGAGTGCATTTCTCTAGTATTGTACCAATAAACCAAAGTCTGCTACCAAATTGGCCCATGGCTGTGTGCAAAGATCATTACATTTCATATCCCTACAAAGTGATAAACTGATGTATTTGTATGAATTGTCTGACTGTAACTGATATCGCTGTCATAGGACACAAAATTTATCAAGTGAGCAATTTTACATTGCTGGACATTTACTAGCTACCAATTTTTGTATCACTTTCTAGTCTTTTCAAGATCTGATTGAATATTTATGTAGTTTCTTTTACACTCTACCTCACTGCAGATAACTGCATTATCTATGAAAAGTCTGAGGTTACTGTTAATACTGCTCACAAGGTCATTAGAACACAACATGAACAGAAGGGGCCCAGCACACTTTCCTGTGGCATGTCTGAAATTGCTTGTGCATCTGTGAATGACTCTCCATATCAGACAACTTGCTATGCCATCCCTACAAAAATTCCTCAATTCAGTTACTAATTTGGTTTCATATTACACACAATCATATTTTCAAGTGTAAGAAAACTGTAAGACAGCCCATTTAAGCTATAGTCATCACATCAACATAGCTTGTTGAAATGTCTGCAGAACGATAAATCCTACAAATAGTAAGACATCAATCACGAAGGAAATCATGAACGCTAGATTTAAAAGATCTGTATGAAGGATAATGGAAATGTGATAGACAAAATATTTTGCTTAAAGTGCATTAATGATGTTCCAGAATCTTATGCTGTGTGCTGCTTTTAGATATTTATTTTCATGTCTTAGCCAGTTGATTGATAGCTTACAGTAGTCAATGAAAATCACTGATTTTAATGATATATTTTACATTGAATATCTAAATTGATTTGTTTCTAATTTGCAAAATGGAAGGAAAACTTGATGTGCAGGAAGACTGACCTGTAGTGAAGCCTGAGGCTTAAGTTGGATTAGAATGTCACAATTTGATCATGACATTCTGCATCTACAAAGAAATATAAGAAATCATAATTTTACAACCTTTCATATTTTAATGTCAAACAATTTGTTTTATACAAATATTCCAGTACTCACAAATCATACTTATGACTATAAGTACCATTGTAAAAGTTTTGAAATCTACTCAAATAGATCACACTGCAGCTAATATCAGGTTGTGTTCCTGAGCCAATGTACTTAAACCACTATTCAAAACAGGCACAAAAGAACATATGGGGAACTATTGCCCATCTATCTTCTTCCATCACTGCTGTTGTTGTGGTCTTAAGTCCTGAGACTGGTTTGATGCAGCTCTCCATGCTACTCTATCCTGTGCAAGCTTCTTCATCTCCCAGTACCTACTGCAGCCTACATCCTTCTGAATCTGCTTAGTGTATTCATCTCTTGGTCCCCCTCTACGATTTTTACCCTCCACGCTGCCCTCCAGTACTAAATTGGTGATCCCTTGATGCCTCAGAATATGTCTTACCAACCGATCCCTTCTTCTGGTCAAGTTGTGCCACAAACTCCTCTTCTCCCCAATTCTATTCAATACCTCTTCATTAATTATGTGATCAACCCATATAATATTCAGCATTCTTCTGTAGCACCACATTTCGATAGCTTCTATTCTCTTCTTGTCCAAACTAGTTATCATCCATGTTTCACTTCCATACATGGCTACACTCCATACAAATACTTTCAGAAACGACTTCCTGACACTTAAATCTATACTCGATGTTAACAAATTTCTCTTCTTCAGAAACGCTTTCCTTGCCATTGCCAGTCTACATTTTATATCTTCTCTACTTCGACCATCATCAGTTATTTTGCTCCCTAAATAGCAAAACTCTTTTACTACTTTAAGTGTCTCATTCCCTCATCTAAATCCCTCAGCATCACCCGACTTAATTTGACTACATTCCATTATCCTTGTTTTCCTTTTTTTGATGTTGATCTTATACCCTCCTGTCAAGACACTGTCCATTCCGTTCAACTGTTCTTCCAAGTCCTTTGCTGTCTCTGACAGAATTACAATGTCATCAGCAAACCTCAAAATTTTTATTTCTTCTCCATGGATTTTAATACCTACTCCGATATTTTCTTTTGTTTCCTTTACTGCTTGCTCAATATACAGATTGAATAGCATCGGGGAGAGGCTACAACCCTGTCTCACTCCCTTCCCAACCACTGCTTTCCTTTCATGTTCCTCAACTCTTATAACTGCCATCTGCTTTCTGTACAAATTGTAAATAGCCTTTTGCTCCCTGTATTTTACCCCTGCCACCTTCAGAATTTGGAAGAGAGTATTCCAGTCAACATTTTCAAAAGCTTTTTCTAAGTCTACAAATGCTAGAAATGTAGGTTTGCCTTTCCTTAATCTATTTTCTAAGATAAGTCATAGGGTCAGTATTGCCTCACATGTTCCAACATTTCTATGGAATCCAATCTGATCTTCCCCAAGGTCAGCTTCTACCAGTTTTTCCATTCGTCTGTAAAGAATTATCATTAGTATTTTGCTGCTGTGACCAATTAAACTGATAGTTCGCTAATTTTCACATCTGTCAACACCTGCTTTCTTTGGGATTGGAATTATTATATTCTTCTTGAAGTCTGATGGAATTTTGCTTGTCTCATACATCCTGCTCACCACATGGTAGAGTTTTGTCAGGACTGTCTCTCCCAAGGCTGTCAGCAGTTCTAATGGAATGTTGTCTACTCCCAGGGCCTTGTTTTGACTTAGGTCTTTCAGTGCTCTGTCAAACTCTTCACGCAGTATTATATCTCCAATTTCATCTTCATCTACCTGCTCTTCAATTTCCATAATATTGACCTCAAGAACCTCGCCTCTGTGTAGACCCTCTATATACTCCTTCCACCTTTCTGCTTTCCCTTCTTTGCCTAGAACTGGGTTACCATCTGAGCTCTTGATATTCATGCAAGTGGTTCTCTTTTCTCCAAAGGTCACTCTAATTTTCCTGTAGGCAGTATCTATCTTGAAACTTCCTGGCAGATTAAAACTGTGTGCCCGACCGAGACTCG
Organism: Schistocerca nitens; assembly: GCF_023898315.1. NCBI lineage: Eukaryota > Metazoa > Arthropoda > Insecta > Orthoptera > Acrididae > Schistocerca > Schistocerca nitens. The sequence goes on from NC_064624.1 coordinate 60,318,725, forward strand.
AACTCGGGACCTTTGCATTTTGCAGGCAAGTGCTCTACCATCTGAGCTACCAAAGCACAACTCATGCCCAGTCCTCACAGCTTTACTTCTGCCAGTATCCCCTCTCCTACCTTCCAAACTTTACAGAAGCTCTCCTGCGAACCTGGTAGAGCACTTGCCCGCGAAAGGCAAAGGTCCCGAGTTCGAGTCTCAGTCGGGCACACAGTTTTAATCTGCCAGGAAATTCCATATCAGCGCACACTCTGCTGCAGAGTGAAAATCTCATTCTGGAAACATCCCCCATGCTGTGGCTAAGCCATGTCTCCGCAATATCCTTTCTTTCAGAAGTGCTAGTTCTGCAAGGTTTGCAGGAGAGCTTCTGTAAAGTTTGGAAGTTAAGAGATGAGATACTGGCAGAAGTAAAGCTGTGAGGACTGGGCGTGAGTCATGCTTTGGTAGCTCAGATGGTAGAGCACCTTGCCCGTGAAAGGCAAAGGTCCCAAGTTCGAGTCTCAGTTGGGCACACAGTTTTAATCTGCCATGAAATTTCATATCAGCGCACACTCTGCTGCAGAGTGAAAATCTCATTCTAGTATCTATCTTACACCTCATGAGATAAGCCTCTACATCCTTACATTTGTCCTCTAGCCACCCCTGCTTAGCCATTTTGCACTGCCTGTCGATCTCATTTTTGAGACATTTGTATTCCTTTCTGCCTGCTTCACTTATTGCATTTTTGTATTTTCTCCTTTCATCAATTAAATTCAGTATCTCTTCTGTTACCAAAGGATTTCTACTAGCCCTCGTCTTTTTACCTACATGATCCTCTGCTGCCTTCACTATTTCATTCCTCAAAGCTACCCATTCTTCTTCTACTGTATTTCTTTCCCCCATTCCTGTCAATTGTTCCCTTATGCTCTCCCTCAAACTTTGTACAACCTCTGGATCTTTCAGTTTATCCAGGTCCCATCTCCTTAAATTCCCACCTTTTTGCAGTTTCTTCAGTTTTAATCTACAGTTCATAACCAATAGATTGTGGTCAGAGCCCACATCTGCCCCTGGAAATGTCTTACAATTTAAAACCTGGTTCCTAAATCTCTGTCTGACCATTATATAATCTATCTGATAACTTCTAGTATCTCCAGGGTTCTCCATGTATACAACCTTCTTTTATGATTCTTGAACCAAGTGTTAGCTATGATTAAGTTATGCTCTGTGCAAAATTCTACCAGGTGGCTTCTTCTTGCATTTCTTAGCTCCAATCCATATTCACCTACTATGTTTCCTTCTCTTCCTTTTCCTACTGTCGAATTCCAGTCACCCATGGATACTAAATTTTCGTCTCCCTTCACTACCTGAATAATTTCTTTTATCTCATCATACATTTCATCGATTTCTTCATCATCTGCAGATCTAGTTGGCATATAAACTTGTACTACTGTAGTAGGTATGGGCTTCGTGTCTGTCTTGACCACAATAATGCGTTCAATATGCTCTTTGTAGTAGCTTACCCACACTCCTATTTTTTATTCATTATTAAACCGACTCCTGCATTACCCATATTTGATTTTGTACTTATAACCCAGTATTCACCTGACCAAAAGTCTTGTTCTTCCTTCCACCAAACTTCACTAATTTCCACTATATGTAACTTTAACCTATCCATTTCCCTTTTAAAAATTTATAACCTACCTGCCCGATTAAGGGATCTGACATTCCACGCTCCGATCCGCAGAATGCCAGTTTTCTTCCTCCTGATAACGATGTCCTCTTGAGTAGTCCCCACCCGGAGATCTGAATGGGGGACTATTTTACCTCCGGAATATTTTACCCAAGAGGACGCCATCATCATTTAATCATACAGTAAAGCTGCATGTCCTCGGGAAACATTACGGCTGTAGTTTCCCCTTCCTTTCAGTCGTTCTCAATACCAGCACAGCAAGGCCGTTTTGGTTTGTGTTACAAGGCCAGATCAGTCAATCATCCAGACTGTTGCCCCTGCAACTACTGAAAGGGCTGCTGCCCCTCTTCAGGAACCACAAGTTTGTCTGGCCTCTCAACAGGTACCCCTATGTTGTGGTTGCATCTACAGTACCGCTATCTGTATCGTTGAGGCACGCAAGCCTCCCCACAAACGGCAAGGTCCATGGTTCATGGGGGGCTTCCATCACTATCAAAAATATATGAAAAGGTAGTCACCATACAAATTCATGTATCTATCACTGCCAGAGTTAAGCGGAGAAGAGCCTCAGGTAGAGCAACGAGCAGGAAATGTGCAGCACACTTCAACCAAGGCTAAGAAGCCTAGGAATGTACAAAGTGTTAAGAAGAAGAAAGTGCTACTGCTAGGTAATATCCATGGTTGAAGTGTAGGCCCTCAGTTACAGGAAAGTTTAGGGGCAGCATACCAGGCCACCAGTATCTTCAATCCAATTGCAGGGCTAAGTCATGTGATAGAGTACCTAGGGTCCTTATGTAAGGACTATGCAAAAGAGGACCATGTAGTGATAGTGGGTAGGGCAGGAAACAGTTTGGACAGGGATGGGGCATGTGACATAGGTGGTGACCTGGACAATGCAGCTTCCCTGACTTATGGCACCAACGTTCACTTTGTTGAGCTGTTCTGGCGTCATGATCGACTACACCTTGATGGAGCTGTGAGGTGAATCAATGTGGGTTAGGAATGGCTCTGAGGACAGCCAACTTTGCTCATATTTCTCTGGTGCCCGTCAGGACTATCAACAGATGGGGTTTCACTAGGCATGGCCTACACCTAAACAGGACTGGGAAGGGAAGTTTGATACAGCTGATTCATGAAAGTATAGGGGGCGGATCTCGGGCCACACATGGTCAAATATGTCATAGGTAGGAAAAGTAGTTCTTTTTTAGGAAAAATCTAAAGAGTATCTCCAGCACTTTAAAAAATACTGAAACAATCACTCACAAGACAGATTTTAACACCTCAACTATCACATATATCAGATGTCACAAAGAAAAACAAAGCATTGGAAAGAGTAGCATGGGGCATTTCACAGACTTAACAATCCTCCATCAAAACATGCAATCAATAAAAAATAAAATACAACTATTAGAAGTTAAGCTCCAATCTTTGAACTGCACAGTGGTTTTTATTACTGAGCACTGGTGTAGGGACACAGAAATCCAACATGTAGTATTATCATTGTATGAAAAGGCAAACTCTTACTGCAGAACTACTTCAAGGGGTGGAGGATCATGCATTTATATCAGAAAAGGAACACAGTTCAAATCAAGCCATGACCTCAGTACTGTAAGTAAAGAGAAACACTTTGAAATATCAGTTATTCAATGAACAGAGCTTGATATCACCAAGAAATTAATCATTTTCTGTGTTATAAATCTTCAAGTGGTAGTGTGGACACTTTTTTCAATAAGAGAAGTTCTAGATAAAGTCTCAAGTACAAAGGTCAACATAATTCTGGGTGGGCACATTAACATCAACACTAACATCATAAATGAATCCAGCAGCACCTTCGTAAACATCATTCAATATTTTGACATGTCCCTATTGGTCAATAGTGCAACAAGGGTTATGACAATGACATCAGTAATTGACCATGCAGCTTCAAATATCGACAGGGAAAAATGCGATGTAGCTGTAAAAGATCTCCGACTATCAGACCATCTTTGTCAAATAACAACAGTAAAGTCAAGCATTGTATCATTCCCTAAACTACAAGCCTACAAATGACATCTATCAGAAATCAAAGTAAAAGATTTTTTAAAAGAACTAGAAAAACAAAGTTGGGATGAAGTGTATAAGGAAACCAATGTGAATATGAAATTCTCTAAATGCTCCACATTGTTTAAATTGAACTTTGCAAAGGCATTTCCAAAGGTATGCATGTTTGTATCAACATCTCACAAAAACAGATGGATAACAGCAGGTATTATAAGTCCTCCCAAACACTTAAACACCTCAGTTCCACGAAAAAGATTCCCAATGATCCAGAATTCTTAAATTTCCATCACAGATACAAAAATATCTATAGGAAGGTTCTGATTGCTGCAAAAAAGTCATTTAATGACAAAATAATATCTAATGCAGAGAATAAAAGCAAAGCAGTCTGGGATGTTATACAAAAGGAAACGGTGAGAGGCTAACAAATGCAGAATAACATACTGCTAAGGAAGGGTATAAAGTAATAAATGATCCACAGCGCTTAGCAAACTATGTAAACGAGCATTTTTCAAATATTGCAGAGAAGTTACAGCAAAAATTCCTCTAAACAAATATAACACCTGTAAATAATTTGCACAAAATACAATGATGTTACTTCCGAACACAGACAATGAAGTCAGTAAAACAATTAAAAACTAAAAACAAAAAGTAAGTAGGCTTAGATGAGGTACCAATGTGTGTGCTGAAACAAAGCGTAGAGATTATACAATGCCCCTTAACAAATGTAATAATTGAATCTTTCACATCAGGGATATTTCCAATGCAGTTAAAACAGGCAAGAGTTGTACCTTTGCTTAAGAAAGGTAATGCAGAAGACATAGAAAATTACCAGCACATTTTCCTGCTGTCAGCATTCTCAAAAATAATAGAAGCAATTATGAATGACAAATTAATGAATTACCTGAATAAATACAATCTTTTAAGGGAATCACAGTCTGGTTTCCGAAGTGGCAAAAATACGGAGTCACACATAGTAGAATTCACAAAAGTTGTACTTGATGCCCTTGATAAAGACGCGTGTGTCACAGGCATATTTTTGATCTTTCTAAGGTGTTTAGTACAGTTGACCACAATATTCTATTAAATAAATTAGAAACATTAGGAATAAGATGGATAACTAGTGGCTGGTTTTGATCATACCTAACAGATAGGGTACAAAGAGTAGAGATAACACATCCTTCAAATAGATCTAAACATTTAGTAAAACACTTATCAGAACCAAAATACATTAATACAGGGGTTCCACAAGGTAGCATATTAGGACCAATACTGTTTGTTCCTGATATACATCAATGACATTCCCAGTAGTGTTACTCATGGTGAAAAAGTCCTCTTTGCTGATGACAGCAATATTATAGTCACTGTGAAAACAAGAGAAATTCTTGCTGAGAAAGGAAATGAAACTCTCAAGGAAATTTGTGATTGGTCAATAAGTAATGAAGTGACATTGAACGTAAAGAAAACTAATGCCATGAATTTCACTTTGAAGAGGAAAAATGACAATGTTAAATGAAATGTAGATGGCACCTCTATAATACAAAGGTACCTGCAAACAGAATGTCATCAGCATGTTATGCCCTTAGAATCCTATCAGCAGTGTGTAACATGCAGTGTCTTTTAGTTACATATTATTCATATGTACACTCAGTTCTTAGCTGTGACATTCTTTTTTTGGGAAACAAATGCACAAAACATGAACACAATTTTCAAACTCCAGAAAAGAGCCATGAGAATAATAACCAAAAATACTTGTTGAGCTCATTGTAAAGATCTGTTGAGAACACTGGAGATTTTAACTACTCCATGTGAATACATTTACCAGTCAGCTGTACACATCAAAATAACATTGGTAATTACTGCACAAACAGCTCTGTCCATGATCACACAACAAGAGATAGACTCAACTTACATTTACAAAGAAAAAACAAACATAAAACTCAAAACAGCATTTTCTATCAAGGAATGAAACTGTACAATAAATTACCAAAAGAGATTAAAGAAATTGCAAAAATACACTTATGTAAGAAGGCAGAAGAAAAGTACCTGTTATGCAAATTTTATACATTGAAGGATTACTTAGTTAAAACAGAGTAGGGGTTTGATAAAAAATGTTATACAAATAAATAATAATAATAATGATTATAAAATATCCAACATTCCACATAACACTCTCACCTTACGTTTTTTTTCCTTTCTAGAAATACTTACCCCCAAGTTATGCGTAGCACAACGCTAACACCTCTTCCTCTTTCTGAGATCAACATCTCACTCATTATGTAGGGACGCTGACTCAGCTTTTCAGGATAGCAAATGGGAAGTTGCAGTACAGAAAATGGCCCAGAGATCACCAGAGTATGTGTGTGTGTGTGTGTGTGTGTGTGTGTGTGTGTATGTGTGTGTGTGTGTGTGTGTGTGTATGTGTAGTGAGTGAACTATTTCGAAACAATGTGTGCATACAGTGTGCAGTGACCGATCATGAGATATGAGTGAAAAATGTGGCATTACATTATTTAATAAGTAATTTGTAAAAAAATGTATTGTATACCAGGAGTGGAACTAATGATTGTCTCTAACTAGAAGTCTGTAAATATATGTGTATGTGAATTAGCATATTTTAAATTTATCTAAATTTGTAAATACTTTCACATGTCCTATACCCATGTAAAAAGAGATCTATGGATGAATAAATCTACTACCACTATTACTATTACAAATTCACAGTTTCATAGAAAAATTTAAAATATTCACTAAAATCTGTATGGATTTCAAAAAGGCAAAACCACAGTATCTGCTAGAGATAGTTTTGTTGATAAAATTAGCTCATCTCCAGACAGCTCACTGCATGTCACAGGAATTTTTGTGACCTATCAAAAGTCTTTCATAGTGTGAATCACTCCTTGATACTCTATAAACTGGAAAAGTATGGCATTAGAATGCTTTAAGTCCTATCTAAGCAACCAAAGACAAAGAGTGGTTATATCATCAGAGAGAGGAGGTTATACTTCAAAATGGAAAATCATTTCTGTTTTTACATGAGTGATCTGCCACTTAATATTGAGTGTCAGTCAGTTTTACTTGCAGACGACACATCTTTAATCATTGAAACTAACAGTACTGATCAAATTCAACAAACTGTATTAAATACTATAGAAAAATTAGATAACTGGTTTGATTTAAATGGACTAAAATTAAACATGGAAAAGACTCAGTTAATACAGTTTAAAACAAAACAAAAAAATCAAATGACATTCAGGTCAGTCACAGAAACCAGGATTTGCAGGAAGTGAAATTCCTAGGAATGCAAATAGATAAAAATCTATCATGGGGATCACATATACAGTACCTTGCAAACAAATTAAATACCCTAGCATTTGCAATGAGGATATTGTACAACACTACAGCTATGGGGATACGAAAAGTAACACATTACAGCTTCTTTGAGTCGGTAAAAATGTATGGTATTTATTTTGGAGTTACTCAAACCGTATGTGTTTACTATTAAAACTTCAGAAAACCATCATTAGAAATACGCACAATGCAGGGCAAAGGAAACCATGTCAAACACTCCTAAGAAATGTAAGCATATTAAGTGTTATCTTTGTACACAATAAGCCTGATTTATTTGTAGAAAATCATTTTCAACATGATTACAACACCAGAAAACAAAATAACTTGATGGTGCCCCCGAATTAAAAATTTATACTCAAATTCCAAATTATATGGGTATGAAAATTTATAGAAAAGTGAAAGGAAGTGAATTGATCAGCATAAATTTAGAAACACTGAAAAAATCCTTATATCAGTAACTAATGCACAAATGTTACTATTCAGTAGAGGAAGTCATAAATGAAAACTTGAAAATTTGCGCAGTAGGCAAAAAGTATTTAGAACTGAATTTTTACAAGTTTTTTAGTTTTGTAGAAAAATTATTAATTGCTTAATTAAGTAATAATTCCATTCTGTATATTATATTACTGGTATTATAAGGAAAACTGTATACTAGTTTTTGTGTTTTGACAAGTCTCTTGTATATTAAGTCAATGGCTTGAAATTGTTTGTTACAAGACAATGAACTTTTATTCTATTCCAGAACCAAAATTTTCATCTTGTGCTATTTCTAGTTTCAAATTTTCTTCAACTGGACTACTGCATAACTATGAATGTTCAATCTGATATTTCCTAGTTACAGATTTATTATAGCTCTCCTGACTCAGTATAATTATAATTAATATTTATCCTAAAGATAATACTTTAATTCATTTAAGCCTTTCATCTGAAATCACAGGATAACAGATTTTTGATTTCTAATATTTCCCCCTTACAACAAATTATTTGCAAATCATTAACAACCACAATTATAAAGATAACATAATTTGTAGTCATCAATACATACAGGAATTAATCACAATTACTTCTTTTAAAACCCTGACTTCTTCAAAACTCATCCAACAATCATACTATGCTCCAGGACTTTCCATCAAGCCGTATGATGCTTTCAGTAACTCACAAACACTATTGTTTCAGCCTTATGTACTGGTGGTTCAACCGCATAAAGTTCTGAGAAAAATAATGCAGGCTGTACATCCATTTCTTCTGCAATGAAAGCTTTTGACAACAGAATGACAAAAGAACTTTCAGTGTTTGTATCAAAGCAAGTGGCAAATAAATATCATTTCTTTTTGTTGTTCTTCTGCCACTGCACATTAATGCCAAATTTTGACACACTGTTCTGACAGATATATTTTCTGTATGTCCCATATTGCTTTCTGTGGACCCAAATTGTCAGCAAGGCACTGTGTAAGCTGGTGGTGGCTCCATAATGATGTGTTCTGTGTTTACATGGAATGGACTGGGTCCTCTGGTCCATCTGGTTATGTTCAGCTACTTGGAGACCATTTGCAGCCATTTGTGGGCTCCACATTCTGAAACAAAAATATAATTTTTATGGATGACAATACACCAGGCCACATGCCACACTTTTTCATCACTGATTTGAAGAACATTCTGGACCATTCGAGGAAATGATTTGCTACACAGATCACCAAACATGAATCCCATCAAACATTTATGGATAATTGAGAAATCAGTTCATGCACATAATCCTGCACTGGCAATACCTTCAAAATTATGGATATCTATAGAGGCAGCTTGGCTAAATATTTCTACAGGGGACAATTTGTTGAGTTCATGTAACATCAGGTTGTTGCACTACGCCAGGTAAAAGTAGGCCTGACTGTTGTCACCTCAGTGTATATTCACTGGTTCAGTTACTCATTTTCAAATTTTATTCTTATTTAAACATCCAATTTCCTGACCCAGTGCTCACTTACAAATTTCTGACTCTTTACTATTTATTACTTCCTCAAAATTCTCTGGGCTATCAGCACTACAGAAGTTTTCAAAAGAGAGTTACTCATGACACAATCATTAAATCAATCAGGCATCCTATGTTCTTTAGTTGAGCCTCTCAACCTTTGTTCCTGTTATTGTTTATGATTGCTTGTACAGATTTTGATACCTCTTGCTTCCATTTGCTCATTTACTGATTCTTGTATATGCCTTTCGCTCAGAACCACTAAAATATTCATAATCTTATTCAGACTCCTTAACATCAATATATCTGACATCATCTTCTGCAACATCAACATGTCTGGAAATGATAAACTTTTTGTAAGTCAATACTCTGCTTCCTGCATCGCTATACCCAATTAAAATTCCTTAGTCTACATTGTAATTCCAAATTGTCTTTCCCAGATGTTGTGGCAAATGTACAAAAACCCTGCTTCAACACTATTCAAGGTGATGATGGAGGGAGCAGAAGGGGAAGGGAAGAGAAGCAACTAATGATATCAGCTGCACTGGGACAATGAATGAAAATGTAAGCCAGACTGGGACTTGAATATAAAATCTATTGATTACTATGTAGCTGCATTAGCTGCTGCACCATCTAAGTGCAATGTTTACCAAAAATGCATTGACTATTTTGACACACTCCCAGGCCAACCCACATTCCCATTTAGCGCCACCTATCCGCAGCCCCATCCACTTCTCCTATGCTCACTAATTCAGTATAACTTTAAATGTTTAACATTAGGTTTCTTTTGCAGACAATATTTCATGAGAAGTTTTCTTTTCTATAATATTAGCTAAAGTTCTGTTTTTAAGATATGAAACTGCACAAACTACTTCAGGGCAAGTCTCCTGTCTGCTCTTGCTTCAACCAACAGGAGTCCTGATATATCTAAAACTGACAATTTTAGCTTTCAGTTGCACTATTTAATTTGTGTACATAAAGAGGACATGCATTTAAAATGATTCCTTTCTCTCTTATAAACTGTTACAGACCTGAATTTTAATATTAGCTCCCATTGTTAAATCTCAATTTGTTAATATTTTTTCCTAGGTAAATTTGCAGTTTCATTAACATATTCCACAAAACAATCAGTTTGAGAGTGTAGATTCTAGCTGCTTTACCATAGTCATCAACAAAAATGTGAAAAATCTTTCACCAAGCAAACCATGAATTGAGTGAGGCCTATTCATATCAGTATGAATAACCTCTAATGTTTCTTTTGCTTTGTGGCATTGTTTTCAAAAGATAAATTGCACATTTTGTTTTCACTACAAATTTGATTTCTTAAATTCTGATTCTAAATTTCTTGGCAATCCATCAGCTAACTGATGTTTACACAATTTATTCAAATAGTTAAAATCTACATGTTGAAGAGCACAATGCCATTTCTCGTTTACAGACATGCTACCCTTACTACTGACACTGTGATGAAGCAAGCTGGGATCTCTTTCGTTCCTCTCTTGTTTTGCCATCTGCCTCCATAAATAAATTTTTTTATTTTTGACTAATTAGCAATAACATACATGAGTATAATCTGCATCTCCATAAAAGAGAAAGGTTGGCCCACAGACTCAAGGAATATAGCAGACTAGGTCTAATTTTGTGCTTAGTTTTGTGTTTGTAATTAATTTCCTAATTTATTTTGACCATTCCTAGTTAATATCTTTTCCTACAGAACATTATAGGGTGACATCAGTTATTATTTCATTACTTAGATTATATTGTTGGCTTATAAACAAATATAAATTCTGTACTAGCTATAAACATTTGGAAGAAGAACAACTAGCCTTCCGAAAATATTTTTTTGGGTCTATTCAAAAACATATTAGCACAGCCAGCCCTTAATTAATTCCAAAATAGTTACCAGATTTGTCAAAAGTATTGTTTGTATAAATATATCAGATAATTTCATTATTTAAAAAAATAATTGAGCCTAACCTTTCGGTAGAAGGAACTGTTATAAAGAAGGAATTTTCTGATGTATTCATTTAACTGAATGAGTGACATTTTAATTGTAATTTCTGTAACTTAAACATCAAACAATGTATAATTTTAGTGCCTATTATTGTGAGGATACATAAAGGATCAGTTTTTGTCCAAGGACAGTCAATCCATGGCTGATTTTCAGATGTGAAACATTTATTCGTTAGATTAACAACAATGCATCAACTTAAAAGTGGAATAAGTGTAACACAAATAGGCCACATGTTAGAACAACCAGTGACAATGTCTGTTAAATTAATTTGAAAAATAGTGTCACATGTATCATATTATTCTGCAAGAACTGTGAACTGTGTGGTTAGGTTTTTACTGCTCATAGATGTTCAACAACAAACTAATGTAGCAATGTGCTGATGTTGCCTGCAACCTATTAATGAGGCTTATCAACATTTACCAATCAATGAATCTTTGGCCAGGGTTATGGTTGCAGGCATTACAAATGTTGAATGCAGCAGCCATTCTCGAATGGAGCCCATTGCAGCAGTCATTATGAAGGACAGCTGCAGCAGCCAACCATGAATCAAGCTCATTGGAGCAGCCGCAGCATCCAATCAAGCTGCCAACTGGACTCAACTCACCTGATATAAACAAGTGGATTCTGGATGAGTGGGAGTAACTGAAGCAGCACCAGGAGACAAGTGATTAAAAATAAGGTAATTAATAGCAAAAGCCATTTTATATTAAATGTTACATAATGAGTGGCCTTAAAAAGCAAGACAGTGTGATGGGTGAGAATGGACAACAGAGGTTAAGTTTTTAAATGAACAGAAAGACTTAATGGGGACTGATTTGGTAGATGATAGTGGTCATAAATCAGACATGAATGTAACTTTGAATGATGGGGACAAAGGTCATATTTTATATGTGATGATAAAAGCATCATCTACATTGTGTGGTGATGTGAGCAAAAATGATGTAAACAGTGCTGCAGTGGGTGAAATTGTTAAGGCTGAGGAGGAAGAATGTAGAAGCAAAAGCCAGCAATCACAGTAGTTTATGGCAGGCAGAAAATTAGAAGCTATGTTTAGGGAAATTATGAGTAGTTTGAATAGTATGACTATGAGAGGACAATAGTAGGGTGGAAAATAAAACTGATAGCATTAAAACTGACCTGTCTAGCTTAAAGGATGAATTGAAGAAAAAATTAAAAAGGAAATTAAGGTATTCAGCTCTAATCTTTCAGAAGTAAATAAGAAAGTTTTGGTGATAGTGAAAGAATGTGATGAAAGGGTAAAGAAAACAGTACAGAATAATAATGAGAAATTAACATTAATGAGTAGTAAATGTATAGAAGAGAGAAAGAAACATTGAGATGGCTAAAGTAGGATGGTGGAGGATTTTGAGAAACAGTGTAAAGATGAAGTCACAGCAGCCAGTAAATTTTGTGCCAAAACTAGGTTTGAACTTTAGAACCAAATCGATGAGATTAAAAATGTTTCAGAAACGGAGGTATAAACCAAGTGTTCAGTAGTGGTAGAGGAAAAACTGGTAAAAGTAAATAAATGATTCCAAATTGGTTAAAATGGAGAAAAAGGTGGAAGAGGTACAAATTCTACAGCATAGAGTGTGTAGTGTCCCAAACAGTCCTTCACTTGATAGTTGTAAGAAATTTAATAATTTTGAACCATATAGGGAATTGCATCCATTAGATTTCATTAGACAATTTCATGATTTGCCTGAAACATGAAATGACAAAGAAAAAGCTTCATTTGTGAGAGGTCTTTTGAAAGGGGAAGCTTATGGTTGGGCAGCTCAGGTAGCTGATAGTTGTACTTTGTGGCACAGTTTTTAGAAAGCATTTTTAGATGAATATTGGTCCAAAGAGATGCAACAGAGTATTTTGAGGAGGAGAGAGATTTAACACTAGGAAGGGTACTGTGAAAGGTTTCTGTCAGTTTTGGATAAGCAAACTGAAATATGTGGACAAAGAGCTAGGTGGTGAGTCAGTAATTATGGAGTTAGAAACTAAGTTGCCTCAGAAAGATAGAGAATCGTTTTTACTTGCCCCTAGGGGTAATAGTAGTGACTTTTTGAATTGTGTTGATAAAATGGAGAGCGAAGATTGTAGGAGGAATTTTGAAGATAATAATCAATCAGGGAGAAAGTTTCAGGTAAATAGCATGAACAGAACTAGTTCTAGTAGAAATTTGAGGTATAGAAATGGAGGAGAAGATGGCAATTCTGGATCAAACCATTTAAACTAGGTAATGCTCCAGTTTCAGATTACACTAGAGCAGGTAGTCATGAAGAGCCACATGTATATAAATGTAGTGTAATCACAGTTAAGGGTAATGTAAATGATAGTAGTAAGACAAGAGTAAATTCTAATTCTAGTGAGATGTTGAATGATGGGGCATGTAGCTATGATTATCATGTAAAAGGAGAGGAACAAGTTACTATAATAAAATTAAGTGATGAAACAGAGTGCATTGCTGTTGCTCAGGATGTCCAAATTACAAAAATGGATCGTAAATTTTTAAGAGAACGTGAGAAATTCAGGTGTTTTGCTTTGTGGTCTAATACTGGAAACAAGGATCATCTAATTAGCCAAGTATTTGAGGAGAACGAAAGTGACAGTGGGTCTGGTTCTGACAGCAGCTGTAATGATGATAGCAGTGACAAATCCAGCAGTGATGAGGATGAGGTATTTGAATTTATAATTATGGCAATGTGTTAAGTAAAAAAGAATAAAGGAGGATAATATTAGGCTTAGTGAAGAGTTAGAGTTTGAGAGTGGTAATGAGGATGAGGCCCATGCTATCTGTCATTTTCCTGTGTCTGATAATTATTTTGGTAAGCAGGATGATAGTTCTTCAAGGAAAAGAATTAATGAGAATTTCTTGTATACATGATAAATTAAAAGGAAGTGTGGCACACTGTAATAACAGCAAGTGTAAAAAGTATACATGTTAAGCATTTACTGGACAGTGGTAGTGACTTGAATGGCATTTCACAGGCATTTTTGAATCTATTAAGAACACAGAGGTTATAGTGGTGATGCATGTTTCTGGAATAAAAATTATTAATGCAACTGGTAAGCTATCAAAGAGCGTGAAATTATAGGTACAATTAACAGGAATTGGCAGGACAGCTGTAGGAGTGCAATTTCTTGGTGATTCAAAATCTCAGCCTTGATGTAAAATTTGGGACTAATTTCTTGTACAAATTGTGCATAAATATTGATTTTGCTAGTGGTAGGTTTAATTTTAAGTGCAATAGAAGTAGGTATGAAGTATCATTTTGGGAAGGGATGGGCAAGTGTGTGGGTCGAGTGATAGACCAGCCAACATAGATGACATTTTGCAAAAGTTCCATGGATGTAAGTTTAAGACTTCTTTTGATGTGACTTGTGGCTATTGGAATATCAGTTTGGCCAATGAATCTTTTTATATGAAGGTAAGTGTTACCAATACTGTGTGATGCCATTTGGTCTCAACCTGTCTGTGTGTGTGTTTATTAGAACTATTGACAAGGTGCTAGGTGAGATATTAACCAATGAAATAACAGTCATGTAGATACTATCCTAGTAGCGAGTGCAGAACGTTTCAAGCACTGTAAAATTCTGAATGAAGTACTGAGGGCTATGTATAGAGAAAGCACGAAACTAAAATTAAGTAAATCTGAATTTGTAAAGAAGGAAATTCCATTTTGGGGTCACAGGATTAACGAGAAAGGTATACAGCCTAATGCAGAAAAGTTTGCTGCCCTTGTAGGTTTCCCACACCCCCAAAACGAGAAGGATATGAAGCTATGTTTGGCTTCTACCGAAAGTTCACATCAGATCAGTCATTTAACTATCCTTGTCTTGGTAATTTGTTGAGAAAGAATGTGGTGTGGAATTGAACAGAGGAGTGTGAAGATGCATTTCAGAGTTTGAAAAACAAATTAGTAAATAATAAGATGCTAGGACTTCCAAATTTTTCACTGACTTCCTGTATGCAAGTTTCATGGTTTGGGGGTAGAAATTTTCCAATTAGTACCTACTGGGATGGGGGCTGAACACAATACTATCCCTTTTGCTAGTAGAACATTAAAGCCACATCAAAAGAACTATTCCATTTCAGAGTTAGGCTTTGGCATTTAAATTTGAATTTCAAAAGTTTCAGTACTATTTGCATAAACATAAGACCATGGTGTATACAGATCATAATTTTTAGTTACCTTCAGAAGTGCAGGCTGAAACACACCAGGTTAACTAGGTGGGCTCTCTATTTCCAACAATTTGATTTGGAGGTAAGGTATGTATACAATATTGTGCCTGATGTGTTATCTAGGATGCCAGCAGGGAAGAAATACACTGATAGTAGTGGGAACCATGAAGAACAAGTAAGGTTGCTTTATTTGCAGAGAGTGAAGGACAAGAAAATGAGGAAAATTTGCAAACCAATGAGAAGGTAGCAGAATGGGGATACAAATTTGAGGTTAGTTAAGCAGCATTACAACATTCGAAAGGTGAAGCAGTACTATAATATACCCAAAGGGTTGTTATTCAGGAGCAAAAATTTGAATGATCAGGACTGGAAGTTATGCTATCCTGACCAACATGTTGATAAATTTATTGACTACTTGCATGAGAGTTATGGACATTATGGGATCAGGAAAAAGAGTAGCTAAGATACATGAGACAGTAATATTTAACAACTTGTGGAGAAGGGTTAATCAGAGACTAGAAAGGTGTGATATATGCCAGAGAGTAAAGACAACTGGTGGGCCATCAAAAGGCTTAATGCACTTTGTCCTTCCTAGCGAACCTAAAGAGGTTATAGCATGTGACCTTCTAGGAGCATTGCCTGCATCTACAGTAGGTTGTAAGTATATTTTCATTGTTTTGGACACATTCTCAAAATATGTAAAACTGTATCCAATTAAGAAGGCAAATACTAATACTATAATGGAGAAGTTGACATCTGATTACTTCTGCAATGTAGTGGTACCAAAATCACTTTTGTCTGACAATGGCCCACAATTTGTTTCATAGAGGTTTGAACACTGTATGACAATACAAAAGATAAAACACAAAGAATTCTACCTATTTTCCACAAGGTAACATGAGTGAAAGGGTTATGAAGGAAATTAACAGACTGTGCAGCACTTCTGTAGTAAGAAACACTGCTTGGGCGGGTCGTATTCGGCATTTTGAAAATATTATCCACATTTTATGGAACAAATTGACAGGATATAACCGATATGCGCTTATGTTCGACGAGAGACCCAGCAACATCATCAGAGCAGAAATGGATTTCCCTCGGGTAAGACAAAAAGATGTAATTGCCTAAACAGATGAAGAAAAAGAAAGCAGCAGGAAGGAAGTGAAAGCATGAGAAAGGAGGGAATCCAGTGCATTTCAGAATAGGTGACCTTGTTCTCATTAAAACCAAAGAAAAATATAACGAAGTAATCCGGGTTGTTTTTGCATGTGTATCATGGTCTTCTCAGAGTGGTACTACACATTGCCCATGACAACTCTTACGAATTGACTTACTCAAAGACTAACAGAATATTTGGATTAAAGAATATTATTGACCTGAAACACTATGTATTGCCAATTAGATGTTTTAATATAGGCTCAAAACAGATTAAAACGTTTCTGAGCTTGGGTACTATTGATTTCATCTGGAGAATTGAGTGTGAATTGAGCCAGAAGTAAGACCTGCAAACAAGTAGAGGGTTCAACACTCTGTGTTGGATTCGTTATGTGGTGATAATGCTTACTGCAGCTGTCTGTCTAATTTTTTGTTTCCTGAGGCAGGAAAACTCTTCTCCTATCATATCTGTAGTTGATAAGTGAATCTTAAACATTCTATGTTTGACTTTTATGTGATTTTGTACAGCAGTATAATTTAGTATAGGAATATTTTGGAAAAGGTTTCTCCAGTGTTACCATTATATATATTATGTTGTGTTAGTGATAAGTAATGGAATCATAAGAGGATGGAAGAAAAGTATACTGGTGTTACAAAATATGTTGGATGTAAATTGGTACCACAGTTAAAGAATTTCTGTCAAAGAGGTAAGGTAAATAGAAAGAAAGTGTCAGCATATGTGGAGGAGAAGGTGCAGATTATCTGAAAACTATAATTAACGTTTTGAGTAATCAGCTCATGTGTGAAGTTAGTATAATTTGGTGCAGCAGCAGAGGCCATATGCAGCATAAACCATCTTGAATACTGGGTCTTAATATTAATTGTGGTATAATAGAAGCGTTTGTGTTCAGTGCAGTCAGTATATTGAGATAACTATCTACCTACAGAAGTGTGTCATGGTACTGCCTTGTCTAACATTAAGGAAATAAAACTTTAAGCATAGTTGCCTGGTGTAATGTTTGTGGAAAGAAGAAGCAAGATTTGTATGTATATTGCCCTTCGGGCTAGAATCTCAAGCAATTTGATGGGATACAGTGAAATAATAGTTTTTCTAAGTGATAATCTTGTCTGATCAGTAATGGGAGCTTAACAGAAAGAGAAATACTTTCGTGAGGTACAAGTCATATAATTCTGCATCATTGGATCTATATGCTATCCAAAAACTTTTTTTTTTTTTTTTTTTTTTGAGGGATTATGAGCTTAAAGTGGTAGTACTCGAATGAAGAAAAGTAATTTTGCTGATTAACTGATAACTGTGTTGCTAGAGATATGTGAATATTCTGACAGGTCAAATATTTGGTAATATTTTGTGATTTTGTGGGCACTTAATTTTCTGGTTTAATGACAGTAGTACTCAGAGTTAGGTGGAGAAGTAGGGCAATGACTGGATCAAAGAGTTTTGATTTGAGTGGTAATTAAGTTATGTGATAGTGACTATTCTTTTTTCATTATGTAATGATTAGTATATCTATGCTACTGCACATTTTGAGTTTTTGCTAGAGGTAATGTACATATTTTGGACATTCAGATGGTGAGTCCATAAATGATGAGAATTGCAAACCAGGACTTGGCATTTCAGTGATTTTGTAAATGGAACAGAAACCCAAATCTTTCAAGCTTAAACAGTTTTGGATAGAGTAATGACCTAGAGTAATGTTTGTAGTGTAATATGCACTTGATTTTAAAAGTTTTACTTCTCCCCACCTGTTGTACAATACTCAATTTTAGTGCTAATTATTGTGATATTATGAGAACTATGTAATGTATTTAATTATGAAGTAATGGCTATCATTTGTGATTAGAGTGAAACATTGTTTCCTTATACTTACATGGAAGTAAAAGAAAATGTACTCAAGTATGGTATTTTGTCAAATTTTTTCAGGTAGTGTGGTGAGGAGAACCACCTCCAAGGAAGCTGACAGCTTTGCATTTCCTTTCTAACTGTCAATTGGACATGTTGATGGCATGGACAACTTGGTGAGAAAAAGTGTTAAATCTCACTAAAAGAGTGAAAGTGCTTGTACAAATTACTAAGCATTGAAAAAGTGAAATTTTCTGTTTGAAAATGAACTGCAAGGAACAATGCAATTTAACTTTTGCAACCCATGATCATTTATCTTTGAAGCAACACAGAACGTGTATAAAATGATATGTATCTTAGAATGTAATGTTTGTTATCCAAAAACAAAATCACTTGTGATGACGATGCCTATTTTTATTAAAAATATAATTTGTAGATATTTTGTGCCAGTAGGCAAACATTTTGTATGGGCATTATCATATGGCCAGTTCACATATAAGTATAAAATTGAAAAACATATGTAATGTAGTTTTTTATAAAGAGATTTATTATGTAAAGTTTTTTTGTTGTAGAATGTTAAACCCACTTTCTGGGATCACTTGTGATCATTGAATAGCTATTTACAATATCTGTCTGGTCAATCCAATGAAGGAATAATGTGACAAAGCAAGCTGGGATCTCTTTACTTCCTTTCTTGTTTTTCCATCTGGATCCTTAAATTCATTTTTTCATTTTTGACGAATTACCATTAACATACATGAGAGTATAATCTGCATTTCCATAAAAGCGAAAGGTTGGCCCTCAGTCTCAAGGAATACAACTCATCAGGTCTAATTTTGTGCTCAGTTTTGTGAATATAATTAATTTTCTAATTTATTTTGACCATTCCTAGTTAATATATTTTGCTACAAATCATTATAGGATGAAATCAATAATTGTTTCAGGACATGGATTCTGTTGTTGACTTACAAACAAATATAAATTCTGTAGTAGTTATAAACTTTTGGAAGAACTACTAGCATTCTAAAAATATTTATTTATGTCTATTCAAAAAACACATTAGCAAAGCCAGCTCTTAATTAATTCCAAAATACCATAATTACCAGATTTGTCAAAAGTATTGTTTGTATAACTATATCAGCTAAGTTCATTATTAAAGTAAATAATTCAGCCTAACCTTTGTGGTAGAAGGAACTGTTATAAAGAAGGAATTTTTTGATGTATTCAGTTAACTGAATGAGTAACATTTTAATTTTAATTTCTGTAACTTAAACATCAAACAATGTATAGTTTTAGTTCCTATTATTGTCAGGATGTATAAAGGAGTGATTTTTTGTCGCGAAATAGTCAGCCCACGGCTGATCTTTAGACATGAAACATGTATCAAGTAGATTAACAACAATGCATCAGTTTAACAGTTGAATAAGTGTAACACAAATAGGCCACATGTTAGAACAATCTGTGACAATGTCTGTTTACTTTATTTTAAAAATAGTGTCACACGTACCATATTATTCTGCAACAACTGTGAACTTTGTGGTTAGGTTATTACTGCTCATAGACGTTCAACAGCAAACTATTGTAGCACTGTGCTGATGTTGCCTGCAACCTATTAATGAGACTTATCAACATTTACCAATAGTGAACAGTGTAATATATATAAATTGAATTTGAATATGTGAACATATAATTATAATTGCTTCCGCAAAAGCTGTCTGTGCTTAACTTAATATCCTTTGATGCTTGGACTTTGCCAAGATATTTGAAGATGAAGGCAGCAAATGACTCCCTGGGCACTGGCGCTGATCGTAATTACACAAAAATCCACTTCACATACTTCCATAAATAAAAATGCTTAATACTGCTCTTGAACATTATATTCTTCACACTCATATTAAATACATTTAGACTGTAGTACATTTTGGTCTACAAAATGCACATACTTCTCTCTTATGAGAAAAATTTTGACTGTCCTCCACTACTAAAACAAAAACAGTACATCAAAAATTGAATGTGAAAACATGTTTCTTTTGTCTGTGCCTGCTTAGTTATTGTCTCTGCCGAATTTTATTTTCCATCAGTATCTTATCCTTGCTTATTCTTAATTAAATACTAATTTAGCAGCATCCTGGGGGGAGGGGTCTTACATCATGTTCCTGTACAATTGCCCCCATACTGTATGTGGACTTGTTATGGAGACATACAATGTTGTTCTTTCTTAGTTTACACTTGCTGATAGGGGTCGACATCCTTTATTTGTAGGCTTCCCTTACTATATTTTTTGGAATGGATATGTCAGCTTATCCTAAAAATTCTACAAGAAATTAAAATATTATACACATAATATATCAGTTCATTACATATTTAAGTTTTATGTGTTAACAATAATGTCCAGATTGCTTCATTCTCACTGCCATGTTGTCCGCTTGCGTACTGGCTGTTTCAATGGCATGAAACAGTTACCAATGATCAACATGCGATATGTTACCATTGTACGTGGGTGCACTCATTTTATTGGTGTTGATGTCATATTGAGTGTTACACTTTCACTTGGTTGCCATGTATTGAAGAATTGATGTGGTGTTTCTCTTCATTTTGAGTGCAGTGAGTGTGTGCTTATTGTTCAAAATCTGACGCTATGGCAGAAGGTATCTATTTTGACAGCCCAGGTGTCAATACTACCCATCATACTCCCATTTCCAGCGGAGAGAACCCTGGCCATCAGCATCCGTCGATGAGGTGGGCACCTGCTAAACAGCTTTAGTTCACTTGTCCATGTATCAAGCATTGTGAGCCACGGTACTCATTTCATTGCACGTACATTTTCATATCACCACACTTGAACATGCACTTGTTAAAAGAGGCATATAGCCATCTCTAACACATTGTATAAACCACTTGCCCTTGAAGTTCATTTCTTCGTACAGAGTTTGGTTTTCAACGAAAATTCATACAAGTCTTTACAACAATACACACAACATGATAGCTTATACCTATGGGTGACATTCCATCCATTAGTTATATTATGAAAATAAAACTTTTCACTAACTACGGTTTGCTTGTTTGATTCAACTAATTTTCAATTAAATCACATATACAAATTAATTCCATATTGCATTTTTATACCACATTACAAGCATATGATACATTTCTGCATCATTTCATAGATAGGCTCTTATCACTTATGGGAGCTCATTTCCTTCTTAGTTAGAGGAGGAGAAAGAAAATAACATTTGAAATAGGACTAAAACATCATGCATTGTTGGCCCAACTACTGGTTCAAGGATTTATGAGGAAAGGTTACTCCTATAATCATGAACTTTCGTTCATTGAAATAATGTATACCGACTAATCATTGACCAAGTGTCATGTTTTTTCTTCACATTTTAGTGCTGTTTACTACAATTCGAGTGTAGCTTAGTGTGAAATCTAATGTTTTAAACATTGTAGACTTATCTTTTGTCAGTACCTGGAACTGTCATTATTCAAGCTTTCATGTGACATGATAAAAATTAACTGGTTTTTGTAAAAATCTCCTGCTTAATTGAGTATGTGTACTCTGCATCGAATAGGTAGTAACACTTGTCACATAAACATACTGCGATGATGCGTATTTCATTTTTTCATTTGCCTATGACCTTTTCTGTAATTATTCTTCTAACTAAATTGTTTACTCGATGTGTGGCCCATTTCTTCATTTAGAACCTGCTACTCTCAATGCAATTGTCTTCTGCGCCGTGACGGTGCACTGGTCACTGAAAGAAAATAACTTAAAACAAATTTAAAATTAATTGCATTTCGTAGCTGGATGGCCACTGATATATTCAGTCATTGCATATGTCTGCAGATATTTCCATACTTTGCCTCAGTTTATAGATTTTCGATTATTCTGTTACCTATTATGATAATTCATTCTGCAGAGAAAGTTATTTGACATTTCTTATGGTATTTTGTCATTAGTCCTTAGCTCACACATCTTGTACAGTTTCTCATAATGCTTCCCTTTGGTTGTAAATTTTGTTGTATATGGCTTAGTATTTAATTAGATCTATGTGTACAAATAGCAATGGGTTCCTTAGTTCTTAGACAGTAGATGTATTTGCATAGTAATTCCGTTTACTTTACATTTAAGTTAAGTATACTTTCCATTCCTATTTTGTTTACACCTTCAGCCAAACTGCAAACTGTCGGGCATGCCCACAGGTCAGTGCCTCTCCCCCCCTCCCCCCCCCCTTGCCTCCCCCTCCTGTCAGCATGTATTGTTGAGCCATAAGCTAATTTTGTTTATACTTTCTCTTCTCATGAAGCGGTGTGTTACTTCTCATTGCATTATCTTGAATTATTATCTAGAAGAAAAATTACACTTAGAATTATGTACACTATGTACAATTGTCTTGTAATAGAAAAATGTTACCTAGCTTCATTATTCTATAAAGACTTTTATATCTTTATGAGGGTAGAGACCCTTGTCAATTTAGGGTGAATCCATAAAAGGACTCGTTACCCTACAAAGAATTCTGTAGCTGTTTCAGCTTATAAATTTTCTTTCTATACTGAGCCCTGTTTTCTAGACTAACTATGGCTTGTTTGAATTTTTTCTGTACTGTCATTTCTGTGATGGGCACCTTTTGTACGGATGACTCCCACTCATTCATTTGTTTTGTCTGGAACATAGATTCATTAGGTGTGAAAGCTGTTGAATATTGTGGAAGGTTATTGACAACTTGCATGAAAGGAGTAACATATTCTACCCATCGGGTGTGTGTGTCTGGCGTGTATGTCCTAATAAACTGGTTAAATTCCTTAAAGACTCATTCAGCTGGGCTTGCCTCGGGGTGAAAAAAGCTTACTAACATGTGCTTTATGCACTGTGATGTCATAAATTGTTTCCACTTTTGCCCAACGAAATATGAAGCGTTACCAGTTAGTAGTACCTTTGGTTTATGTACTCTTCTCAAATAGTCTCCCTCCATTATTTTCTTGATGTATGTGGCTGTTGCATTTTTAATGGCATACATTTTGACATGTTTCGAAAAAAAATTGTATAGTGCTACTACGTATTTTACTCCTCTTTTACTTCTTGGATATGGACCAACTATGTTTAGGGATACCATATCTAGAGGGTTTTTTGTGAGTGTTGGGGGTAGCTCAGGAAATTTTGACACATTTGACTGTTTTGATTTTTGACATACTGCACACTTCCTTAATACCTGTAGGACTCCTCAAATTTGGAAAATAGCAAAGTGTTGCAATTTTTTAGAAAATTTGCCTACTCCATAATGTCCCTTGTACTCCTGATACCACTTACTTACCCTTACACCTCCATCTTGCTTAAGGTTTTGCATGGCTTTCCTCCATCTGCGATCTCGCTGCTGTATAATTTTCATCTGTTTACAAAACTTATGATAATCAGAATGTTGTGTCGTACTTTGCATAAATAGCATTTTGATTTCTGCATCTGGCTCTGTTAAATCACCAAATTCCTCTACACCTAGTGCTTGGCTAGTCAAGGCATCTGCAATAATGTTCTGACTTCCTTTGATATAATCTCAAAATTGAATTCTTGTAAATGTAGGCACCACCTAGCTAATATATGGTGCAATAGTTTATATGTTGAAAGATATGACAGTGACTGGTGGTCACAGTACACTTTGGTATTCCTGCCCCACAAAAATTATTCAAACTTTTTAAATGCCCATATTAACGCTAAACTTTCCAATTCTGACACAGACAATGTGCTTCTGATAATGGGCGACTAGCAAAACTGATGACCTTGGGTACATCTTTACCATCTTCTTCTCGCATCTGGAATAAGCATGCCCCCAGCTCTTGAGATGAGGCATCTGTGCATAGACAAAAATTCTTGGGCATATCCGAGTGGCTAAGAAGGTTTGCATTTACCAACGCCTATTTAATGTTATTAAAGTCCTCTTGACACTTACCATTCCATAACCAAAGCCAATTTTTTTGTACCGTAATAAACTGAGCAATGCATCACCATTCATTAGTTGTTGTGGTACAGATTTACGAAATTTAGTTGTTTTTTACTCCTTGGAGCTGGACAATAGCGTATGGCATCAAATTTTTTTCTGATCAGGTAATATACCTTGTTCTGACACAACATGTCCTAAAATTTGACTTGCTCCTTACAAAAACTAGACTTTTTTAAATTAGCTGTTACTTTATTATCTGCAAATCATTGAAGCACCTGTTCAATGAGCCTGGTATGTTCTGACCAAGTAGGTGTGGCTATTAGCAGGTCGTCTACATAGACAGTGACTTTGCTACACAATTCTGTCCTAAAACTTTGTCCAATGCAGATGTAAGCACAGCCCTGCTCCAATGTCCAGTCCAAAAGGTAGAACACAAAATTCGTAACTTCTGCCCCCACAAACAAGTGCAGTACAATATATTTTCGACTTTCTTCATGGAGCTTTATTTGCCAATAGGATATTTTTAGATCAAGTATACTGAAATATTTTGTACTGTAAAACTTTACAAGCTGTTCGTCCAAGTTGTCTGGCCTTATGTGTACTGGTACTGTAATCTTATTGATAACTCTGGCATTGAGAACTAATCTTACAGAACCATCTGGTTTGCTTGCTGGTAATCTTGGACTACAATAGGGTGAAAATGAAGGTTGTACAATTCCTCATTTAATCATATGATTGATCTCTTCCCTTGCTACCTCTCGTTTGGCCCGTGGAATAAGATATGACATTACACAAAATGTTTCATGTGGATGGACTTCAAATTTTTATTCATAGTCTTTGATTACTCCTGCCTCCTAACTGAAAACACTAGCATACTTCTCGTCATTGCATCTCATTTAGTACTTATGATTCACCTAGATTCTGCATTACCATTTCATAACTAACCTCAGTGTTCGCTTCTTGTTCAGTACCAAATTTGTTAGTGAAATACACAGCTGCAAACGAATACTGTACTACGACATTTGACACTGGTTTGTTTTTGTTACTTTCATCAGATGCTTTGACTAAATCAATAGAAAAGATCCGATCCCTTACATAAAAGTGGCATTTACCATTACCTATGTCAATCTGCGTTTTGCATGTTTTAAATGTGTCCAAGCCAACAAGTCAATTAACAATAAATTTGCCACTTATATGAAAGTTGCACTTCACAATGAAATGTTCAATTTGTACTGGAATGAGCGCTTGATGCTTAACCAATTTAGTCTTATTGCCTGTAGCAGTTTGCAATTTTGTACAGGAAATATTGGGAACTTACCTCTCTTGTTCAGTTCACAAAAAAATGCATTTGACATAAGATTAGTAGTTGAACCTGAACCTAAATTAACTGTGTGTCAATATTAGATATTTTCACCTTAAAGATTGCTTGTACTTGATATTCCTTGACCTTATCTACTATATCTAACTCATGCTGATACAAATTATCCTTGATGTCATGTCGTTTGTCAAATCTTATGAAACATGTTTGTAGTTCTGCCTTGCCTGAGAGGTCAATAGCCTTGGACTCTATTATGACCGGTTGGTGTTTTCCGACGGCGTAGTGTGACTTAATTCATTACCTGGAGAAATCTCAGTGAGTTGCACTATGTGTGTGTACTTCGCCAATTTATATTGTTAGCTGCTGTGCAGTTATTTTGCTGCCCAAAAGTCGGCTGTAGTTCTAGTATGACTAAAGAAAAAAAAAGTCAAATATATGTCATTTTTTCAAATTTAATCTGATTTATATATATATATATATATATATATATATATATATATATATATATATATATATATATATATATATATATATATATATATATAACAGAGGGAAACATTCCACGTGGAAAAAATATATCTAAAAAGAAAGATGATGAGACTTACCAAACAAAAGCGCTGGCAGGTCGATAGACACACAAACAAACACAAATATACACACAAAATTCAAGCTTTCGCAACAAACTGTTGCCTCATCAGGAAAGAGGGAAGGAGAGGGAAAGACGAAAGGATGTGGGTTTTAAGGGAGAGGGTAAGGAGTCATTCCAATCCCGGGAGCGGAAAGACTTACCTTCGGGGGAAAAAAGGACAGGTATACACTCGCACACACACACATATCCATCCACACATACAGACACAAGTAGACATATTTAGAGACTATATTGGTCTCTAAATATGTCTACTTGTGTCTGTATGTGTGGATGGATATGTGTGTGTGTGCGAGTGTATACCTGTCCTTTTTTCCCCCGAAGGTAAGTCTTTCCGCTCCCGGGATTGGAATGACTCCTTACCCTCTCCCTTAAAACCCACATCCTTTCGTCTTTCCCTCTCCTTCCCTCTTTCCTGATGAGGCAACAGTTTGTTGCGAAAGCTTGAATTTTGTGTGTATATTTGTGTTTGTTTGTGTGTCTATCGACCTGCCAGTGCTTTTGTTTGGTAAGTCTCATCATCTTTCTTTTTAGATATATTTTTTCCACGTGGAATGTTTCCCTCTGTTATATTTATATATATATTGTGTTTCACACTAGAATGTTGTGTTCCCAGTTTGGCACAGCTTTGCCACAGGAAGCATGAAAGTGGTCGAAGACGTCCATCTTCTGGTCGGCTCCTGATCTTTGTCAGATGGAGGCTAGTTTTTGATTACGCAAATGTTTCTATTATTTGGAAAAGAACAACCTAGATTACTTTGTTATATTTTTCTTTGGTTTTAATGAGGACAAGGTCACCTATTCTGAAACACACTGGATTCCCTCCTTTGTCATGCTTTCTCTTCCTTCCTGCTGCTTTCTTTTTCATCATCTGTTTAGCCAATTTTATCTTTTCATCTTACCCGAGGGAAATCCACTTCTGCTCTGATTATGTTGCTGGGTCTCTCGTTAACCATAAGTGCGTATGGGGTATATCCTGTCGATTTGTTCCATAAAATGTCGATAATATTTTCAAAATGCCGAATATGACCCGCCCAAGCAGTGTTTCTTACTACAGTAAGTGCTGCACAGTCTACTGATTTCCTTCATAACCCTTTCACTCATGTTACCTTGTGGAAAATAGGTAGAATTCTGTGTGTTTTATCTTTTGTATTGCCATACAGTGTTCAAACCTCTATGAAACAAATTGTGAGCCATTGTCAGACAAAAGTGATTTTGGTACCACTACATTGCAGAAGTAATCAGATGTCAACTTCTCCATTATAGTATTGGTATTTGCCTTCTTAATTGGATACAGTTTTACACATTTTGAGAATGTGTCCAAAACAATGAAAATATAATTACGACCTCCTGTAGATGCAGGCAATGCTCCTGGAAGGTCACATGCTATAACCTCTTTAGGTTCGCTAGGAAGGACAAAGTGCATTAAGCCTTTTGATGGCCCACCAGTTGTCTTTACTCTATGGCATACATCACACCTATCTCATCTCTGATTAACCCTTCTCCACAAGTTGTTAAATATTACTGTCTCATGTATCTTAGCTACTCTTTTTCCTGATCCCATAATGTCCATAACTCTCATTCAAGTAGTCAATAAATTTATCAACATGTTGGTCAGGATAGCATAACTTCCAGTCCTGATCATTCAAATTTTTGCTCCTAAATAACAACCCTTTGGGTATATTATAGTACTGCTTCACCTTTGGAATGTTGTAATACTGCTTAACTAACCTCAAATTTGTATCCCCATTCTGCTACCTTCTCATTGGTTTGCAAATTTTCCTCATTTTCTTGTCCTTCACTCTCTGCAAATAACGCAACCTTACTTGTTCTTCATGATTCTCACTACTATCAGTATATTTCTTCCCTGCTGGCATCCTAGATAACACATCAGGCACAATATTGTCTTACATACCTTACCTCCAAATCAAATTGTTGGAAATACAAAGCCCACCTAGTTAACCTGGTGTGTTTCAGCCTGCACTTCTGAAGGTAACTAAAAACCTTAAGATCTGTATGCACCATGGTATTATGTTTATGCAAATAGTACTGAAACTTTTGAAATTCAAATTTAAATGCCAAAGCCTAACTCTGAAATGGAATAGTTCTTTTGATGTGGCTGTAATGTTCTACTAGCAAAAGGGATAGTATCGTGTTCAGCCCCCATCCCAGTAGGTACTAATTGGAAAATTTCTACCCCCAAACCATGAAACTTGCATACAGAAAGTCAGTGAAAAATTTGGAAGTCCTAGCATCTTATTATTTACTAATTTGTTTTTCAAACTCTGAAATGCATCTTCACACTCCTCTGTTCAATTCCACACCACATTCTTTCTCAACAAATTACCAAGACAAGGATATTTAAATGACTGATCTGATGTGAACTTTCGGTAGAAGCCAAACAAGCCAAACATAGCTTTATATCCTTCTTGTTTTGGGGGTGTGGGATAACTGCAAGGGCAGCAAACTTTTCTGCATTAGGCTGTATACCTTCCTCGTTAATCCTGTAACCCAAAAATGGAATTTCCTTCTTTACAAATTCAGATTTACTTAATTTTAGTTTCGTGCTTCCTCTATACATAGCCCTCAGTAATTCATTCAGAATCTTACAGTGCTTGAAACATTCTGCACTCGCTACTAGGATAGTATCTACACAGACTGTTATTTCATTGGTTAATATCTCACCTAGCACCTTGTCAATAGCTCTGATAAATGCACACACAGACAAGTTGAGACCAAATGGCATCACACAGTATTGGTAACACTTACCTTCATATAAAAAGATTCATTGGCCAAACTGATATTCCAATAGCCACAAGTCACAACAAAAGAAGTCTGAAACTTACATCCATGGAACTTTTGCAAAACGTCATCTATGTTGGCTGGTCTACCACTCGTCCCTATAATGATTTCATTTAACTTCCTGGCATCCAGAACCAACCTGACACCCCCATTCTTCTTCTTTACAACCACAAGTAGGTTATTATACCTGCGAGTTGACATTTCAATAATTCCCCATGAGAGCATCTTCTGGATTTCTTTTCTCTCTGCTTCCTTTTTTGAAAATGGAATAATATAAGATTTTCTGAAAAATGGTTGAGGATCCTTAAATTTTAATTTGCACTCAAAATCTTTTACAAAATATGAGCTTTCTGAAAATGCCTTACCGGTACTTTTAATTCTTCCCTTTGTTTATCTGTAACATCCCCAAATTCCTCAATTCACTATATTATTTCCAACCTTACTCTCTCCTCCTCCTCTTCTTCCTCAGTAACCTGTCCAGTGGTCCAAACTCCTAATGGCAAATCTAATTCAGATTGAACACAATTGCCCATCCCTTCCCAAAATGATACTTCATACCTACTTCTATTGCACTTAAAATTAAACTTACCGCTAGCAAAATCAATATTTATGCACGATTTTTCAAGAAATTTGTCCCAAATATTACATCAATGTTGAGATTTTGAATCACTGAGAACTTGCACTCCTACAGCTGTCCTGCCAATTCCAGTTAATGGTACCTATCATTTCACACTCTTTGACAGCATACCAGTTCCATTAATAATTTTTATTTCCAAAACATGCATCAACACTATAACCTCTGTGTTCTTAATAGTTCAAAAAATGCCTGTGAAATGTCATTCACGTCACTACCACTGTCCAGTAAATACTTAACATGTATACTTTATACACTTGCTGTTATATCAGTGTGCCACACTTCCTTTTAACTTACCATGTGTACAAGAAATTCTCATCAATCCTTTCCCTGGAAAAACTATCATCCTGCTTACCAAAACAATTATCAGACACAGTAAAATGACAGATAGCATGGGCCTCATCCTCATTACCACTCTCAAACTCTCACTCTTCATTAAGCCTAATATTATCCGCCTTTATTCTTTTTTACTTAACACATTGCCATAATTATAAATTCAAATACCTCGTCCTCATCACTGCTGGATTTCTCACTGCTATCATCATTACAGCTACTGTCAGAACCAGACCTACTGTCACTTTCGTACTCCTCAAATACTTGGCTAATTAGTTGACCCTTGTTTCCATTATTGGACCACAAAGCAAAACACCTGAATTTCTCATGTTCTCGTAAAAATTTATCATCCATTTTTATACTTTGGACATCCTGAGCAACAGCAACACACTCCGTTTCATCACTTAGTTTTATTATAGTAACTTCCTCCTCTCCTTTTACAGGATGAAAATAGCTACATGCACCATCATTCGACATCTCACTAGAATTAGAAATTACTCTTGTCTTACTACTATCATTTACATTACCCTTAACTGCGATTACACCACATTTATATACATGTGGCTCTTCGTGACTACCTGCTCTAGTGTGGTCTGAAACTGGAGCACTACCTAGTTTAAATGGTTTGATCCAGAATTGCCATCTTCTCCTCCATTTCTATTCCTCAAATTTCTACTAGAATTAGTTCTGTTCATCCTTTTTACCTGAAACTCTCTCCCTTATTGACTATTATCGTCAAAATCCCTTCTACAATCTTCCACTGAGGGCTTCACCCTCTCCATTTTATCAACACAATTCAAAAAATCACTAATATTTCCCCTAGGGGCAAGAACAAACAATTCTATAACTTTCTGAGGCAACTTAGTTTCTAACTCCATAATTACTGATTCACCACCTAGCTCTTTGTCCACATATTTCAGTTTGCTTATCCAAAACTGAAAGAAACCTTTTACACTACCCTTCCTAGAGTTAAATCTCTCTCCTCCTCAAAATTGTCTGTTGCCTCTCTTTGGACCAATATTCATCTAAAAATCCTTTCTTAAAGCTGTGCCACAAAGTACAACTATCAGCTACCTGAGCTGCCCATCTATAAGCTTCCGTTTTCAAAAGACCTCTCACAAATGACGCTTTTTCTTTGTTATTTCATGTTTCAGGCAAATCATCAAATTCTCTGTATAAAACATTCTCGGTATTCTTGCCACGTCAGTTCTAGATAAAATCTCGAGCTTTCGACGATTACCTCCATCGTCATCGTCAGGAGCTGACTGTCTCCACTGCTGCTATGGTAGCCTCTATGTAGCCCGAAGACGGCTTCTGATTGGTCGGATTATGATTGGTCGGCGATTACGTGCTGCTGTCTCAGACGGTGTCACTGTGTGCGCCGGTGGCACCACCGCTTCCGTTTGAACGTAAACCTTGGAAGGAACATCTCTGCTGCTTCTCTGCATCAAGCGCTCGTTTCCATTCACAGCTCAGATGGTATCCGCTATTGCGGTTAAAGTTCTTTTGGCTCATTCTTATTTCCACAGCCTCCTTAATAGCAGAAGCCCAGTACGTGGAGGCACGGGACAGAATTTTAGTTTAATCGAACAATATTTTATGTTTGTTCGTGAGACTGTGCTCCGCAATTGCCGATTTCTCCAATTCTCTATTTTTAATATGGCGTTGGTGTTCTGCACTGCGGTCGGAAACGGTACGAATCGTCTGACCTATATAATTGCTTCCACACTCACAGGTTATATAATAAACTCCAGGGACCCTGAGGCCGAGATTGTCCTTAACAGGGCGCATCATCTTCTTAATTTTCTTAGGAGGACGAAAAATCGGTCTTATACCACGTCTACGACGACGTCTGACGTCAGTATAGGAAGAGTCCTGCGAAGATGTGGTATATAGAGGTTATATAGAGGCTATATAGAGGCTACCATAGCAGCAGTGGAGACAGTCAGCTCCTGACGATAACGATGGAGGTAATTATTGAAAGCTCGAGATTTTATCTAGAACTGACGCGGCAAGAATACCGAGAATGTTTTATACATAAGTGCCGCAAATTCTCTAATGAAATCCGATGGATGCAACTCCCCATATGGTTCAAAATTATTAAATTTCTTACAACTATCAAGTGAAGGACTGTTTGGGACACTACACACTCTATGCTGTAGAATTTGTACCTTTTCCACCTTTTTCTCCATTTCAACCAATTTTGAATCAGCATTTTTATTTACTTTTACAAGATTTTCCTCTACCACTACTGAACACTTGGTTTCTAACTCCGTTTCTGAAACATTTTTAATCTCATCGATTTGGTTCTAAAGTTCAAACCTAGTTTCAGCTCAAAATTTCCTGGCTGCTGTGACTTCATCTTTACACTATTTCTCAAAAGCCTCCACCATCCTACTTTAGCCATCACAATGTTTCTTTCTCTCTTCTATACATTTACTACTCATTAATGTTAATTTCTCATTAGTATTCTGTACTGTTTTCTTTACCTTTTCACTACAATCTTTCACTACCACCAAGACATTCTTATTTAATTCTGAAAGATTAGAATTGAATACCTTATTTTCCTTTTTAATTTTTTTCTTCAATTCATCCTTTAAGCTAGACAGGTCAGTTTTAATGCTATCAGTTTTATTTTCCACCCTACTATTGTCTTCTCTCATAGTCATACTACTCAAACTACTCATAATTTCCCTAAACATAGCCTCTTATTTTCTGCCTGCCATAAACTACTGTGATTGCTGGCTTTTGCTACTAGATTCTTCCTCCTCAGCCTTAACAATTTCACCCACTTCAGCGCTGTTTACATCATTTTTGCTCACATCATCACACAATGTAGATGACGATTTTATTATCTCATCTACAATATGATTTTTGTCCCCATCATTCAAGGTTACATTCATGTCTGATTTCTGACCACTATCATCTACTGAATCAGTCCCCATTAAGTCTTTCTGTTCATTTAAAACTTAACCTCTGTTGTCCATTCTCACCCATCACACTGTCTTGCTTTTTAAGGCCACTCATTATGTAACATTTAATATAAAATGGCTTTTGCTATTAATTACCTTATTTTTAATCAC
Source organism: Schistocerca nitens (assembly GCF_023898315.1). Lineage (NCBI taxonomy): Eukaryota > Metazoa > Arthropoda > Insecta > Orthoptera > Acrididae > Schistocerca > Schistocerca nitens. The sequence goes on from NC_064624.1 coordinate 60,351,692, forward strand.
TTGTCTCCTGGTGCTGCTTCAGTTACTCCCACTCATCCAGAATCCACTTGTTTATATCAGGTGAGTTGAGTCCAGTTGGCAACCTGATTGGCTGCTGCGGCTGCTCCAATGAACTTGATTCATGGTTGGCTGCTGCAGCTGTCCTTCATAATGACTGCTGCAATGGGCTCCATTCGAGAATGGCTGCTGCATTCAACATTTGTAATGCCTGCAACCATAACCCTGGCCAAAGATTCATTGATTGGTAAATGTTGATAAGCCTCATTAACAGGTTGCAGGCAACATCTGCATAGTGCTGCAATAGTTTGCTGTTGAATATCTATGAGCAGTAACAACCTAACCACAAAGTTCACAGTTCTTGCAGAATAATATGGTACATGTGGCACTATTTTTCAAATAAAGTAAACAGTCATTGTCACAGATTGTTCTAACATGTGGCTTATTTGTGTTACACTTATTCCACTGTTCAGCTGATACATTGCTGTTAATCTACCTGGAACATGTTTCATGTCTAAAGATCAGCTGTGGGCTGACTGTTTCGGGACAAAAAATTATTCCTTTATATGTACTCACAATAATAGGCACTAAAATTATGCATTGTTTGATGTTTAAGTTACAGTAATTACGATTAAAATGTCACTCATTCAGTTAAATCAATACATCAAAATATTCATTCTTTATAACAGTTCCTTCTACCACAAAGGTTAGGCCGAATTATTTGTTTAAACAATGAATTTGGCTGATATGGTTATACAAACAATACTTTCGAGAAATCTGGTAATTAATTTTGAATTAATTACAGGCTGGCTTTGCTAATACTTTGTTGAATAGATCCAAATAAATATTTTAAGAATGCTAGTAGTTCTTCTTCCAAATGTTTATAACTAACACAGAATTTATATTTGTTTATACGTCAATACTACAATCCAAGTCACAAAGTAATAACTGATTTCGCCCTATAATGATCTGTAGGAAAAGACATTAACTATTAATGGTCAAAATAAAATAGGAAATTAATTACATCCACAAAACTGAGCACAAAATTAGACCTGGTCAGCTATATTCCTTGAGACTGAGGGCCAACCTTTCTCTTTTATGGAAAATTCAGATTATACTCATGTATGTTATTGGTATTTGGCCAAAAATGAATTTAAGGAGGCAGATGGCAAAACAAGAAAGGAAGCAAAGAGATCCCAGCTTGCTTCATCACAGTGTCGGTAGTAAGGGCAGCATGTCTGTAAAGGAGAAATAGTATTGTACTCTTCAACATGTAGATTTTAACTATTTGAATACATTATGTAAACATCAGGTAGCTGATGGATTACCAGCAAATTTAGAATCAGAATTTAAGAAATCTAAAATCTGTAGTGAAAACAAAATGTGCAATTTACCTATTGAAAAGAATGCCACAAAGCAAAAGAAACATTACAGGTTATTCATACTGATCTGAAAAGGCCTCACTAAATTCATAGTTTCCTTTGTGAAAGATTTTTCTCATTTTTATTTATGACTATTGTAAAGCAGTTAGAGTCTACACTCTCAAACTAAAATATCAAGTTTGTGATTGTTTTGTGGAATATGTTAATGGAATTGCAAATTTACCTAGGAAAAACTACTAATATATGAGATTTAACAATGGGAAAGAATATTAAAATTCAGGTCTGTAGCAGTTTATAAAACAGAAAAGAATCATTTTAAATGCATGTCCTCTTTATGTAAATGAATTAAATGGTACAATGAAAAATAAAAAAAAATGTCAGTTTTGGATATATCAGGATGCTTGTTAGCTGAGTAACTCCCTTTTATAAACTTCTGTAGAGTTGACAGTCCAGAAAATTTTGAGGAGGTGTTAATTAGCAACAAGTCAGAAATTTATAAGTGAGCAGTGGGTAAGGAAATCGGATGTTTAAATAAGAATAAAATCTGAAAACTAGTAACTAAACCAGTAAACATACAGTGACGTGACAACAGTCATGGGATACCTCACAATATCATTCAGGCCTACTTTTGCCTGGCATAGTGCAGCAACCTGATGTGACATTAGCTCAACAAATTGTTGGAAGTCCCCTGTAGAAATATTTAGCCAAGCTGCCTCTGTAGAATAGCCATAATTGTGAAAGTATTGACAGTGCAGGATTATGTGCATGAGTTGATTTCTTAGTAATGTCCCTTAAATGTTTGCTGGGATTCACGTTTGTTGATCTGTGTAGCAAATCGTTTGCTCAAATTGTCCAGTGGCTTTGTGGACTGGTGTATTGTCATCCATAAAATTTTTATTGTTGTTTCAGAATGTGAAGCCCACAAATGGCTGCAAATGGTCTCCAAGTAGCTGAACATAACCAGCTGGACCAGAGGAGCCAGTCCATTCCATGTAAACACAGAAACCAACTTACACAGTGCCCTGCTGACAACTTGAGTCCATGGCTTCATGGGGTCAGTACCACATTCGAACCAAACCATCAGCTCTTACCAGCTGAAATCAGGACTCTTATGATCAGGCCATGGTTTTCCACTTATCTATGGTTCAACCAATATGATCATGAACCCAGAAGAGGTGCTGCAAGTAATGTCATGCTGTTAGGTAGCAAAGGCACTCACATCAGTCTTCCGCTGTCATAGCCCATTAAAACCAAATTTCACTTCACTGTCCTAACACACACACTTGCCATAAGTCTGACATCGATTTCTGTGGTTATTTCAAGCAGTGTTGCTTCTCTGTTAATTTTAAACCTCTACACAAACGCTGCTGCTCTTGGTTATTAACTGAAGGCTGTCAGTAACTACACTGTCCATGGTGAGAGGTATTGATACTCTCGGCACACTCTTAACACTGCCCTTTCATACCTTGTGTGTGTGATACTATCAACATCTGTAGATGTACAAGTCACTATCACATGACTTTTGTCACCTCAGTGTAAATGATCTTCTTGTAAAGTGGCTCTTTACAAGAAAATCAGATATCACTTGTAAAGCAAAATTAGTTGTAAGTGTAACCACAGTGTAGTGTTACCACAGAAATCAATATGGGAGATACAGAAAATATATCTGTTAGAACAGTGTGTCAAAATTTGGCGTTAATGGGCAATGGCAGCAGAACAACAAAAAGAAATGATATTTATTTGCCACTTGCTTTGATGCAAACACTGAAAGTCTTTTTGTCATTCTGTTATCAAAAGACTTTCATTGTAGAAGAAATTGATGTACAGTCTGCACTATTTTTCTCAGAAGTTTATGTGATGAAACCACCAGTACATAAGGCTGAAATAATAGTGTCTGTGAGTTATTGAAAGCATCGTATGGCTTGAGAGAAAGTCCTAGAGCATAGTATGATTGTTGGACGAGTTTTGAAAAAGGCAGGATTTTAAAAGAAGTAAAAACAAGAGGAAGCACTCACTGAACAACTGAAGGTAGTAGAGCCCGATGGCGACCAACTAGAAATTCCTCAGCAAAACCCAAAGGATATACAAGTTGCTGGACCTTCAGGAGTGTTATCGTTTCCAGCCATCTCTCCTAAGTTGTTAATGCCTCCTCCAAAGGTAAATTTGGAGGCGAGAACCAACAGATAAATGAAAGCAATATGAAAAAAAGGTAAAACAGTGATACTCACTTCTTCACCATACAAAAATTAGTTGCAAGAAGAAGTAGAAAAGAAACAAGAGCGAGAAGAAAAAAAATTGAAAAGAACACTTTTCAAGACCTAAAACCAAATTCCAGAAAGGCGAATGTTCCAAAATGATAATATCTCTGGAGAAGCAATCAATCTCAACATGTAGCCTGGCAAAAAAATCGAAGAAAATATTTGATGAGAGTTCTAGCTTTTCAGACGAAGACAACCCTAAGGAAGCTTACATATTTTGCAACGAGTTGTGTGCACAGTCTCGTTCGAAAGAAGGAAGGATTCAGTGCATTTCCAGTCATGGTTGGGCACATGAGCCATGCTCCAACACCGAAGAAGAGGATGACACATTTGTTTGTGACTACTGTTCGTAGTTGATTAGAGCTAAGTTTTGTTTTCAAAATTTGTTCAGTTCTTAAAAATTACTAATTAAATTTAAAGCTTTTTAAAATATGCCAGTTATATATATTTTATAATTTTATAAACTGACAATTTACCTATCAAGTAAAATTGGCCTAATGACATTGATTTTTAAGTATTTTAGGCCGAAATAGATAATTCCTCAGAAAAAAATAGGAGTTTTTGGATAGCATATAGATCCAATGATGCAGAATAGATAATTTTGTGTGTAGAGCATACCAAAGATTGCGATTCATTGGCAGAACACTTAGAAGGAGCAACTGGTCTATGAAAGAGACTACTTACACCACGCTTGTCCACCCTATTGTGGAATATTGCTGTGCAGTGTGGGATCTGCATCAGGTGGGACTGGTGGGTGACACCAAAAAAGTTCAAAAAAGGGAGCTCGTTTTGTATGTCGCGAAGTAGGGAAGATAGTGCGACAAACATGATATGTAGAGTGGCAATCATTAAAACAAAGGCGTTTTTCGTTGTGGTGGGACCTTCTCGTGACATTTCAGTCACCATTTTTCTACTCCGATCGCGAAAACATTTTGTTGTCACCCATCTACATAGGGAGAAATGATCATAACGATAAGATAAGAGAAATCATGCTCGCAGAGAAAATTTAAGTGCTCGTTTTTTCCGCGAGCCGTTGGAGAGTGGAACGGTTGAGAGACAACTTGAAGGTTGTTAATTGAACCCTCTGCCAAGCACTTTTTTGTGAACAGCAGAGTAATTACGTAGAGATAGATGCTCCACAAGCCACTTAAGGCGATTAGCGAAGGGTACCCAGTAGCACTGCTAGTAATCTCCTTTCCTGCTCCACTCGCAAACAGAGAGAGGAAAACTGTCTACATGCCCCCGTATGAGCCCTAATTTCTCCTGTCTCATCTTCCTGCCTCCCTACCTCCTCTTCCTCGCCCCCCCTCCCACTGCAATGTATGTCGATGGCAGTAAAAACGTTTGGCAGCCAGTTTCAAATCCCAGTTCTCTAAATTTTTCCAATAGTATTTCTCGAAAAGAACGACACCTTCCTCCAGGTATTGCCATTTGAGTTCCCGAAGCAGCTCCATGTCTTGTTCGAATCTACCTGTAAAAAACGTAAGAGCCGTGCTCTGAATTGTTTCGATGTCTTCCTTTAATCCGACCTATTGTGTATCTCGAACACTCCAGCATTACTCAAGAATAGGTCGCAGACGTGCTGTTTGTTGTCGGAGGTTAGGGAAGACACAGACTGCTAGGGACTAGATTATTCGAGCTTCTTTCCTAAATTCTGGACTAAAATGGTTGCATACAAAGAAATAGATTTGATGAAAAAAAATTAATTTTCTTTGGAAGATTTATTTTATTTAGTTTCATTGTCTGATTTATGTAAAGGTAGTAGATCGTCAATCACATCGGTAGGTATCGTTGCGCGAAGACTAACTTAACGTTAGAAATGTGGGTAGATTTGTGAAGAAATAGGTAACTATTTCCGGTTGTTCGTGTTTCTATCTGACCACACAAAACTTGCGTTCTTCTGCTGGGATACTTAAAAAGGAAAACATTTCGGAGTACTTTTTCTGACGTTTCAAAAGTGAATGTAGGCTTCGTAAAATCAACTATGTTTCCTATCATCGTTGGTTTTATGAACCATTCTTTAAACGATTGATGGGGCAATTGCAGCGATGTTTGTCGACTTTTATGTTTTGATAGGGCGTGGCTTGGATGGGTGGAGATTAATAATTGATGGGACAACTGCGCCGTCCACGTGTGCGCTACGTTTTGCTGCCCACGTAAATGGAGGATGGATGTAATTATCAGAAGAGGTGAGACTGCAGTGCGTTTAAAATTAGTTGCGACTTTTGACGTTTGGCTCAGCATCGGGGACGAGACGCCGTTGCCCAGGTAGCAGCTAAGGCGAGCCGTCTTTCCCTACCACGCCAACAGCAATTCGGTTGGTAAAGCGCCCCTGTTGCCACGCCGAGGGTAAACAGTACAAAGTGGTGTCGCGCATCAGAGGCACCAGTGTTCATTAGCTCTCATTGTAAAGTGATATATCTTCTGGCGTTGAAGTGTTCTATAGTCGTCAGGTATCGTGAATGAGTGTTTTGTGCCGGTGCTGTTTTAATGATAACAGTGCATTACGTCTGAAAACATAATATTCATAATTAAAATGTTCGTTCAAGAAACACATTCACTGGCAGTGAAAATAATGTTCTGCTGCCAAATATGTCTCTGAATTCGAGAATGATAATGGGCGTTGCGCCATACCACTCTGTTGTCAAGGATAAATCTACAACAACGCAGTATATGAAAGCGGATATTTGGTTCCATGTACAAAGAAATGTTCCACTGTATAAAGTTGAACATAGCATGTATAAGGTGAAGTTAATGGAGCTTGAAATGCTGTACGAGCAGAAAGCCCCACGGTACCAGGTCGACAATCTGGCTGATGCCAAAGGACATAGTTTAATCTTCCTTCATTCGTATCACGCTACTTTGAATGCGGTTGAAAATACGGTCAATGAGGCTAAAATGCTGAAAGAAGAAGCCATTGGAAATGTTACACCACAGGACAGGTCTCTAGTTGTCAGCCATACCAAGTAGGTAGTTGAGGAGAGATGGATTCACAAAGAACTATGACCAGTTTTGAGTAATACGTAACTTCTCTTGTTGCCATGTTAAACTCTACTTCTTTTGTCCAATCACAGATCAGTTTACAAATATTCATCTCACTAACATTCTAATGCAGTTGAAATTGCGACAGAATCATGAAACAGAGTGTTATTAAACTAGTAACTAAGGGCAAGTCAGGTCAACAGTTTACAAAACAACCCATTCTCAGAATAGAATAAACGACTAACACCTTTACTTATTTTGTCAGAAAACCTACAGCAATTCTCGTTTCACCGAATATGGATTGTCCTTAAGAATTACATTATTGCACTGAAAAAATCTATACTTGCTTCATTGTCGCAGCGGATACGAAAGTTTCGCATAATAAAAGTATGGCATAATACTCTGTTCTTTGTGTGCTATCATTTGTCAAAAATCTTGTTCGGAAAGCTCGAACAGTTTATGAGATATGTGGGCTTTATGACTAATTCTTTCTGGTTTTTTTCTTTGGCACGTGCTTTCATGACGGAGTGGTTTTTATACAATCCGTTTTCTCGACACCGCAGATAGACCACTTCAAGTTTAAAAAATAATTTAGTATCTAACTTGCACGAAACGCAAATTCACTTATTTTTCACTGCAAACCTTAAGAATTCTTTGCCGTAGTTTGCCTGATATCGAAGCATCACAATGACTCCGAGCGTTAATGAAATGCTCCCTAGTTTATTATAAAGTTGACAAATTTACTTACATGATTATGCGAGAATCTCATGACAGTAACACCTAATGTTTCCAAGCATGTGATTCATGCTTCTCTCTGATTCTGCCGTTTATGGGGCACGTTGGCCCTTCAAAAATTTTCGAACATACGAGAATGGAATATGACTATGTGCAGTACATTTTACTGTACAAACTATTTTATATAGACGCAGGATTTGGTGATTTGAATGGGTAGAGATGTTTTCCTGGTTCTTCAGCCACGGTATATGTTTCCGTAATAGTAAATGCAATTAACAATGTATATATCATTTATATTTTCCTGTTTTACATTCAGCAATTATTTGCACTTTCTCCGTTTTTAAATTCTGTACGGCGTTGTAACACTGAGCTACCAGTGGCGCCGCTCAGTGCTGGGAAAGAGATTTATTTCGGCCTCAGATCGATGCGCCGAGTTCTAATACTGAGCTGTCAGTAGCGCCGCTCAGCGGCGGGAATGGGAGTTATTTCGGCGTCAGACTGCAGCGCCGAGTCGGGACAATGTTTCCTTGCCTGCAAACATCGCAGTATCAGTGAAGAAACACGCTTCGCGTTCGTTAAGCATATGCATCGAAGAAATATCTTTGCCTGCTACAATTATTCTCATGTATGAAGTAATCTCATGCACCTGTCCCGCCAGATAACATTCACATTCATCTCTGACTATATTTAAAATCGTCAAACAAATTTTGGTATTTTCCACATATTTTTTTACGAAAAATTTTCATTTCTTATCATCTGCTTTTATGTTAAAATCGTTTCTTACACCAGAGTGGTTTTTACAAGAATATTCTGCAATCACCATCCTTTCATGTATTTTAAATATCTTGTAAAGAATTTGCTTTATTTACTAGCGATTCATCAAGAAGATTAACACATTTAATCACACTATGTGAGCGTGGAAGTAGTTGCCAGTTGGTAACTGATGAAAACAAATCAAATTTGTTTCAACAAATGGAAATTTTATTCCTCAAAGCCTTTTTTAAAAAAAAAAAAAAACAGATTTAAAATTACAGTCACAAAGCACCCTCTAAATATCAAGTTACAATTTATTCAGAGGCAGAAAGAACAATTTTTGACTGTAAGAGCTTTCGGGCTGAGAACCTTGCCGCTCCCCTTTGACACGGCTGTAGTCACAACCACTCATAACAACCTCTGAAAGACTACAGTGGTGCAAATCTGCAACACACCAGATTACTTTAAACTAAAAATTTTAACAACTCACACAAGCGCATAAGCTAGGAGGGATAGAGACGAAAATGATACAAAACACTAACATTAAAAGATTAACTTGCCACCAAAGGTGCAACTTGATTAAAAAAAACTCTAATGGTGGAAGGGTGGCAACTTTATTCACTAAAATGACCATTTAAATAAAAACCCATGAAATGCAGTCTTACATAAAATATACAAGGTTGGCCAAACATGCTCTGCACTACACATATACCGCCTCTCAAGATGATAGGCAAGATAAAATCATATTTCACGAATTCGGCTGCTACGCTTCAAGCAATAAATTCGTTAACACCGAATCCGATAAACATGACAGATGCAGCTATTAACGCATGGCAGATTAACAGGGAGATTACCGAACAACCCGAACCGCAAGTTGCTCTAACACGCCCCTACTCCACAAGGGAAAAACGGACCACCCCATTCATAAATAACCACCATTCCGCGGGTGGGCAAATGGAGAAGAATTGTGAGACAACCCCAAAACAAAGCGGCTGGTGACCTCACCAAGAGAACAAGTAGAATTTAACAAGTAAATGAAACAACATATCTCCAATCACTTAAATTCTCATAAACTGTGATTTCTGGAGAAGACCTGACACAGCAACCCCAAAACGCTCTTCTGGACCGTCTGCTGCCAGCCGCTTCAACGGACGCAGGAAGGCGCGCCGATCTCCCGTCTCACGGCGTCGCAGCTCGCGCCGGCCAGACCGATGTCGTGGGTTGGCTCCTGTTGCTCTCGTGTCGACTGCGAAGCCACTACCCCTCGCTATACGGCGCGGCCCACTGGACTCACGTGGCGACGTCACATGCGCCGACGCCCACGACGGACAAGTCACCTTGTGTCTCAGTGCGCGACCGACCGACCGACCGATCCAACTGCGAATCACCGTTGCCCGAGCAACTCGAGCAGACTGGCGGCCTAACGCGCAGAGTCAGATGCAGGAACTCAGCCCCGACCGAGCGACCACTAGCTGAGTTTTGTTATTGGTGGAGCGGCAAGACTCTCATTTTGCCGGCTTTAAAGTTTGATCCAAACGACAGACATACTAGCACTCCGAATGACAGAGGGACACTAACTGCCGCACAAATGCGAGCGAGAGACAGACCAGCAACTGGTGACGAGTAACTAACCCAGACTCACTCCGACTGACCAACTGACACTTGGCGAGCTCGTAGTGCCTCTTAAATGCACGTGAACAGGCAACCTTTCCCCTTTCCCCTTCAGAGGGAGACTCCAAAGCTGCGATTGCTACAGCGGTGTCACCCCCAGAAACGGAGGGCGACTGCTTCATACAATGCGCTGCGGCGCGTTAAAAACAGAAATTTTTTTTCCACGTCTCCGGTGCGTTCCGCTGTTTCATAGCCTCGCGATGGTAGGAAACAGTATTTCAATATTTTTGTGAGATTTTCCGTTGATGCTGTATCTGAAGAGACGTGTTCACTCGAAGTCGCTTAGTTCTTTTGTGTCTGAGGATTAAAGCACGCAATAAGGGATAGTCAGGCTGCATTGTATTATTGTGGTCATATAGGTGTAAGCAGGCACTAAGGTGTAGTGACTTAGTGATGTTTGGGTTAGGATTTATTGTGTGAGCTTTTCAGTATAGTAAATTCAGTAAATCTCGTTGGACGCACTTAATGTGTAGTCTATATTAAAAAGAACGGTCGCCCTACACAATAGTTATTACGGAAGTTTACTCAGAATGTGATAGCTTGCCCCTTTGCCCCTACTCAACAAATCAAGAACCATTTAAAAGATAACGCGCTAATTCTCTCTGAAAGAGATCATCGAGTGATTTGTTTGTAAATTTAAATGTTTGTGGGTCGCAGAAATCAACGCCTGCAGTGGTTGAGCTTTGTCTGATAATCTGAACTTCACATAGCTGAGAAGTGGCGGTGATATTTGGGTTTTTTGTTTTATTGTTTATTACATTTCCGCTTAGTGGGGCTTTGAAGAGACAACCAGCACTCATAGAAGAAAACGCTGACTTGGGACTGTAAGTGATTTAATTGCAGGAAGTAAAGAAAACGGTTTTGAACTGAGAAAGTCAGTGCCCCACTTGTCCTTTATCTCCGAATTATACACGAAAAAATAATCAAAGGCTTATTTGAAAGCAGACTAATATCTGAAATATATCTTTTCCGAGTAAAGTAACTCCAAAAGCCAATAAAGCACTGGAATATTGCTAAAAGCAAAGTTGAATTAAATTAAAGAAAAGATATGGTATTTTCCATGAAAGACTTGTAAAAAAAAAAAAAAAAAAAAAAAAAAAGGAGAGATAATTAATCGTTGGCAGGGGAAGCGTGTTATGGAAAGGTAATTAACTATAAATGAAAAGTTATTCCATTTAATTCTGAAATATTAAGATCAACGAAATAGAGTCAAGGATATTGTAGAGGTTATCGTTGATTGACAACGAGACATAAACAGTATACAATTATATCTTTGCCTTATGAACGTATTCTCCAATATGGGTTGCTGTTATTAGTAGGGTAAAAACATCATTCCTACTCCGCGTAGAGCCTATTTTGATTATTTTAGTATTTTCCGGGGGTTTCATACCAGATTTCGGGGTAGTTCATCTTACGAACCTAGTGATAGTCAGATGCGTTGTTGTAATTAATATCCAGATAGCTATCACCGACCCGACTATACCACAAAAAGTGTTTTGTGTCCATCCTTTCGTACATAGTGACGTCGTAGCGGACGGCAGTGTAAATTTATAGCGCGAACGTAACGTCGTGTTAGTACAGACGATTATTTCGTCACACAGACTACGTCGTTGAGTGTAGGCAGGATCTTGGCAAGTCAGTTACTACGAGCTTGAGCTACGTTAGCCGACGTTGCTTTTCACGTAAGTATTACAGGCTATTTCTACAGTACATGTGCTGCGATTAAAACGCAGTACAAAGTCGGTGCAGTACAAAGTGCCCCTTTTAATGAACATTGTCCTCTTTTTCAGTGCCTTTTGGCTATTCACCTTCACCCTGTCGTTACATGTTGGTCTTTCCGATTTTAATTTTAAAAATGTGAAGAAGAAATACAACATTGAAAATATTTTATGTAAACAGCATCACCATCACGCATTTATCTTCTTATACTTCAAAAAGTACTATTTTTAAAATTTGGGTGGTTAAGTTCAATTAACGTTGTTCTGTCAAATACAGTTGTCTGTCTCGTTCTCTTACTATTTCAGAGTAATGAAGCAAATTTTTCGAAACTAGTGAGCAAAAAAGGGAAAGAGGGAAAATACAGGGCGAGCACAAGATCTTTCTCTGACTATGAAAATTTTACTTCCTCAGTTAAACTACAATTTGCGAAGCAACCGCACGGAAATGTGGACGAGTGTCGTAGACTACCATTTACAATAAACAGCATTTCCACGTCTGGGATAGTTCCTAAGAAATAAATTTTTGTGTTCAGGCAATGACTTCAAGCTCTCTTTGTATTATGCTGGTTATTCACATAATGTTCCCAAGATGAAACTTGAATAGTTTCTTTGATAAATATGAAATGCTATTCGGAGTTTAGATGAAATGGAAGGAACACTTTGCTAAATCTGTTATTAATATTTGTTTTTGGTTTTTAGGCGGTTTCCCACATATAGGGTTGCCGTATTTAGGTGGGATCCCGTCATGAGATGGGGACGTAGAAATGAAGTAAAAATTTTATTTAATATAATTATTTTTTATTTAGAACAGAATGACATGGAGCTTGTGGCAGAAGTAGTTGGTACTCCATATTTTTCGGAAGATTTCACCTTTTTCAGCAAGTCTTTTTTTTTTCTTTTATGTGCTTATGAAACTTCATGCAAGTCAGTTTGTTGTTCAACTGGTACTTTAAGACTGATTGAGCACAGTCCCTGGCAGCAGTCGATTTCTTTCATCAGTCCACTGGGCCGACATCGGCGAAAATATTCTTTTCACAGTGGCGTTGTGTGTGGGAACAGAAAACAAATACACGCATTATTTTAGTAGTTGGCATCTGCGTTCAGGATTTGCAGTTTCCGTGAGAAAGTAAATCCACCTTTCTTCCGTGGAGTATTTAGACCTCCATTCTTCCAAGTTACGCTTAGTTTCTAAAACAGCTTTTCAGATACATATATTCATGAAAACAATTGTCGCCCGTAATCTTCGCACCCTTGTTAGTCAGGTATATAATAGTGTTCTCATTCACAACCAAATCTGGGGTTCAGGTAGCGTCATCCAATCAGATACTTCATATTTGCTAAAAGAAATATCTTTTTTCTGTGAGTAATCAAATGCTATGGTATAAAAATCCATTGTGTCTTCCTCAGGTTTCGAAATCAAAATTAATCATTTCTTCGTTAGTGTCCTCATTCTTTCATTTGTTCAAAGTCATCCTGGTTCGCATGCCAATAAAACTGGCAATCTTGCTTTCATTCAGACACTTTCGAGTGGCGATGAATATATCTCTTACTTCAACTACTGAGACTTTATTCATTTTCCACGCTATGATAAGATAGGTTTATTAGACAATAACGCTTTAGTGATCGGAGTACAAGTCAGTATAGTCTTCACGCTCTATATACCCGCAGTAAACACTTCAAACATTACTGACTTGCTCTCAATCTTCGTATTACGTTTAGATAGAATCATCAGCTCGCTATGTCGCTATTCAAATGGGAACAGCCTTATTCTTGCGCGTGACGCTGCTTAAAACAGTTCCAGCCAGTACTAATGGAGAAGTCTGGTATTTTCTCAAATGATGGTGCTTCATCTAGAAGATGTTTGTATCGTCGATTCAGGATGCGCAACATGCAGCGCCATCTGTGGCACGACCTTGTCAACATAAACCTGTTAATAAATAAAAGTAACTGACAAGATAAACTCCCAATCGCACCTCCGGCAGATTTAGTAGTAAGATGGTCCAGTGAAGAGCCCGTCAAAACTTGGACGCAGATTAAGTATGAGAACAAGAAGAAGGTATACCAATCTTAAGAAAAAAACGCAAAATACAACTATTGGACGCTCGAAGGACAAGACATGCAATAGAGAGTAGCTCTGCATTCAAATTTGTCCTGCGTTGTGCTGTAACGCCCGTTTACAACAGTGAGGTGTAAGGAAGGGACCTATAACGACAGCTGATTCTACACAACTACTCTTAGCAACCGAAATGAAGTGGCTTTCGAATGGGAACCGCAAACCTTTGATGACAAGGCAACAAGTCAACCGAGCCCTCCGCCGCGAAACACATCTGGTATGTCACACACCTCACTAGTGAAAATACGTGTGTCACATGACAGGAATCTCTTACCGACACACCTAATTTGTACGCCTGGTAAGTGAGTGGGATGTGCCTCCTTATCCAATTTAGGTGTTCATTAGAATGTGAGTGTAATCACTCTCAAGGAAATGATGAAAACACAATAGTTCGTCACATAAACTCCAACAGATGAACGTAACAGTTGCACAATCACACAGTTTCTCCGTGCTCTGTCAAAACATATATTTTTACGTTTTGCTGCGCGGGAGTAGCCGAGCGGTCAGGGGCACTGCAGTCTTGGACTGTGCGGCTGGTCTCGGTGGAGGTTCGAGTCCTCCCTCGGTGATGGGTGTGTGTGTTTGTCATTAGGATAATTTAGGTTAAGTAGTGTGTAAGCCTAGGGACTGACGACCTTAGCAGTTAAGTCCCATAAGATTTCACACACATTTGAACATTTTTTTAACGTTTTTGAAGTGGCGTTGCGTTTTAAAACTTTTGGCGGCCGGAGTGGCCGTGCAGTTCTAGGCGCTGCAGTCTGGAACCGAGCGACCGCAACGGTCGCAGGTTCGAATCCTGCCTTAGGTTAGTTACGTTTAATTAGTTCTAAGTTCTAGGCGACTGATGACCTCAGAGGTTAAGTCGCATAGTGCTCAGAGCTAATTTGAACCTAGCTAAGACGTAATGCTATCTGCTATGGCAGATATTTTCACGAATTTATCGTGAACTAAAAGTCATAATCTAACATCAATCTAGGAACTTGCACACTAGGCCTAGATTGTAAAGTGACTAAATAATGCTAGAGACAAAGTTTTTGTAAAGTCGAGCCTGGCTCTGGAGGGCAAGTGCGCAACGTGTGGGCAGACATGACCTGGGACTTACCTCAGATCAGACGAAAATACAATTATTGTCAGAAACCTGAAGAAAGGTACATATCAGTAAATAGAAATCGAACTATGTATTTGATGAAAGAGACTGGTGAAATCCAGCACGAACCAAAATCCAGTTTAGACTGAACTGAATACGTTAGTGTTTGTGTACTAACCGAACAGTTACTTTAAACAGTGTAAAAAACTGTGAAAGTGGAACTGTGACTACGGACAGTGAAGTGCAGGTACTGAACGTTCAACAGCGATGAATACGCCAAACGCAAATATTATGCACGAAGAACTGTGAGTGGTCTTATACGAGGGTCAGTCAAAAAGTAATGCCTCCTATTTTTTTTTCTACGTTTAATTGTCAGGAAATTTAAATGCAATTACATAGGTTGAAAACCACAACATTGAGGATCATTTTGTCATTTTTCAATGTAATCTCCGCCCATCTCTACAGTTTTGGTCCATCTTTGAACAAGGGCATGTATCCCAGCACGGTAAAAATCACAGCTCTGCTTCCTAAGCCATTGACGCACGGATGTTTTGACGGCCTCCTCATCTTCAAAATGAATCCCACGATGAGCTTCTTTTAGTGGCCCGAACAGATGGAAGTCTGATGGTGCCAGGTCAGGGCTGTATGGGGGATGAGGCAAAACTTCCCATCCAATTTTGACAATCTCGTCAGAGGTGTGACGACTGGTGTGTGGTCTTGCATTGTCATGCAAAAGAAGAACATCTGCCATTGATTTTGTTGGGCGAACTCGCTGAAGACGTGCTTTAAGTTTTTTGAGGGTTGTGACGTATTGAACAGAATTTATTGTGCATCCCTGCTCCAAAAAATCAACCAGAATCACACCCTCTGTATCCCAGAAAACTGTTGCCATAACTTTCCCTGCCGATCGCACAGTTTTGAATTTTTTCTTCCTCGGCGAGCTTGTGTGACGCCACTCCATTGACTGCCTCTTTGATTCGGGTTCAAAAAAATGCACCCATGTTTCGTCCCCGGTCACAATTTTTTTCAGAAACTCATCTCCCTCCAAACGGAAGCGCTGCAAGTGTTGGGAGGCTATTGTTTTCCTTGCCTCTTTATTCTGATCGGTTAACATTCTTGGAACCCACCGTGCACAAACTTTTGAGTACCCCAATTGTTTAATAATCGTGATCACACTGCCTTTACTAAGAGAAATAATGCGACACACTTCATCTGCAGTCACCCGACGGTCACCACGAATGATGTCATCAACTTGCTGAATGTTGTGTGGAGTCACTGCACTCACCGGCCTGCCGCTCCGCTTTTCGTCAGTCAACGGTGTTTGCCCTTCAGCTTCCTTACAACGACGAACCCATCGTCTAACAGTGCTGACATCCACTGTCACAACACCATACACCTTCTTCAGTCTTTCATGAATGCGTATGGGCGTTTCACCTTCTGCATTCAAGAATTCAATCACACAACGCTGTCTCAAACGAACATCGATGTCGGCCATCTTACAAACTTCTGCTGTGCTGCCACCTGTTGACACAGAAAGTTACTACTGCAGTGGATTGCAGAAGAAGGTTTGAGGAATGGCGCCAAATTCAAATTTTTCACTTAACTTAATTTCTTGAAGTAGAAAAAAAATGGGAGGCATTACTTTTTGACCGACCCTCGTAATTGTAAACTGGTAACGTCAAATGAACCCACAACCAATATTATTGGGAGAGACTGTATTTTCATTGAATACAACAATGTGAGTTTGGAATGTGATGCGCGGACTGTTGCAGAAACAGCAACTACAGATTCATCATCATCATCAGTATTCTGCCAAAAGGCAGGTTTTCACATGGTAGTTCTCCAGGCTGTCCGGTATTCTGCGATCGTCTTCAGGTCTGCATAATTTCCTCTTCCCTTTATGTCGTCTATCATCTTGTATCTCCTTCTTCCTCTCTGTCCTCTCCCACAAACCAGTCCTTCCAAAGCACCTACTAGCAAGCATTCCCTTCTCAATGAATGCCCCAACCAGTTCTTTTCCTTTCTCTTACAACCTTCAGCAGACATCTTCTCTCACCAACCCTTTCCAATACTTTTTCATTACTCACTCTTTACATACAGCTTATTCTCTCCGTTCTCCTCCACATCCACATCTCAAATGCTTCTAACCTTTTTTCATCCTCTCGTCTCAGCGTCCATGTTTCTGCCCCATATAGTGCCACACTCCAGACAAAACATTTGCCAAGCCTTTTCCTTAGTTCTTTATCTAATTGGCGCATAAGAGTCTCCTCTTTCTGTCGAATGCCTCCTTCGCTATGGCAATTCGAGTTTTCACCTTCTGGTGACATCTCTAGTCTCCATTTATTGTGCTTCGAAGGTATTTAAATTCATTTACTTGGCTAATGGTAGATTGTCCTATTTTAATATTGGACAGTCTGCGTCTGGTACTGATGACTATACTCTTTGTTTTTGCTGTGTTTATTTGCATACCATATTCCACACAAGCTTCATTCTGATCTTTCAGCATGTTATTCACTGTCCGCTCACTTTCTGCCACTAATACCATGTCATGAGCAAATCTTATACATTCTATCCTTTTTCCGCCAATACATATTCCTCTTTTCCCATCTAAGGTTTTCGCAGTAATCTCTTCAAGGTATACGTTAAACAACAGTGGGGAAAGGCAACAACCTTGCCTAACACCTCATCCAATGCTGCTTCCTTCTGACATTTCATTTCCATTCCTTATCCTTACTTTCTGGTGTAAATATACATTCTGTATCAGTCGTCTCTCTTTCCAATCTACTCCTTTCCTCTTCAAAATATCCATCATCTTGTTCCACTGTCAAAAGCCTTTTCTAAAACTATAAACACAGTAAAGATTTCTCTACCCTTTTCCATATATCTTTCCCCTATAGTTCTTAACAGGCCAATAGCATCTCTTGTTCCTTTTCCTCTTCTAAATCCGAAGTGATCCTCTGCAATCCCTCTATCCAGCTTGCTATATAACATCCATATAAACGTTCCTCTCCCGCTAGCCCCAACATCTGCAGCGGGAAGGAAATATTACGTTGTATGCGTGTGTGTTTCATGTACAACGAAGGAGATGCGTAGTTGAGCTGAATCCTGTAGACGAGCACGTCGAAGGTGGGGGGATGGGGGGGGGCGGTCCTCATCCCACTCAGTCACACCCGGCCGCAGACAGACGACAGACGCGCATCGCCAGCTGCGCGGTCGATCAGCTGATTCTGACGTTCCACGCCGGCGGGAACCACACCTATGCCCAGCGGGCGTTGACCTTTCCGTCACCGCAGGGACCCACAGTGCAGACCACACCCACCGGCGCTGCCACGAGCTGAACGCCGTGACGTAGAACACCAGCAACACCATTACAAATAGCTACAGAAACTGTGATACTGTCTCATACACGAGGTTTGCCCGGAAAATACGTATAAAAGTTGAATAATAACTTTACTTTACAATTATTCAGGTATTAAAATATGGTCTCCTTCAAAGTACTCGCCCTGAGACGCGATACACTTCTGCCAACGCCGTTTCCACTGTTGATAACATTGCTGAAAGTCTTCAGTTGTGATGTTGATCAGTTGCCGTGTTGCTTTTGCCTCGATGGCTTCCACATCTCCCAAGTGCAGCCCCCGAAGCACCATTTTGTATTTCCGGAACATGAAGAAGTCACACGGGGCTAAATCTGATGAATAAGGCGGGTGATCTGTCACGGTGATTGAACTTTGGGCCAAAAACTCGCGCACAACGAGCGACATGTGAGCGGGCGCATTGTCGTGATGAAGGATCCACCTGCCTCATTTTGCCATCTCTGGTCGAACTCGGGCCACACGAGCTCTGAGACGTGTCAGAACTTCGACGTAAAAATTTCCATTCACTCTCTGGCCGGGAGGGACAAATTCCTTGTGAACAATGCCCTTAGAATCAAAGAAAACAATCAACATTGTCTTCACATTGGACCTCAATTTTCGCGCCTTTTTGGTTCTCGGTTCTCCTGCTAGTTTCCATTCCTTGCTTTGAGTTTTGAGCTTCACATCGAATTCGTAAAACCAGGACTCGTCTCCAGTGATGACTCGGTTGAGAAAGTCCCCTCGTTCCTCTGCTTCCAACCTATCCTCACAGCACTCGACCCTCTTTGCTTTCTGTTCTGGCGTCAAGAGCTTCGGTACGATTTTCGCACACAATCTCTTCATTTCAAGTTTTTGTGTCAGGATTTCGTGTACGATTGTTTCGGAGATTGACAGCTCGTCAGCAATCATTCTGACTGTCAATCTACGGTCTTTAAGAACACAAGCCCGAATTCGTTCAACATTTGCATCGGAACTCGATGTCGACGGCGTCCTGGGCGAGGGTCATCGTTCACTTCTTCTCGGCCATCCCGGAACCTTTTTAACCACTTGCTCATGGTTGGTTCCTTCAGAGAATTGTCTCCGGAAACCTGTTTCTGACACTCAAAAATCTCATGGCCATTCTTGCCTAGCTTTGCAAGAAACTTGACGTTGACGTGCTGTTCTTCAATCAGCGAGAGCTCCATGCCGACGGCAGGTGAAAAATGGGTTTCCGGACAAACCTCGTACAAAAATTCTCTTACGGTGTATCTATTGTCATAATAATTTCATTTCTTTTGCATACTGTCACAAATCGGTACTCATTAACATATGCTCATTCAAAATTCTGAACTGACATCGTATGAATAATTAATTGACAACAGCCAAAGCGGGTTAGTCTGTCGCTCCGCCTAGGTTTTCCCTAGGGTTTTACTCAAGCCGCGCCGAATGGGGAGCGAACAGTTAATACTCCTGGGACTGTATAAATATCAGTCTTACTTGTAGTTATATGCCAACGAACATTGCATAAGCTGCAACAGCCAAAATAAGCAGCCACAACGATGAAAACCCAATCTACCAAATTTTTAAAATAATATATGATGAATTTCAACTTCATTGTATATTATTTTCATTTAGTTCCTGACTACATTGTAAACAATTGCATACGAAATCAAATGGTTCAAATGGCTCTGAGCACTATGGGACTTAACATCTGTGGTCATCAGTCCCCTAGAACTTAGAACTACTTAAACCTAACTAACCTAAGGACATCACACACATCCATACCCGAGGCAGGATTCGAACCTCCGACCGTACCGGTCACGCGGTTCCAGACTGAAGCGCCTAGAACCGCACGGCCACACCGGCCAGCTATACGAAATCCTTTTGTGTAAATAACTCCATTTGTGTTATTTGTTGTATCAATCTAATGTGAAACAACATTGTGACCATTATGATAAAATGTGAGCCACGTGAAATGAAACCTGTAAAAAATGGGTATGTGGACACTGTGGACGTAAAGTAGGTAATGTTAATGACAAAAAAAACTAATACATACACTTTGTGTCATAAACATTTCGGGGGGCATTGTATTGTCCGTAGTAGAAATATTACAAAAACTTGAAAGTGGTACTTCCAAAAAACGTTTAATATTGGATTATACGTGAACATTAACCGCTCAGGCAGTATGTAATGTTCTCTCATGTGTATTATTATTATTATCATATAAAATTCTGTGCGTCATTTTCGAGTGCAAAGAATAAAAAAGATGCACTCTGACAATAACGGGCCACGTAGATGGAAAAGGAACCATCTTTTGTCCTCTTTAATCCGTTATCACTCTCTCTCTCTCTTTTGTCTTCGATGCGAGTAGTCGGACATCTTGGCGAGTGCTGTTGCGTGTAAGCATTATTGTACTTGTAAGCAGATAGTATATCAGTTCCATGCTGTTATTCAGTTTTAATTGTAAGAGGTGAGCCCTATCTCATGTCCGCTTCCTTTGAAACGAATTATTCGCCCGCTTCAATTATAATACACATTTTTTCCACAGCCGACAGCCGCTGCAATGGAAGACATAGCTTTAAGATTTTTATTTTCAGTTTAACAGCTGAGTTCCAGAACCACGACTCAGACTGCAATGGATTACGAAACAAAATGAGAAATTATTGTCTCGCTCGTGTGTGGGCAAATGCAAATAATAATCAGAAACCTTATGTTTGAGCAGAAACGTTTAGTTGAGACAAAAGCCTAAAAACAGTTTATTTCATTTTTATCGTGTTACAAGATCAGTGTGTCTTACAATTATTAATGTGATTAATGATTCTGCTAAGGGTTAACTTTCATTGAACAAACCATCTTACAAAATGCAATTTAATTCAAATCAAAGAAAAAATCAAAATTAAACTAATAACCAAATTTGCAATTAATTTTCAGAAAAGACCACCACGTAATAACGACATTCATGTAAAAAGAAAGAGAAAAATATTTCATATGATCATAAGTCACGCGAGACTACCTCGAAGGAAACGATTTATTGACACAGTCAGCACGAAGTAATGAGTGTTATAGACAGGGGATGTCAAACTGATTCCATATTTGTGGATTTCCAGCAGGCTTTATACACCGTTCCTCACAAGCGTCTTCGAACAAAACTGCCTGCCTACGGAATATCGCCTCAGTTGTACGACTGGATTCGTGATTTCCCGTCAGAGAGGTCACAGTTCATAGACGGAAAGTCATCGAGTAAAACAGAAGCAATATCCGACGTTCCCCAAGGAAGTATCAAAGGCTCTCTATTGGTCCTGATCTATATTAATAACATAGGAGTCAATCTGAGTAGCCGTCTTAGGTTGTTTCCAGATGATGCTGTGATTTACCTGTCTTGTAAAGTCATCAGATGATCAAAACGACTTGCAAAATGATTTAGATAAGATATCTGTGTGGTGCGAAAAGTGGCAATTGACCCTGAATAAAGAAAAGTGTGAAGTTATTCACATGAGTACTAAAAGAAATCAGCTAAATTACGATTATGCGATAAGTCACACAAATCTGAAGGCTCTAAATTCAGCTAAATATTTAGGGATTACAATTACAAATAACCTAAATTGGAACGATCACATAGGTAATACTGTGGCTAGAGCAAACGAAAGACTGATTCATTGGCAGAACACTTAGAAGGTGCAACAGGTCTACTAAAGAGACTGCTTACACCACGCTTGTCTGCCATATTCTGGAGTACTGCTGTGCGGTTTGGGACCCGCATCAGGTGGGACTGACGGATGACATCGAAAAAGTACAAAGAAGGGGGAGCTCGTTTTGTATTATCGCGAAATAGGGGAGATAGTGTCACAGACATGATACGTGAATTGAATTGGGAATCATTAAAACAAAGGCGTTTTTCGTTGCGACAGGATCTTGTCGTGAAATTTCAATTACCAGTTTTCTACTCCGATTGTGAAACCATTCTGCTGGCACTCACCTACGTATGGAGAAATGATCATCACGATAAAATAAGAGAAATCAGGACTCGCACAGAAAAATTTAAGTGCTCGTTTTTCCCACGTGCCGTTCGAGAGTGTAACAGTAGAGACAGCTTGAAAGTGGTTCATTGAACCCTCTGCAAGGCTATTTATTGTGAATAGCAGAGTAATCACGTAGATGTAGATAGATGTCCCCATCCCACAGAGATATTCTGCTGCCTACCCAACTAATGCGATATCCTTGTCTGCCCCTATTCCACCCCTGCTCCGAAAAAAGTGCCCCAGAGGACTTACCCTGCAATAGATGCTAAACCTGAACCATACTACAACGTGCACCAGTCCTGTCCCAAGCATCTCTCATCCAGTGTTGGATTTACATATAGGCCCACTAGGCACAGGTGGACGGCACCTTAAGGGGGCGACAGATTTTGCTGTGTTCTCATTTGAACCTTTTGTTGTTGTTGTTGTGGTCTTCCGTCCAGAGACTGGTTTGATGCAGCTCTCCATGCTACTCTATCCTGTGCAAGCTTCTTCATCTGCCAGTACCTACTGCAACCTATAGCCTTCTGAATCTGTTTAGTGTATTCATCTGTTGGTCTCCCTCTATGATTTTTACCCTCCACGCTGCCCTCCAGTACTAAATTTGTGATCCCATGATGCCTCAGAATATGTCCTACCAACCGATCCCTTCTTCTGGTCATGTTGTGCCACAAACTCCTCTTCTCCCCAATTCTATTCAATACCTCTTCATTAGTTATGTGATCTACCCATCTAATCTTCAGCATTCTTCTGCAGCACCACATTTCGAAAGCTTCTATTCTCTTCTTGTCTAAACTATTTATCGTCCATGTTTCACTTCCATACATGGCTACACTCCATACAAATACTTTCAGAATCGACTTCCTGACACTTAAATTTATACTCAATGTTAACAAATTTCTCTTCTTCAGAAACGCTTTCCTTGCCATTGCCAGTCTACATTTAATATCCTCTCTACTTCGACAATCATCAGTTACTTTGCTCCCCAAATAGCAAACCTCATTTACTACTTTAAATGTCTCATTTCCTAATCTAATTCCCTCAGCATCCCTCAACTTAATTCGACTACATTCCATTATCCTCGTTTTGCTTTTGTTGATGTTCATCTTATATCCTTCTTTCAAGACACTGTCCATTCCTTTCAGCTGCTCTTCGAGGTCCTTTGCTGTCTCTGACAGCATTACAATGTCATCGGCAAACCTCAAAGTTTTTATTTCTTCTCCAAGAATTTTAATACCTACTCCGAATTTTTCCTTTGCTTCCCTGTACTGCTTGCTCAATATACAGATTGAATAACATCGGGGAGAGGCTACAACCCTGTCTCGCTCCCTTCCCCACCACTGCTTCGTTTTCATGTCCCTCGACACTCATAACTGCCATCTCGTTTCTGTACAAATTGTAAATAGCCTTTCGTTCAATGTATTTTACCCCTGCCACCTTCAGAATATGAAAGAGAGTATTCCAATCAACATTGTCAAAAGCTTTCTCTAAGTCTACAAATGCTAGAAACGTAGGTTTGCCTTTCCTTAATCTATTCTCTAAGATAAGTCGTAGGGTCAGTATTGCCTCACGTGTCCCAATATTTCTACAGAATATAAACTGATCTTCCCCAAGGTCGGCTTCTACCAGTTTTTCCATTCGGCTGTAAAGAATTCGTGTTAGCAATTTGCACCTGTGGCTTATTAAACAGAAAGTTCAGTAATTTTCACATCAGAACCTTTTACTTTTTAAAATTACTACACTTAAAAACATCAAAATTTTTTAATACTGTTAAACAACTTGCTACTTTAAATATGCCTTAATAATGAAATTCGACAGTACAAGCTTGGAAATATACATAGTTTACTTGGTGACTGAATGGAAACGTAACATTGGATTTCTGTATGGTATCAATTTCGTGATTGTTCAAAATATTTTGAAGTTGCTGTCAGGACGGCAATCTACAATACAATGTTTGAAACGTCATTATTCTGAGAATGTTATCGGGTTCTACTTAACCCTATCATATTTTCCCTGTGAAAATACCTGGACCCCTGAAAAGCAATGATAAACTAATCAGCAGTTTCTTAAATACTGTAACATACATGGACCTCTGTATTTAAAACCCAACTCTACTTAAAGTTCTTGTAGAAATGATGGGGATGTATCAAGTCTACCCTCCATTACTGTAATTAAAGTAAAAGCTCTGTGGTCTTCAGTATGTGAGCTTTGATTTAATGTCACCCATTTCACAAAACATGTTGATGCTGGGAATGTTTGACATTTTTAAACGCATGTTTATACTGAGAGAACATAAGCAGAATATGTAATAATGTGTGAAATAGACTTCACAACAGTTTAAAATTTTATTTATTTATTTACTTAGTTACTTTTTTTGGCGAAAAAAGAAGAAGAAACCAACTTTAGTTTGCCTCATTTATTGTGCTGCAGCCTGCACGAAATCAAACTTTACACTCTGTGCAATTGAATAGTACGTGACATTGCAAATTTTATATTAAACTACATAACTAAGCTTTTTTTCTTCGATGAAAGGTTACTTTTATTTTATGTTGTAACAATATGTGCATTTGCGTGTAGACATAACAGCAGTGTTGGCACAAATGACAACACACCACATGAACTGCCAACAACACTACTTAAACTTTGTAGTCTGTCTTCTCTTCCCACAGAAACCACTAAAGTGTTTAAAGAATAAGTGGGACAAGGGACAAGAGTCAATCCAGGACACCTCACTGCTAGAAATTGCAAAAATTATTTGCTTTTTAAATCAGAAAGGCAGTGTCAAGAATATTCAGCATCCCAGCTAAAATTCCAGCAACACGGGAAACAGAAGCCAAAAAAGGGACTGTCCCATTTTCTTTACAAGACAAATTACATCCGGCAGGTGTGCTTCTACTGTTCACTGACAACAGAGAAAAAGACTACAATAAAATTAAATTATTCGGCATTGTTGTTCTTTCATGGCACAGTGATGTCGAGTAATTCGAGTTGGTCAGTTCATCACTTCATGTTTAAAGGAAAAATCTTTGTGCTCGTGTGCCATGTAGTACGATTGTTTGAACTAGATACAATCTTTCTTTCTTTCCTTCCTATTACAATTTGTTTCTTTTGTTTTCACTGTTGGTTGACATATGGTTCAAATGGCTCAGAGCACTATGGGACTTAACTTCTGAGGTCATCAGTCTCCTAGGAACTACTTAAACCTAACTAACCTAAAGACATCACACACATCCATGCCCAAGGCAGGATTCGAACCTGTGACCGTAGCGGTCGCGCGGTTCCAAACTTTAGCACCTAGAAGCGCTCGGCCACTCCGGCCGGCTGTTGGTTGACAATTTTGTAAGTGCCTTAACATGAATAACAGTGAAAAAAGCAAATGTACAAATTTAAGTGGGGTGGGCGGGCCTTGGTGGCCGAGCGGTTCTAGGCGCTACAGTCTGGAACCGACGACCGCTACGGTCGCAGGTTCAAATCCTGCCTCAGGCATGGATGTGTGTGATGTCCTTAGGTTAGTTAGGTTTAAGTAGTTATAAGTTCTAGGGGACTGATGACCTCAGCAGTTAAGTCCCAAAGTGCTCAGAGCCATTTCATTTAAGTGGGGTGGAATTTCGGAAATTATCGAAGGAAAGGCGAGAACGAGAAGCCATTGTTCTAAAAACGCTTGGCAGAGTAGATAAATTTTTCGCAATAATTGTTGCTGGTTCGACTTCAAGTTCAAGTTCAACTAGTACGGATGATAATTCTGGCACTGCAGCTGTTCTAATAGAAGTAAATACAGACGAAACAAAAGTTAAATGTGAAGAAAAGCAAATTGTTCCTGATTTCGAGTTTCTTGAAAAACTAAGAGTCGAGTGAGACATTACAAAAAGAAATGATGTAAATGTAAATGCCATGTGGCTAGGGCCTCTTTTCAGGTAAACCGTTCGCCTGGTACAAGTCCTTCGAGTTGACACCACGTCAGCGACTTGCGTGTAGATGGGGATGAAATGATGATGATTAGGACAACACTATATCCAGTGCCTGAGCAGAGAAAATGTCTGATGCAGCCGGGAATCGAACCCGGGCCATTAGGTATGACATTCCGTCGTGCTCACCACTCAGCTACCAGAGGCGGACACCTTGTAGTGATGATCCTGCAGAATGGTGTGTCAATGAATCAACAGTCAACATTCTCTTACAACGTGGCATTAATCAAAATCGTAATGGTGATTTTTCTAATTCAAGAAGATCAATAGGCGATAAAACCTGATATTTGAACAAAAACGTATTTTACCATAAACTTTTAAACGGTGATTAACTTTGCGTGATTTTCTAGTACACTCCTGTAGCTCCGTGTAAATTCTGCGGAGGTAAGGCTGCAATTGCTTCTACTGGTATTGCAGGTTGGAAAAATATTGCTAATATTTTATCTTATCATCAGAAATCACTTGAACACAAAAATTCTGTGTCGTCACTCTTAACAAGAAAAAAGTCATGTGGAACAATAGTTAACCATTTAGAGTCATATGTCAAAACAGAAAAAATGCACTGTCACAGTGTGTTGAAACGGGTGTTTGCAGTAGCGAAGAAATTAACAAGTCGTGGACTTCCTCTCCGTGAACACTTTGAAAGATTTCATTCATTATATAACAATCAATTTATGATGTCTCTTGAACTTATAGTCGAGTTTGATCCTTTTCTCGCAGAGCACATTGAACAATGTTGGTAATCCAGGGCAGGGACAAAGAATTTATCTTCCTTCAACAATCCGTGGTGAAATAATAGAGCTCTCTTCTGAACGAATAAAAAGAATGATGATAAGTGAAATAAACAGGCCAAATATTTCCTTATAACAGTAGATTCTACTGCGGACTTTTCACACATTGATCAATTAACTTTCATATTAAGATATGTGAATGAGAATGGTGAGGCTGTTGAACGTTTCCTTCTGTTTTTACCAAACCCAGGACAAATCCGAAAACTTAGCTGAGACCGTACTAAAAGTCCTGTCTACAAATTCCATTGATATTACTAACTGTAGAGGGCAGTCATATGACAACGCAAGCAATATGTCAGGAACCTACACTGGTTAGCTGGCACACATTAAAGAACGAAATTCGAAACCGCACTATGTGCCTTGTGCGGAACATTCTTTGAATTTAGTCGGCATTAGTGCTGTAAGCTGTTGTCGGGAAGCATCTTCATTTTTCAATGTAGTGCAAAACCTTTATAATTTTTTTTCTCTGCTTGTACACAGCGCTGGGGTAAACTTCTTTCTATCATGAAACCAGGAAGCAAAACGGTAAAAAGTTAATCAAAAACACGTTAGTCAGTAAGAGAGGAAGCGTCTGTAAGACTATATGAAAACTGGGAAGGCGTTATGAATGCCCTCACACATATAGCCAATAATACGTTTGAAAAAGCACTTGTGCGAAATGAGGCTTTAGCCTGATTGAATCAACTCAGGACACTAAAAACATTATTCATGATGACAGTTTGGAAGGACATACCCCAGAGATTCAGTAGTGTAAATCTGAAATTCCAAAGTGTAAATATTGATACTAAAATAGTGCATGAACTATATGAATCACTTGTAGGATTTATTACATCTATTCGTGGCATGTTCGACTATTATCAAAATAAATCCATGGAGATTGTGAATGAAATAGACTATGAATGCACCTATAAAAGATCACGAAAACGCAAACTTCATGATGACGAAGAAGCGGACTCTGAAGAAGTATTTCCGACTGGAAGAGAAAAATTTAGAGTCGAAACTTGTACGCCGAATTAGTGAGGAGGAAGGGAAGCTATAAAGCACTGTTGGACTCCTTCACTGTTGTCAGTAACCTTAAGAACAGTTCACCTGACGATATTGCTGAATGTGCATCAAAACTCCAAGCGTAATTTGACACAGGTTTAGAGCCTCCCTTCCCTAGTGAATGTGTACATTTTGAGGAACTTTTGAAATCTTGTGAGATTAGTGATATACCAGTCGAAATGAGTAAATTTTTACGAAAAGAGAGGCTACAGTCCCTGTTTCCAAATGTTGACATTGCTCTTAGAATATTTCTATAAATGGCCCTTACAAGTTGTTCACCAGAACGCTCTTAAAAGACTGAAATCGTACGTATATTCTACGTTGTCTGACGAGAGATGGGACACCTTGGCCATTATTCACATCGAAGCCGACCTCCTAATTGATAACCGTGTGAACTATGAAAATATGATCAATGAGTTGTCCGCCGTCAAAGTCAGACGCAAACTTTGCTGACTGGTGTGTTGGTTTATTTATTCATATTAGTTTTAAAAAGTTAAGATTGTAATGTGATTTTTATTATAACTTAGAGAACATTCATTGGATTTATAAACTACGTTTTACATGTTTATTTTACAATTGCCGATGGTAGAACGCGGAACTAAACCTCGTTTACGTGCAGACGTGACTGAAGGCGCCCGACAATACGAAACAATACCCAAATGATCCAGGCCGCACGGCGCTCTACAGTCAAGTCATACTGATACTGTAGCATATTAGCCTACAACTGAAGCGTATTCTTGGCATCTGCTTAAATGTATAGTTGTCACGGAAATATACGTTATCGGAGAGTACGCTCAGATGAAAAAGTGTTAATAAATAACTTAGTTCAGTTCTGTCGATAAATACGTAGAAGCTTTGCTAATACCGTTAGAAAGAGCTGTGGTGAGAGCAATAGCTGCAGTA
The DNA here is from genome assembly GCF_023898315.1 of Schistocerca nitens. NCBI lineage: Eukaryota > Metazoa > Arthropoda > Insecta > Orthoptera > Acrididae > Schistocerca > Schistocerca nitens. The sequence continues at coordinate 60,380,439 of NC_064624.1, forward strand.
CAAAACTGTTCAGCCCTTACATGGGTTAAAGGTATTGTGTACACTTATTATGCAGCATCTAGCTGCACAGACCGTAATGCTTTACACATGAACTATTAGATCATAGAAAAATTTGATTTTTCCACACTAGTCTGTAAAATTATGTAATAGCAAACCTAGTTTTGTGTTTGTTCGTCTGTATTTAGTTATTACTTCGAGCACCGAAATATCTATTTCATTTCCAAATGGTTCAAATGGCTCTAAGCACTATGGGACTTAACACCTGAGGTCGTCAGTCCGCTAGACTTAGAACTACTTAAATGTAACTAACCTAGGGGCATTACACACACCCACGCCCGAGACAGGATTCGAACCTGCGACCGTAGCAGCAGCGCGGTTCCGGACTGAAGCGCCTAGAACCGCTCGGCCACAGCGGCTGGCTATTTCATTTTCATTTCTTACGTTTTCCAATAGATTCACGTATTAACACCAAACGTGTTTTTTTAATCTGCTACACATTCAAGTTATTAGATCGTAGAAAGACAATTTAATTTTAATTTTGAACGAATCTCTGTAAAAGTACGTAAAATTTCCAATGTATGACACGTTCGCTTCAACTTTTAGACCGTAACCCAACTTTTTATTTTCATTTGCAACCGTTTCGTGTAAAAGAACATATTAAAAGTGAATGTATAGCAAAAATCCGTTGTCTCCTAGACGCTCTGCTGAATTTTTAGTCCATAAAAGAAAAGTTAATTTTCCTTGTGTTCATTTCTGCTGTCTTTCGACAGAAGAATGTGTTCACAGAATGCAATTTCAAGTTTGTTTTATCCGCTGCTATACACCAAGTACAGATCAGGAACCATATTACCTTTTGATTGAGCGTGACTAGACTGCTGACGCGTCCTTCAGAACAACGAATAGCAGAGTACGGAAACAGCTCACAGCGCTCCCACGCAAAATGGCAATTGTGAAATGATCGGGCAACAGTTTTATTTAAAACATGTTTTTATGGGGGGAGGGGGGGGCTGGGAGCGCATATAGTATGGTGTGCCTCGGGAGCAAAATTTTTAAATCTGCCACTGCTCTCATCCCATCAAAGGCAGGGACAAATGTGTAAACAGTCATGTGGTCTACCAATTTATCTGCAACCAATTTCTGGCATTCTACATGGACATGACCACTAACAAATTGTGTGTCTGCATGAATGGCCACCACCAAACTGGCCAAGAGACAGCTGGATCACCTAGTTGGTGAGCATGCCACCCATCATGATATGCTTTAATTCAATAATTGCTTCACTGACTAGACTCTTTCCACCCACCCCATCCCCCTCACTTCAACCTTCCCTGCTACCCTTTCTACTTCTACACCACACCATGCCTCTCTTCTGCGAGCTCATTATCTACACTCTCTCTCTCTCTCTCTCTCTCTCTCTCTCTCTCACCTGATCAATATCCTTTTTTCCACTTTCTAGATTCGCCAACGACCCTATATTATTGTTGTTCACATTTCACAAGTGGGATTTCAAAACGTCTACACAAACAATTTTTGTCAGTTCTACATGTGTACATAAAATTCACGTTATTTGTTTTTCATTGTAAGTGTCAGCTACTCATAGTGATATCTGAATCTCACATAATGATTTAATGTATAGTTTCCTGCAATAGGGGTGAAATTGTTGCCATTTGTTGCACTGTAGGACTCAGTTTTTGGATTCTGTTGTCTCTCATTTGTAAAATAACGGTTCTTTTATTTTGGTCTATGCCACACAGTACTGAGAAGTTCATAATCCATGTTACTTATTCACTACCAGTATGTTGTAACATTACTTAAAACAAATTTAGGTTACTGCTCTTAAAATACTTTGGCAGGCTGTTGTACCACTTGCATCTATTCATAAATGTTTGTTTGTCTGAAGATATGGTACTGTGATCATTTATCTTATTACACATATTGTAATAATCTTGAGGGTACACAGAAAATGAAACATAACTGTGAAAGGTAATATCTTTTTTATGTTTTCTTGTATAGTGTCTTGACATGAGGTCCTTTGTACATAATTTCATAGCTACTTCAGCCAGAGTTCTTTTTTGTAGCTTCTTGTCTGAGGTACCTATCATGAAATATTTACGCTGGATAGTACCTTTGTGGATGTAGATCTGGCGCAAGTGTTACTGCTCTCTTTATAACAAAAGTATCCTCTTACTGTGAGCACTAACCCAAAGAAACACTATTATTAGAATATGCTAGCACTTTGTCAATGTGAGGGAATTATGTTTGATCCAAGAACTATTATGCTTGTCAGGAACTAATTAAAAATTTGGTGATTAACACAAACTGAATTCCATATTATTCATCTGTCAAGACAATTTTAATCCAGAGAGTTACATAAATGCAGTGACTGATTTTCTGTACTTTTTTTATTTATTATATTTGGCCCTCAGCAATACAACACTATTTAACCAAGATGGCCTGTACTTGGGATGTGTTAATTGATTATGGATTCATCACCTCAAAAAGCTCATTGCATTAGTACATGAACCGTTCCATAATTTCATTGTAAAGTGTGCATATTAATAATTTGTATATGTATTTAGCCCCCACTCCTTGTTTTAGTCTTCCTAAATTTGCCTTGTAGCGGCTCCACCGTTTAAGATAGGCAAAAGTTAGAGTCGGTGCAATATTTCTGAGTGCACAAGTTACACCCAGGTGCAGGCCTGTTATCAGTAAGATAAGCTTAGCAGTGGTTGTGAAGTAGAGTGGAGGCCACAGAGGCCTCAAACTGCTGAAAAGAGTAAACACAGCGGTTTAAATGGCGCAAGTTACAGGCACAAGGGGCCCACTTGCCCAACCTAGGCGTTACGAGTATGTAACACAGAGCGGCACGTCAGCAAAACAGGTGCACAGGCGCACATAAATAGGTGGCAGTTTTCTAACGAGAGTCATTCAAGTGTGGTAGCTCTCCTGGACAGCAGGGCATGTCACACGACCAGCTACACGCAGCAGCAGATGGGGCGCCAGCTTCCAGTCCACGGCAGTTCGCTGGTTTGACCCTCTGAGGCCAACGCGGGGTCCGTAGCCCGCCAGCGGTGGGCCACTCTACAGCTCACTACCGTGGGCAATGTCAGCTCCCAACACATGCTGGAGGCATCGTGAGGTGAGGGCCACAGATTTGGCTGTCAGATGGTGGGCGCTTGTTGTCACTGTGATCTTAACCACAACAGTGAAGAACACACAGCGGGCCGCCCTGTGGCTCCCAGTGAGCAGCACTGAGGCAATGGGGATGAGGGCCGCTGAGTCCACTGCCGACACATCCTGACCTCGTCATAACGCCGCAGCCGTATGAGACCAGCACACCACAATACGTTGCACGAATTGCTGAGGTAGCCATTCCCTACCAAGTTGTTTGGCAAACAGCAAAGTGGTATCCTCAGCATTGCGGGACCCTGGGACACAGACCGAGAGGAACACAGCACGGTAGCTGGGAATAATAGAACATTTGAAGGTCTCGGCCAAGTTTTAATACAGTGCATCCTGACAGTTTCCATCCACATCCAACATTCGTCCACCACATGCCAACTTCTACATTTGGCAGCGACAGCTAGAATTGGTGTCAGAATAGTAGGCGTTGTCTGTAAAGTGAGCTGGAAACCACACCTGATCAGTTGTTGTTGCCAAGGGTGCCACAGCAGGACATTGATCCACCTGCTTGATTATTCCGTTATCTGGCAAGGCATCTGAGCATGTGTGTTAATTTGTGGAGGACCTGGAGACTTCAGCTGTGATGAATGGTTGGTCTGATGAACAATTATTACATTAGCCAAGATTAGATTAACGGGTGAAGTGAAACATATGTAAGGTGTTCTCAAGCTTTAAGGAAGGCAGGCACAGTTTAAGCAGTTGAAGGAGGGGATTTAACAGATGTACAAGAAACAGAATAGCGCTCGGTACTTCAGGGAGAGATTGACTACAATGAAAACGAGACAGGGGGAGATTGTAGAGAAATTTGCGGACAGAATAAGAGAAATTAACGAGTATACTTACGAGTTGGGTCAGAGCGATGAAGCGAATGGTGTTCTGTTACAGGAGGCTGAGGACATGGCACTTGATATATTTTTGGGGGTATTACCGGCGCATATGTCATGGAAAGTGCGTGAAGGGACTCCGAAAGATTTATATTTGGCCATTCTGCTGGAAATCCAATATGAGGAAAGAGACAAACAGTGTTTACAGCGAGTACAAAATGTTATAAGTGTGGTCGTACGGGACATGTGCAGAGGCAATGTAGCCAGTTACCAAGGAATAGAGGAAGGGGTGGAAATCAGCAGCGTGAAGGATGGAGAAGTGGAGTTAGTAGAGGTGGACAATCATTAAACGGGAGAGGGGGCCCAAGACCCACCTAAGGGAGCTCCCATTTAATCTGAATGCTACAAATAAGTATGCAGAGTTGGAATGTTCAGTGGTAGGATCCATAGGAACTAAAGAGATTAAGATTTTGTTGGACACAGGGGCGCAAGTGTCAGTGGCTACTAAGAGTTTAATGGGATGAAGGAAGTTGGACCCACCACGATATAGGTTGTGTGGAGTGGGGGATAAGGAGGTCACACCTTTGGGGTCAGTGACAGTTGACTTTCGCATAGGAACATTAGCATTAATGCTTGATTCTTATGAGTGTGTGTCTAGTGGCACCAGGAGGTCGCTTTGGGTAAGTGTAGAGGCAAATCTAGCTGTGGGTACGGTATGTGTTATTGAACCATTGGAGGATAATGAAGTTTTGGATCCATTAGATTGTTTTGTGAAACGTAGTATTGTACGTGTACATGAGGGAAACGACGGGCGAGTAGTCCCCGTGAATAGGGATAATTTTAGCGCTGTAGACGCGAATTTGGGAGAAGGAGTTTTAGTAGTGAATTTGGATGTACCAGATGACGAAGACTGGTGTCCGAGTGGTGGGCATAGCGATCAATCACTAACTACCGATAGAACTGCATTGTGTGACAAAATTAAGCATTTGAAAGGAGGAGAAAAAGATCATATGGAAGAATGGTTGTGGGAATTTAAGGAATTGTTTTTCCAGCGAGGCAATTACCAGCAACTCCATTAGTTCAACATAGGATACTAACAGGGAACGAAGCATCTGTTTAGTGTAAACCATACAGAATACCAAGGTATATGTTGCCGATTGTGGAGGATTTCATTGATCAGCAGTTTGCGGACGGTATTATAGAGCATAGTAATATTTGCTGGGGTGCGGGCATTGTCGTTGTGCCTAAAAAATATATGGATGTAACTAAGAAAAACAGGTTCTGTTGTGACTACCGATACCTAAATAATAGGACAGTAACGGACGCATACGCCATTCCAAACATATCGGAGACTTTGGAACACTTAGGACAGTGCCAGTACTTTTCTACGATGGATTTGACAAGTGATTATCATCCGTTGGAGGTGGCTCCTGAGGATCATCCTTTCTCTACTCCTGAAGGCCATTACCAGTACATCAGAATGTCATTCGTTTTGAAAAACGCTCCGGAAATGTTTCAGAGGTTGCTAGACAGTAGGCCTATGTTGAGGGGTTTGGAACCACAGCAGTGTCTTATCTATTTGGATGACATTATAGAGATTTCAAGTAGGATGGAGCAGCATAGACTGTGGTTAAGGGAAGTCTTTATGAGGTTAAGAGCAGCTCGTTTGACGTTGAGCCTGGAGAAGTGTAATTTCGCATTGGAAGAAGTGGAATATTTAGGTCATATTATCAGTAAGGGCAGAGTGCGAAGAGATCCAAGGTTGATACAGGCTGTAAGGTATTTTCGGGAGCCAAAAACAGTTAAGGAAGTGCAATCATTCGTCGGAATTTGCAATTTATATCGGAATTCCGTGGAGGGTTTTCGAGATTTAGCACAGCCATTGACGCGGTTGTTATGGAAGTGTGTGAAATTTGAGTGGACAGAAGAGTGCCAGAAAGCGTTTGATGAACTGAAAGAAGTGTTAACATCAAGTCTGCTTCTTGTGTTTCCAGATTTTGAAAGGAATTTATTCTAGCGTGCGATGCATCGAATCAAACATTAGGGCGTGTTCTTAGTCAGGAAATTGATGGGAAAGAACATCCTGTAGCTTATGCGTCTAGGCAGTTGAATGCAGCAGAGAGGAATTACTCAACAACAGAGTGGGAAATGCTTAGCATAATCTGTGGAATCACATATTTTAAATGTTATTTATACAGGTGAAGCTTTCGGGTAGTGACAGATCATGCTGCATTAAGTGGTTGTTGGGGTTGAAGAATCTGTCCACTAGACTCGCCAGGTGGGCTGTGAGGCTTAGTGAATTCGACTACGAGATGGTGTACAAGCCTGGGAAGAATCACGGTAATGCGAATGCACTGAGTAGAAAGGTGGCAAAAGTAGAAGTCATAGGTTATGAACTACCAGTATGGCAAGAATTACAGGACATGGACAACAATTGTAAATTGCATCGGACACAGACACAATTTAATATGTACAACGGTCTTCTGTGCAGGGAAACGAAGTTAGGGCTAAGGGTAGTAGTTCTAGCGAAGCTGAGAGATGAGGTTTTAATGGAAGCACATGATCACATTTTATCTAGTCATGGTGGGTGCAGTAATGAATAGGAGTGTGGCGGAGAGGTATTGGTGGAGATGTAGGAAAGTAGATGTGGATCAGTACGTCAAGAATTGTATACCATGGGAGCAGAGAGCAAATTTGATTCGGAAACAAATACAGCTACAATGATTGCCAGAAACGACATGTCCATTTTCTGTGTTGGGAATTGATGTCTTAGGACCTTTCATTCGAAGACCATCAGGGAACAGACTCATTCTGACAATAATAGACCATTTTGGAGTTATGTGGAGATGGTGGCTATGCCAAATCAACAGGCAGCAATGGTCGCGCAAGGTTAATAAACAACTGGATTTTGAAGTTTGGTGTACCAGAGACAATAATTACTGACCAAGGGACCAAATTCATGTCGGATTTAATGAAGGGACTGTGTAAATTGTTGAATGTAAAGAGTTGAGGACAAGCGCATTGCATCCACAGGCGAATGGAAGGACAGAATGGGTACACAGAACTATCGGGAAGATGCTGAGTTTTTATGTGGTTTCTCACCACTGTCAGTGGGACGAGTATTTGAAGCATATTGTATGTGCATACAATGCAAAAAGCCGCACCAATACCAGTTTGTCTCCGTTTGAGGTAGTGTACGGGCGAAAAATGCCATCACTGTTTGATTCACTGAAGCTACAGAAAGGAAAGACCGGTAAATCTGTGCATCAATTCGCGAGGACAATTTGGATGTTTGGAAACGGGTACAAAAGGCGAATATGAAGGCTTTGGAAAGGCAGGAAGACCCAGTGAAGCCGAAAGTAAGTTTACCGCAGTATAGAGTAGGGCAATGGGTAATACTATCCAGGTCACGAGGTATCAAGGGCCATACCAAGTAATTGAAACCACATTCCCCATTAATTTTAAGCTTTAGCTGCCAACTAGAACAACAATAATACACATTGAGAGGTTACAGCCATTTAAGAATTGTCCGGATGTGATTCTCAGCATGCCACAGAAAGGAAAGAGGAAGAAAGAGATAGTGAAGAGAAGTTTTAAGCGCAGAGAAAACCAGGGAGATAGAGTACAGCATGAAGTACCATATGCTTTGCGATCCATAAAATAGTAGAGTTTTTTAGTTTTTTGTTTTCTTGTTATGTATCATTGGGTTTGCAAAGATTAATTAGCTATTGTATTTTATTTATTTATTTATTTATCTATTATTATTCCATTGATCACATTTGTGATATAGGATTTGTTAGGGTGCATTTTAACAACTACAACAACAAAATTTGTATCTGTGCTGAATTCATATTAATCTATCTTATGTTTAATACAATATACAACTAATAAGTGTTTTTATAAAATAATTTCTTATGCACTGATGTAATTTCATTTGTCACATTAACTTAAACATATATTGTTATACAGTTGCGCAGAGATATTCACTTATGCTGTAATAACATTTGTCAAGCATGTGGTTCTTTATAACAGTTTTAAATTCATCCTCGTTTTCCGGCTCTTTGATATGTTTTGGTAGTGCATTAAAAAGTTTGATACCTTGATTACATTTCTAGCTTCGGGTCCTTGTTACAGCTTGTATGTGGATCGTAATTATGGAAGTCTGTATTGGTTTTCATTTTGTCCTGATTTCTTTTGATCACCAACAGACATTTCAGAATGTATAATGACTGAATTGTAAATATTTTCAATGCTTTAAAAATGGGCCTACAATGTGTTTGAGGTGGGCTGTGGGTCATTATCCGAATAGCACGTTTCTGTAATTTGAAAATCTCATTTAGACGACAATTTGTTTTTCCCCAGAATACTATCCCATAGGATGCAATGGACTGAAAATAGCCAAACTATACTAATCTGGTACAGTCATTACTACAAACTCTTGAAATTATTCCAAGCACAAAACATGCTGAATTTAGTTTTAGTGCTAAGCTCACCAGATGGTCCTTCCAATTAATCTTCACATCAATGTGCATACCCAGGAATTTTGCACACTCTACTCTTTCAAGTTGTTTGCCCTCCATGGTGGGATTTAGGTTGTCCTGTTCACTTACTTTTCCATATTGCACATAATTAGTTTTTTTTGCATTCAGTGTTAGCTTGTTAGCACTAAACCATTTTTATATATCTTGTAGGACATGGTCCATAGTACTGTGCAATGACTGCTTCATATCACTAACTATTAAACTAGTATCATCAGCAAATAACATGATTCTAGCTTTTCTCTTTGACACCTGAATATCATTCATGTAAATGAGGAACAGCAAGGGGCCTAATACACTTCCTTGGGGTACTGCTACTGTGACCTCCCTTGGATCTGATCTTAGTTTAATTTTTTGATTAATATTTAGTGCTGTAATTTCAACCACCTGTATCCTCTTTTCTAGATAAGACTCAAACCACTTGTTTACCGGTCCTCTGATACCTATAGCTTCAAGATTTTTCAAAAGTATGCTGTGGTCAACAGTGTCAAAGGCTTTTGACAAATCTAGATTTATCCCAACTACACTATTTCCCTCTTCCAATTTAGTGATTATTTCTTTTGTGTATTCTAGTACAGCTGTTTCAGTACTTCTCCCAGCTTGAAATCCATGCTGATTACTGTTTATCAGATTGTGCATATTAAGATAATGTGTGACTCTATATTTCATTAGGATCTCTAAAACTTTAGAGAAAGTTGGGAAGAGTGAGACAGGTCTGTAGTTTTCTATTTTAAGTTTATCACCCTTTTTCAACAGGGGAATGACTTTAGAAATTTTCGGTTTTTGTGGAAACACGCCCTCAGCCATTGACAAGTTTGCTATGTGCGCCAATGGTTTCGCTATCTGATTAGCTGTTTTCTTTACTAATATTATTGGCACCTCATCTACTCCAGCTGACATCTTGAACTTGAGACTTTTAATCACTTTCAAAACTTCCTTTTCGTTTGTTGGAACTGCCATCATACTGCTGGCTGCCTTGGGTGCTTCCATCTTAATCTGCTCCCCAAAATTCCTGCTTAATGTCTGGGGACATTTAAAAAGTAATTATTTATATAATTAGGCATGACATATTTATCTACCATTTTATTCTCCTCATCTTTTAGAATAATTTCCTTGTCTTTGATAGGCAAACCGGTTTCTTTTCTCACAATTTCCCATGCTATTTTAGTTTTATTTCTGGACCATTTTATTTCCATATCATTACTTAATAACTTTGCATTTGCAATTACTCTGCGGTATATTTTCCTATACCTCTTTACATATTCTATAAAATCAGTATCTGTACACTCCCTGAACTCTGAATTCAGTTTTTTCATGTTTTCGCATTATTTCTTAGTGCCAAGAATCATCCAAGAACTTGACTTTATGTGTCCAGTAGACTTGATTCTGGTCAGTTCCTTTGAAAAACACATCTCAAAGTTCATCATATAAATCGATGCAAATACACTATACGCCTCATCTGTACGTGACTGTTTCATGACATCTAACCAATTTTCATTTTCTAAGATACTTATGAACTGATGACAGCTGTCCACAGAGAAGTTTCTTTTGTAAATATTACTTACACCTTTATCTTCCTTTGACCTTAAAGGGATTTCAATTGTGAGAGCATTGTGGTCAGACAATCCTAAATCTATGTTTGTTACCTCTATGTCCGTTGCTGACATATTTGAGAAAATGTTATCTATGAGGCTATTGGAGGTGTTTGTTATTCTAGTTGAATTGTTTATGTGTGGTGACATGTTGAAACTCTTTAATATGTCCAAAAATTGCCTTTTTTGTTGACTTTCAACTAGAAGATTAATATTGAAATCACCACAAAGAATAATCACAGTTTCTTTTTTGTAAATAGTATTTAGTAACAATTCTAATTTATCAAAAAAGACTTCTATGTTTCCACTTGGTAACCTATACACTGTTATGACTATAACTTTTTTCATCAGGCCATATAGCTGGACAGCACCTGTTTCAAAAAACTTTTCAATACTTAAGTTCTCTGCTTCACATCTCTTTTTAAATTCTAACTCTTGTCCAAGGTAAATACTGACTCCACCACCTTTTGCAATTTTCCTACTATAATGATTTGCCAGTTTAAATGGATTAATATGAATACTACTTATTTCTTGGTCCTTACACCAATGTTCAGTAATACACAAGACATCAGTTTGGGTGTTACTTATTGCTATTTCAAGTTCACAATATTTGTTCTTGAGGCACTACACATTTCGAGTCATAATCTTTAGAACAGGGCAGTGAGCGCTGATGGTATTTCTCCTTTCGTATAACATTCTTATTGTTGTGACAGTGCCACCACGACATTTAACAGTGCCGCTACGTCATTACGCGAAAACGGCGATAGAGGTGCTCCGCAACTCGGCTGAGCGCGGGAGCGCCACCTAGCTACGAACGGCGCCGGCCACATGTCACGGCACGGCAGTCTAATGACAGATTCAGAGTTGGTAGCATGTAACCCGCTATTGTTTCTACGTTTGTATATCCACGCAATTTATTAGTGATTAATTCGTCTGTCTGTTCATGAGGGTGTTGTTCTTCTGGCCATGGATGGCAGATCTCCATGGATCGTGGTGCAAGCCTGTTTTCGCAAAGATGTTCTCAAACTGTTGCATGAAGGCCATTGGGGGATTTCTCGGACTAAGTCCCTGGCCCGCACGCACATTTATTGGCCTGGTATTGATTCGGACATCGCCCACATGGTCGCTGCGTGTGGTCAGTGTGCTCAACAACTGGCTGCACCCCGTACAATGCCCTCTCCGTGGCCTGATCCAGCGCAGACATGGGAACGGGTGCACACTGACTTTGCCGGCCCCTTCCTCGGCACTTATTGGCTACTGTTGATTGACGCCTTCTCGAAATTTCCGTTTGTTGTTCGATGACCGTCGCCCACCACTGCGGCGATGACGCTGGCTTTGTCGAAAATCTTTGCGCTAGATGGTCTTCCGTCCACGATCGTCACGGACAATGGCCCTCAGTTCTCTTCGCAGGCCTTCCGTGATTTTTGTACTGGACACGGGACTCATCATGTTACAGCACCGCCCTTCCATCCGCAATCAAATGGGGAGGTCGAGCGCCTTGTCCGCACTTTCAAAAGCCAGATGAAAAAATTCCTTAGTGATTTTTCCACAGATGACGCTCTGTGTCAATTTCTGAGTTCTTATCGCTTCACGCCTCTGGGTGATCGCAGCCCGGCTGAACTCTTGCATGGCCGCCAACCGCGCACTCTACTGCACCTGCTTCACCCTGTCAGGCCTTGTACTGTGTCCCCTAATGCGGGAAAATACTCGGTGGGCGCCGACGTGTGGGCACGAGGGTATGGATCTCGCCCTAAATGGATTCCAGGGGTGGTCAAGGCTCTTCGCAGCCGCCGGCTTTGTGAAATATGTACGGACGACGGCACGGTTGTTCGCCATTACGACCAGATGCACCCGCGAGTGGTGGCCACGCCGGTGCCACCGCACCTTCCTTCGCCTCCACCAGCCCGAGAAGCCAGTCCTGTCGCTGCTGCCGAACTCCCGTGCGTGTTGTTGCAGCCGACGTCGCTACGGTTTCCGAGTACACCGGAACCAGCCCCAGTCGCGACGCCGCCTTATCCGGAACCCATCTCTCTGGAGCACACCCCCAGGTCCACGACACCTACGGATGCTGCTCCGGAGTTTTCACCCATCATCTCGTCCAGGAGGCACGTTCCACGCACAAGCTTCCGTCCTGGACATTTTCGACCATACTCTCGTGTTTCTCTACGGGATCTTCTCGGGGCCTCCCAAGAGGCCATGGATATCTCCGCCCTGTCCGTGTCTCCAAGGAAGTGAGTGGTTTTTTTTCAAGGGCGCAAAAGTGTTGTGACAGTGCCACGACATTTAACAGTGCCGCTACGTCAGTACGCGAAAAAGGCGATAGAGGCGCTCAGCAACTCGGCTGGGCGCGGGAGCGCCACCTAGCTATGAACGGCGCTGGCCGTATGTCACGGCACGGCAGTCTAATGATAGATTCGGAGTTGGTAGCATGTAACCCGCTATTGTTTCTACGTTTGTATATCCACGCAATTTATTAGTGATTAATGGTTATAACAGTTATCTTGGAGTTTTCATTATGGCTGGATACCAAAAATCCTGTTGTACCACAGGTTTCTTGTTTCTGTTTCTTTTCCTACTTGAAGTGGATGATGCTGATTGAGTGTTTATACTAGCTGTGGCAGTGTTTCACTAGTTATATGTGTTTTCGAGTATTGTGAGCCTGCTGGGGACGGCAGTCTTTTTGAATAGGGACGAAGGGTGATGGCATTTCCTGTTCTCAAGTCACTGAAAAGGGGGGCGATGAGCAAGTTTGTAGAAGTAAAAACTGAGGAGGTATTGCTCTTAAGATCCGGTACGCTGAGATGACAAGTTATTTTTAGCCAGGAGGAAAGAAATAGAGTGTCCAAGAGACATCATGGAGCTACAATTGAACTTGCAATGGGTTGGGATGAATTGGATATTCTCCACCTATGAAAATTTGATAGTAGTTCAAATGCTTCAAATGTCTCTGAGCACTATGGGACTTAACATCTTAGGTCATCAGCCCCCTAGAACTTAGAACTACTTAAACCTAACTAACCTAAGGACATCACACACATCCATGCCCAAGGTAGGATTCGAACCTGCGACCGTAGCAGTCCCGTGGTTCCGGACTGCAGCGCCTAGAACCGCACGACCACTGTGGTCGACTTGATAGTAGTAGGAAGTTGTTTTGAGCAGGGAGTATTTGCAGAAGTGAAACTTACAGAGCTTGAGGAGAGCGGAATTTTAATCAATGGAACTGCGTGTAGCATAATAGGACCAACCTTCCATTTGCCAGGGTCAATTTCAGGAGTCACGTAATTGAATGTTACACAGCCACAGCTGTACTGGCTAGAAGCAACTTTATAGTTTTTGCCTGGACAGAATCTGACCTTGTTAGATCAAACTCTGCAGTCAGGTCTGTTGAGATCCGTAAACCAGTTCATTTCAGAGCAAGAGGGGTACATATCAGCCGAACAGCTTGTGCAGCATGTCGGTCAATATAGGGAAAGGCAACGGCAAGTTCGTTTTGAGCACCTCTGTGCCAAGTGCCATCACAGCCTTAGCTTTGTTGTTTCCATTCTGATTAGGTGGGGAGCCAATTCCAAGAGGGAACCGTCAGTAGTCCAAATCCCAGTGGATTGGATAACGAGAGCCTAAGAAGGGTAGGTAAGGGGTTGATTGGGCATTAAGTGGAGTGTTCATCCAGTAAGGAATTTTTACGTTTTGTCTCATGGCATGTGTTTTAAGATCACTAGAACACATAAGTTATCTAATAGTAGTAGTAAATGTCATAAGTGCATGCCAACCTAAACAAGCTTAAGAGTAATTAGAAGTTGACCCAGGGACCGAGTCTTTCTGAATGGGGGGAAAATGTAGTGGCATCATTGTTTAAGATACGAAAAAGTTAGATTCGGTGCAATATTTCTGAGTGCAGAAGTTACAGCCAGGCGCGGGCCTGTTGACCGTAAGATACAATTGTGAAGTAGAGTGGAGGCCACAGGGGCCTCGAACCGCTGAAAAGAGTAAACGCAGCAGTTTGCATGGCGTATGTTACAGGCAGAAGGGTCCCACTTGCCAACCTAGATGTTATGAGTACGTGACTCAGGAGGGTCAGCAAAACAGAGGCGCACAGCCACACGTAAATCGGTGCCAGTTTTCTTACGAGAGTCATTCAAGTGTGGCAGCTCTCCTGGATGGCGGGGCATGTCACACCACCAGCTACACACAGCAGCAGATGGGGCGCCAGCGTTTCAGTCCACAGTGAGTCACTGGTTTAATCCTCTGAGGCCAATGCGGTGTCCGTAGCCAGCCAGCGGCGGGCCACTCCACAGCTCACTACCGCGGGCAGTCTCGTTGGCTCCCCACACACGCTGGAGGCATCCTGAGGCGAGGGCTGCAGATTTGACTGTCGGGTCACGGCGCTTGTTGTCATCGCGACCTTAACCACAATGGTGAAGAAGTATGCAGCGGGCCACCCTGCAGCTCCCAGCGAGCAACAGTGAGGCAACAGGGATGAGGGCGACTGAGTCGGCTGCCGATGCATCCTGACGTTATCATAACACCGCGGCCGTATGAGGCCGGCACACCACAGTATGTTGCACCTGTCACTGAGGTAGCCATTCTGTGCCAAGCTGTTTTGCAGACAGCTGAGTAGTATCCTCAACTTTGTGGGATCCTGTGACACAGATCGAAAGGAACACGGTATTGTAGCTGCGAATAATAAAACACTTGAAAATCTTGGCCGAGTTTTAATATGGCGCATCATGACAGTTTTCATCCACGTCCAACATTCCTCCACTGCACGACAACATCTACATTTGGCAGTGACTGCTACAGCCTGATGAACTTTTCATTGACTTAACAGGAACTCTTACAGACATGTCTTTTATGAAGAATAGAAATCTTTACAAAATTGACTCTTTCCTCATATGATTTGTTCACTTCCTGAAATAGAAACAAACACTTCAGGTATCAATGAGCTCACTGTACAGTATAGCATTTAGTATTGCAGTTTTGGGCAACCTGTTTTTCCAGTTGGAAAAGAAGCTGCTTACAAAATGCTTTTTTTATATGTGCATTCCTCTCTACTTAGTTGTATCAGTAGCCACATTTTATGTTTAGTGCATCATTAGGAAGCTTTTCTTCATCATTGCGGACTCTCCAGTTGCTCAGTGAAAATCTAAACAAACTATGTAACATTACTGACTTGGTTATATTGCTGGTATACTTTGGTAATTCTAAACTTTTGAAGTCTCACTCTCTGAAATTAGTGGGAGATGTAATCTAATATTTCTATGATTGACATGAAAGCAGTGATTTAAACTTGACATTACTTCACATTTCTTAGTGCCAAAACACATAATGAAGAAGATTAACTTCTGCTATCAATTATTTTTATAGTTCAAATAAACAAAGTAAGCTACTACACTGGATGAACTGTAAACATATTCAAGTCTACCAAAATGTAAATCTTCAGAAAATATCACTTGAAAGAACTCAGTCACTGGAGCTTTACTAACACTTTAACACAGAATAGTTACATGGACGACTACAGCCAGATTTTACAACCAAGTTCATGAAATAATCACACTGAGTGACTGTAACAGTAAGATCTGCTCATATTAGTTACTTTGACATTGAAACGTGGAATGGATGAGAGCACTCTATGAATTTTTACGTTGAGACATTAAGATGAAAATAGCTAATCATGACTCTGCCATGGAGAATTTACTGTATCAATTACTAGGACCTAAATTCCTTATGTTATATAAAGAGAACAACATCAAAATTAGTGGCAATGACATTATGAGGAAGCAGGTAATAACTAGGTCATTTATGGGATAGACGATTGGGAAATAAATAAATTTGGGTTGATTATTTTATTCATACCATGCACACTGCCATGGGAATTTACTGAACCTATTGTAAATTCCACAGGATAGTAGTTTTCCTCCTTTCTTAATTGTCAAATTACTCTGATAACCGAAGCTATTTTCCAGTTCAGAAAAATTAGAACAAGAAAATTATAACTACATTTATGATTTTATTAACATACTGAAAGGTACAAATAATAATATTACTTTATGGGTGGTGGAAACTTTAATTACAAATGACTTTTTAGTTAATGACTTTTTACAAATAATAAAATGTTTACTGAAAGAGTGAAATGAGGGCCTTCAAATAATTTATGTCATTCTGGGAATAAACAATTGTTACCTTACAATATGTTTCTGACCATATGGCTTCTGAATAAAGTAAATTACAGATTTATCTTAAAAGAACATGTACAGTGAAAAATTAACTATACCATTGCCATTAGCAGAACTCAAATAAACTGATGAATAATTAACTTTACTGAAACATCGCCTAAATAAGAATTTGGTGCTTTATGTAAATATGCTGCACCTTCTAACAGCATAGTATAAAAAAGAAATAAAAACGTTATCTGAGGAGCAGAGTTTAGCAAATTGAATTATTCCATCTTCCTAAGTTTCAAGTTCCTCATCTGTGCAGTAGAAGCATGTCTTCTGCTGCTTCCACCTCAAAGAAGTGAGTATAAGGTTCTCAGATCCAAAATGGCTCATGTTAATCAGTGTTTATGAAGTTACTGTTGATTGCTTTAGCACTTCATATAAGCTAGCTGGATTCCAAAAACATATGAAAGTTAGTGAGATCTTTAACCCAGCACACAGTTGCAAGTCTCTGAGGGGAACACGGTATTATAAGAAATAAAATGCTATAAAATAGTAATAGAGCACTTGTGTAAAACTTACACAAACCTACAAAAGCAAACTTAATAACAGTGGCATACAAGGACAGTCAAATTAATATGAAACATCTGAAAAAAGTAAGTAAACTTTTCATTAATACAGAAGCAATTGCCATAGTTGTTAACACATTTATGCCACTGTAAGGCTAGGTAGTCGATGTCTTTGTGGAAAAATGTTTGCTGTTACCTCTGGAAACATTATTCTATTCAGGCATGCACTTCATTATCTGAATCAAAAGGACAGCTATGAATGTCTTTCTTCAGGGGTCTAAAATATGGAAATCATACGAGGGGAGACTTTGACTTTATGGAGAATATGTGAGGGTTTGCCAGCGAAATTTCTGCAGTGTACTCTATAGGACCTTGGCAGGCGTTTTGTAGGCAAGTTGCTTCAACTATGCTGCATAGTTTTGTCTGAGAAGCCTTCACACAACCTCAATACAGTCCCAATCTCTCCTCATGTTATTTCCATATTTTTGATGCCGTGAAGAAAGACATTTTTGGTCATCCATTTGCTTCACACCAAGAGGGTACAATCATGGTTCCGTAGCCAACCACAAACATTTCTCTGTGAAGGGATTGACCATCTCACAGTGGCATAAATGTATTCACAACCATGGTGATTACTTTTTAAATAATACACAGTTAATTTACTTCTTCCATTAGTCTTGTTTTCTTTTGACTGCCAGTAATACATGGGGCTTTCATGTTGTGTACTCTTTCTGAAGTTTTTTTTTTTTATCAGTGTAACCGAATATATTATGACAAAAGATGAATGTGACAGGGTTCAGATCCCATGCAGAGCCAATCACAAAATATTTTGATTTCATTAATTACTTTGAAATTATTTTCAAATTCTGTTGTATTGGCTCAATGATAAATCTATACTAGCAGATCCCTCTACTCCCCCTTTCCTCCAGCACACAGAAATTCGTCAATTTCTTTTATCAGTCTCTTTGGGTGGTTGTGGCGAGCAAGGACACAACTGACAGAAGACATATAAAAAAGGTCATTATAACAAATCCATAATGGAGATGCTGAGTCACAGATAAGTACAACAAAAAGACTGTCAAACAGCCCTTCATCAGAATCAAACACCACACACACACACACACACACACACACACACACACACACACACACACACACACACATGCATGTGTGAACATACCTCACACACAAGCACACACATACGTGGCCACAGCCTCAGCCAGACTGAAAGCAGCAGTGCATGATGCTCAGTCTTGCCTTGGCAACCTCAGACTGTGGCCATGTGTGTGTGTGTGTGTGTGTGTGTGTGTGTGTGTGTGTGTGTGTGTGTGTGTGTGTGTGTGTGTGTGTTTGTGTGTGTGTGTGTGTGTGTGTGTGTGTGTGTGTGTGTGTTTGTGTGTGTGTGTGTGTGTTTGTGTGTGTGTTTGTGTGTGTGCTGTCTAATTCTAACGAAGACCTGACTGCCCAAAAGCTTTGTTTGACAGTCATTTTGTTATGCCTATCTGCGAATCAGCATCTCCACTATATGGTGAGTGGCAATTACCCTCTTCATGATATTATCATATTATCATTATTGCTGTGAGATGACAAAGCAATTCAGTTAAAGTTACTGGTGTCACTATTCCAAAGCAAACAACTGATTGTGTTTTTATAACCAGTGCTTGATTTGTGATGGTATGCCATAACGATATCTCTGGTCAAAAAAAGCATTGAAATAACTTTTTAAGACATTAATTTAAAAAAAATGCTCCCTGGTAGGTCACAGTACTGCTACCTCTATTTTATATTTTTTACAAATCAAACACAGGTCATAATTGTTGCTATTTCTGCTTGTTTTATTTCTTCAAGATAATGTCACATACAAAAGGTCAAAACAAGCTGATCATATCTAGAAGAAACTGTTGTAAATAAGTTCAAAATGGTTCAAATGGCTCTGAGCACTATGGGACTTAACATCTGAGGTCATCAGTCCCCTAGAACTTAGAACTACTTAAACCTAACTAACCTAAGGACATCACACACATCCATGCCCGAGGCAGGATTCGAACCTGCAACCATAGCAGTCACGCGGTACCAGACTGAAGTGCCTAGAACCGCTTGGCCACTTCGGCTGGCTGTAAATAAGTGTTCATTTTCATAGCCCATTATATACTCTCACAGACTGATCAATCTGAAGCCACAAGCAGAGGAGAGGTGATGTGTGGAAAGAATCAACAAAAAAGAACTGAACACATGACAAATAAGAAGTTGTGTATCATTATACCTTAATCTAAACATAACAATATCATGAAAAGGGCAGTTGCTACTCACCATATAACAGAGACACAGATAGGCACAACAAAAAGACTGCCACAAATATTCAACCAAATATAGCTTCCATATTAAGAAGTCCCTTCGATACAGCCTAGCCACCCATGGTAGTTGTATCTGCAGCGGTCCCTCACAAAACATACTGAGGGTCTCACTGAAGCCCTCACAAACTGTAATTATCCTCCCAACCTTGCACTGAAACAAATCTCCTGAGCCTTACGTTTCCATCCTCCCACCACCTCCCAAAGTCCCACCATCTGGCCACAGAGGAGCATTCCCCTCACAGATCAGCACCATCCAGGACTGGAGCAACTGAATTACATTCTCCACCAGGGTTTCAACTACCTCTTTTTGTGCCCTGAAATGAGAAATGCCATGCCCACTATCCTTCCCACCCCTCCCAAAGTGGTATTCTGCTGTCCACAGAACCTACACAGTATAGTCATCCATTTCTACACAACCTCTTACCTCATGGATCATACCCCTGTAATAGTCCTAGATAAAAGACCTGTCCTATACATCCTCCCACCACCACTTACACCAGTCAGGTCACAAACATCAGCTATCCCATCAAAGGCAGAGCTACCTGTGAAGCCAGTCATGTGATCTACAAGCTCATCTGCATTCTATGTGGGAATGATGACCAATAAGCTGTTTGTCTGCCTGAATGGTCACCTACAAACTGTGACCAAGAAACAAGTGGACCACCTTGTTGCTGAGCACACTGCCAAACATGAGATCTTTCATTTCACAGCCTGTGTCATATATACCTTTCCCACGAAAACCAGCTTTTCTGAATTGTGCAGGTGGGAAATTTCGCTGTAATATATCCTACATTCCCATAACCCTCCAAGCCTCAAAGTTAGTCAGTCATTGTCCTCTCCCTTCCAACCCCTTCTCTGTTCCCATTCCAGCACTACACAGCCCTCATTCCTCCATTGCACCCAGTCTTTTAACTTCTCTCCTTTCCCACTGTCCCTCCCCCTCCCTCTACACTGCCATCTGTCTAACCTCCCAATTACACATAGCTGCCCTTCCCTCTATCCACCTCATCCCTGTGCACTCCCCAACAGCATGTCACTGTCCACTATCCCTCCTCCTCCCCACCCCAGGCTTCTCCTTACCCCCACCCAGTCACCACTCCCATCATGCACTGGTGCTGCTCCTCACAGTGTGGCCTCAGTTGCTTGAGACAGCAGTCATGTGTGTGATTTGCATTTGCATGAGCGTGTATGTGTGTGTTTGTTGTCTAATTCTGAACAATGCCTTACTGGCAAAAAGCTTTTTGTTGTGCCTATTTGCAACTCAGCATCTCCACTATATGGTGAGAAGCAACTCTGCTTTTCACAATATTATTACATTCCACGTCTGCCCCCAGTAGCTGAATGGTCAGCGCGACAGAATGTCAATCCTCTGAGCCCGGGTTCTATTCCCGGCTGGTCGGAGATTTCCTCTGCTCAGGAACTGGGTGTTGTGTTGTCCTAATCTTCATCATTTCTTCCCCATCGATGTGAAGGTCGTCGAAGTGGCGTCAACTTGAAAGACCTGTACCCAGCAAACAGTCTACCTGATGGGATGCGCTAGCCACATGATTTCATCTCATTACATTCCATCCTGGATTTTCCATTGTTTGATTATTCTAAACAGATGCACAGTGAGTCTTTGATGAGTTTTCCAGGACAGATGAAAATTCAGTATTTCTTCATCCCATTCATGTTCAGATTGCTGGAAATTAACATCTGATGGCAAACCCAAAACTAAATGGAATATTTTCTCACAATAAGAAAGAAATGTGTGTTCAAGTCGCTGTCCAACAGAAATTTTAATGTGATTCTTCAGTTTCTCCCAGCGTATTTCTTGCTCGAACAGTCCACGGATGTATTGTCAGTCCATAGTGTCCAACAGGCACAATATTTCGCCAATCAGACTTGTCGGCATCATCATGTGTGCTGACAAACTGAGCTCATGAGGGTGGGCGGCCATCTTAAATCACCTCCCCTCACGATGTGTTCTCTCCACACTCTGTGCCCATGTGTCAGCAGTCGGTGAGACACTGGCGTTGGCGTATGTGGTGACGTTGGTGTAACTGCCACGTCTGCCCTAGTCGCCTGTTTGTTTCTTTTGCTGAGCATCTTTTTAATTAGACTCAATGCGGGTTCCCATGCCCTGTGGAGGTTGTAGTCGCAATCTAGGTTGATGAGTCTCTGCCTGGTATGAATTTCAATAGCCTCTCTAACAATGCTGCCCCAGTATTTAGATGTTTGTGCCAAGACCCTGGTATGTTGTTAGTCCATTTTGTGATTTTCGGATGAACACAGTCATGTGACCGCCAACTTGTTGGGATGCCCAAATCTAGTGTACCTCTGATGTTCTTGGCAATGATCTTCAATGGTGTGCACTGTATGTCCAATGTAAGTCTTCCCACATTGACACGTAATCTGGTATATGCCGGCCTTCCGCAAACCGAGATCGTCTTTTACTCTTCCCAATAATGCTTGCGTTTTATTTGGTGGGCAAAAGACAGTTCCTACTCGGTGTTTCCTCAATATTTGTCCTATTTTCCCCAATAGTGCACCATTATACGGTATATAGGCAGTGGCTATCTCTTACTCTGTGACTCCTTCCGTCCCCACAAGCTGTACTGTAGAGGAGGGGTAAGGATCATATCTGATCTGACATTCCGAGTACCCATTTTTCCGGAATACAGTTTTGAGATGTTCCAGTCCTTGGGGCAGACTCTCTGCATCAGAGATGGTGCGTGCCCTGTGCACTAGTGTTTTTAGCAGCCCATTCCTCTGCACAGGATGGTGGCAGCTATCTACTTGCAAATACAGATTGGTGTGCATTTTCTTCCTGTACACGCCATGGCCCAGGGTGCCATCTGGATGGCAGCAATGTGCTCGCTATAACAACTGACTTTTAGGCACCACACAACTTTCTCTGGGGTAGTAGGATACGGAAAGGGGAGAGCCAACTGTTGCCCTGTCCACCACCCCCACTGATGAACTTCCCACTGATGCTGACAAAGACAACAATAAAAATAATCTGAACATATGTTGTGCTGCACTTGCATTGTGTGTGCAGCTGTTGTTCACTCTAAGTATGTGGAATGTTGTATACAACCAACAACCCTGTGATACCAGTTGTTTGTCAGCCACTAAGTTATTATAATAAAAATTTAGAACAAAACATAGTAATCATTTGTCACTCAATCTTCCAAAGGCTCATGAATGCATTCAACAACAGCCGCAAAGGTTTTCTGTTATTTTCCTACTAATATATTCTGACAGGAACCAACACAATTTTAAAACTTTAAGGTCTATCCCTTATATATGTGGGACAATGTGAGTGTGATAAATAAAGGTTTTTAATAAATTACTGCAACTGGCCACCTTTTGCATTATTTTTCAATCTTTATTTACCATGACTTGTTTTGTATCACCATCATCAGATGGTACATACTTATTGCATGTTTGCAGCATTGTTGGAGTTAGGCAGCTGTGGCCAGGTGTGAACTGTACATACCTCTCTCCACATTCAATGTGCACATGTTTCGTTCTCCCATCTTGCTATAACTACAGGATCCACCAATGTAAAATACACCATTTTGATAGAAGCGGACCAATGATCCTAGGAATAAAGTATTATTTTTAAGTGTTCAAAACACACACAAACCATATCTGAAAAACAAAATGAGTCTGTATAAATGGATCTCTGCTGTAACTATTATAAAAGTAGAGTGGCATAACTGAAGGTCATGACTTGAATCACGTGTTTTAAGTAGTAATGTCATCAACATGGTGTACACATCCATTTCAGAAATGTACAATATGGTGACCACGATGTCACTCATTACACCAGCGAGCAAACATGAATAACATGTGATATTTAACACCAGCAAAAGAATGAAACAGAAAAGGCTAGTGAATGAAGAAGATGGTTTCTGGTGGGGACAAATGAAATATATGACAGTAAGAACAATGATATCACTACAAAACAAATATTCACCCAAAAATCAAGTGCACAAAATCTTTAAAATTTAACACAAAATAATTTCAAAAATGAAAACTGTGTGTTGTAATTTTTGCATGGTTTATAGATCTCAAATGAAGCCCACAATACCAATAACCCATACACAACTCAGGAACTTAACACCACAATTTTGACCTGACCTATGTATTTCCAACAAAGCCCTCCATACCAGGAAAAAACATACAACTCTAAAACATTATGCTGTGAATTTTACTTCATCCGTATAACTCAAACAAAGCCCTAGATACCGTGAACTGGCACACAACTCCAAAACTCGATGACACAAATTTCACTTGACCTACATGGCAGCAAAATATGAAGCCCACTGTACAAAAAAACCACCTCTCAAATTCTAAAATCCATTATCTGCTCTTTCACTTACTCTGACTCTGTCTAAAGCAAAGTCCACAATACAACAAACCAAACCATGCTCACATGACTAACTCCAGAGATGATTTCTTACCAAGGATGGTACATCAATAGCCATGATACCTGCCAAACACAATCCAACACAATTATGACATTCTAACAAGGAACACTTGAAAAATATGGAAAGTTGCATCATCACTAATTTCCAAATACATCACCAGTTTCAATATACACAAACAACTATAGTCAAGAAACTCATACCATATACAGAATATAAAACAAAAAACACTGAAGTACTTAACCCCCCCCCCCCCAAAACACACCCACACACACACACAGAAAAGAAGTAAAAAACCAGAACTGTTCACCATCAGTCCAACTAACTGTAGGAACTCTAACACAGCCATCATATAGTCACCCATTGCAACATTCAATCACCTACTCATAAATATCTGTATCTTATACACAAATGAAGAACAAAGAAAAACTTAAATCTGAATCCATCGGCCATACTCTGCAAATCCAAAGTAACTCATCAGAACACCAGCACAAATTCTTCCAATAGCCATCTGAAACAATCAGTTCATGTCAAACAACTCAATAACAAACATCCAGCATGAGAGAGCAGCATCAAATACTACATCACACCATCTACAAACACAGACAGACTCAAAAACATCCACCCTCACCATGACATTACACACCACATTACAGTTGTGACATTCATCTCTACAGATAGGTGTAATATCAGCATCTGATCTTGTGCGAATAACCTTATGTTAGCCTCAGGCAGTAAATAGTGATGAGACAATGACCACCAAATAGCAATAAAAGAGGAATCAATTATCTAGAATAAAGTTTAATTACTGTTGGAACATTTGTTCAGAGTGTTCGACTTCTTGGTACAACCTAAAAATGTCAGTACTGCCTGCTTTGCACTTAGAAATCCTTCTCCCTGTACTGGCCGACAAACAGGACAGACAGCATACTTTTATTCAGTCTGTCCTATAGCATTTTCTTTTTAGGCAGCACACTTAAGATCTAAAATTTTCCATTCTAACACCGAAATTCTTATGCTTACATCCTAAACCAAAGCTCAAATAAACCCAATACAACACTTTACACTAAACACATACACAGACTACCAGGGGGGCTATCAAACACAACAAGCTGACATCTATCATCACAACCAACCCATAAACTCTGCACCGTAATGACGTTACAAACAACACCCTTACGTCACGGGGCAAGGAGGCGGGTGGAACCGGATGCTTCCATAATCCCACCACCACAACTGATGATAAAGAGAAACCTGCCATCTAAAGCTGTAAAACACTCCTATGGCACAGAAGCAGCAATTTAAACTCTCGATATATCAGTGCCAGATTGATATAAATCTTCAACGCAGACCTGCTTTGACAATTAAGATGTAAAATTAAGTGTAGTTATTTGTGTCTAGAAAAAGCTTGTGGAGTATCAGCATGTGCAGATCGCTTGATTCCGTGCAAAGCTATTATGGGACAAGGAAAGTGCCTCTCATTGTAAGTACAGACAGCAACAGAAACTGTATCAGAAGGATCAGGTGAAGGACAAACAAATTTTGAAAACTATAGGGTCCCAGTATTTAAAAAAAAGGTGCCCTTGACTTGTTGTTAAGCCAAATTAGCATGCCATAAGCTGTTTTATGTTTTCATCATTTCCATGTGGAAGGGATACAAAGTAAATGTGGGATAAGAGACAATGTGTTCCAACTTTTAATGCAGAAGGTACAGCATTTCTCCGATACTGATAAGCTAGCGCAAATGTCACTCGATGAAAAGTCTCTAATGTCAGATTTAAAGTATCGCAAGTCTGACAGTGTTACTGGCCTTGAGGGCTTGGGGTTTACACTCGCAGTATATTTCTCTCATTACTTGGCAGTTGCTTGTCCCACTTAGAATAATATAAAGATGAAGGTCGTATACTTGTGGCAACAGGCGACAATGACTGAAACATAGTACGCCTAGAGAACAACAAATGGGGCGTCAGTCCCTTTTGCATGTAGAGTTGTCAGTGCTTCTTAATGTGTGAATCTATCCACGTGGTACCGGTATTGGTCCAAAGAGATGCAACAGTGAATTTTGAAGAGGAGAGAGATTCAACTCTAGGAAGGGTAGTGTGAAAGGTTTCTTTCAGTTTTGGATAAGCAAAGTGAAATATGTGGACAAAGAGCCAGGTGGTGAATCAGTAATTATGGAGTTAGAAACTAAGTTGCCTCAGAAAGTTAGAGAATTGTTTGTACTTGCCCCTAGGGGTAATATTAGTGATTTTTTGAATTGTGTTGATAAAATGGAGAGTGTGAAGCCCTCAGTGGAAGATTGCAGGAGGAATTTTGAAGATAATAATCAATCAGGGTGAGAGTTTCAGGTAAATAGGATGAACAGAACTAATTGTAGTAGAAATTTGAGGAATAGAAATGGAGGAGAAGATGGAAATTCTGGATCAAACCATTTAAACTAGGTAATGCTCCAGTTTCAGACCACACTAGAGCAGGTAGTCATGAAGAGCCACATGTATATAAATGTGGTGTAATCACAGTTAAGGGTAATGTAAATGATAGTAGTAAGACAAGAGTAAATTCTAATTCTAGTGAGATATTGAATGATGGTGCATGTAGCTATGTTTATCATGTAAAAGGAGAGGAGGAAGTTACTATAATAAAACTAAGTGATGGAACAGAGTGCGTTGCTGTTGCTCAGGATGTCCAAAGTATAAAAATGGATGGTAAATTTTTAAGATAACATGAGAAATTCAGGTGTTTTGCTTTGTGGTCTAATACTGGAAACAAGGATCAACTAATTAGCCAAGTATTTGAGGAGAACGAAAGTGACAGTGGATCTGGTTCTGACAGTAGCTGTAATGATGATAGCAGTGACAAATCCAGCAGTGATGAGGATGAGGTATTTGGATTTATAATTGTGGCAATGTGTTAAGTAAAAAAGAATAAAGGAGGATAATATTAGGCTTAATGAAGAGTGAGAGTTTGAGAGTGGTAATGAGGATGAGGTCCATGCTATCTGTCATTTTACTGTGCCTGATAAATGTTTTGGTAAGCAGGATGATAGTTTTTCCAGGGAAAGGACTAATGAGAATTTGTTGTATGAAGAAGATCAAATAGTAAGTTAAAAGGAAGTGTGGCACCCTGTGACAACATCAAGTGTACAATGTATACATGTTAAGTGTTTACTGGACAGTGGTAGCGACTTGAATGGCACTTCACAGGCATTTTTTGAATTTATTAAGAACACGGAGGTTATAGTGTTGATGTATGTTTCTAAAATGAAAATTATTAATGCAAGTGGTAAGCTGTCAAAGAGTGTGAAATGATAGGTACCATTAACTGGAATTGGCAGGACAGCTGTAGGAGTGCAAGTTGTCGGTGATTCAAAATCTCAACATTGATGTAATATTTGGGACTAATTGCTTGTACAAATGGTGCATAAATATTGATTTTGCTAGTGGTAAGTTTAATTTTAAGTGCAATGGAAGTAGGTATGAAGTGTCATTTTGGGAAGAGATGGGCAAGTGTGTGCAATCTGAACTAGATTTGCCATTAGGAGTTTTGTCCACTGGGCAGGTTACTGAGGAAGAGGAGGAGGAGAGAGTAAGGTTGGAAATAATAAAGGGAGTTGAGGATATTGGAGATGTTACAGATAGTCAAATGGAGGAATTAAAGGCACCTGTAAGGCATTTTCAGACAGCCCATGTTTGGTAAAAGATTTTGAGTGCAAATTAAACTTTAAGGATCATGAACCATTTTTTTTAGAAAAAATATATTATTCCATTTTCAGAAAAGGAAGCGGAGAGAAAAGTTATCCAAAAGATGGTCTCATGGGGGATTATTAAAAGGTCAACCAGCAGGTATAATAACCCACATGTGGTTGTAAAGAAGAAGAATGGCGGTGTCAGGTTGGTTCTGGATGCCAACAAGTTAAATGAAATCATTGTAGGGGCGAGTGATACACCAGCTAACATAGACGACATTTTGCAAAAGTTCCATGAGTGTAAGTTTCAGACTTCTTTTGATGTGACTTGTGGCTACTGGAATATCAGTTTGGCCAAGGAATCTAGGCCATGTACAGAATTTTTACATGAAGGTAAGTGTTGAACTGAGGGCTATGTATAGATGAAGTACAAAACTACAATTAAGTAAATCTGAATTTGTAAAGAAGGAAATTTCATTTTTGGGTCACAGTATTAACAAGGAAGGTATACATCCTGATGCAGAAACGTTTGCTGCCATTGCAGATTTCCCACACCCCAAGAACAAGAAGGATCTTAAAGCTACATTTGGCTTGTTTGGCTTCTACTGAAAGTTGACATCAGATGTCATTTAACTATACTTGCCTTGGTGTTATGTTGAAAAAGAATGTGGTGTGGGATTGGAGTCAGAAGATGCATTTCAGAGTTTGAAAACGGAATTAGCAAATAAGAAGATGCTAGGACCTCCAAATTTTTCACTGACTTTCTGTATGCAAGTTTTTGTGGTTTGGGGATAGAAATTTTCCAATTGAGAAGGGGGCTGAACGCAAAACTATTGCTTTTGCTAGTAGAAAATTACAGCCACATGGAAAAAACTATTCCATTTCAGAGTTAGTGGCTTTGGCAATTAAATTTGGATTTCATAAGTTTGAGTACTATTTGCTTAGACATAAGACCATAGTGTATACAGATCATTAGGCTTTGAGTGACCTTCAGAAGTGCAGGCAGAAACACACCAGGTTAACTAGGTGGGCTTTGTATTTCCAACAATTTGATTTGGAGGTAAGGAATGTAAAAGGAAAAGACAATATTGTGGCTGATGTGTTATCTAGGATGCCAGCAGGGAAGAAGGATACTGACAGTAGTGAGAACCATGAAGAACAAGTAAGGTTGCTTTATTTGCAGGGAGTGGAGGACAAGAAACGTAGAAAAATTTGCAAGCAAATGAGAAGGTAGCAGAATGAGGGTACAAATTTAAGGTTGGTTAAGCAGTATTACAACATTCCAAAGGTGAAACAGTACTATACTATACACAAAGGTTTGTTTTTTAGGAGGAAAAATTTGAATGATCAGGACTGGAAGTTATGCTTTCCTGACATGTTGATAAATTTATTGACTACTTGCATGAGAGTTCTGAACATTATGGGATCAGGAAAATAGTAGCTAGGATACAGGAGACAGTAATATTTAACAACTTGTGGAGAAGGGTTAAGGAGAGACTAGAAAGATGTGATAAATGTCAGAGAGTAAAGACAATTGGTGTGCCATCAAGAGGCTTAATGCAGTCTGACCTTCCTAGTGAACCTTAAGAGGTTATAGCAGTTGACCTTCTAGGAGCATTGCCTGCATCTACAGGAGGTTGTAAGTATATTTTCATTGTTTTGGACACATTCTCAAAATATGTAAAACTGAATCCAATTAAGAAGGTAAATACCAATACTAAAATGGAGAAGTTGACATCTGATTACTTTTGCAATGTAGGGGTACCAAAATCAATTTTGTCTGACAATGGCCCACAATTTGTTTCAGAGAGGTTTGAACACTGTATGGCAATACACAAGATATAACACAAAGATTTCTACCTATTTTCCACAAGGTAACATGAGTGAAAGGGTTATGAAGGAAATTAATAGACTGTGCAGGACTTACTGTAGTAAGAAACACACTGCTTGGGCAGGTCATATTCGACATTTTGAAAATATTATCCACATTTTATGGAGCAAATCAATAGGATATGCCAGATATGAACTTATGTTCAATGACAAACCCAGCAACATCACCAGAGCAGAAGTGGATTTCCCTCAGGTAAGACAAAAAGACCAAATTGACTGAAGGGATGCAGCAGGAAGGAAGAAAAGGAATGACAAATGAGTGAAACCAGCGAGATTCAGAATATGCAACCTTGTCCTCATCAAAACCAAAGAAAAATATAGCAAAGTAAATGACAAGATTAAGAAGTTTTCACATGTGTATCATGGTCCTTTCAGAGTGGTACGCATTGCCCACAACAACTCTTATGAATTGGCTTCCTCAAAGACTAACAGGATTTTTTGATTAAAGAATATTATTGATCTGAAACACTATGTATTGCCAGTTAGATGTTTGAGTATTGACCCACAACAGTTTAAACCGTTTCTAAGCTTGGGTAGTATCGATTTTGTTAGGAGAATGGAGTGTGCATTGAGACAGAAGTAAGACCTACAAACAAGTAGAGGTTTCGACACTCTGTGTTGGATTCATTATGTGGTGATAATGCTTACCCTAGCTTTTTGTCTAATTTTTCGTTTGCTGAGGTAGGAAAACTCTTCTCCTATCATATATGTAGTTGATAAGTAAATCAGAAACATTCTATCTTTGACTTTCATATGATTTTGTACAGCAGGATACTTTAGTATAGGAATATTTTGGAAAAGGTTTCTCCAGTGTTATCTTTGTGTTATCTTTGTATATATTATGTTGTGTTAGTGATAAGTAATGGAATCATAAGAGGAAGGAAGAAAGGGATTCTGGTGGTACAAAATATGTTGAATGTAAATTGGTATCACGGTTAAAGAATTTCTGTCAAAGATGTAAGATAAACAGAAAAAGAAAGGTTAATATAGGAATATTTTGGAAAATATATCTCCAGTGTTATCTTTGTATATATTAAGTCGTCTTAGTGATAAGTAATGGAATCATAAGAGGATGGAAGAAAAGGATTCTGGTGTTACAAAATATGTTGAATGTAAATTAGTATGACAGTCAAAGAATTTCTGTGAAAGAGGTAAGATAAACAGAAAATGAAAGGTGTCAGCATATGTGGAGGAGAAGGTGCAGATTATCTGAAAACTATAATTAACATTTTGTGTAATCAGCTCATGTGTGAAGTTAGTATAACTTGGTGCAACAGCAGAGGCCATATACAGCATAAACCATCTTGAATACTAGGTCTTAATATTAATTGTGGTATAATAGAAGTGTTTGTGTTCAGTGAAGTTAGTGTATTGAGATAACTATCTACTTACAGAAGTGTGTCATGGTACAGCCTTGTCTAACATTAAGGAAATAAAAATTTAAACTTAGTTGCCTGGAGTAATGTTTGTGGGGAAAAAAAGAAAGATTTCAGACTACAATCTCAAGCAATTTGATGGAATACAGTGAAATAATAGTTTTTCTAAGTGATAATCTTGACTGATCAGTAATGGGAGCTTAACAGAAAGAGAAATACTTTAGTGACATACAAGTCATATAATGCTGCGTCATTGGATCCATAGCCTATCAAAAACTTCTATTTTTTCTGAGGAATTATGAGCTTAAAGTGGTAGTACTCGAATGAAGAAAAGTGATGTGAATATTCTGACAGGTCAACAATTCGGTAACATTTTGTGATTTTGTGGGCACTTAATTTTCTGGTTTAATGACAGTAGTACTCAGAGTTGGGTGGACAAGTAGGACAATGATTGGATTAGAGTTTTGATTTGAGTAGTAATTACGTTATGTGACGGTTACTATTTTTTTTTCATAATGTAATGATTAGTAAATCTAACTACTGCACATTTTGAGTTTTTGCTAGAGGTAATGTACGTATTTTGGACATAAATCATGTGAATTGCAAACCAGGTCTTGACCTTTGAGTGAGTTTGTAAATGGAAAAGAAACCCAAATCTTTCATGTTTAAACCATTTGGACAGATTTATGACCTCGAGTAATGTTTTGTAGTGTAATATGCACTTGATTTTAAAAGTTTTATTTGTTCCCACATTTTGTACTATAGTCAATGTTAATGCTAATTATTGTGATGTTATGAGAACAATGTAATGTATTTAATTATGAAGTAATGACTATCATTTGCCATTAGAGTGAAACATTTTTTCCTTAGACTTCATTAGAAGTAAAAGTGAATGTACTCAAGTATGGTGCTTTGTCTAATTTTTTCATGTACTGTGGCGAGCAGAACCACTTCCAAGGAAGCTGACAGCAGTGAATTTCCTTTCTAACTGTCCCTTGGACATGCTAATGGCATGGATAACTTGGTGAGAGAAAGTGTTAAATTTCATTAAAAGAGTGAAAGTGTTTGTACATAATACTAAGCATTGGAAAAGTGAAATTTTCTGTTTGAAAATGAACTGCAAGGTGCAATGCAATTTAACTTTTGCAACCCATAATCAATTATTCATTGAAGTAAGAGAGGACTTTTATAAAATGATATGTATCTTAGAATGTAATGTTTGTTTATATAAACAGAAAACCACTTATGATGATGATGCCTATTTTTGTTAAAAATATAATTTGTGGATATTTTGTGCCGATGTACAATACGCCATATGTAAATATTTCATATGGGGATTTTCATATGGTCAGTTCATATAAGTTGTTGTTGTTGTTGTTGTTGTTGTTGTTGTTGTGGTCTTCAGTCCTGAGACTGGTTTGATGCAGCTCTCCATGCTATGCTCTCTCCTGTACAGGCTTCTTCATCTCCCAGTAACTACTGCAACCTTCATCCTTCTGAATCTGGTTAGTGTATTCATCTCATGGTCTCCCTCTATGATATTTACCCTCCAAGCTGCCCTCCATTACTAAATTGGTGATCCCTTGATGCCTCAGAACATGTCCTACCAACCGATCCCTTCTTCTAGTCAAGTTGTGCCACAATCTTCTCTTCTCCCCAATCCTATTCAATACCTCCTCAATAGTTATGTGATCTACCCATATAATCTTCAGGATTCTTCTGTAGCACCACATAGGTTTGCCTTTCCTTAATCTAGCTTCTAAGAGATGTCGTAGGGTCAGTATTGCATCACGTGTTCCAAAATATCTATGGAATCCAAATTGATCTTCCTTGAGGTTGGTCTCTACTAGTTTTTCCATTTGTCTGTAAAGAATTCACATTAGTATTTTGCAGCAGTGACTTATCAAACTGATAGTTTGATAATTTTCGCATTTATCAACACCTGTTTTCTTTGAGATTGGAATTATTATATTCTTCTTGAAGTCTGAGGGTATTTCGCCTGTCTCATACATCTTGCTCACCAGATGGTAGAGTTTTGTCAGGACTGTCTCTACCAAGGCTGTCAGTAGATCTAATGGAATGTTGTCATGCCTGGGGCCTTGTTTCGACTCAGGTCTTTCAGTGCTCTGTCAAAGTCTTCACACAGTATCATATCTCCCATTTCATCCTCATCTACATCCTCTTCCATTTTCATAATATTGTCCTCAAGATCCTCTATATACTCCTTCCACCTTTCTGCTTTCCTTCTTTGCTTAGGACAGGGTTTCCATCTGAGCTCTTGATATTCATACAAGTGGCTCTCTTTTTTCCAAAGCTCTCTTTAATTTTCCTGTAGGCAGTATCTATCTTACCACTAGTGAGATAAGCGTCTACATCCTTACTTTTGTCCTCTAGCCATCCCTGCTTAGAAATTTTGCACTTCCTGTCGATCTCATTTTTTAGACGTTTGTATTCCTTTTTTCATGCTTCATTTACTGCATTTTTATATTTTCTCCTTTCATCAATTAAATTCAATATATCTTCCATTACCCAAGGATTTCTACTAGCCCTCGTCTTTTTACCTACTTGATCCTCTGCTGCCTTCACTACTTCATCCCTCAAAGCTACCCATTCTTCTTCTACTGTATTTCTTTCCCCCATTCCTGTCAATTGTTCCCTTATACTCTCCCTGAAACTCTGTACAACCTCTGGTTCTTTCAGTTTATCCAGGTCCCATCTCCTTAAATTCCCACCTTTTTGCAGTTTCTTCAGTTTTAATCTACAGTTCATAAACAATAGATTGTGGCCAGAGTCCACATCTGCCCCTAGAAATGTCTTACAATTTAAAACCTGGTTCCTAAATCTTTGTCTTACCATTATATAATCTACCTGAAACCTGTCAGTATCTCCAGGCTTCTTCTATGTATAGAACCTTCTTTAATGATTCTTGAACCAAGTTTTAGCTATGATTAAGTTGTGCTCTGTGCAAAATTGTACCAGGCGGCTTCCTCTTTTATTTCTTCCCTCCAATCCATATTCACCTACTACGTTTCCTTCTCTCCCTTTTCCTACTGACGAATTCCAGTCACCCATGACTATTAAATTTTCGTCTCCCTTCACTATCTGAATAATTTCTTTTATCTCATCACACATTTCTTCAATTTCTTCGTCATCTGCAGAGCTAGTTGGAATATAAACTTGTACCACTGTAGTAGGCGTGGGCTTCGTGTCTATCTTGGCCAGAAAAATGTGTTCACTATGCTATTTGTAGTAGCTTACCCCCACTCCTATTTCTTATTCATTATTAAACCTACTCCTGCATTACCCCTATTTGATTTTGTATTTATAACCCTGTATTCACCTGACCAGAAGTCTTGTTCTTCCTGCCACCAAACTTCACTAATTCCCACTATATCTAACTTTAACATATCCATTTCTCTTTTTAAATTTTCTAACCTACCTGCCCGATTAAGGGATCTGAGATTCCACACTCCGATCCATAGAACGCCAGTTTTCTTTTTCCTGATAACAATGTCCTCTTGAGTAGTCCCTGCCCGGAGATCCGAATGGGGGACTACCTCTGGAACATTTTACCCAAGAGGACGCCATCATCATTTAACCATACAGTAAAGCTACATGCCCTTGGGAAAAAATTACAGCTGTAATTTCCCCTTGCTTTCAGCCGTTCGCAGTACCACAACAGCAAGGCCATTTTGGTTAGTGCTACAAGGCCAGATCAGTCAATCATCCAGACTGTTGCCCCTGCAACTGCTGAAAAGGCTGCTGCCCCTCTTAAGGAACCACACGTTTGTCTTGCCTCTCAACAGATACCCCTCCGTTGTGGTTGCACCTACAGTATGGCTGTCTGTATTGCTGAGGCACGTAAGCCTCCCCACCAACGGCAAGGTCCATGGTTCATGGGGGGTTCATGTAAGTATAACATTCTACACACAAAAAAATAACATACACACAAAAAATATTACATAATAAATCTCCTTATAAAAACTACACTACATATGTTTTTCAATTTCATATAAGTATAAAATTGAAAAACATAAGTAGTGTAGTGTTTTATAAGGAGATTTATTATGTAATATTTTTTGTGTGTATAATGTTAAACCCACTTTCTGGGGTCACTTGTGATCATTGAATTGCCCAGATAGTTATTTGCAATATCTATCTAATCAATCCAATGAAGGAATAATGTGACGAAGCAAGCTGGGATCTCTTTACTTCCTCTCTTGTTTTTCCATCTGCCTCCTTAAATTCATTCTTAATTTTTGAATAATTACTGTTAACATACATGAGTATAATCTGCATTTCCATAAAAGAGAAAGGTTGGTCCTCAGTCTCAAGGAATATAGCTGACCAGGTCTAATTATGTGGTCAGTTTTGTGTATGTAATTAATTTTCTAATTTATTCTGACAATTCCTAGTTAATATCTGTTGCTACAGAACATTATAAGGTGAAATTAATAATTGTTTCAGGACTTGGATTCTACTGTTGACTTACAAACAAATATAAATTCTGAAGTAGTTATAAAAAGAAGAACTACTAGCATTCATAAATATTTTTTTAGGTCTATTCAAAAACATATTAGCAAAGCCAGCCCTTAATTAATTCCAAAATAATTACCAGATTTGTCAAAAGTATTGTTTGTATAACTATATCAGCTAAGTTCATAATTTAAATAAATAATTTGGCCTAACCTTTGTGGTAGAACGAACTGTTATAAAGAAGGAATTTTTTGATGTATTCAATTAACTGAATGAGTGAAATTTTGATTGTACTTTCTATAACTTAAACATCAAACAATGTGTAGTTTTAGTGCCTATTATTGTGAGGATATATAAAGGAGTTATTTTTTGTCCCAAAACATGCATCCTAGGACTGATCTTTAGACATGAAACATGTACCAGGTTGATTAACAACAATGCATCAACTTAACATTGGAATAAGTGTAACACAAATAGCCCGCATTTTAGAAAAATCCGTGACAATGTCTGTTTACTTTATTTGAAAAATAGTGTCACATGTACCATATTATTCTGCAAGAATTGTGAACTGTGTTGTTTGGTTTTTACTGCTCATAGTTGTTCAACAGCAA
Organism: Schistocerca nitens; assembly: GCF_023898315.1. NCBI lineage: Eukaryota > Metazoa > Arthropoda > Insecta > Orthoptera > Acrididae > Schistocerca > Schistocerca nitens. The sequence continues at coordinate 60,416,107 of NC_064624.1, forward strand.
ACTATTGTAGCAATATGCATAAGGGAACAATTGACAGGAATGGGGGAAAGAAATACAGTAGAAGGAGAATGGGTAGCTTTGAGGAATGAAATAGTGATCAAGTAGGTAAAAACACGAGGGCTAGTAGAAATCCTTGGGTAACAGAAGAGATACTGAATTTAATTGATGAAAGGAGAAAATACAAAAATTCAGTAAGTGAAGCAGGCAAAAAGGAATACAAACGTCTAAAGAAATGAGATCGACAGGAAGTGCAAAATGACTAAGCAGGGATGGCTAGAGGAAAAATGTAAGGATGTAGATGGCTATCTCAAGAGGGGTAAGAGAGATACTGCCTACAGGAAAATTAAATAGACCTTTCGAGAAAAAAGAACCACTTGCATGAATATCAAGAGCTCAGATGGAAACCCAGTTCTAAGCAAAGAAAGGAAAGCAGAAAGGTGGAAGGAGTATATAGAGGGTCTATACAGGTGTGATGTTCTTGAGGACAATATTATGGAAATGGAAGAGGAGGTAGACAAAGATGAAATGGGAGATATGATACTGCGTGAAGACTTTGACAGAGCACTGAAAGACCTGAGTCGAAACAAGGCCCCAGGCGTAGACAACATTCCATTAGAACTACTGAAATCCTTTGGAGAGCCAGGCCTAACATAACTCTACCATCTGGTGAGCAAGATGGATGAGACAGGCGAAATACCCTCAGACTTCAATAACAATATAGTAATTACAATCCCAAAGAAAGCAGGTGTTGAAAGATGTGAAAACTACCAAACTATCAGTTTAGTAAGTCACAGCTGCAAAATACCAATGCGAATTCCTTACAGACGAATGGAAAAACTGGTAGAAGCTGACCTCGGGGAAGATCAGTTTGGATTCCGTAGAAATGTTGGAACACGTGAGGCAATACTGGCCCTACAACTTATCTTAGAAGAAAGATTAAGGAAAGGCAAACCTACATTTCTAGCATTTGTAGACTTAGAGTAAGCTTTTGACAATATTGACTGGAATACTCTCTTCCAAATTCTAAATGTGGCAGGGGTAAAATGCAGGGAGCGAAAGACTATTTACAATTTGTACAGAAACCAGATGGCAGTTATGAGAGTCAAGCGACGTGAAAGGGAAGCAGTGGTTGGGAAGGGAGTGAGACAGGGTTGTAGCCTCTCCCTGATGCTATTCAATCTGTATATAGAGCAAGCACTAAAGGAAACAAAAGAAAAGTTCGGAGTAGGTATTAAAATCCTTGGAGAAGAAATAAAAACTGTGAGGTTTGCCGATGACATTGTAATTCTGTCAGAGGCAGCAAAGGACTTGGAAGAGCAGTTGAATGGAATGGACAGTGTCTTGAAAGGAGGGTATAAGATGAACATCAACAAAAGCAAAACGAAGATAATGGAATGTAGTCGAATTAAATTGGGTGATGCTGAGGGAATTAGATTAGGAAATGAGACACTTAAAGTAATAAAAGAGTTTTGCTATTTGGGGAGCAAAATAACTGATTATGGTCGAAGAAAGAGAGGATATAAAATGTCGACTGGCAATGGCAAGGAAAGAGTTTCTGAAGAAGAGAAATTTGTTAACATCGAGTATTGATTTAAGTGTCAGGAAGTCGTTTCTGAAAGTATTTGTATGGAGTGTAGCCATGTATGGAAGTGAAATGTGGACGATAAATAGTTTAGACAAGAAGAGAATAGAAGCTTTTGAAATGTAGTGCTACAGAAGAATGCTGGAGATTGGATGGGTAGATCACATAACTAATGAGGAGCTATTGAATAGAATTGGGGAGAAGAGGAGTTTGTGGCACAACTTGACCAGAAGTAGGGATCGGTTGGTAGCACATGTTCTGAGGCATCAAGGGATCACCAATTTAGTAATGGAGGGCAGCGTGGAGGGTAAAAATCGCAGAGGGAGACCAAGAGATGAATACACTAAGCTGATTCAGAAGGATGTAGGCTGCAGTAGCTACTGGGAGATGAAGAAGCTTGCAAAGGAGAGAGTAGCATGGAGTTCTGTGTCAAAGCAGTCTCAGGACTGAAGACCACAACAACAACATGCTGATGTTGCCTGCAACCTATTAATGAGGCTTATCAACATTTACCAATAAACTGTGAATTTGAATATGTGAATCTATAATGTGAACTTGTCTCTGCTTCACTTAATCTCCTTTGATGCTTAGACTTTGCAAAGATATTTGAAGACGCAGGCAGCAAAGGACTCCCTGGGCACTGGCGCTGGTAGTAATTACACAAAAATTCACTTTACATACTTCCATAAACAAAAATGCTTGATACTGCTCTTGGACGTTATATTCTTCACACTCATAATAAATACATTTAGACTGCAGTACTTTTTGCACTACAAAATGCACATCCTTCTCTCTTACGAGAAAAACTTCGACTGTACTCCACTACTAAAAACAAAAAAACAGTACATCAAAAAATGAATGTGAAAAAATTTCTTCATTTGTCTGCGCCTGCCTAGTTAATGTCTCTGCTGAGTTTTATTTTCCATCGGTATCTTATCCTTGCTTGTACTTAATTAAATACTAATTTAGCAGCATCCTGGGAATGGGTCTTATATCATGTTCCTGTACAACTGCCCCCACACTGTATGTGGACATGTTATGGAGACATACAGTGTTGTTCTTTTGTTTGTTTACACTTGCCGATAGGGTTCCACATCCTTTATTTGTAGGCTTCCCTTATTTTATTTTTTGGAATGGATATGTCAGCTTATCCTAAAAATTCTACAAGAAATTAAAATATTATGCACGCAATATATCAGATCATTACATATTTAAGTTTTATGTGTTAACAATAATGTCCAGATTGCTTCATTCTCACTGCCATGTTGTGCACTTGTGCACTGGCTGATTCAGTGGCATGAAACAGTTACCAATGGTCAACATGCGATATGCTACCGTTGCACATGTGTGCACTAGTTTTCTTGGTGTTCATGTCATACTGAGTGCTACACTTTCACTTGGTTGCCATGTATCGAAGAACTGATGTGGCATTTGTCTTCATTCTGTGTGCAGTGAGTGTGTGCTTATTGTTAAAAATCTGGTGCTATGGCAGAAGGTATCCATTTTGACAGCCCTGGCGTCATTCCTACCCATCGTACTCACATTTTCAGTGGAGAGAACCCTGACCATCAGCATCCGTCGATGAGGTGAGTATCTGCTAAACAGCTTTAGTTCACTTGTCCATGTATGAAGCGTTGTGAGCCACGATACTCATTTCATTGCATATGCATGTTCATGTCACCACACTTGAACGTGCACTTGTTAAAAGACACATATAGCCATCTCTAACACACTGTATAAACCACTTGTCCTTGAAGTTCATTTCTTCATATAGAGTTTAGTTTTCAACGAAAATTCATACAAGTCTTTACAACAATACATGTATCATGATAGCTTGTACCTATGGGTGACATTCCATCCATTAGTTATAATATGAAAATAAAATTTTTCACTAACTACAGTTTGCTTGTTGATTCAACTAATTTTCGATTAAATCACATATACAAATTAATTGCATATCACATTTTTATACCACATTACAAGGATATGATACATTTCGGCTTCATTTCATAGATAGGCACTTATCACTTATGGGAGCTCATTTCCTTCGTAGTTAGAGGAGGAGAAAGAAAAGAACATTTGAAATAGGACTAAAACATCGTGCATTGTTGGCCTACCTACTGGTTCAAGGATTTATGAGGAGATGTTACTCGTACAGTCACGAACTAGTTGCTAAGGAACTTTGGTTCATTGAAATAATGTATACCGACTAATCATTGACCAAGTGTCATGTTGTTTCTTCACGTGTTAGTGCTGTTTACTACAATTCGAGTGTAGCTTAGTGTGAAATCTAATGTTTTTCACCATTGTAGACTTAACTTTCTTCAGTACCTGAAACTGTCATTATTCAAGCTTTCATGTGACATGATAAAAGTTAACTGGTTTTTGTAAAAATCTCCTGCTTAATTGAGTATGTGTACTCTGCAGCGAATAGGTAGTGGCACTTGTCATGGAAACATACTGTGATGATGTGTATTTCATTTTCTCATTCGCCTATGACTTCTTCTGTAATTATTCTTATAACTAAATTGTTTATTCGATGTGTGGCCCATTTCTTCATTTGGAACCTGTTACTCTCGTGACGCAATTTTCTTCTGCACCATGACAGTGCACTGGTCACTGAAAGAAAATAACTTAAAACTAATTTAAAATTAATTGCATGTCATAGCTGGATGGCCACTGATATATTTAGTCATTGCATACGTCTGCAGATATTTCCATATTTTGCTTCAATTCATAGATTTCATAGATTTTCCTCTATTCTGTTACCTATTATGATAATTCACTCTGCAAAGAAAGTTATTTGACATTTCTTACGGTATTTTGTCATTAGCCCTCAGAATTTTAGGCTGATAAAGAACACTTTTCTGATATATGTCTTTTGCATGATTTTTTCTATAAAATCATCTGTATTTTTTTATTTTGTAGTTATGGACTTGAGTGTTTAACACAGAATGTTCGTGGCATGCCTTCAGAAAACATATACTTTCATAAATATAAATATATGATAGGGTTGTGATTTTTAGTTCCTTAAAATTTTTTGCATGTATTGCGAAATATGGGAGAGAATGTCACAGAAATTATACAGGATTTGGGGTGGAAATCATTAAAAGAAAGGCAATTTTTTCATTGTGATGGAATCTTCTCACGAAATTCCAATCACCAACTTTCTCCTCCGAATGCGAAAATATTTTGTTGACACTGACCTACATAGGGTGGAACGATCACCACTATAAAATAAGGAAAATTGGAGCACGTACGGAAAGATATAGGTGTTCATTCTTTCCGCGTGCTGTACAAGATTTGAATAATAGAGAATAGTGGAGGTGGTTCGATGAACCCTCTGCCAGGCACTTAAATGTGATTTGCAGAGTATCCATGTAGATGTAGATCCTTCATGTGTCAACTCTTTTATTATTCTTATTGCCCTCTTCTGATGCATGAATGTGTGTTTTCTCAGACTGTTATTTTCCAAAAAATATGATGGCATATCCTACTGTGCTATACATGAGTGCAAAGTATGAACATAACACTGTATTAACATTAGGATTTTTTAGCATTCTGAAAACATAACGACATTTCTGTATGTTTATTCCAGATTAAATTTTCATCTAGCCATACTCCTAAAAATTTAGAATGGAGAGTTTTCTCTGTCTTACACTGCCCAAGTAAAGATGGTTAGTGCAGAGAACAGCAAAAACTATAGGCCTGTTTCACAACTGTTAGTATCCTCAAAAAAAAAAAAAAAAAAATCATGAGAGATATGCCAATGAATTATATAGACGAACTCAACCTTTTAATCAAAGCACAGTGGCTAAAACATACTTTGTAAGTGATGCATGCTACACAGATTACTTAGAGGGCTCAGAGTTGTTGCTCATAAAGTGAGGGACAACTAAATCACCCTGTCACATTACAACAATGTAATACTATTACAAGAAAACTATTATTTATAATGTGTGACAGTAATGTTTTGTCATTCTCCTGAACTCAGTATCTCACTGATCATGGGGGTTTGAGGGGGGGGGGGGGGGGAGGGGCGGCAGAGCTGCCTCAGTTTTCCAGGTGGACTGAAAGGAGGACATGAACACATGCATTGGGCTTAGTGACATGTTTATGAGCCTTGAGTCAGCTTCCTGAACCAAGTGGAGAGAATGCAAGGGGCAAAGCATCATGTTTGTGGTCCGAGTCGCCAGTGGGTGTGCATATTGTGTGCAGTGATACACTGTGTTTTATATAGTAAGTTATTCGTTACAAGCAATAATGTAACTGGGTAGATTTAAAAACTGTTCACCAAGTGGCAGCAGGAGAATGCACACATATGAATTTTAAGGAAATTTGCAAGCTTTCAGGGCCAGTGGCTGCTTGTACTGGGAGTAGGTTTGAAGGGGAATGAAGAGGGGTGAATGAAAAGAGCTGTGAGGTTTAGGAAATGGGAGGAGTGTGGAAAGAGCCACTCAGAACTATGAGTCAGAGGAGACTGACCAGATGGAATAAGAGGTGAAGACTGATTGTTGGGGACTGCACCAGAGGAAATTTGAAATGCTGGGAGCTTAGAAGTGAAAGATAGGGTAACACATGACACAGAGATCACTGACAAAATATCATGCAAGAGCTAATAATAGTGAAAAATTAAATGCAATTTATGTGGTAGAGGTTGGAGATGGGAAAAAATAGATAGGTCAGAAAATAAAAGAAACAGAAAATTAAAAGGGAGTGAAGAGAGGGATAGTTACTTTGAAGAAGTGCTGAGACTAAAGAAATTAATGTACATTAAGGTCAGATGGGATGTAATGTGTTGTAATGTTATTTTCCACCTGCGCAGCTCTGAGAAGCTAGTGTCTGAGGGAAGAATCCATAAAGTAACAAATAACAGCTGAAAAACAACATTTTTTCCCTCATGAATACTAGCATCTATGTATATACTTTGAAAATCACTATGAAGTGCATGGCAAAGGGTACTTCACATTGTAGCAGGACTTCTACCCATTTCATTCATGTATATAAAGTGGGAAGGTAGACTATTTCAATGCCTCTGTGCAAGCTGTAATTAGTCTAATCTTGTCCTCATTCTCCCTGTGGCAGTGATACTTAGTCATTGTTGTATATTTCTAGAGTCATCACTTAAAGCTGATTCTTGAAAGTTTGTGAGAAGCCTTTCTTGGGAGAGTTTGTGTCTATATTTAAGCAACTTTCAGTTCAGTTCATTCTACATCTCTATGAGTCAGAATAACCTGTGACCATTTTTGTTGCCCTCTTCTTTATATGTTCAATGCCTCCTCTTAGTTCTGCTTATATGGATCCCACCCACTTAGGCAACATTTTAGGGTTGATCATACAAGTGTTTTTATAAGGACTCTTCTTTGCAGACTGGTTGCACTTCCCTAGTATTCTATCAATGAACTGAAGTCTGTCACATGCTTCTACCTACAACTAAGATAATGTGACTGTTCCATTCCTAATCCCTACAAGTTGTTACATTGATGTATATGTATTAGTTGACAGATTCCTGAGGTAAAGAACATGGAACTGAGTAATTATTGAAAACATGGTGGTTGAATGAGTTGTACAGCAATATGTGTGACCAGAAATGACAATTTTACACCCAGATTAGCTGATGAAGAGCTGTCAATAAAAGTGCAAAAAGAAAAAAAAATGTCCATAAACCTTGTCAATGTCAAGGAGCCTGTTATCAGCATGTGGGTGAGACTGAATTGATCCAAACTACTAATATTCAGAAAAATTGTGTGTGTGTGTGTGTGGTGTGTGTGTGTGTGTGTGTGTGTGTGTGTGTGTGTGTGTGTGTGTGTGTGTGTGTGTCAAGCAGAATGTGATGTGATCGGTGATTGACTTTGTCAACATTAAACTGTGCTGTCAAAATTCTAATTCATCTATTGAAGAAATGCAGGTAAAATAAATCATGAAACTGTGGGTTACCCATCAGCTAAACTGAAAAAGTGTAAGCAACCCAGATAAGTCATTAAAACCTTCTCATTTCTTACTGAGTATTGGAACTAGCTTCTGTGACTGAATCCTGGATGCCTTTGTAGACAATTTTCACCTTGTTCTTGTTAATGGGACAAAATAACAGCTGTAAAATTAACTTTGGGAGTGCCCTGAGCTAGTGTTATAGGCGCATTACACTTTACCCTTGATTTGCGAAGTGTAGGTGTAGATGTAGATCCGAGTAATTAGGCAGCCCAAGCTGCTGCTCTACTTACCAACTGTGGATGCCATACATCAGCAGGGCAGTTCCCAGACACATGCAGTGAGGAAAGTGCAGGCATCTCAGAAGAATGATGATTTCACTGCTTTCTGCAACCACACACTCTCCTGGTGAGCCACTGATCCAGGACATGTGAGACAAAGCTGACTCACAACACGTTCACAGCAGTCCTCCAGAAATCACTGCCAATACTTGCTGGACACGTATTTGAACCATGTCAAGGACGTCACAAGGAACACTATCTGGCCACCTACAATTGCGCACCATAATGTTTGGAGACACATTAGGGCTCACATAGTACTGAGGTATTGAATTCTCAGATGATGTACCCATCTTCGCTTGTAACTTTCTGTGTTTGGTTAGGTATCCAACCAGTTAATTCATTCATTGAGTCAATCATCCATCATGTTCTGTAGACCAAAAAACTGTATGTTCTGTAGACCAAAAGAAGAAGGGGGCTTCACAGTGATACGAAACGAATCAAGGCATACATAAACCAAAGACAAGCAAATCACAGAAATTTGGTCCATATACCACCTGTACCAACAATAAATTGTAACCATACTACCTCACACTACACATGCTAATGCCAGTTAAATTTAGTCACGTAACTCAGAAAGAAAGCTGCTGCTTCAAAAATACTGCTGCATCACTAGTTTGATCTCATACTGGTGGCTTAAAATTTACTTGATATCACTGGTGTTTTTCAAAGAAAATAGTTGCATGCAACTGTAAATACTGGGTCCTATTTTCAGTACATTACTACTTTACCGTGAAGATTGCTACTAGCACTGTAGCAAACAGAAATTTTCAGGCCTTGAATATAGACATTTAGATAATTTTTACAAGAAGTGGCTAATGAGGTAAGTTTTCTATCTTCTTTTGAACTGGCTGGGATTACCAGATTTTTTGCTTTATGTTAGATGCAAGCTTGTTGAATATTTTTGCGTATCTTCAGAAATTTTTCCAAGAGGGAACAAAATTTGGAAATAGCAAGGTTTTTTATATTATTAATTTAGTGAGACAGGACACATGTTGTGACTAAGCAACTAAATTTTACAAGAAGTGCATAAAATTTATTATACCTCAAGCAACTGATAGTTATCTAATTAATATTTATAAGATAAATTACTTTGATATTTTAATGTACTGGTAACCATTTTGAATTATATATCTAAAATACTTTCTTTATCTTATTAATATTAATATGGATGCTACTTTTTTGATTTGACAATCTAAACTTTCAACCTCATATGATTAAATTCAGTATATCCATGAGTTAAGAAACAAAGCTTTAGAATGTTTGCAGAACAAGTATTTACAGTTGTACAATGTATGAAATGAAAATTAAAAATCTGGAACATAAAAAATTACAAGAACTGAGAAAACACAGTTGAATATAAAAAATAACGAACATTAATACTCCTGAAAGTGCAAATTTGAAAAAAGGTGCTTTAGGTGTTCTGCCATCTACAACATTTTCTTTGCTTGCAAAACACATCTGATCATCTTAATGGTTTTATTTCATCACTATCATGCTTCTTTTTAATAATAACAGGCTGACAGGACTGAAGTGGAGCAAAGTGTATTTTGATAACTATGCTTTTATGACTTGGAAACATAAAGTGTAATCTAGGCCCTGTAACCTACTAGAGATATCTACAATAGGTTACAGTAAGAAGAGGACCTAACTCAGCTGCATATTCAGTATAGAATCTTAAAGCGATTATATCAGAGTTTGGAGCTTTGTTCAATTTCAAAGATTTCAGCTGTTTGTCAACACCACTGACACTAATTCTTATTTCATTCATCTTTGAAATTGGTGCAATTCTCCTGGGTTTTCCTTTGTAAAGAGACATTTGAAAACAGAGTTAATAATTTCAGCTTTTGCTTTTCTACTCTCAATTTCTCTTTCTGTTTCATTCACTATGAACTAGACACTCACTCTGGTGCCAGTGCATATCCTCCTAACACTATTTGTGTGTGTGTGTGTGTGTGTGTGTGTGTGTGTGTGTGTGTGTGTGTGTGTGTGTCCTATTTTTGATGAAAGCCTTGCTGGCAGAAAGTTTACTTGTGACAGGCTTTCTGTTGTGCCTGTCTGCGATTTAGCATTAGCATTTCCATTACATGCTGAGTGGCAATTTTCCTTTTCATAATATTGTTACATTCCATCCCAGATTTTACATCTACATCCACACAGATACTCCACAACCCACCATATGGTGGATAGCAGAGGGTACCCTGCAGCAATACTTGTCATTTACCTTCCTGTTCTACTTGTAAATAGAGCAAGGAAAAAATTGCTGTCTATAGGCCTCCATATGAGCCCTAATTCCTCATATCTTGTCTTCATAGCCCTTACACACAATGCATGTTGGTGGCCTATACATGTAACCAGAATTTCCTTGGGTTTTGTGAGGGCATCACACACTGCTCTCTTGACAGCCAAATGTGTTTCATTCAGCATCTTTCTCTCTCTATATATATATAGCCCTACACTTTGTTTTACTGTCCCCTGCTTCCTCAGAAATGCTATCTCCCATGAATGAACAACAGAATCTCAGTAGCAGATTACTGTTCATCTGTCGAACAAGATGACTAGTGATACATTTCAAATTCTAATATCATAACTTAATCGGATAGATAAGAAATCTACTCACCACGAGGCAGCTGGGGAACACACATAAAAAGTATTACATATGCAAGGTTTCATATCCAATGGCACCATCTTCCAACAGAATGGTTGATGGGCAAGGAAGATGAGTTAAAGGAAAGGACTGCTGAGGTTTAGGAAAAGGGTTTGAGTTTGGAAAAGTCCCCTGGAACCCCAGATCAGGGGAAACTTACCAGACGGAATGAGAAGCTTATGACATGCTTATGGTCTTTCCTGCTCATCCTGTCCAGTAAGTCTCGCTTGGTCTGGAGTTCTGGGTGACTTTTCTCAACTTTCCCCTTTTTCTAAACCTCACCTGCTCTTTTCCTTCACCTCTCTTCCCTGCCTATCAACTATTCTGCTGCAAGAAGGAAACACTGACTCCAAAAGTTCCCACATGTATATCTTTTTTATGTGGTTTCTCCTGTCACCACTTGGGAAGAAGATTTTTTATTTATCCTTTTACATTATATTTTCAAAAATTTTATTATTCTTTCGATAAATTCTTGTTTCAGTTTTAAATGGTAGAGTTATTGCAGTGGTGCCTGAAGAATGCAGCCATCTGTACTTAATCTATGACCCCAAATGTTTCAGTTGGAACAGAAAATCTGATTCTAAGTGATAGTAGTGAGGAAAAAAGTGTAAATTTTCAAGATCATAAAGCTACTGCTTCGAGAACTTGAAATTTTCTTATTCCAATGCATTTTAACATAGTGTGAAGTACAGTCATAGAGCAACAAATTCTGCTGTGTAGTTGTCCAGCCTGTACAATAGTGTGATGGCCTAGGTTCTGTCCTAGGCTCTTAAAAAAAGATTGTCCCAGTCAATTTGAGGGTGGTTTTGGTTGATTTTTCATATTCATCTAGTTCAGTTCTTGGAAAAGGGATCAGGTCACACCTGTCTTCAAGATTCACAGGAAGTGATCCACAACACTGTCATCCAATATATTTGACACTGTTTTGTTGTGGAATCTTAGTACATGTTCTGAACTCAAATATAATGAAGTTCCTTGTACAGAATGACCTCCTCAGTGCCAACCAGCATGGCAGCGCTCAGCCCAACTCACACTTTTCTCAAATGACATACTGAAGGCTGTGGATCCAGGCAACCTGATGGGTGTAGTGTTTCTTGATTTCCAAAAAGAATTTTGCTCAGAACTGCTCCTATGCTTAATATCAAAAGTACAATCATATGGGGTATCAAGTGAAATTTGTTACTGGATTGAGGACTTTTTGGTATGGAGGACACAATATGTTGTCATTTATTTATTTATTTAGCCATCTGTGGAAATTTTAAAATGTATGGATGTTGTCATCATCAGACGTAGAAGTAACTTTTGATGTGCCCCAGGTGAGTGTGTTGGGACCCTTGCTGTTCACGTTGTTTATTAATGACCTTGCAGAAAATATTAATAGTAAAATTAGTCTTTTTGCAAGTGATGCAGTTACCTATAACTAAGATGTAAAGGGACACTCTCCTCTAACATCACGTTTATTGAACAGAAGTAATCGATATGAAAAATATTTTCGAATATTGTATAGGTTGATAATTTCTCAGCTGTTTGACTAAAAGAATTTCATATGATTTTGTATATGGTGTCATACTTTTCAGGCTAAAACGTATAAAAAGAAATTACTTTGTTACAGGTGATATGTACTAACTCTGTATGTACAGTTAAAATTCTTCTTCTTTTGAAAAGATTTGAAATTACAAAATATTTGGCACACTTAAAATTCCTGTTATTAATCACGCAATCTGACACTAATTATTAAATTTATTTCTGGATTTATTTACAAAATAATGATATAACTTGGTGAAGATTCTTCTTTTGTCAAGAAAGTTTGTAAACTGTTCTGTTTTGAAAACTCTTTGGAATATTGTTAATACCTCAGAATAAGGTAGTAGCAGGCATGCCTCTGATGTGATCAGAAGTTTCTTTTATGTTTGGCAATAACAACGTAATTTGTGGTGATATAGAAGTGAAAATTGTAAAGACAGTGTGGTATAGAAGAATGTGACATAACGAAAAAGGAAAAAAAGAGAAATTTGGAGCAGGCTTACTTAAACATTATCATATCATATGGAGACTAAAATTTCAAAAATTTCAGTCTGATGAATCAAACCCTAGACATAACAAACTGGAGCCAATGACAAGAAAAGAAGATAAGTAAGAAAGTTTATTTGTAAATCTTACTCCTCTCAAAGCTCAAGAAATGAGTCAATTATGAAGTGAGTGAAAATCAACTGGTGATGTGAGCAAGGGTAAGATTACAAAGTGTTAACATTTCAATATGGTGCAGAGACTGGCAACTTGCTCTAAATGTTCACAAATGTAAAATTGTGAATTTCAAAGAATGAAAAAAATGTGGTACCCTATGATGATATCAGTGAGTCACTGTTGGGATCGGCCAACTCATACAAATACCTGGGTGTAGCACTGTGTAGGGATATGAAATGGAATGATCACTTAGGTTCAGTTCTTGGTAGAACAGGTGACAGACTTCAGTTTATTGGTAGAATATTGGGGAAGTGCAATCAGTCTTAAAAATCACTTGTGTGACCCATCCTAGAATATTGCTGAAGTGTGGATTAATCCATATAGGATTAACAGGTATATATACAGAGAAGGGCAACATGGATGGTGACAGGTTTGTTTAATCCATGAGAGAGTGTCACAGGGATATTGAAGGAACTGAAATTGAAGACTCTTGAAGGCAGTCGTAAACTATCCTGAGAATGTCTTTTAACAAAGTTTTGACTATGGGCTTTAAATGATTACCCTAGGGATCTACTGTAACACATTACGTGTCATGTGAGTATGAGATTAGGAAATTTACTGAGTGCACAGAGGTATTCGAACAATCATTCTTCCCACACTCCATACATGAATGGAACAAGAAGAAGCCCTAATAACTGGTATAATGGGATGTACCCTTTGCCATGCACCTCACAGTGGTTTGTAGAGTATAGATGTAGATGTAGATGTAGACAGATGACAGGCACACATAGGGCTGCCATGATTATGTTTTGCTGGAATCCACACCACAGGGTATTACATCAGTTCAGATAGAGCTGCATGAGGACGAGATAGAGAAAACATTTTTGACACTATTACAGCACTCTTCTGTACAGATTCACATCCATCTTGACTGCAGATGACATTGGTATAACAGTGAGGGATGTTAAGGAATCTCTGCCCACTACAACTGATAACAGACCTCAAGTCCTCACAGTTAAAGGTTCAGTGCCAATAGGCTGACCCTTAATGTGAAGAAAACAAACTATATACAATTTCGAAAGGTGAATCAAAACCAAGCTCTCTCTCTGGTATGGGATGGAAATGAGTTAGAAAGGGCATGATGCATCAGACTTTGAGGAATGTGTATTGACCAAGACAAACTATGAAGACCATGTAATCAAACTTTCTCAGAGACTCAGTTCTGCAAGATTTGCTATGGGAATTATTTCTAAAGTTTGCTCTCCAGATGGTTCCAGAATGGCTGTTTTGGGTACCTTCAGCCCATTTAGCTTATTGAATAATTTTATGGTGTTTAATCAATAGTCTGTCAAATGAGATTTTTAGATTACAGAAAAGGGCTATTCAAATCTTATCACATTGCTCTGCTAGTGCTAAAAAAAAAAAAAAAATGTCATGTTTGCTTACTGTTCCCTTCTTGAACATATGCACATATACAAATGTGTGTTGATGCCAGGAGCTAGACTTGGTGACCTGAAAACTAACTCTAATTACCACAGCTATAATACTTGTAACTGTGGTTATATACACATAGGACTAGGAAGAAGGACCTATGCTTAAAGACATGTGAGCCATTTTTTGTCGCTCTTATTATGCACTGCCAACACATATAAAGATATTGGAGGGTGAAATGGCTATTAGAGCAAAATTAAAATCGTTTCTTGTTGAGAAGTGTCTCTACAATGTGAATGAATATCTTTGCTTATAGGGATACTAAGCCCTCATTACTTGTTGAGTTATTTTGATTCTCTTAACTGATGGACTGTCTATGCTGTGTTTTTCCTTCCAAAGAACGTTTCCCTGCTGGTTTTCTGTGGCCCCTGTTCATATGCAATGGAATGCACCTCGTCTGAAAACGGATGTGGTGCCTGCCTAGTTGTGGTGGATATAGTGTCAGCAGGTTTTCGTGTTTTGCGCATTATACTTTTTGGCAGTGTTATATAATATGTTCACATGATTTTTATTTTTTCATGGGGTTTTTTAGATCAATGTTTAATGATTTAGCTACATCACTGATTTACTTATTGTGCATCTTGAACTTTTCAGTAGTGTTATGTAATGTTTTCATGTGTTGTTACTTTTTCAGTAGAGTTTTTATTTTCAAAATTTCTTGTTATTCACTAAGTTCCTTTGCATGTTGCAATCACAATACAGACTATGTTTCTGTGAGTCCCCTTATAATCATGCACTGAGCGAGGTAGCTACATCAGTCTAGTATTGGAATTGTACTTGGGAGGACTTAATTGCCCATCTGGGCATTCTGGCTTGGATTTACCATGGTTCCCCAAGTTGCCAAGATGAATGGTGGGATAATTACTTAGTTTAGACCATGGCTAACTTCCTGCCCTATTCTCACCTAATTGTCTTCTAATGTTTTGTATATTTACATATTATTTGTGTACTGTCTCATCACATGACAGATACTGTTGTATTAAATCATCTAGGGTGAATAAATAAAATGGAATAACATCAAAACTGCTGCTGTGCCAAGGAATCAGTATAATTTGTTGTGGATGATGTGAAAACCAAACATTGGCTAGTCATCACAAAGGTCACAGTATTTCCGCTTGCGCCAGGAAGTGTTAACCTGCAGATTGGTAATGTCACAGAGAATCATTTCTAGAAGCTCTAGAGAATTCTGTACTCAATAAAAAGCCTGTACCCTTGTTCCCCCTTGCTGTTACCTGTGTCAGAGTACATAACTCCTCTCTGAACCCAAGACACATGAGGCAAAGTCTGTGTGACAATTATTTTCTACCTGGTAATGTTATGTAAATTGCAGTTCAATTGAAACTTAATTTTTATTGTAACGAAAACTACTAAGAGGAGTTTGTGCAAGTATCCCAAGATCCTCAAAAGGTCTTCTACAAGATGTATGGTTACCTACTTTATACAATACTTTTGATATAATATACCCCAGCAACTCATGAAGCTTTTAACTGAATAGCTTTTTCAGAGCCTTTCAGCAACTGCTGTAACACCACCAAAACATCAAGTCTTGCTTAATATGCATACAATATCATAATTTCATTTAAACTTAACCACCACTTGTAAGTAACAGAAATATCTCATGTTAAGGGAAAGGTGGAAGGAATAAATAGAAAAGGAAAAAGGGAAAACAACTTGAGAGCAATATTTTAGAAAGACTGGGGATGTAGATGAAGATAAACTGGAGATACTACACTGTGACAAGAATCTGGCAGAGCTATGAGAGAGCAAATGTGAAACATAGCACCTGCAGTGGACAACATTTCTTCAGAGTTACTAAAATTCTTGGGACAGCCAGACATGACAAAACTGTTACACCTGGTGTGCAAAACATATGAGACAAGGCAAAACTTTCAGACTTTAAGCAGAGTGTAATAATTGCAATAATTGAAATTATTCCAAAAAAGGCAGATGCTAACAGGTTTCAATACTATCAAACCATCAATTTCATAAGTCATGGTTGCAAAATATTAACATAAATTATTTAGAGAAGAATGGAGAAAATGGTAGATGGTGACCTCAGTAAATGTCTGTTACAGATATGGAAAAAGGTAGGAACACACGAAGTAATAATCTTCCTATGACTTATCCGAGAAGGCAGGTTGGAGGAAGTACACTAGGATCATAGCATTTGTACATATTGAGAAATCTTTTGACAATACGAACTGGAATATACTCTATGAATTTATGAAGGTGCCAGAGATAAGATACAGGGAGCAAAAGGTTATTCAAAATTTATACAAAACCAAACTGCAGCTATAGGAGTCAAAGGACTTGGAAGAGAAGCAATAACTGAGAAGGGAGTTAGACAGGGTTGTAGCTTATCCACTATGTTATTCAACCCATATGGTGAGAAAACTCAAAGGAAACCAAGGAGAAATTTGAAAAGGGAATTTAAGTTTGGGGAGAAGAAATAAAAACTTTAAGGTTTTCCAATGACACTGTCATCCTATCAGAGACAGAAAAGGACCTGGAGAGCAGTTGAATGCATGGACACCCACATAGATTTTTCCAGTGAGGTCAAGACTCTAAAATTGTCATTCTTTATAATAATGAGTTGGTCAGTTTCGATTCATGTCATGCCATAAAAACTAATTTTTATAGGTGGCACAAAATAACTTGTTATATCCCAAAGAGTTAATGTTTATCCAATCAATGTATGAATAAAATCTCTGGATCCAGATCCATGGGGGGAGGGGGGTGGGGGGCAGTGCATGCCCCCTCTTACCCCCTTTGCAGATGCCTATAGTGAACAGAATGGATAACATTTTGAACAGAGATTATAAGATGAATATCAACAAAACTAAAACAAGGGTAATAGAATGCAGCTGAGTTATATCAGGAGATGCTGAAGAAAATAGATTAGGAAATGAGAAACTAAAAGTGGTAAATCTGTTTTGTTGTTTGCGCCGCAAAGTATCTGATAATGGCTGAAGTAGAGATGAAACAAAGTGCTGACTTGCTATAGCATGATAAAGATTTTTGAAAAATTGGAATTTGTTAGCCTCAATATAAGTTTAAGAGTCAGTAGTATTTTGTGAAGGTATTTCTTGGGAGTGTGATAAACAGTTCAGGCATGAAAAGGATAGAAGCTTTTAAAATGTAGGGCTGCTGAAGAATGCTGAATACTATATTGGTAGACCAATCTAGTTGAAGAGATACTGAATGACATTGGGGAGGAAAGGAATCTATGGCACAACTTGATTAAAAGAAAGTATTGGTTGGTAGCACATATACTGAGCTACAAAGGAAGCATCAGTTTAGTAATGGAAGGTGGTGTGAATGGTTAAAATTGTAGAGGGAGAGCAGCAGATAAATACAATAAGTAGCTTGAAATGGTAGTAAGTACAGTAGATATTCACGGTTGAAGAGGCTTGCACAGAATTAGACTAGTGTAAAGACTTGCATCAAACCAGTCTTCAGATGGAAGACCACAACAACAAAGTCTCATTTTTCTCTGCATTAGAAGTGAGTTTCACTGTCTCTAACTGATATAGCAGGATCTGATAAACATGCCCTGAGATATTTTTGTTTTCACAGCTTTTGTATATGCTGCTGTTTTGGTGGTCAGTAAGTATATTGAACTCTTCTTTAAAATGTTGTTGCTGTTTATCTATACTTTAATACTACATAAAAGTCAACTAAATACATTTCCTAGATAATGTTCAGTCATTACTAAAAACTCTACACTGATATTCTAAATATGTAAAATATACCTGGAAAAGCATTGGCCTATGAATTTAGAGAACAGCCATTGACCTCTGGCGTGCCACAGTGAAGTGTTATGGGACCATTGCTTTTCACAATATATATAAATGATCCAGTAGATGGTGTCGGAAGTTCCATGCGGCTTTTCGCGGATGATGCTGTAGTATACAGAGAAGTTGCAGCATTAGAAAATTGTAGTGAAATGCAAGAAGCTCTGCAGCGGATAGGCACTTCGTGCAGGGAGTGGCAACTGTCCCTTAACATAGACAAATGTAACGTATTGCGAATACATAGAAAGAAGGACCCTTTATTGTATGATTATATGATAGCGGAACAAACACTGGTAGCAGTTACTTCTGTAAAATATCTGGGAGTATGTGTGCGGAACGATTTGAAGTGGAATGATCATATAAAATTAATTGTTGGTAAGGCGGGTACCAGGTTGAGATTCATTGGGAGAGTGTTTAGAAAATGTAGTCCATCAACAAAGGAGGTGGCTTACAAAAC
Organism: Schistocerca nitens; assembly: GCF_023898315.1. Taxonomy (NCBI): domain Eukaryota; kingdom Metazoa; phylum Arthropoda; class Insecta; order Orthoptera; family Acrididae; genus Schistocerca; species Schistocerca nitens. The sequence goes on from NC_064624.1 coordinate 60,434,528, forward strand.
ACTCGTTCGACCTATATTTGAGTATTGCTCATTAGTGTGGGATCCATACCAGATCGGGTTGACGGAGGAGGTAGAGAAGATCCAAAGAAGAGCGGCGCATTTTGTCTCAGGGTTATTTGGTAACCGTGATAGCGTTACAGAGATGTTTAATAAACTCAAGTGGCAGACTCTGCAAGAGAGGCGCTCTGCATCGCGGTGTAGCTTGCTCGACAGGTTTCGAGAGGGTGCGTTTCTGGATGAGGTATCGAATATATTGCTTCCCCCTACTTATACCTCCCGAGGAGATCACAAATGTAAAATTAGACAGATTCGAGTGCGCACGGAGGCTTTCAGACAGTCGTTCTTCCCGCGAACCATACGCGACTGGAACAGGAAAGGGAGGTAATGACAGTGGCATGTAAAGTGCCCTCCGCCACACACCGTTGGGTGGCTTGCGGAGTATAAATGTAGATGTAGATGTAGACCTCCTTAATCTTGCTGTTGTAATAGGTATATGTAGCCACAAGAGAATAATTAAATTATTTTAACTATGTTTTGCTAGATTTTTAATTATATTTGGTGTCTGCATCTCTGAAACACAATTGAGGTATGTTTATAAACTGATCACTTGTGTTGTGCTGTGCATTCATAGAAGTGCAATCGCTGTATGTAAGACACGGTCACTGCCTTCTCGAGCACTGTGTGCCAATTCTCCAGCACAGCATAGATCAAAGTGCTCATTGGGTTGGAGTGGTGGGAGGGGGGGGCGGAAGGGGGGGGGAGGCGCACTGGAGATGCAGCAGTCATACTGCTGGAGTCGATGGAGCCAATCACGTGATTACATCAGGTTGTCATGGCTCCGAAGGGGAGTCATCTGGTATACCTCCTGCAGTATGGAGCAGATCTTCTCTCAGTCATGGGGTTGTTAGTGTTTAGAGGGGAGAAACTTTTGCTACAGACATGGACACAAGTCATTATGCTGAGTTATGTTTCACCTTGTTTTCAGAATAAATTTTCTAACTTGTAATTAATTCTGACTTTCCATTTAGTAGTTTGTACCTGGGACACAACAACTTGTCGTTCTTATTTCATTAAAATTTGTATCTTTAGTTCAGAAAAGTCGAAAAAGATTCAATTAATAATTCTGCAACAATGTTTATTTCAACTTGTGTCTCCTACAATTACTGTCATGTATAAACCAGTCCAGGGGCAGCAGTGCAGATTCAATAAGTGAAGTGGCAGTCAGCAATGTTTTTTTCTTGCAACACTTGAAAAAAGTTTATTTATCTACTATGCATGCTGGTTTTTCCTCCAAACATATGTCCTTGTTTGTATGCATGGAACTATCTTGTAGCAATAAGAGGCTATCCCCTCTCATGGCCCAGCCTCATGGCTGGAGCCACAGGCCATACATGCGTGGTATGCTGTGGCTATTGTGAGCTATTGTGACATCAGCTGCTTGACTTTGTCTGTGGAGGGGTCATGCAGTGAGATAGATAGAAATTTTATTCCCAGCTACTTCTGCTTCCAGATGGCAGACTGTGGTTGGTGTGTACTTGGAGCATGCTTCCATCTGTAGTGTGTTTAGTGCTGTATGTTTTAAATATGAATCCTGCTATACCCGGGCTGCTGAAGCATGTCACTTCAAGGTCACTCCCCAAGTGTTGTAGAGTTGGTAGTATAACTAACAAACAAGTGAGGAACGGGAGGCGCTGCATCTTCTGAACCAATAACAGCATGGAACAAAAGCCTGTTACAGCATTGACGCTACCACGTTGCCAGCTTCCGTGTAAACATTGTATGTTAGTGTGCGAACACCTACTGTTGTGTGGTGTTACCGCCTTGATTACAGTTTTTGTTTAATAAACAATGTCACCAAAACAATGTTGTTCACCAAGTGACAATCTGTTGTGCCGTGGAGTGCCATTAAATAGTCAGGCTTTGGAATTGCTATGGAGGACACATAAGGAGCAAGAAAAAGAATTTGTTTCTGCTCATGGGCACGCGTCAATTCCTGCTGATAAAGTTTTAGAGCATACCTCGAAAACTCTAGGACTCAGTGAAAGAACAGTTATAAGGAAAGGGGTGCTACTTCAAGACTTACAAGACAGTGAAGTAAACAGTGTGGAAGAAATCCCCTGTGGAAGAAACAGTGTGTTTTTAAGTACTCTGGGCAAGAAAAAAAAAGCAGCCTCGTCCTGTTACAGATATTGATTCTTTTGAATCCAATGCAATTTGTTGACGCATATATGGATGCTATAAAAGGAATTAATACCCCATAACAGCAAAGTTGCTAATTTCTTTAAAAGAAAGTGAACTTTTCTCAGGGGGGAAAACGTCACTCAAGATGATATTAAAAGGTACTGGCTTCGATTTTAAAAAGTTAGATCGATGAAAACTGTTACTACAAAAAGCTCATGTCATTACAGCTTGTAGGAAAGGACATACACTCAGTCACATGGTTAGACAAAACCCGGGTCAACACTGGAGAATCAGTTAAGAAATGCTGGACAGATGATTCTCTGAATAACAGTGGTCATCAGCCAACAGAAAGAGGATGCCAATTAATTGTGGCCCAAGCAGGATCTTCAAACAGCTTTTAGCCTGAAGGACTTCTAGTTTTTCGATTGAATAAAACCAGTGACTATCATGAGATTATGGACCACTCACAGTTTCTACAGTGGTTTAAAAAATTTTTGCTACAGTTTAGTGTTCTGACAGTTTTTGTGATGGACAATGCATTGTACCATTCTGTGATTTTAGATAAATCTCCGACCACTAGTGACTGTAAAGAAACTATGGTGCAGTTGTTGCAGGTGAGAGACATTGCTGTGGACACGAGCATGATGAAGCTGCTGTTATACTCGCTCGTGAAACAAAATAATCCTGTGTCACCTAAATACATTGTAGATGAAATTGCCAGCAAAGAGGGTCACTTGGTAATTAGGCTACTGCCTTATCACTGCCATTTTAATTCAATTGAATTGGTTTGGAGTGAAGTGAAGGTGTACATTAGAAGCAACAATAAGACTTTTACTATAACAGAAGTGGAATGACTGCTATGTGAAGGAAAAAAACTAGACCATGTTGCTAAACTGATAAGAGAAGCACAGACTTAGATGGTATTATAAATGATTAATGATGTCTCTTAATGATGATGATGATGATGATGAAGACAACAGTTTTGGCACAGATTCCAATGATAGTGAAAAAGAACTAGATGGAACTGTGCCATTGACATTGTAAATTTGTGAGTGTAAATGTATGCAAGTTTTACTTTATTTATTTTTATGAGTGTGGATAATGTGTTATTTGGTATGCTTAGATTTACATTATTATATGACGTTTTACATGCAGCTTTACTGTAACAATTTGGAACGACTTGTTGTAGATATTGTCATTTGCTTTGGGTGTTTTTATTTCCTGGTTTCATACACCATCAAACGCCTAGTCTCACCATTCTCTCCATTGTTAGAAAAACGTACTTTGTTGCACTTATGTATAAACATTGATTGTGGCTTACATTTACTAAACGTACTTCGGAGTTGTGGGCTTGTGCAGTGGCAGCTACTGCAACCTCGCAATAGCAGTGTAGCCAACCACACATGAGCTGTCAAGTGACATGTTTCACCAGCCCAGGTATAATTTGGTAATATGTTTTTTTTATTAGAAATGACCTTTTCTTTTTGTATTGAGCTATGTCAGGAAATTTTGGATCACTTTTTGATGCAAATGTATGAGAGATGTGATTCAGTTTGTTTGCCTTGCTGATACCACAAAATAATTTAAAGAATACCACACATTTTTCTTCTAGTGCACTTGAAAACTTACAAAATTTCTCTGCACCTGTGTTTTCCAAGACACAATGCTTATGAAATGAACTCCCTATTTCATATGTTGATGAGAAGTAAACAAATATTTACACCAGAAAGATGTTCAAATTGCTTAATGATGATAAGGTCATTTTTACAGATCCTTGTATACTATTCTCCTTTATTTTGTCCATTTCTTCTATTACAGCAGCTGTTAAAATTAAAGTTTTTCTTGCTTGAAGCATATAAAAACACACCTGAGAAATGTAATTTTAGAAGAGAGACTTTTTTCTTTAGCAAATACTTTTATTCAGAAAGAATTTATGGCACAGTAAGTAAAAAAAAGCCATTCCTTGACGGCTTGACTGAGAAATTTGCAGCCTTATTCTTTAAAGCCATCACCAAAAACTTGCAGACTTAAAGAACCAAAAGATTGATTTGGTGTATAAGGAATAGCTAAGTTCAATTATTAAGATATGTTTGTGTAAATATAGGTATATTTCTTTTTCCTTCTAGTTCTTCAGTTAACTTACTAGGCATGAGGCACTATGATACAGTTACAAGATGTTATGAATGGAACTGGACGACTTTTTTCACAAAAATTGTATCCTAAACCAAATACAAATGTAATTAAGTAAGCAAATTTCCAAGTTCTGACTCTAGATGGGCCAACTGGTCCCAGTCAATTGTCATTCATCCTCTGCCAATGGCATCAGCAGGTGCAGTATGTAGGAGTATGTGCTTTGCACACCACTCTCCCAGTCATTGTCAGGTTTATTCATTATATCTGCACTCTACTCCATAATTCAAGAAATGGCATGTGGCAAAGGGTACTTCTGGTACCACTAACTCTTCCCCCCTTGCTGTTCCACTTGCTGATGGTGCATGGGAAGAATGATTGTCAGTAATCCTCTGTATTGACTCTAATTTCTTCACTCTTTTCATCAGGGTCATTACATGAGATGTATTTGGGAGGAGGTAACATGTTGTCTGACTCTTCCCAGAAAGTGCTCTTACAGAATTTCAATCTGCAAACCTCTCCATGATTCATAACACCTCTTTTGTAACATCTACCAATGGAGTTTGTTAAACATAACAGCAATGCTCTCATGGTGGCTAAACAATCCCATGCTGAAATGCATCACTCTTTCTTGGATCTTCTCTCTCTCTCTCTCTCTCTCTCTCTCTCTCTCTCCCTCATTCTCCCCCCCTCTCTCTCTTTCTCTCTTCTATCAGTCCTATCTCCTAAAGGTCTCAGGCTGATGAACAATTCTCAAGAACTGGTCAAGGAAGTGCCTTACTATCCACTTCCTCCATGGTTGAGTTACGTTTACTTAACATTCTTCCTATGAATCTTGAATTACCTTGAAACCACTACTAATTGGCCTCACTAGGCTGAGTGCATCCCATACCACTTTTTCCACAAAGGAAAAATCAATGGAAGTCTAGCATACAAAATTAAAGGAAAGTGAAGCACCATTCTTATTGCCAAATGCAGCAGCTGCAGTATAAGAAGACGGAAAGTCACTAAGAACTATGTAAGCTGAAGAAATGAAAATCTAGAATTATGATGTTTGCAATATAAAAGAAATAAAAATATAGCACAGAAAAGAAATTGAATCTAATTTTGATTTCTGGAAATGAGAGTGATCCAGTAAGTAGTGATGTACTGCTCACTACCATTGTACTGACTGATATCAGCACCTGATCAAGTCACTGACTGGATTGCTTGTCACTGCCAGCCAAACAAGTTTTTATTTTGCCTTCCCTGATGGTTCAAATTTGAACTGTGTAATTCAGAGCCCTGCCACTTGTGAAGCAATAAATGTTACATGATTTTTGAGCACTTGGAAATTGAAACCCGCAGAAATTTACAGCCAGTAACAGGAAATGTATGATGGTAGAGTAATGAAGGAACAAACATTAAAAAAAATGTGAAGCAATTGACAATGAATGAACAAATTTGCATTATGGAACCGGACATCCAATGTTTGTCACAGACAATTTGAAGAATCAAGAGAAGAACAAAATTGTGCAAGATTCACTTTTGAATAAATCTCAAAGCTTTTCTGAGTGGGAAAAATTTTTGGAAGTGATACCAAGATGAAAAATGCAGTGTCTAATTGGATTAAGGGACTGACAGCAACGTACTGTGTGGTAGGGACTCCACACCATATGGACAGACAAGAAGAGATTTAAATAGTAGAGGTGATTTAAAAAAGAAGGGAAAAACAGGCAACAGAAGCCTTACTTGCTACTGATGAACCAAATATCTTTGTAATAACAGAACATGGACTGGTTGAAAATGAAATACAGATGTACAATTTAGAGGCTTATAATAGTGTGTCATTTTTTTCCACATTTCAACATAAAAGTGATGAGCTAGACTGTATGTGGATAGCAGTAAAAGTGAGTGTGTTCGTGGCCATTTACAAACTGCAGAAAAATTCGTTTTGAAGCATCAGTACTTCAAACAAATTTGCAGTTGGTCAAGTGTCTGGTGAAAGCAATTAGAGATATACCACCCTCTGACTGCTACGATAAAAGACTTCCTAGCAGAATCTGAAATACTATTTTACAAAGCTATTAATTAACTTCCTTTATGTAACAGCAGTTGGTGACATAAATATAAATACAGCAAAATTGAACAGTTGTTGAAAGTATTTTGATGATATTGTTAATACACATAACATGAAGCTGCAAGTAAATACCCAACAAGGAGCACTGAATCATCAGACTTGTTAATAGATAATATTTTTACAAATGTACATCCAAACAAATTAATGGGACACATAATTAATACACTTATTCCAGATCTCCATGGTCAGATAATTAAACTACAAAATAATAAAACTGGAACTGGAAATACAGTTCAAGTGCAAATGCAGACAAATGCTGAAACTCTCAACATATTGGAAATGTCACTCAGAGGACTGGAAATCTGCATATAACAATGAGGTACATCTACATCTAAATCTATTCTCTGAAGACCACTATTAAATACGTCGCAGAGGGTATTTCTCATCCCACCACATATTAATGGTTTTTCTCATTCCTTCATTTTCAGTTACATTTTTGTTTTCCATTTCCAGTTCCCATAGCCTTCTTGAACAAACAACGGTACCTTAATTTCAGCCATGTCCAATTTCACCAACCACACTTTTTGAATTACAATCTTCTTTTTTGTTTGCAACTGGTCTGTACCTTTCTGAATGACAGTCTTCTTTTTTTAAATTTACAATGTCAGACTGCTACCATGTCAAGAATGTTTATTTAGAAAAAAGTAAATGCACATACATCGGTCTTGACACTGTGACCACATTAATACCACAGAACTAACTCAATAACTGTTTTATAATAAAAAGATAATAATCACTGTTGAGATCCCTATTGACACAGCCAATATTATCAACATAAATCTACCATGTTCCAACAGGTTAACAAGAATCTGAACATATTTTTGGTAACTATGGTGAACTATGTGACAAAATACGTAAACCAATGTGTAAACAATGTGTTAAATGTTTAGATAACAATTTCAGTTAGATAAATTACTCACTGTACTGCATTTTTGGTTAATTGTCTTTTCCCACTCCTTGCAAAATCACATCACTGAGAAACATACATGCAGAGAACATAGATGACATATCTGCAAAAGTAATTAAACACTGATCACAGTATCCAGCAAAACATCTGATAATCCTAGTAAGCTTGGTAACTGAGAAGCATCTGTCTCCCACATGTCTGAATTCAGTCAAAGTAGCATCAGTATATAGAGGTGGTTACATTGGGATCCTGGAAACTATAGATGTATAATGGTTATATCCACCTTATCAAAAATTTTAGAAGCAGCTATTAAAATCAGAGTTATAAAGCTCATAGAAAAAGAAACATCCTGGATGAAGCACAGCACTGATTTAGGTAAGCAAAGTCCAGAAAAACAGCAGTAACAAGCTCGATGGTAAACAGAATCAGTACAGGGGAAAGTTTGTTGTTTATTCCTGGATATCTCAAAGCCTAAGACTATGTGTGCCATACTATTCACTTAGATAATATGTATAGATGAGATTTTAGGGGGTATGAAGCCGGTCTAATGAAATCATTTGTGGAAAACAGAGGGTAATGTGTAGACTTAAGATACAAAGTAAACAATACAGTGAGAACTTTTTAACCAAGTTTTAAGGTAGTAAGGTACAGGATAGCACTTGACTCAATACTCAGTCCATAATATCTCCACTTTATGTGAATTATTTGACAGAAACCGTGAAAGAAGCTCACTGTAAATTATAGTTTGTTAAATCTTTTAGAAATAATAGCTATCACAGACACTGGAAGGGCAAACAAAAATTTAAGTGAAAGCAATGTACTTGTGCATAAAAAGAAAACAAACTACTTGGAAATACTTGCAAAGAGAAGAAGAAATGAAAAGGAACTAAACATAGGACATCGCAGAAGTTGATATTAACTGACAATGGATGGATTTATGGTTTGGGAAAATCATATGCAAAAGACCTGCTCAAAAGTAAGCAGCAGTGTATTTTAAAAGAAGAAAATGTCACACACAGTTGATATAGATGCACCGTCAAAGCTGTACTATTGCAGAACTCATCCACATTTATTGTATAATATAGCAATACTTTATGACACTGGTCATAACTGTTGCCATTTCTGCTTGTTTTATTTCGTCAAGATTATGTCATTTCCAAAAGGTCAAACCAAATTGAACATATCTAGAAGAAACTGTTGTAATTAAGTGTTCTATTTCATAGCCCACTATATACTCTCACAGACTGATCAATGTGAAGTCACAAGCAGAGGAGAGGTGACATGAGGAAAGAATCAAGGAAAAAGAACTGAATACATGACAAATAAGAAGCTATGTATCATTAGCTGAATGTATTATAATTGGCTCATTATACCTTACACCAAACATAACAATATTGTGAAAAGGAGAATTTCTACTCACTATATAGCAGAGATGCTAAGTTGCAGATAGGCACAACAAAAAGACTGCCTCAAATATTTAGCCAAATATAGCTTCCATACCAAGAAGTCCCTTGCACACAGTCTAGCAGCCCATGGTAGTCGTATCTGCAGTGAGTAGTGGTCCCACCTGAAACTTACTGAGGGTCTCACTGAAGCCTTCACTAACTGTAATTATCCTCTAAACCTTGTACAAAAACAAATCTCCCAAGCCTTATCTTTCCAGTCTCCACCCACCTCCCAAGGTCCCACCATTTGGTCACAGAGGAGCATTCCCCTCAAAGCACAGTACCACCCAGGACTGGAGCAACTGAATTACATTCTCCACAAGGGTTTCGACTACCTCTCATCATGCCCTGAAATGAGAAATGTCCTGCCCACTATCCTTCCCACAGTGGTATTATGCTGTCGACCAAACCTACATAACATACTCATCCATTTCTGCACAACTCCTTGCCTCATGGCTGATACCCCTGTAATAAACCAAATATAAGACCTATCCTACACATCCTCCTACCACCACTTACACTAGTCCAGTTACAAATAACACCTCTCCAATGAAAGGCAGGGCTACCTGTGAAACCAGTCATGCGATCTACAAGGTAAGTTGCATTCTATGAGTGCATGACAACCAACAAGCTGTCTGTCCATATGACATCCTTCATTTCAATGACTGCTTCACGGCCTGTGCCATATGGATACTTCCCACCAAAACCAGCTTTTCTGAATTGTGCAGACAGGAAATTTCCCTGCAATATATCCTACGTTCCCATGGCCCTTCTGGTCTCAACCTTCATTACTCATTGTCTTCTCTCATCCAGCCCCTTCTCTGTTCCAATTCCAGCACTACACAGCCGTCATTCCTCCATTGCACTCAAGTCCTTTTACTTCTCTCCTTTTCTGCTATTCCCCCTCCCCCCATGCCCACCCCTTTCTCCACAATCATCTGTCTAACCTCCTGACTGCCCGACGCTCTATCTACCTCAACCCTGCAGGCTCCCAAACAGCACATCACTGTCCACCATCCCTTCCCTACTATCCCTCCCCCTATCCACCCCAGCCTTCTCTTTAGCCCCACCCAGTCACCACTCCCAACATTCACTGGTGCTGCTCCTCGCAGTGTGGCCTCATTTGCCTGAGACAGCAGTTGTATGTGTGATTTGCATCTGCATCAGTTTATATGTGTTTGTTTGTCCTCAAATCAAACAATGGAAAATCCAGGGTGGAATGTAAAAATACCAGAGAAGGAAAGTTGCTACTCACCATATAGTGGAGATGCTGAGTCGCAATAGGCACAACAAAAAGATTCACACAATTAAAGCTTTCGGCCATTAAGGTCTTTGTCACCAGTAGACACACATACACGCACCTGCACACACACTCACGTAAACACAACTTGCATACACGTCTGAACTCTCAGAGAGCTGAAATCACACTGCAAGCAGCAGCACCAGTGCATGATGGGAGTGGCGACTGGGTGGGTAGGGATAATATGGTGGGAGTGGCACACAGTGAAGTGTTGAAGTTTAGACGGAGGACAGGAGAGAAGGTGCAGAGGGTAGAGGGGGAAAGTAACAGAAAGGAGAGAAATAAAAAGAAATTAAAAGACTGGGTGTGGTGGTGAAATGACGATTGTGTATTGCTCGAATGGGAACAGGGAGGGGCTGGATGGGTGAGGGCAGTGACTAACGAAGTTTGAGGCCAGGAGGGTTACGGGAACGTGGGATGTATTGCAGGGAAAGTTCCCACCTATGAAATCCAGAAAAGCTGGTGTTGGTGGGAAGGATCCATATGGCACAGGCTGTGAAGCAGTCATTAAGATGAGGGATATCATGTTTGGCAGCGTGTTCAGCAACAGGGTGGTCCACGTGTTTTTTGGGCACAGCTTGTCAGTCGCCATTTATGACAGACAGCTTGTTGGTTGTCATGCCTACATAGAATGCAGCACAGAGGTTGCAGCTTAGCTTGTAAATCACATGACAGGTTTCACAGGTAGCCCTGCCTTTGATAGGTCAGGTTATGTTAGTGACCGGACTGGAGTATGTGGTGGTAGGAGGATGTATGGGACAGGTCTTGCATCTAGGTCTATTACAGGTGTATGAGTCATGTGGTAAGGGATAGGGAGCAGGGGTTGTGTAAGGTTGGATGAGTATATTGTGCAGGTTTGGTGGACGGCAGATTACCACGGTAGAAGTGGTGGGAAGGATGGTGGGCAGGACATTTCTCATTTCAGGGCACGAGGAGAGGTAATCGGAACCCTGGTGGAGAATCTAATTCAGTTGCTCCAGTCCTGGATGGTACTGAGTTACGAGGGGAATGCTCCTCTGTGGCCAGACTGTGGGACTTTGGGAGGTGGTGGGAGACGAAAGATAAGGCATGGGAGATATGTTTTTGTACAAGGATGGGAGGTAATTATGGTCGGTGAAGGCTTCAGTGAGACCCTTGGTATATTTCGAGAGGGACTGCTCATCACTGCAGATACAACGACCACAGGTGGCTAGGTTGTATGGAAGGGACTTCTTGGAATGGAATGGGTGGCAGCACTATCATAGCACAGGCCTACATTGATGTTTTAAGCACCTCCCGCTTCCCACTGTTGAAGAGCAGTTCAAGGATGGCGATTGCATCTTTCAATATGATCAAGCATCTGTTCACAATGCACGGCATGTGGCAGAGTGGTTACACGACAATAACATACCTGTAGTGGACTGGCCTGCAAAGAGTCCTGACCTGAATCCAATAGAACACCTTTGGAATGCCGACTTTGCTCCAGGCCTCACCAATCGACATCAATACCTCTCCTCAGTGCAGCAGTACATGAAGAATGGGCTGCCATTCTCCAAGAAACCTTCCAGCACGTGATTGAACGTATGCCTACAAGAGTGGAAGCTGTCATCTAGGCTAAGCGTGGCCAACACCATATTGAATTCCAGCATTACCAATGGATGGCGCCACGAACTTTTAAGTCATTTTCAGCCAGGTGTCCAGATACTTTTGACCAAATAGTATTTATTTTTGTACTTACTGATAAAGTTTCTCTTTCGCTATATGCTCCTTCCATCTAATAATTTGCAGACGCCGTTCTTTGTTTACGAAATATGACTTGAGTACACATATAACATGTTATGACAGTGAAAGGAACCTGTGACCACTGGAGGTATTTTATTTTACGTATTTTAGTTTTACCACTAGAAATTTTTTTATATTTACAAGAAACACCAAAACCATCTAAAATAGTGCTTTGCTTCTCCACCAGAGTGTGCCACAAGGTCCTCCAAAAAATTTTAACACAGCACGTACATATTTCATACCACAATCTAACAAGTCGCGATACTTCACCCCCGATTTTGTTGCTTACTATCAGCAGTGTGCCAGGTGGCCAGTTAAACTGTTGAGGTCAGCATGATCGTGGAAACGAAAGTGAATAGTAGTTGCTTATTTTGGTTTGTACAATAGTTTTTACAAATGAGAAGATAACAAGCAATAAACTGCAGCAGCAACAAGGCGATACCACATCTGTCTTTTTTTTTAGGTTTCCTAATGATCCCGAGAGGTATATACTGTCATGTTACTAAAGTGTATCACCAGGATTCGCTTGCAAACTACATGTATATTGATGATTAATGTTTGTTTTTAGAAGTAGACTACTAGATGTCAAACAAAACCTGTTCATTAATATAGACAGTAATAAACTCGTGTGGAATGCAGTTAACCACACTGACATTCGAAATAAGCCACCTCAACTGACAGTAAAGAGGAACCTGCCACAAAGGTACAACTATCTAAAGCTGTAAAACACTACTATGGCACAGAAGCAGCCAGTTCAACTCTCCATACATCAGTGCCAGATTCATCTGAATCACCAACGCAGACCTGCTTTGAAGATGAAGTGGTAAAATTAAGTGCAGTTATTTGTGTCTAGAAAAAACATATGGAGTATTGAATGTGCAGATCGTAGACTTCGAGCAAAACTATTACAGGACAAGGAAAGTGCCTGTCATTTATAAGATCAAATGTGTGTGAATTACCAAGGGACCAAACTTTTGAGGTCATTGGTTCCTAGGGTTCCACATTACTTTAACTTATGCTTAGAACACGTGCAAGGACTCGAACCTCCGGTAGGAGGGGCTGTGCAGTCAGTGACATGGCGCTTCTAAACCCATGGCCACTCTGCACGGCTCATTTTAAGTAAAGACAGCAACAGAAACTGTAGCAGAAGTATCAATCAGAGGACAAACAAATTTTGAAGGCTATAGGGTCCCAAAATTAAAGAAAAATATGCCCTTGGCTTGTTAAGCTAAATTAGCATGCCACCTGCAAGATGGAAAGACAAATATAAACTGTTTGCTATTTTATGTTTCCATCAGTGCACACATTACAGAGGTATGTGGAAGGGATACAAATTAAATTTGGGATAAGTGACAGTATGTTGCATCTTTTAATGCAGAAGGTACAACATTTCTCCAATACTGATAAACTAGTCCATATGTCAGTGGATGAAATGTCTTCAACGACAAATTCAACATATCACAGAACTTCTGACAGTGTCATTGGCTTTGAGGACTTTGGGTTTACACTCACAGTATATTTCTCCCATTACTTGGCAGTTGCTTGCCCCACTTAGAATAATATAAAGATGAAGGTCGTATTTGTGGCAACAGGTGACAATGACAAACACAGTAGGCCTAAGGAACGACAAACGGGGCATTGCCCCCTTTTTGCATGTAGAGGTACATGTCTGATTTTATTTCGTGTTCCACACATCGAACTGTGTTGGGTTCACAAGGACATGGAACACATCAGTTTTTTACAAATACAATATGACAATCTTACAGCATGTGAACATAATTATATAAAAATTTATACAGTAAATTCTTTGAGCAGCAATACAGAAAAGGACTATCCATATTTTCTTAGAATCATTAAAGAAGATAACGAAGGTACATACAGCAATAACTCATTTCATTGTTTTACTACATTTACAATAATTTTGTAAAAACTACCAACATAAGCTTAATATATAAATAACTTAATTCTTTTGAGTGTATTTAAGTATCTAATCCTCCCAAGTGAGGAAGATGATGCACCGGCTGAAGAACCAGTAGTCGGCTTTTACAACACGGATGACAGAAGTGGCATTGCAAAGAGGAATATGATCGCAGCACAGTTGCTAATGTAAAAGCAGCACCAGATTCCCCATCACAAACATATTACAACAAATGTAAGTAAAACCCTATGGGATAAAATTACACACTAACAGCTTTAGTTACTACAAATTTGAAGGTTTAATGTTCAGTGTCTAAGAATTTCATTCATTCATTCTTTATTGATCAACAAATCATTTTGTTTACAGAGTACTACATATTATGGGACAAGTCATACTTGTGAAACATTTAAAAAATACACAACACCAAATAAATACACCTACACTTACACAATTGTATGATAATTATAGATTACAAGATATAGTGTTAGTATATTCAAAAGTTGTTTGAAATTAAGGTCAACAAGGCATAATTAAAATTACTGGATAAATTTAAAATCAAATTCAGTACAGATAAGCATTATGCAATTTATACAATAGTTATGATTTGCTGGATGAATATAAGTACATACAAGTAGATCAATTTTTAACAGTTGGTTAGGACTTGAAGTACAGAAACAGGACAAAGCATGCAATTTGAAGAAATGATTAACACAATACAACCTACGTGGTTCCTAAAATCATTTAGAATAAAGTCAAACAATTACTGCATCAGCTAATTTTGGTGTGAGTAAATTTAAATCCATAACATAGTGTAATTAGTCGCGCAAGTTAGTTTATGGGTGACATGTCCAAGGTCCTTAATAATAAACATATGGAAAGATGACCAAGTGTGACAGTCCCAGGCACTCTTCCTAGCATTGTAGCCAAATCACACTGAAAATGTTGGGGAGGCAAACGAGAGACTGTATCTGACTGGCAGAACACTGAAGATTTAACAGCACTACAAATGAGGTTGCTTACAGTACACCTTTCCATCCTCTGCCACAGAACTGCTTCACAATATGGGATCCTTGTGTGACTGAAGACCCCAAAAAAGTTTAAAGACAGCTCATTTTGTATTATTACAAAATAGAGAGGTGTGTCATATACAAGTTTGGGTGGCAACAAAACACAGGTACTTTGCTTTGTGGTATGAGGATGTCATGAAATGACAGCTTTCTCCTGTAAATGTGAAAATATGTCGAACAACATAGCAATGAAAACGATAAATCTGAACCAACACTAATTGACTGAAGTGAATTTTTCCCCACATGCTTCAAGTGGAACAGGAGAGGAAGTGGTACAATGAACTAGCTGTCAGGCCCTTGTTTGGGAAGTGCATATTAGTCACGCAGCTGTAAATCAGTCTCATGGCTTATCTGATGGGAAGATAATGAACTTTAAATTACCTCTCATTTTCACCTAATTCTGCTGTACTATATTGAGAAATCCCACTGAATCCCACAGAACAATCTCTGAAAATAAAAGCTAATTCACATCAAAAATAGACACCCAAAAATTTTAATGACTGGTCAAATAGGTGAAAGTTCAATTAACTCTGAAGATATTTCAATAAATTAATTAGAAAATATCAAATTTATACACAAAATAGGACAGAATGAATGCAAAGGTAATTTTACAAGAGTTAAAACAACTGTGCTTCACTATGAATCACACTTATAAATTAATGCCTAGCAGTTCATTGTAATCTAACAAAGCTATGAAGAAACTGCAAGACTAAAATTTCTTAGGGCCGATAACATGCCAAGCATTTTTGTAAAGCAAATGACAAAATATAAAAAATGAGTCATGGAATTTTTTTTTTTTATTTAAACAGGACAAATGACAACAGGCTAAGAAATGTATCTCCAGATATGTGAGAACAAATGAACAAGCAACATCTTAGCAGTTATAAATAAAAGTAGCCTCCCCCCCAGTAAGGTTTCAGATTTAGGATTCCAAAGGCAGAAGCATTCATCGGCGTGAGCTTTTCTGAAGGAAAGACATGCTTGGGAGAAAATACTGCAGGAAAAATAGAGCAATGAAAGAATGACTTGCCACACAGTCCCGAATTGACGGAAGTATCTATTTGGGGACAGACATTTAAAACATCAGATTTTGGTTTATTTGCAGAATACAGGGGAAATGCAATCAGTCTACAAAGAAGATTGCTTATAAGTCGCTTTTGCCACCCACCCTAGACTATTGCTCAGGTGTGAGAGACCCATACCAAACAGAAAGATGTATATTGAATATACAGAGACTGTCTGAACAAATGGTCACATGTTGGATTCATGAAAGTCACACAGATGCCTTAAATGAACTGGTAGACTAACAGTCACAAAGTGTCCCAAGAAAGCCTACTTAGAAAGATTTAAGAACCAGCTTTAAATGACTGTACTAGCCCTCTACATATAACTCCTGTAGGGATCAGGACAAGATTAGACCAAGTACAGATCACACAGAGGCACTTAAACGTACATGAACATAATGGGAAAATTAATAACTGGTACACACTCTCTGCCATGCATTTTATCAGCAATAGAGCAAGTGGTAAATACCTATCAAATTCCAACACTTATCACTAACAAACCCCTATTTAAAGTTTAGGTATCTAGCAGATTTCAAGACATAATTTGCAAAATTTGCCATATGTAAATTATAAAAATAGAAAGGGCACAATATAAACAAAAGATTTAAAAATGAAATTTTGGAGGATAGCTCATCCGAGCCTCGAAATACTTCCCAAGGAGCATATTCTGCTCCAACGTTGCCTCTAGCAAAGAACGTTTCACTTCCAGGCTTGCCCGTTTCAACTCCAGCCTCTCATTTTCCCTCTGGTCTCTTTTTCTGTCTTTCCCACTCCATCTCAAGCCTCTCCTTTAAATAATTGCTCCTCTCTTCTTGGGAATCTCTTGATGTGCGACTCTTGACTTTAAGCTTCTTGTGAGGGGGATGGATGTACTTGCAGAGTCCTTAAATATTAACATGCAGAAAAATTGCTTACATGCTCATGCAGAAGTGTGGCATAGAGAAGTATTCCATCATAGTAATGTTAGCACTTACCCAGCAATGAAAATAATTTAGTACATGAAAGAAGGCACTAAAAAATACAGAGTAAAATCAAATTTGCTTGGATAAAGAGAATGAACACAATCAAATAGCAATGCTTTTAGGCACAATTTTTTTACTGAAAACAATTTTCGTATCACTAATAAACCAGTTTAATGTAAATACCTCTAGAAGGAATAAGGGAAGACTAGACATGTCTGCAATACTTAGAGAGGGTAAAACTGATATTAAGGAATGAAAAAATAAAGGAACTACAGCGCCTCTAACCAATTACATTATTGGCATTAATAGTGTACAAATCAAACTGGGGTCATATTTGCTTGGAAGATTACTACATACAAAGAAATTTGAATGGAACTATCAATTAGTGCACTGAAAAACGAAAAAGTTCACACAAACATCCAACATACTCCCACAGTTTCAACTGAGAGAACTGACAAACTGCATAACTTCGGACCGAGATCTTGCAAATAAGAATCAAAACTTTTTTTTTTTATATTTACAGATATTGGTAAAACAAAATTGTGATACCTCCAGTTACCTTGGAGGATGAATTGAAAAATTACTTACGCACATAAACCATAAATTGAAGGATACAGAAAATAGGGTCATATACAACAAAAAGCTATAAAACTGCAATGCTCACACCCACGTGGACTCTTAGCATTTAGTAATTAACAGCTAGGACAGCTAACCTTCGTCGTGTATCCTGATGGCCTGGAACAGCCTGGTCGCTTGGTTGGTCGCTGCCTCCGCCACAACGTCTAAACAAAATAAGGCACTGTGTTAATGTTCATCAAAAATCGTTATAAACTAGAAGTCTCTTGAAGTTCACGTGATGACTGTATGAAGTATCGAATGTAAAGTTACATTCGATACTTGCACCATCAAGCAAAACCTCCGGGTAATTGTCGCTCTTGTTCTGAAAGATCTCGTCCATAGCTTTCATATACACGAAATCTTTCCGACCTCTCCCTAATTCCTTGTTGTCCATTACGCCCTTATAAGAACGTAGCAAACATCGCCATTTGTTTTCATACTGCGCTGGCGAGAACGTCTTTCCCAAAGCTTTCTTGATATAAGTGGACATCGCGTCCCATAATTGCTGCTTCCGCTTCAGATCTCGGCTCTTACCGAGCCTTTGATTATGAATTCTATAGAATTCAATTACTTTCAGTGTAGCTTCCCTGTCCCACAACGCTTCCGGTGTGGGACGTGAAAGAAAGGGTTCTTCCGCACGAGGTGAATGGAAAACCAGGAACTCGTCCATTACATCGTAGTCTGAAAATAACAAATATATAATAGAGTTTCCATATTCTCACCCATAATTAACATACACAGAACACTTTTTACAATTTACCGCCTCTCAATTTGTAATTAAGTCGGATCGGCAATCATTATGTTGCGAGAGGTAAACCAGCCACGTCTTTGTAATGGCACCCGGCTTGCGGGGAAGAAATTAAAGAACAACGTAATCGAAGCCACAATTTTAAAAGAAAAGTACACAGGTGAAGACAGTTTGATTCCAGTATCACTAAGATTCCGACCGACATGCCATTCGACTTTAAACGGTTATAATTTCCAGTGCAGCTTACATTTGCCATGTCGATAGATAAATCGCAAGGGCAGTTGTTATATGTTTGAGGCATCAATCTTGAAAATCATGTTTTTCACATGGCCATTTGTAAGTCGCATATTCCCCTGTCGGGACACCTTCCACTTCATTTGTTTATGCACCAGAAAACAAAACTATCAATGCTGCGTATCAAAAAGTATTACAATAAATGCTACCTAGCAGTAAACTTTGACACTGATTCACTGATCACCACAAAAGTTGACAGATATATATGAGTTTTCATAGATAGGTGAAGAGGAGATGAACTGAGGTGGCGGAATCCAACAGAGAGAGGACGAGGAGAAGGATAGAGGGTGGGGGGAGATGGGCCAAGGGATGGGTTCAAAAATGGTTCAAATGGCCCTGAGCAATATGGGACTTAACTTCTGAGTCATCAGTCCCCTAGAACTTAGAATTACTTAAACCTAACTAACCTAAGGACATCACACACATCCATGCCCGAGGCAGGATTCAAACCGGCAACAGTAGCGGTCGCGCGGTTCCAGACTGTAGCGCCTAGAACTGCTTGGCCACTCCGGCTGGCCAAGGGATGGGGGGGGGGGGGGAGAGGTGATCAGAGAGATAGTGGGAGAGGACTAAATGGATAGAGAGAAAATATGGGAGGGAAGATGGACTACGAGAGTATGGAATAAATAAATGCCCAGGCAACACAATGCAGTCTGTGCTGCACTTTTCAACACCGAAACGGATGGATATTTGTACTAAAGAAGTGAACCTCCACCCCCCAAAAAGAAGATTGGTCACCTCCCCAGAAGAATAAATTATCTACGCCCCTATTAACCACTGTACTGCAATGAGAACCAAATTAAGATTTTGGAAGTCTAGATTCTTTAACTTTAGTATGTTTCAGCCAAGTATGACACCAATTACATAAATATTTAACAACGTTTCCAGGATGTATTTTTCTGGTTCTGTGAATTCATTCAACGTTGGCAAAATCATTCTAAATTGCCAAAATGCATTTTAACAAAATCTAAGGACTTGTTTCGTATCCAGTTCGTCTAAAAACTATAGTACTGGGAATACAATGGCGACCCTGAGCCATTTTTTGCGGCGCCTACGTTTGCGTCATGAGAGTCCACACTTGTAGTCTAGGTCTGCGCCATGAGGGACCATATTTCAGGCCATCATGATGCAGACTAAGACGACGAGTGTTTACTTGCTTGACGCAAACCTAAACGACGACTGTAGACCCTCATAACACAGACCTAACGACGAGTCTGAATCCTCATGACGCAGATGTAGACGCTGTGGAGAGTGGCTCAGAGTTTCCATTATATTCCTACTACAATACATTCATGGAAAAAGACGCTCTTCATTTTAGGAGCATTTGTAGTGTCTAGGTCTTCAGCATCTTGGCTCTGCATGTGGGATTCCCCTTAATATAGAAATACAAGAATAAAATTACATTTTGCAATGTGTGTGGAACTCAACAAAATAAATTGTAATTTAAACTCATAATGTGTATTGCCTTAATCCACAAATGAATATTTTATTTTGCAGAACACTTTTCAACATAAAATATTTACAAATTTTCCTTCAGTTCCCCTGAAAGTATTATTTAGGCCAAACCAGATACTCCTAAAAATATTTGGCTACTTTTGCAAACACAAGTAACAGAAAATGGTTTACAAACAATAATAAATGTCACTTGGGAGGATTGAAATCAAAAAGTTTAGTCTAAAATAAAAATGAATTGTATGCATTAAAAATTTTCTATCTCAGAAATTGACGCCCAGAAAGCACAAGAAAGAAATCTGCACTCTTAATTAGTAAATTTGCGCTCAAACTCATAGTTTCCTGTTTAATGTTCTACTGTATTCTTAATGTGTCTACTGATTAGCGTTTGAATTAATTATGACGAGATCGTTAAGTCTGTCTGCATTAAGACGTGATCGTTTTTCGCTAATTAGGTTTCCAGCGCAACTAAAAATTCTCTCACTAGAGGCACTAGTGGCTGGGATATTTAATATTTTTCTTGCCACACACGCAAGTCAAGGAAGTCGTTGGGAGTTATTTTTCCACCACTGTAGAATATCTCCCTCGTTCACACAGTGTTCTTGCAAGTATCTGCTGACTTCATCATGTAGGAGAGGAGGCTCTTCTGCCCAGTCCTCAAATTTCGCTATTTTGTACGGCCCTGGATTTGTTTCTTGGGTGCTGTAATTGGGCACTTGTACTGAAACAGTACAGGTTCCAATTAATATTTGCAGAACAATGTGATGATCGTACTACACACAGTTGAAATTATAATGGTTTTTAGATGATGCTATCATTTATCGTTCAGTAAAGTCACCAGAAGATCAAAACTAACTGCAGGACGATTTAAATAAGGTATATATTTTTGGTGTGAAAATTAGCAGTTGGCAATAAATAATGACAAGAGCGAGGTTATCCCTGTGTGTACTAAACTAAGTCCGTTAAACTTCGTTTACAAGATCAACCAGTCAAATCTAAAGGCTGCAGATTCTACTTAATACCTCTGATTACAATTACGATCTACTTAAATAGGAATGGACACACAGAAAATGCTGTAGGCGTGGAATGGACACACAGAAAATGCTGTAGGCGTTTTAATGACAAAACACTCTTTTGGAGCATTGCTACGCAGTTGGAGAGCCTTACGATTGACGAAAGAGGTCGAAAGAGTCTAAATAAGGGCAGCTGGTTTGGTATTATCGTGAAACAGGGGAAAGAGTCTCGCGGAAATTACAAAAGAGTTGGGGTGGGAATCATTACAACAATGGCGTTTTCTGATGTGGCGCGATCTATATATGAAATTTCGATCACCAACTTACACCTCCGAATTCGAAGATATATTGTTGAGTCCCATCTACATTGGAAGAAATGATCGTCAGAATAAAATACAAAAAAGCAGCGCTCAGACGGAGAGATGTAGGTGTTCTATCCCGGCCGAAATTCGAGAATAGGAGACAAATAAGTTGAAAGTGGTTCGATGAACCCTCAACCAAGCACTTGCGTGTGACTTGCAGAGTAACCATGTACATATAGATGAAGAATATACGCATTATCTTAGGAGCTTGCCTTCAGCACACATCTGTCGTGCTGCTTGGTAAACTTCAATTTTTTCATCCTCGGTTAACTTTCTTAATGTGCGGTAGTTAGCCACCATAAACATTGCAATCTTATGCAACATTCTTACGCAAATTTTCTGTTCTAGGAAGGCATCGGCGGCTTGTTTCAAAGGTTTCATGTCCTGAAAATACATTTTCTCAACATACATATTTCACAAGTGGTTCTATAATATTCAGATGGAATAAAATTACAAACCTCTTCATCGTTATCCCGTACGGTACAGTGAGTTTTTAAGGCATAAAACCACGGTAGAACTAAATGTAGGGTTGGCTCCTTGTCACCCTCTAGATCAACTGTGGCTTCTTTAAACGGCTTAAGAAATTCTATAAGCTGGCCAGTTATATGGTGGTCATAACCCAGCATCATATCAGAGTCACCTTCATTATGTAAAACAGCCTTCACTGAATCAATCTGAGAATGGACTGATACAAGCATGTCAAAATAACTGTTCCAACTAGTAGAAACACACTGCTTTAAAGATGAGTTCAGTCTCACACAGAGACCTCTTCTCTTGAAGTACGAAACCGTAGCCCGCACTGTATTAAGAATGGCTAATATATTTGGAACATTTTCTTTCAAAAACTGTTCGCTCAGAACAGACTGTGTTTATATTATGAGCCATGCATGGAAGACGCTGATATATTTCGAGATCTTTGACAATGTTACTGCCCTGGTCTGTGACAAACGTAATTTTGGCAATGTCTTCACGAGAAACACCCATAGTTTCTAAGCAATCTTCCAACTCGTTTCGAATATTAGAGCCAGTTTCTGGGCAGTCAGGAAACGCAGAGAACATCAGTACATATTTATTCAAACGCCAGTCTGAATTTATGTAATGCATTGTCACGGACATGTAATGCACCCTTTTGTAATTGTCTGTCCATAGATCAATTGTACTGGCACATATACCAGAACGAATCGCATGCACTATATCTGGGAGCATTTTGCTGTGCACTTTATCAGCTAAGGTTTGAACTTTCCTAGCTACTGTCACTCTGGAAGGCATAATATTTTTAATATCAACTGAGCCATATTTTTTACCTATGTCGATAAGTGTCTGCCCTAAATTAAGAAATCCTTCTCCTTCTATACTGCTAAATGGTCTCAGGTCCTTAGCACACATTTCGACGCACTTTTCGGCCACTAAATCTTTGTCCTCTTTCAAGATATTTACGGAGTGAGGGAACTGCTTGTCAAATTTGCACACGTGTCGTAACATATTCGAGGTTCCCGAATAAGTACTTAAGAGCTTTTTACATAGTTTGCATTGAGAGACACCTACCGATTTATTGAAGCGGCCTCATAAACACACGAAAACGTTTCCCATGCGGCACTTGTGCTCTGTTTCGTTACCAGCACGTATTCGCCAGTTGTCAATTTTTTGTCAATCTCACTAAAGTTCGACCTACTCATTGTGCTGCCTCCACCGTTGCGATAAATGAACTGCGGGCTAACTACCTGGCTACTTTAGTCACGGTAGCTTGACAGCGCAACCTGTTGTCAGGCGCAGCAAGCTGAGCGGGTCCCGTGAAGCTTGGCAGGCTTGCGGGAACCCAGGTAGCCCGGGCTTGCGGGAGCCCGTATCGGCCGCATTACTCACTATGCCTCAGTACACGCGCACTCTTGTGTTTACGTCGCGGCAGGCTGACCTGCATGAATGGTTGCAGAGGAGCTAGGGGCAAGCAGGCTGCAAGGGGAATTTGTACACCTCTAGTTGTATAAGAAGAGGTACCAGAAGGAATTCGAGTGACTATGGAACTAACTGTCAGAGATCGGTATTTTCCTCTGGCAGTTATCGTTATTGGCTCACAGTTCTCGCTCTCTGGCAGTTACCGGGCTACCATTACAGGTAACCTGGAAGTTGGTAACGGAATAACTGTGTGTCTGTGTTTCCGATACAGTGACTCCAGTCTTAGACCCCGGTGATATTACAGAGACGATACTTACTGCAGCGAACAAATATTTACGTACTTCTTCGGAAATAGCCGCTGGCCATTGCGAATGACAAATAGCATGTCAGAAAGTATAATACAGTTGAATATAATAATTATTATCCTCATCATTTGTCAGGAGATTGTCAAAATATGTGAATATATCACAGTAACTGCTAATATTTACATAATTGATACACTGTCAGAATAAAACACAGTTACGCACTTTTAATAAATTTATCATACACAGAATACCCGATCTTGACTGTTGCAACCAAGTGCTGTCAAAACTGAAATATAGCAGAATTTTTATCTAAGCTGGTCTATCAGTCTCTGTTACGATATTCATCTACAGAGTAGAAGGAGGGGTCAATGGAAGCGTCTGATTCCACCCGTCTGCTTCGACGTAAAGGTGTTGTTGTGTGTGAATGTCATTACAGCACGGTGTTTATGAGTTGGTTTTTGTGTCTGTGTGTGTGTGTGGGGGGGGGGGGGCTGCCGATCTAGTTTGCAGTGCCGGAATTTGCTGGTGGTAATTTTTTTTTTTCTAGCTGTGATGTTTTGTGTATTTATGGAGTATTGAATGTGATTTAATTTATGTACGAATGATTGATTTGTGGACTTTTGGGATTGTGGTTTTATTTTTCGCAGTTGTAGGTGTTGATTTTTTTGCATCAGTAGCTGTGGTGCACCTATATAGGTCACCGGAAATGACCGATTCCCATTTTCATAGTTGTATGTGTTGATGTTTTAGTATCGTCATCTGAGGTTGACATGTAGGTCAAGGGAAATGTCCGATTCCAATTTTCGTACTTTTAGTTGTAGGTATTGGTGTTTTGGTATGGTCAGCTATGGTTGACCTATATTGTACAAGGGAAATGTCCGATTCCTACAGATTTTTGTTGGTGTAGCAAAATGCTGTATTTTTTCTTTTTGTTCTTCATTTTGTGTTTTGGGATCATGGTGTGTGTGTGTGTTTTTTTTTTTTTTTTTTTTTTACTAGCTTGTCCTCACCCTAAAACCCCCAACTTCCCGCAGTTGTCCCATTGGTTTGATTGTATTTTTGGTGGGAGATGTTATTGTATTATTTATATGTATCTTCGTGTTTGTTGCCATGTGTATGTAGTGATGTCATAGACACACTTGAAATAGCCATTTCCGGCATATTGATGACGGGTGGAATCAGACACTTCTGCATCAAATAGTCTTTCAAACACACTGTAAACCGTGCTTTATCTGGAACAAAGTTTTTAATGGTTGCTGACTTGCTGGCAGTTTATTGAAAATGCATGTTCCCGAATATTGGACCCCTTTTGGACCAAGGTAGTGATTTTAGGTCTTTATGTAGATTGCTGTTCCCATTTCTAGTACTGATATTATGTATTGAGCTATTGGTTGGAAATACTTGTAACAAATTTCATTAAGGAATAAATATACTAGGTAGCAGTGGTTAGAATACAAAGTTCCTTGAACAGGTTCCTACATGATGTTCTTGAATTTATACCACAAACGATTTTTATTACACGCTTTTACATGCCAAAAACTTTTGCTACGTTTGAAAGTTACCACAGAATACGCTCCCTTATGAAATAATAGAGTGAAAAAATGTGGTATGCCCTTCCAACTGAATTTATTATCGAGTTGTAGTCCCAGAAACGTAACACTGTCAACCTTTTCGATCTGCATGTCTTCATATGTTATAAACATGCTGTAGCTGGAGAAATCGAGCAGTTACCAAATCTGACATAAAACCTGGATTAGCGTACCCACACTTTCCCCAATAGGACTAGCTTTTACAGCACAGAAGTAAACGAATCTGTCACATTACGTATATTTTTTGTTGTATTACAAGGCTGTAGACTTTATTCTATTATGTGAGCGGCACAAGAAATTAGCTTCGAATTTAACCTACAGTACTCAGTTTACATATTACTTCATACTTAAAAACGCACATTGTTAACATTTTACTTAAACAGTGCTGTGGCGAAGTTCAGCGTACTTTCTGTCGCAGCTGCGAAGATAATATTTCTCATAGCGACCGATAACCTACAAACCTATAATATTAAACACTAATAATCGTTCTAACATCAACTAAAATGTACCCGGAGTTAATAAGCTAAGGTTATGACAAGATTCATACGACATTCCTGCCATTTTTCACTACTCGCAGTTATACTGATAACTAAACTGATGGATTCGAACTATGTCGTTATTTAACTGTAGCCCCTCGGAGTATTCGCCGAAAATCAGCTACCTCTCACGTGAGTCCAACCAGAAATGGGCCGCCGGGAAGCGTACGAACAGCGGAAGCGAATCTGAAGTTCTCCCTTCTCGCCGCTTGGAGCGCTAGTGTCGCTCCAGCTGTGAAACGGTAACAAGTAACAACTTTTAACAGCAGTGCCGTTTAATGGGACACTGTGTCACATTACAAATGTAAACCGTGGAGATAAATAAGCAAAGGTAACAGTAAACTTGTTGTTTCATTCAATCACATATTTATTATTCTTGTAACTGCATGGGTCACACGAAGCATTTTCCATGTATTTTGTTACGATGTTCTGACAATAGTTGCAATATTGTATTAATTTAACGGCATTTTGCCTTGTATTTGAAATTTATTTTGTGTATCCAAAGGACTGTATTTAAATTATCGTTGGTGGATTGGTTTATGGTTTGGGCTAGTGTGCGAATTTGGTTTATACTTCTATTATGTTATGTTTTCCAAAACAAACAATTTAATAATAATAATAATAATAATATTTATTCAACATCGAATAATCAAATACAATCCCTATTCCCTAGAAATAATACAGTTTCAGGACATCATACAGATTATTCTTCTGAATACGTCAGTTTATAAATTACAAACTAAAGATTTGTTTGTATTAATAAATTTTACGTTTTGTTTTCCATAAGCTTGTAATTTTTCGAAATGGACAGAGATCAGCAACTTTGTGCGCAGGTACTCCCTACGTATACTATACATCAATTGTGAAAAGTACAGGTGCTGTTTGTAGCCCATAGCGTCTTGTGAAGTACTTGCTATTTTCGTCCCATCCCATAAAATCTCTACATCTATATTCTGTAGTCTGTAACTTCGTAAAAGAGACGATTTGTATTTTCGACGTTTTTTCAACAGTTTCCATATGTTGTGATCTCCAGTGAAAGTGATAAGTCATTTATAATTTCTGTTGGAAGGACGACCTACGACAGCAAATTTCTCACTCTCACTATTTGGTTACCTTAATCTGTATTTATGTTGTGATGTAATATTTTTTTTGTGAAGGAAAGACGAGGGATAAGAACAGCGTTTGTTATGATGTAATGTGATGCTTGTCCGTACTACAGTGGAGTAACTTCGATAGTATTGTTCAGTCGTTTAGTGCACATAGTTACTTCATTTCAGGAATGGGGCATCAGCAGAAAAGAAATGTTGGACATATTCATATGTTGTGGCTATTTGGAATCCTTTTAGTATCCTATTACTTGATCTGGAAATCGTGCACAACAACAGTTTGTATTAAGATGCATTTATGAATGTTTAGTGTAAGGATAATGCTACATCTTTGCAAATAGATGTAGAAAGGAAGTAACTAGTGTAGAAACAGCTGCTATATAGCCTAAATGTAATTCTCACCATGGGTTCACAGTTGAGATGGAGGAGAGGCAATAAATATGTTTAGTAATAGAATATTAAACATAGATGATGATAAAAAAAAATTTGATGGTTCCTGAAAAAGTGCAGTGTGTGTGGT
Organism: Schistocerca nitens; assembly: GCF_023898315.1. NCBI lineage: Eukaryota > Metazoa > Arthropoda > Insecta > Orthoptera > Acrididae > Schistocerca > Schistocerca nitens. The sequence continues at coordinate 60,461,818 of NC_064624.1, forward strand.
TCCTTTTTTTTTTTTTTTTTTTTTTTAAGTGAATGGATAAAAATTCAGCACTGCAATATTTGCTCTAATCTGGGTATTCAGTTATGCCTTATAAAAGGAAAGCCTTACAGGAGCAACTGTGTCAAAAACACACATTAAACATATAATAAAATGATGCTGAACATCTCTTGTAGTTAGATTTTCATTTTGTACATGTCAAGATGATTCTGAATAACTGAAGACAAACTGCAGACTAATGTCCAAGTTTAGAGGTTAAGTACTGAAAGTGCCACATACATGATTAAGAACTGCAAATTCCATTTTGTTCTTACCTGCATCAATGAGAACTGGATTATAACATTTGGATAATCATATGCATTCTGGTAGTCCCAAACTGAATCCCAAAGATCGAAGTCTCTATTTCAACTTATCTTTCTTCGACTTTAAATTTGTGGTTGATGTTAGAAGCTGATTTTCCGTAGAAAATCCATTTTCCATTTATTAGTTGCTTTGATTCCTCATAATGCTGTAGTTACAGTTCCTGTGGGGAAAAAGCAAGACACATATCAAGTAATGCTCACAGTAGTGTTATGTAGCTAGTATATCTCAAACAAATGACAGAAACAAACAGCATCAATCAGTTGTAGCATTTGTTTCTGTTGGATGGATTTTGCAAAACACTGGTTTTCTCTCATTTTGAGATTATATGTATGACACTTCGTAATGAGGAAATGGTAAATCAGTTCATGTCATTGGACTCCTTTCTTCAGGTAGTGTAGAATTTTTCTAGTTTAGTGGTTCATCTGCTGCAGCCAGTAATGGACTGAAAATACTGCCTTTGAGCTGTATCTCACATTAATAATGGAAATTGAATGTGACTCTTTGTACCTGGTTCCTTGCTTTTCAGGGGCTAATAACTGCAGTAATGGACCACCAGAAAACTATTCGGATAAAAGATGAAACAAATGAAACAGCAGGTTCACCAGGCTCCATTGTAAGTAGTTACTTTGTAATTTTATTACTGTAGTTTCATTAATTTCGGTGTGTGATATGTTCTGTGAATAAACAGAATTCATGTTGTATTGCTGAAAGTATGCAGTAAAATATCCAGTGAGTTTTCGAGGTCACACACATCTTTTGCAGCACTATGCATAAATTGTAATATGTGTTAAAATTCACAAATGATGCAGGGGAGGTTTTAAATTTAATTTTTGTAAATGTAGGCAAATTTGTAATCCACTGCTTATTGCCAGTGATAACATCTTTGTATAAAATTAAGCTATTATGACAAAATAGTTCACGAGTGATTGGCTGGATGTCAGTTCCAGTAAGCACAGTATTTCAGTAAGTGTCCACACTGCCATCACCCAGTGTGTTGACTGTTAGTACGGAATTAAACAAATGGTTCAACACTGCTATGGCAACTTTGATCCACACTGTCCCTTTCACACTAACCTAGACCTTCAGCTTTGCTACAGATCAATTTAATAAATTTAAGCATATTCTTAATGCACTGGCAGTGGTTGTATGTTTGCTTAAAGGCAGATTTAATCTGAACTGATACATTTCCTTTAAGTGTCATCTTTAATCTACAATGCAAGAATGAAGATGACATTGTAATGAATATCAGCAATGTAATTTCAAAATATAGCAGGGTCAGGTAATGCATTATTACATTCTATACTTGAAAAGTGGGCAATAACTAGACTTGAAGACAATAGATGCTTTTCATATGTTGTGCTACAGGAGAATGCTGAAGATTTTTATAGGGAGATCCGAGAGCTAATTATGAGTAAGTGGTTAAAATTTAATCCACAATTTGACTAAAAGAGGTTTGGGATAAAAAAGTAGAGAGAGACAAAGGATTGACTTCAGTAAGCAGGGGCAACTGCAGTAGCTGCAGAAATGGACTACTGGGGAGAGCTGCGTCAAACAAGGTTTAAGACTGATCACAACAACAAAACAGTGCATTGAATAGAAATTGTAATTTCAGTATTAACAGTAAATGTTTTCTGGAACTGAAAAATAATTACAGGTCTAGTGAACAATACGAACTATAAGTGTAGTTTTTTCAAGTGTATCATATGTTACATAGGTGGTACCTTGGAGTTGTGTTTGTGTGTTCCTATTCTAGAGTGTGTTTGTCTGTTTTGTTGATGTCACTAGTTGAGTGGTGGCTTGAACTGTCTTTTTGCTATGCCAGCATAGGGCTAGTGGAGATGCTGGTCACTTAAGGAAAGCAGTGATGTGGATTGAGTTCTATACTACACCTGTAGCAGTTATATAGTTATAGCACAGCCTAAGGCCTGTGTTAAATAGAAAGGTGATAGTCTAATTGTGGTTTGTAAATGCCAATGAATGTTTTTATAACAATATTTTTCCATAGTTACCTTTGTGCAACTGATGAAAACCCTTGTTTTCCTACTGTAGTCCAGTATTTTCAGATTTTTAATATGTCTACAGGTGTTAACCGCACTCAAAACTTTTCTTCTGTAGATCCTGATAGTTCTTCAGTTTTTATTTTTCTAATATTTGCATATTGTTGGTGAAGTCATCCATTGATAATTTCTTAGGGCTTGTATTGCTGCTGTGTTAATGATAATCGGTCTACCAGTGCTCAGTCAAGATATCTAATTGTTACCTTGAAAGAAGTTTGAAGAGAGATTTACTGTGAACATTGATTTAAGAAGTTAGTTTCATATAATAATGTCTTGCAGTAGCACTTCTCTCTGAATATGTAAACTAAGCCTCAATAAGATCAGTAACAGAAAATTCTGTAGTATACATTAATTTATTTTTCTGATACTGTATACATGCACCCTGATATATTCCAGAGTGTATATATTTGATGGTAGCAAACTTATGGCAAAAGTAAGAGGTTGTACGTTCAGTATTGATGTTCTTTTTGTAAATATCTCTTCTACATACATCAGTTCATGACAAATGACATTTGTAGAATTGTGAGGATGTTACACAAATATTAAGGAATTTTTGTTGTAAACAACGTAACTTGAAGTTTGGATCAAACTTTTGGTTGCATTGTAAAAGACTTGTTGCTTCCTTTGCCTCTCTCTTCTTGAATGTTTCCACAGACTGGTGACAGTACAAATGTAAGAACATGCTCCATAAATTGGCTTTGCAAAAAAATGTCGGCAGATTAGCTGTATATGTTGACAACATAGCAGACAGTCTGCATTGAGTCGAGCTAGACTTTACATTCATTATAAGTCTGGCCTAAGAATAACAGTGTAGAGAACTATGTTGTCCAGCTTTCAACCTTTTCGCCTTGATTTTATTTCACTTCTCTTCTTTGTATTTAACTTCTATTAGTTTTTCTGAAAATTCGAGGATTATCTTGCCCATTTTCATTCTTTAAATGGTAATGCATCTACTATAGATAGTGCATTGTGAGCAAGTTGAATAATTTGTGATACTATAAAACATGTAATTTCTGTGATAATAATCTTATGCCACTCCCATTTGGAATAACCACATAAACCAAGATACACATGACATTTATCTTTTGCACTACTTCCATTGTGTAAGAATACCTGTTTTTCAGTAACTCAGTGCTGTATTAAAGAAACAACCTTGGCTGTTTCATCACTCAGAAATTAATTGTAGAATAGTTCTGTAGTGACGAAGATGTTGAAAATAATGTTGTGATTCTCATAATGTTAATTTCATTCTAATTGAAATATGACAAATCAGTTTTCCATCAACCAGAATTACTGTCACACAAAAGAACATATACCGAGAACTGGCAATAAAATGATAGTTGTGACATTTATTAATCTTGACAGTTACTTCAATTTGACTTCAAAGATGTGAAAGTTCTTAACAGTGTGTGGAGATTATGACTGTTTAACTGTACTCATTTTGCTTTGTTTTGCTCTTACCACAGGTCCAGGTATACCACTCCAGTGTGGAAATAAAGGAAGAATGGCAGGAGACTGGGAATCAAGAGGTAATTCTAGTATTTTTTTGATTGAGTAGAATCTTCACAGTTGTGGGGAATGTAATGGAAGAGGTAAGCAATATAGCTATGTATTAGTGTCAAAGTTTGTTCAGTAATGCTTGTAATGATGACTGACACAATATCATCATTTGCCCACTTGCGTCAAATATGGCATTGAAGACTAAATATAGTATTTTTTAGGCATTGCTCTATATGGATTGAAGGATTGTCTTCGTACAGGAACAGTAGTTTTAGTATATACATTAGTAGAATTATTATCTTGTACAAGGGCATGCTGAAAAGTAATGCCTCCACATTTTTATGTAAGTAGTGTCAACACTTTTCAAATAAACAAGCTTTGTTAACTTTTACATCTTGTATGTTTGACTTTGTTGACAGAACCACAACCTCACCTCTGCTCTCACTGCTTCAGTCACTATCTAATCGAAGTCCATGAAGGTATTGTTTAGATTAGGAAACAAATGAAATTGGATGGGTCAAGTCGGGACTGTATGGAGGATCATCGATTACAGTGAACCCAAGCTGCCAGATTGTTGCAGATGTTGCAGCGCTAATGTGTAGTCGGGCATTGTCATGCTGAAGGAAAGGGTGCGGCATGTATGAACACTCTTTGAATTCAAAACCTGATCACAGTACACTGCTCCTCATGCACCAACACAGTTAAGTAACACATGTTCATGTTATGTGCTATAATCCAGAGCCCTCTAGCAGCAGATGGTTTGAATTTGGGTCAGTGGAGCGACAAAGCCAATTGAGGTATTTCATATTGTGCACATTACTCAGTCGAGTAACATGTATGACATGTAGTACCTCAACTGATACTGAGAACAGAATAAAAAAAAAATTGAGGCATTACTTTTAGAACACCCATGTATATACAAACAAAAATAAGATGTATGTGTGATTGTGTTGATGTATGTATAAAGTGATGCATGATAGTTGCTGCAAAGCCCTGTACTTGATCAGTCATTTCCTACCTATTTGACCAGTTGTTTTGATGAGTAAACTAACCACAGATATTTCTTTGATTGAATCAGTTGTCATTCTCATGGGAGGTGTGCTTAGTGGGCAGAGCATGAATGAGAATTCATTATATCCTGTGAAAATGATGATGAAGTATGATTCAAGATATGAATGCTTTTCCTTGAAAATACTCCAGAATATCAGGAAACCCAAAGTGAATGTTGACACTTCCCAACACACTTCTGATTCATATCACCAACTGAATCAACATGATACTATATAATATCCACATGTGCAACAATCTGGCAGTTTTTGTATTTTCCGCCTAAGTATAATCTATTATTAAAATTAAGCTCCATAATAGGCTTCTGTCCTTTGTTCTCTCTTCTATATTTCCATAAACCCTTACAATGTCATATACTTCAATTTGTTTCATTATCCTTGTTATCAAGGTATTTACCCAAGCTGCATATCGACTCTGTTTGCCTTGATTAAATTTTCTTCACTCTTTTTCATTTCTGTTTTCCTTCATTAAATATTTTTTACTCTTTTCATTTCTACATTTTTTCTATGTGGAAAATCTAAAGGAAGATGGACAGATGGAGCAAACTCCATCCTGCAGAATGTGAGGTGTTAACAACTGCAGGGCCTCATTCAGTTGGTCCCTACATCCAGTGTTCTCTGGATCACACACAGTTTACATTATAGTGCATTTAAAATTAGTTGCAACTTCTGAAGTTTGGCTCAGATCGACCAGCCAGCGCAGCTGACTGGTTATGTGCCAAGCATTCCTGACGTTTTCTTCGCCTACAGCAATCTTCCATGCTGGCAACTATGCTTCCCTCCACTCACTTTGTACTGAACTGTCAAAAGTCTCAACTAGTTTTAAATACGTTATAAACAATCTTTCCTTTCGTGCATTGCATATTAGGCCTTTGCTCTTCCTTGGCCCTTCCAGGCTTCGTCAACCTATTGGTTGTGCATTTGCGCTACTTAATAGTGATGTTGCTATTGGCTGACTACATCGTGTATCCTGTGCTCTGAATATCTGGTGTCATCGGGTGGTGAGATAACTGACTGGCTTACAAAATTGCGTCACAATTTTAGTGCTTCAGAAACTAACATGCTGTTTTGGGTTGAATTCGAATTTATACTTTTGTAATTACAAAATGTGAAAATGCAGTGTACATGTTGCTGCACATCAAAGATATTTCTGAGAGCGCGTTTTTTTTTCTTTCTTTTAAAATTTTCTCTGGGTTTTGCTGTCTAAGGTGCTGTGAAGAAGTGGTGCTGGTGTCTAAAACCTTAACCATTGAAAGGATTGGTGTGTTTCACAGTCCCGTGGGATTTATCATGGTGAAAGTGTATGTTCGCCCTGGGAAGAGTGTATTTTTAACCAGGATTTTTTTTCCTTCTCTGCATATACACCCTGTTATAAGACAGAGTTTATCTGTGCCCATGCTATGGACACTCTGTTGTGATTACTCAACCATGAACGTACCGTTATGTCCGTTGCACTGCTTTCAGTCTGTTCAGAAATGTGCAACTGTCTCCTTTGCATGTCTTCATTTCCTCCAATTTATCCATTTGAAAAACTGTGTCAGCATAGCTCCAGAGTGAGGATTTGAGCTCAGGAGAATGATAATTCTCGTTCCTGGCACAGGATTTTCTTGTAAAAAAAGTATTGTATTGCAATCATGTATCGTTAATGTCAGGGTGTTGTAGCTGCCCTGTCTCGTTATTAATCACTACATGCAGAGTCCTTCATTAGATAGTTGCATGATGAGAAAGTTCTCATCACTACTTTTCTGTCCTAATGTACGGATATCACTTGCACTGGTGGTAATGCAGAATTGGTGGAACAGGAGGTTCTGGTTGTCACTGATGGTAGGATTTTGACAAAGTAAACAACTAACAGTAACTGAAGTGTAGATGATAGAAAAAATTGCCATGAGCATACATAAACAGTCGATGCAGCAGTCCAAATCATGAAGTGTAATGGAGGTAAGATCAGAAACTTAGGACCTCTGCCTGCCTTTTGCAGGCAAGTGTGCTACCAAAAATGCACTTGCCTGTGAAAGGGAAAGGTCTTACTTCTGAGTACGAGTCCTGCACACAGTGTTAATCTGCCAGGGAGTTTCAAATTGATGCACATTCTGCTTCAAAAGGAAAATTTATTGTATTTGTATGATTGTTGCTTTTTCAGCAATGTAATTTTTTATGAGAGGTGCAGTTGAAGACAAATCCCTCTTAATAGTCATACAGTAGTTACAGAAGTTTATGCGCAAGCTTTAAGTGGGTAATTAGTTTCCTTTTTCAGTTACTTCAAGATCCATTAAGAATTGAAGATCCATGTTATGGCATAAAGGAAGAGCCAGGACTAAAACTGAATGAGAGACTCTCTGAGCATAATGTAAGTTTTCAAATCAGTGTTGTTTTATGCTTGAGTTACAGCAAGACAATCATGAATGTAATGGCTGCATATAGTTAAAAGATCATAGATGGAGAGCCATTCTAACCTATGATACAGTAATCTGTAGTATTTGTGTAAAATTTCCATGACTCTGGTTATCCTTGTGTTGTACGTGTTAGCTGTTGTTGTAATTGTTGTGGTTGCATGTCCAAACATTGGTTTGAATGCAGCTCTCCAGGCTACTCTGCCCTGTGTAACCCTGTTCATCTTTGAAGAACTGATGCAACTTACACCCTTCTGAATTTGCTTACTGTATTTATTTCTTAGTCTCCCGTTGATTTTTAGCACCACCACCCCCGCCCCCCCATGCCTCCACCCCCTGTGTGCACATTTCCCTCCTGTTCTAAGATGGTGATCCCTTGATGTCTCAGAATGCACCCTGTCAACCAATCCCTATTTTAGTCAAGTTGTCCTGCAAATTTCTTTTCTCCCCAATACCAGTCAGTACCAGTTCATTAGTTATGTGATCTACCAATCTAATCCTCAGCATTCTTCCATAGTACCACATTTCAAATGCTTCTATTCTCTTCTTGTCTAAACTGTTTATCCTCCCTCTTTCACTTCCATATGTGGCTACACTCCAGACAAATACCTTCAGAAAAGAGTTTCTGGCACTTGAGTCTGTATTCAATGTTAACAAATTTCTCTTCTTCAGAAACACTTTTGTTGTTTTTGTCAGTCTATATTTTATATCTCTCTACTTCTACACCTATCAGTTATTTTGCTACCAAAGTAGCGAAATTCATCTACTACTGTAAGTATACTGTTTCCTAATTTAACTCCCTCTAACCTTTGACCAGTGCAGCACAGCATTATTTGGATATACACTGGTAAGGCAACACTATAGCTACTGCCCACCATGAGAGTGAATGCACTGTGCTGTGTACACAGGGCTGTGGGGGTATTATTATGCTAAAGGAAACATATACCTGGGCTTCCATTGAACCTCTAGTAGTAACCAAATACACTGTGATTACTGTGGATTGTGTCAATATGGTTCCATTGATGCTTTGTCTTTCATAGTGGTAATGCAGATTTCCAGGTAGGTTACTATCCATTTCAAAAGGCCAGAATGATACTGCAGTGGTTTGAATAGTATTGCAATGAATGAACATCCATGGTGTGGCAACCAAATTCAACTGATGTGCATCCATGGAACACATTCCAACCCTGAACTCAGAAACCAACAGCCCATAATTCATGGGATTTGCAGGAGTTAAATTCTAGGCAGATCTAGTGCCATATACCTCGAGAAACCTACCAAGAAATGGTCAAATCTATGCTATGCAGAAACACTGCTGTACTGTATTGCAGATATGGATCAACACACTTTCAGCCAGATGAGTTGATGTATTTGCTCAACAGCATGTGATACTATAATATCTGGTCAGAAAATTAACTTTATTAAATTACTCTTTGAATAAGATACGATAATCAATGAAAAGTATGATGATCTTCATACTGAAATATTGAGAGCTATGTTGTATGCACATAATGAGAGGTTTTTTTTTCTCAGTATCTGGAAGACTCATTTTTAGCCTCGGGGTCCACTGATTCTATCAAGGAGGATCCAGTACTAACTTTAGGAGCAGAAGAAACTGAGAATTTCATAAGTATTTACATCTTACAGATGGATTGCATGTGAAGTGAAAATATGTCATTTGGTAACTGTGGAGTACAAAGGATGCATTACAGTGAATTTAGCATAGTTTGTAACTCTTAGTAGTTTTGTAGTATTGTGTTATTCCACTTGAATTATTGTCAGTATTTTGCTGAGTGCTCTGAGTAGAATTTCAACAGAGCTGTAACAATATATGTAGTCATAATTTCACTGTCACAGGTTGATATCAGTTACACTAAGATCATGATAATCCAGCAGATCCAGTAGTCCAACATGTGCCAGATATTTTCCCGTATTCTTTGATCATTTGCATGCCTTCGAGAAACATTGAAACCTTTTGGTGTGACATCTTTTCAGCAACAATTGTTTGCCTAACAGATTGATTATATTCTCATCAAGATATGCTAGTTATAATATTGGCTTTGTGCTACTGTCAGTGATTCTTCATTCACTAAACCTAAGTTTACAGTACTTATTTTTGCATCAGTGCTTTGGTATTTTAATTATTTAATGAAGTCGTAATGCTGTGTTAGTATTCAGATACTTCTATGACTGTCAGACTACACCACAGTAAAATGTTTGTATGTACAGTGAACATGTTTTCCAAATAGAGCAAAAGTGAACCTAAAGCAGCAAAACACAAACATGTGATTTTGACAAGCCACAAAAAACTGGACAACATAAGCAGTTTGGAAAAGAGTGAGAACCAAAACAGTATTATGAGTGAACTATGGTCTAAAATGATTGAAGAAACTGAGATGGAAAGCAATGCAAATGATGATGCGATTACAGCTGATGGTTCTGAAATTGTACAAATGATAAATTCTGCATCTACCAATGAACTGAGGGCTTTTTCAAGTGAAATTAAAATGGGTCAACATAGGCAGAAATTCGGTTACTGAAGGAGAGCTGAATGATATGACATTATAAAAGTGTTCTGAAGTCACAGCAGGTGCCTGAAGCTGACAGTGATAAAGGAAAAAGGCCTGCAACTAACACCTCTTAGGTTGAGGCTGTAGAAGCCTTAGACACTTAAGTGAAATTCGCTAATAGAAGACAATAATACAGTGCTTCTGAAGTTGTGAATCTGAACATCACGCAAAGTAATTGTTGTCAGAAAAGGGCTCAATCAAAAACAAGTTGGAATTTCTGTAATGTTCAGGGTGCTCAGGAGATAATTTCAGTTAAACTGTCAGCGGTAGACACCAGTCTGGCATATTCCACACCCGTGAGGGCATCAAATATCTGTACTATTTCTAAGACAGTGATTCCAATTAAACTGCACTAAATTCTTGACAATAATCTTTATTAATTAGCTTCATCTTGATATCCTCAAACCAATTGTTCTTATTGTATTTTGTAACTAGCGTACAAAACATGATTTATGTGCTGTATATCGAACTTCTCAAAAACTTTGAGCCTTAAACTGTTGTAATAAAGCAATATACTATTTGATTTTTAATTCAATTTTATTTTTATAGAAAAGTAGTTCTTTTCCTGACACAGGCTGTGGCCGAAAGCTTAAGTGTAAATGTATTTTAATTTTGCCTCATTGGCAACAAGGCATGTTATCTTTACATTAGTAGCAGTCTTCTATGCACTTCAGTAACTTTGATTAATGTGTTGGAGGCAAATACATTGGACTGTTACCTTGTCAGTGAGTCTCTGTATTTGTGAGTTTGTGGCAAAGAAATTTCCAAGGGGGGGGGGGGATTATTAAATAAGCTAAGATGTACACAGACTCGGCACAGTGAACTGGGGAAATAGTGACTGTCCTATAAATTTTTTATTATATACTTTAGCCTCATGTCACACACATTGTATCATTAACGGTTTTAATTTATGACCAAGCTGTTATCAGATGAACTGTGCAAAAAATAAAGAAACACAGAGGTAGTAAACTACTATAGTGTGTTTAAAAGAAGTTGCGACATTTGACAATTTAGTGAAGAGCGAGTGTAGGGAATCATAGTTTACAATTGGTAGTGATAACACAATGCCTATCTTAGGTTATGACCAATAGTCAGCTGCCAGGCAAACATTCTTTGACAGTAAAGAAATGACAATACTAAACAGAGCAGTTATATCAATGAATGTTTAATACCTACTCACAGTTATAGATTAAGTTGAGTGACCCCAAGGGAAGAATCATTGCTGTCTTCCTCAGAACTAGAACTGGCACTGGAGCTGACTGGAATGACTCTGTTCCATCTGTTCTTCCAGCAGTCCTTCATAAATCGATGTCTCCTGAATTTCCTCCTTGGAATAGCTGACAATTCAGGATCAATCCTGTGGGGTGAAGTGTGCAATGGCCTCTTTTTTCAGCATTTCAACCTTAATGAGCGTAAACTTCTTGGTGTAACTTGCCACATTACCTCTCACCTGGGCCCATATATGATGAGCTGGATTCAAATGAGCATGATGCAGAGGAAGCCTTGATTACACTATGCTCTTTAGTGTTAACTGATTTGTTGACCTTGCATTGTGGAGGTTTTGGCTTCTACAGCATAAGTTCCATTAACTATTCATGCCAAATTCAATTTTATCTCATGGAATGTTTCTTTGTGCACAGTGCATAAACTCAATTTCCTCCACTTCATTGTTAGTCTTATCCATTACAGCAGAGTGGTATGGTACATTGTCCATTATTACTATCGAATTCAGATGAACATTTCACAGCAGAGCATCTGAAAACCACTCCATAAAAACTGTGGGATTCATTTCCTGATGATAGTTGCCTTGATTCCTGGAACAGCAATAAACAGGTTGGAATGAAGCCATGAGCAGAGCTAGCAAGAAGGATGACAATTCTGCCACTCTTGTCTAACTGTGCTTTGGATGTTCCTTGTGCTGTGTGGTCCAGCCATCCTGTTGTCAATGTGTAACGCACATTAAGCCATGTCTTGTCCAGTCTGTTATGACGACGACGAACAGATTGTCACCAGTGTTGATCGGTGGCCAATGCTAAATAGAAACATATAAATCACAGCAGGTTTATCAGTGACATCGATAAGGAGCTGGCTGCATGGTCTGGGTCTGCATTGACTAAAATAATTTGTAGTCATTGATAAAAAAATAATATATATTGTACTTAACTGGTGGTACAGGATTCTTCATATTCTGTAGGAATATAATTACAAACAGAGATCTATAGAGGCATCACTTATGCTGTACTTGAAATAAGCTCCTTGTTAGAGGTTGCTTCCTATCGGTTGCAGGCTATACTACTCTCATACTTGACGTACTGAGCAAGAGTGGACATGTGCTCACTATAGGCTTGTTACAAGCCGCAGAGCAACGCTAGTCACGACTCGCGGGTCCAGTGTTACTATTACAGGCTGTGGTCGATAACTGCAACCCCTAACAAGTGTGGTATCAAACATTGATCCCACAGAGTCTCTCAGTGTCTTTAAATGAAAGAGACCAAAACCATGCTTGTGAAGACAATTTCCGATAGATGACCTACCATTAAACTTCTGTGCTACTGAAACCGGTTATTCCTTGTGTTAATAATAACCATAAACATGTCAGCACATTGCATACTTGTGGAATGTGTCGATCTTGGTTATCCACTTATCAAAACTGCTTTTCTTGCCCAGAGTTTCTAGTAGAGAATAAATTGGTGTTGCTTCGTCATTTGCATCTTCCTTTTTTTCCTTCTCCTTCCCAATTCTTAGCACCATACACAGGTCAATGTAAAGTGCAGCAGTTGTTCTGTACACCTCTTTTGTAACATCTAAAACCAGATAGGCACTTTTGCACACATGTTCATGATCTTGTCCATAGGTTGAAATTGCCTTTCTAATGCTCAATACCTTCACAGCCAATGAGCGTGTTCTTAGATAACCTCTTAAATTGTGAATTTCGTTTTCAGACATGCTGCACTGTTACATGCAACACAAAACACTTGTTCACAAAGCCTGATCACTGCAGAACACTTCAGTGCCAAAGAATAGCACTTTACCACAAAAGCTGATGAACATAAGTGCATCTAATGTGGGACAGAACATGATACTGTTTATTGAAGGTGTGGAAATGGGCACTTTGCCAACCTTACCATTGATGGTGTGGTAGGTAAAGCTGGCTTGCCACTGGTGATATCTGGGCAACTGCTTCACATCCTGCTGTGAGCCAAACATCAAAAGTCACCATTTATTTGAAATGGTATGGGCTCAACAAGTCATTGGAAGTCCCCTACAGAAATATTGAAACATGCTGTCACATAATTGCAAAAAGTTGCTGATGCAGGATGTCATGCATGAACTGACCTCTTGATTATGTCCCTAAATGTTCAATTGCATTCGTGTTGGATAATATGGGTGGCCAAATTATTTTCTCAGATTGTCCATAATGTTCTTCAAACCAGCTATGAACAATTGTGGTCTGGTGACCTGACATCATTGTAGCCAGATATATCATTTCCTATCAGTGATCATTTCAGTTGGACCAGAGGACCCAGTCCATTCCATGTAAATGCTGCCCACACCATTATGAAGCCACCACCAGCTCACACAGTACCTTGTTGATAACTTGGGTCCATGGTTTTGCAGGGTCTGCACCTCACTCAAACCCTGCCATCAGTTCTTACCAACTAAAATTGGAACTCACCTGACCAGGCTATGGTTTTCTAGTCACCTAGGGTCCAACCAATTTCCTCAGGAGCCCAGGGAGCCACTGCAGGCAATGTTGTGCTTTTGGCAAAGGCACTCACATTGATCGTCTGCTGCCATAGCCCATTAATACCAAATTTTGCTGCTTTGTTGTAACAGATACGTTTGTAGTGCTCACATTGATTTCTGTGGCTATTCCACACAATGTTGCTTGTCTCCTAGCACTGACAGTACACACACACTGCTGCTCTCAGTGATTAAGTGAAGGCCATTGGCCATTGCATTGTCCGTAATGAGAGATAATGCCTGAAATTTGGTATTTTCAGCACACCTTTCACACCATATATCTTGGAATATTGAATTCCCTAATGATTTTAAAAATGGAATGTCCCACACATCTAGCTGCAACTACCAAACCACTTCCCAACCATCAGGAGAAGAATGTCTCATCTACTGTACCAAATGTAAGCAAACATGTAACTGTGGCACAGTTCATGTTTTTATTAATGTGGCTGTTTTACCAAGTGCTCGGACTGATGGACTGACTGCACTGTATGCTGAATTTCATGGGACCTTACGGCAGCAATGGCCTGCATTGCATGGCCCTTCATGCCTTCTGGATTCTTGGTTTTCCTTGTAGGCTTCCTATTTTAATTTTCACCACAGATAAAGACCAGATGCATTAAGGTTGGCAAGACACAGGCCATTTTATATTTCACAAATGATCACTCTAACAATCTAAAAGTATTCTGTTAAGAATATCTGTAATTACTTCTGTAGAATGGATAGTACATTCATTTTGGTGGTACTAAATGGATTGCATTGTGGCCATTTGGCTCTCTTTCCGGTAACTGCAGGGACATATCTCTTATGAACTGCAGAGACTTGCAGCTATTTAGAACACTATCGATGAAACGTGCACAACATACAATTCCTCAAAAGGCTGTACCACACATTGACAGATAAAGGTTGTTTATTCACTTTTGGCCAGCATAGTTTTTAGCTGACCAGTGGGGCATGATGTAAACTTTGATTTGCCTGTGGCTTATAAATAATACTTAATGAAAAAAATCTGTGCTGCTACTTACATTCATTTTCATCTGATTACTCTACTGAAGTTGTCTTCTCCCTTGACAAGTTTTAACCCTCAGCCACACACTTGCTGCATTATTTCTTATTGCCTTTTGATGAGCCTGTCAACTGTTTTCTTCTTGTTGTCAGATAGTGCCAAATTTGATTCAGTAATCACTAGTAATCAAATCTACAGCCTTCTTCTGTAGTAGTATATTTTAAATGCTTCTATTCTCTGTCACTATCCATCATTATTATCATCCATTTTATTATGTATCATCCATGTTTCACATCTGTAGAAGGCTACACTCCAAACTAATGCCTTCAGAAAAGACTGCCTAACAGCTAAATGTTTATTCAGTCTTAACAAAATGTTCCTTTTTCGGAAGTGTATTTCCACGCAGTTGCAAGTCTGCATTTTATAACCTTTCTATTTTGCCCATCATCAGTCAGTTTTCTATTCAAGTAGCAAAACTCGTTTTCTACAGGTAGTCTCTCTCTCTCTCTCTTTCAGCATCACATTCTTTAATTTCACGTCATTCCATCACCCTTGTTTCATTTTTCTAGATACTTATCTTACAAGCTCCTTTCAAGACCCTGTCAGTTCCGTTCAATTTTTCTTCAAGTCTTTATCTGTCTTTGATATGATTACAGTTTTATCAACAAACCTTAGTTTTTATTTCTTCTCCCCCAACGTTAATTCCATTACCAAATCTTTCCTTTGTTTCTTTTACTACTTGCTCAATGTCCAGTTCAAAAAACATGGGGATGAGCTACAACTCGACCACACTCACTTCTCCACTACTGTCTTCCTTTCATGTCCTTTAACTTTTACAGTACCAAACTCATTTCGTAACAACTTGCAGATAAGTTTCGCTCCTCGTGTTTTAGCTGTGCTACCTTCAAACGTTCAAAGAATTTCTTCCAGTCAGCATTATCAAAAGCTCACATTACATCTAAAAGTCCTATAAACAGAGGCAAGCCTTTCTTACCTGCTGAGATAAGTTGTTGTGTCAGTATTTCTTCATGTGTTTCTACATTTCTCCAGAAACCAAAATGAACATCCACAAAGCTGGCTTTTGTAATCCACTACATTCGTGTGTAAATCATTCATGACATTATTTTGCAATCATGACTTCTTAACTGATGGTTCAGTAATATTCACACCTGTCAGCACCTGCTTTCTTTGGAACTGGAATTATCACATTCTTATTAAATTCTGAGAAGATTTTGTTTATTTCATATATCTTACATGCTAAATAGTTTTTTCCTCGTGAATGACTGAATAAATAAAAACACTGGACTTACACTTAGAGAGAAGTGTTTGATATTGAGTCATGTTTTAATTTGGTACATGCCATTAGTGTATTCTCCTCGTCCTCTTAGAGAAAAGTACTTTATGCAATAAATCATTTGAGAGTTTCGTAATGTTGTGAATTTAGTGTGTGCATTTAGTGCATGTTCAATGATAGTAATGAATATCTAACATTATTTCTTTGTTACAGATATTCAGCGATCCCAAATATGATCCTCTGGGAGTAAAGACAGAGGAGGTAAGCTACTGCTATGTTTTAAGGTCTGTTAAGTCTTTCTTTTCTCTGGAACATAACTATCTCTTGTCTAGTTTCTAGCTGTGTGCACTTAGTGGAACCTAAAATTTCAGAGCAGGAGGGTGTAGTATTCATAAAGAGAAACACATTCAGCTTTATGTGCTACACTTTTTTTACAACAGGTGGATACTAGGGGAAACACAAAATTCATACTGTTAATCCATAGTAACTTTCGAGGTATTGGGATGTCTAACTGATTACAGATGAACATGTAGTTTTATTGTATATGATATCTGCAGGAGAAATAAGACACCTTGCTTTTTGGAATGATTAACCCAAGTTCTGCAGTTACATAAGCCTTCACTGTACTCGTAGCATTGTAGTTTGTATTGGAAAATGTTAAAACTTCTTTCAAAAGGAAGGAAATTCCAGCTCACTCACTTTTCAGATTATGGGATAGCACAACTGAGAAGGAAATGAGAAGGACATGTACTTTGTCATCACTCATTTCACCCATATTTATGATACGTGCAAGGCTTGGCCAGAAATAAAAGTGGGTACTCCAGATGTCCAAGCATTTAGAAAGAATAGCATTTTGGTGCAGATCGGGTAAGGCATGAGCCATTTATATTACTGTAGTTTATAGATAGTGGTTGGCACAGTGGAAAGAATACCAAACAGTTATCTGAAGGTTATATGTAAATTGAAGGTTGAGAGGGGTGGAATGGAAAGGAAGGGGGAAGGATCACTGCTGTCAGCTGCATTGGGACATTGTGCGGAATCAGCAGCGACAAGTGAAAACACATACGTCAAAATACGTTTCGCATCACCCCAGTTCCCAGAACTTCTGAAGATAGACATTGACTGTGGGTACTGTATCACAGACAAAAAACCCTTTGACTGTTCAGAAATGTCACTAAACCTGCCCAAAGATGTAAACAACCAGGCATGAGCGGTACCTGTTAGGTGGAAGTGGTCCGACAGCCGATCAGTTCCAGTTATTCCACCAGGAAGGAGGTACAGGGCTCATGTTTTCTGTAGTTCAGCCATGCTTAGACAGTCAATACCACATTTTGATTGTGTCTGCATGGTTACTTTGTGCCAGGAAGGGCTCTCAACAAGGGAAGTGTCCAGGCATCTTGGAATGAACCAAAGCAATGTTGTTCGGACTTAGAGGAGATACAGAGAGATATGAACTGTCAATCACATGCTTCGCTCAGGCCGCCTAAAGACTACTAATGCAATGAAACCCTGACAACAATGCCACTCTGTTGAATAATGCCTTTCGTGCAACTACAGGATGTCTTACTATGACTCAAACTGAGCACAATAGGCTGCATGAAACACAAGTTCATTCCTGACTTCCATGGCAAGGTCCATCTTTGCAACCATGACACCATGCAGCGCAGTACAGATGGGCCCAAGAACATGCCGAATCGACTGCTCAGGATTGGCATCACGTTCTCTTCACCGGTGAGTGTAACGTATGTGTTGTGACTCGCCGATCATTCAAAGTGCCGCCGCGCAATTATGCGCATCCTCTACATCCGGCGCTGTCTGCCAACCATGCAGCAGCCACGCCACCTAAGCGGCCAGCCATGCAGCGGCCGCTAGACTTGGACTCAGTGTTCATTCGAATGTTACCTTGTTCACATGTCTTGCTTAGTCAACTTACTTAGTGACTTATATGTGTTGTGTTGTTTTGAAATATATGTGTTCAACTTGACGTTATAACAATTGGCGACGAGGATGGGATTTTTCCTTTTCATCGTTGACCCACCGGTTTCCATGGCTACTGTCGAGCAACTATTGCAAGGTCTCATTGAACAGCAAACGCTTCTAACATCGGCGATTCGCGATTTCGTCGCGGCATCTAATGCGGGCCGTTTATCGTCGTTGTCTATACCTCCTTTTCCTCCTTACGACGAGACGGCGGAAGATTGGTCTGATTACCAAAAACGTCTTCGACAGCACTTCCTGGCATTTCATGTCACGCACGAACAAACATGTAAGTCTCTGTTCCTTTCGTGGATTTCACCGCAAATGTATCGGTTGTTGTCGCAATTGGCTCCTTTGAAAGATCCTGTGTCTTTGTCCTTTGCTGAAATATGCTCACTTCTGTCTGCATATTTTCAAAAGCAAACGCATGTGGTAGCCTCTTGTGTTGCCTTTTATCGTTGTCAAAAACAACCGCATCAATCCTATCACGCGTGGGCGGCTGAACTTCACGGCCTCAGTCAAAAGTGTCAATTTGTTACTGACGTTCATAAAGGATCCTATGCCGATTCCATGGTACGCGATGCTATTATCCGGTCGGCGCCCGACAAAGAAGTTAGGCAACGTGCCCTTCAATTGGCAAATCCAACTCTAGATGAAGTCCTCTCCATCACGCAGTCTTTTGAAATTTCTCGCACCGCTGGGGCGCAAATAGAGGCTTAGGGTGACGTTGCGGAAATACAACCTCCGTGCGCTGTTGACAACGCGTGCGGCATGTCCCCGCCGGCTGACGTGGCTGCAGTAGGCTCCCACGCGCAGCCTCGGCCTAACCGTGGACAACCCTCTAAGAAACTGCAGCAAAACCCCTGGCAACTTCCTTCATGTCCGCGGTGTTTTACGAAACGTTCACGGGAGGATTGTCCCCAACGTTGGGCTGTGTGTCACAATTGCAAAAAGAAGGGTCATGTGTCTTCCGTTTGCAAATCAGATTGCATCCATGATGTTCATGAACATGACTCTGATTCTGCTTCTGTGTTGTCTGTCAATTGCACTTCTACCCTTTCAGGGAAGTTATTCCTCACTGTCCAAATCCTTGGTAGGGATGTCCGCATGCAGGTGGATACTGGTTCTGCTGCCACTATCATCAATTCTCAGACGTATCTTCAGTTGGGTTCTCCAGTCCTATCACCCGTCACTCGGCAATTATGGACGTATAATAAACAGAAGATTTCTCTCTTGGGACAATTTAATGCTGAGGTATCATACAAATCCGTTGTTCACACTGTTCCCATATTTGTGTCGACCAGAGTAATGCAGAGAATCTTTTTGGTTTCGATGCCTTTCGCGTTTTTGGGTTCTCCATAGATGACTCTGTCAATATCGTCTCTGATGCTATTCCTTATGCTCAATTGGATTCGTTGTCGACGACATTTTCGTCCCTTTTTCCTCCTGGGTTAGGTGGCGCAAATGACTTTGAAGCTCATATCACGCTCAGACCCACTGCTCGGCCTAAGTTTTTTCGGGCACGACCCATTCCTGTGGCCCTTCGCGATCGGGTAAAACGGGAGCTGGATCATCTCACTACTTCAGGGGTGTTGCTTCCTGTCACTTCCAGTGAGTGGTCCTCTCCTGTCGCCGTTGCTAAGCCCAGTGGTGATATTCGTCTCTGTGGCGATTTTAAAGCCACTGTAAATGCGCAATGCCTCATTGACACTTACCGTATGCCCCGACCTGAAGAATTGTTTACTAAACTTGCTGGAGGCCAGTATTTTTCTAAAATTGACCTTTCAGAAGCTTATCATCAACTTCCTCTCGATGCTGCTTCCCGGCAGTTTCTGGTCCTTAACACGCCTTTCAGCCTCTATCAATACCAACGTTTGCCATTCGGGGTTGCCAGCGCCCCTGCTCTCTTTCAGCGATTTTTGGAACAATTATTGCTCCCTGTCCCTGGGTGTATCAATTACATGACGACATTGTTGTCACTGGCTCCACCACTGACGAACATCTTCAGAATCTCCTCACACTTTTTCATGTCTTACAGACCGCCAGTCTTAAGTGTAATCTTCAGAAATCGCAGTTTTTTCAGGCATCTATTACGTACTTGGGGTTCCAACTCTCTTGGGATGGTATTCGTCCACTTCAGCAAACTGTCACGGCGACGCCCTTCCTCGCCCTACATCTGTTAAGGAACTGCAGGCTTTCTTGGGGAAAATAGCATACTATCACAAGTTTTTACCATCTGCTGCTTCGGTGGCTCAGCTGTTGCATCACCTGTTGCATAAAAAATGTGCCTTTTCTCTGGTCCGCGTGATGCGATGCGGCTTTCCAGAAATTGACGACTATGCTGAAACAGGCCCTGTGTCTGGCTACTTATCGACCTGGCCAACATCTTGTTCTTGCCACAGACGCCTCTCAATACGGGGTCAGTGCAGTCCTTGCGCACCATTTTTCTGACGGCTCTGAACAACCCATTGCTTATGCCTCCAAAACACTCACGGATGCCCAACAAATGTATTCTAAAATTGAAAAAGAAGCTTTCGCCATTATTTATGCTCTTCATAAGTTTGGTGTTTTTCTCTATGGATCCAAGTTTCATCTTGTTACGGATCACAAACAACTTGTTTCCTTGTTTCATTCATCATCGTCACTTCCCAACAAGGCTGCACACCGCCTCCAGTGTTGGGCTCTTTACTTGTCTCGTTTCAATTATGAGATTCATTTCCGGCCGATGGCTCAACATGTGAATGCTGATGCACTGTCTCGCCTTCCCATGGGTCCTTATCTGGCATTCGATAGGGACGAACTTTTGTGTTTCCACCTGGATGTTGCCGAGCAGTGGGTTGTGGACGGATTCCCCATCACCGGGGACCTGCTGGCGGCTGCTACGGGTTCTGATCCTACCCTCTCCCGGGTTTTACGCTGTATTCAGAAGGGTTGGCCAGATTGTCCATCCGCTAAGACTTCTGACCCGTTGCGGAACTACTACGCTTTGCGCTACCACCTCATGACTAAGGATGGTGTTATCATCCTTTCCACTGACAATGCTTCGCCACGTGTTGTGGTACCTGCATCTTTGCATGCTTCGGTCTTGCGCCTCCTTCACCAAGAGCACTTGGGTGTCTCTCGCACAAAATCTGTGGCGCGCCGCCATGTGTATTGGCCTGGCATCGACTCTGAAATAGCACACATGGTCGCTGCCTGCTGCCCTTGTGCGTCACAGGCCGCATTCCCCGAAGTCATCTTTGTCACCGTCGCCTTCGCCTGAGACGCCCTGGGAGCGCATTCATGCTGACTTCGCGGGACCTTTTTTTAGGTACTTATTGGCTCCTCGTAATTGACGCCTACTCTAACTTTCCTTTCGTTGTCCGTTGCATGTCGCCTACCACCTTGGCAATCACAAGTGCTCTCGCCTGCATTTTTTCTTTGGAAGGCCTTCCCTCTACTCTTGTTACTGATAATGGTCCACAATTTGCCTCTTCCAAATTTGCGGATTTTTGTGCTTGTCACGGCGTTATGCATGTCACGGCCCCTCCGTTCCATCCACAATTAAACGGTGAGGCTGAACGACTGGTCCGCACATTTAAGGCTCAGATGCGGAAACTCCTGACTTCTTCTGCTGATGATGATGCGCTTCTCCAGTTTCTGGCTTCTTACCGTTTCACCCCCATGGGCGACCACAGCCCAGCTGAGCTCTTACATGGCCCGACAGCCCCGCACGCTACTTCATCTTCTGCAGCCTTCCACCTCACGGCCGCGGGTGCCTTTGCTTGGCCAGTTCACCGCCGCCGATCTAGTCTGGGTACGGCGATATGGCAGGCGACCAAAATGGAGTCCGGGTCGCATCTTACGACACGATGGCCGACGCCCATATGAAATCCATATGGGACACGGGTGTTGCAGTGCATCATTCGGACCAGCTTCGGCCTCGTGTGCCGGCAACGCCTGTTCTGAATGCCGCTACACCACCTTCGGCTCTACCTGACGCTCAGGATCTTGGCATCTCTCATTACTCACAACACAGCCCTCTCACCATCATCTCGGTGCCAGTACAAGAACGGACGCCACCAGGAGATGTTCCCATGCAGGAACCGGATGACCATCTACTGTCGGAGCCGATCTACTCGCCTCCTTCTCCTACGGATGCCGACACATCGCCCATGTCTCCTGTTATATCAACTGGACTTGCCACAATGGGCAGATTGGTGCACGGGGCCATAGCAGATTCGACCCCTACGTCTCCCGTCATCTCGACCTGCTATCATCGGGGACACTTCCGTCTGTACGGGAAGCCTCCTCCTCGAGACTTTACGGCGAGTCAAACAATGCCTATGCACGTTAGCAATCTCCAGGCCACCTCCATCAAGACCAGTGAAAAAATTTCAAAGGGGGGGAAAAGTGTTGTGACTCGCCGATCATTCAAAGTGCCGCCGCACAATTATGCGTGTCCTCTACATGCGGCGCTGTCTGCCAGCCATGCAGCAGCCGTGCAACCTAAGCGGCCAGCCAGGCAGCGGCCGCTAGACTTGGACTCAGTGTTCATTCGAATGTTACCTTGTTCACATGTCTTGCTAAGTCAACTTACTCAGTGACTTATATGTGTTGTGTCGCTTTGAAATATATGTGTTCAACTTGATGTTATAACAGTATGCCTTCAACCAGACAGTCGTCTGAGATGTGTTAGGAGGCAACCCGGTCAGGCTGAACGCCGTAGACACACTGTCAATCAAGTGCAGCAAGGTGGAGGTTCCCCTCTGTTCTGGGGTGTCTTATGTGGGGCTGACATACGCCGCTGGTGGTCATGGAAGCTGCCGTAATGGCTGTACGATACGTGAATGCCATCCTCCGACCGAGAGGGCAACCATATCAACAGCATATTGGAGAGGCATCTGTGCCTCGTCATGCACATCTTGTGATTGACTTCCTTCAGGTAACGACATCACGTGATTAGTGTGTCCAGCATGTTCTCCAGACCTTAACCCTATCGAACATGCCTGGGATAGATTGAAAAGGGCTGTTTATGGACAATGTGACCCACCAACCACTCTGAGGGATCCACTCTGAATTGCCATAGAGGAGTGGGACAATCTGCACCAACAGTGTCTTGTTGAACTTGAGGATAGTATGTTACGACGAATACAGGCATGCGTCAATTCAAGAGGATGCTCTATAAGGAATTAGAGGTACCGGTGTGTACAGCAATCTGGACTACCACCTCTGAATGTCTTGCTGTATGGTGGTACAACATGTAATGCGTGGTTTTCGTGAGTAATAAAACGGTGGAAATGATGTTTATGTTGATCAGTATTCCAATTTCTCTACAGGTTCTGGAACACTCTGAACAGAGGTGATGAAAAACATTTTTTTATGTGTGTATATACCAGACTGTGCTTTGAACTTAGGATCTCCTGTTTGCTATGTAGATGTGGTAATCACTGCGTCATCCGGGTCACAGTGTTATTGCAACTGCATGGATTATCTCGGCTTGCCTCATAGCTGATCCACACTCAAATTTGGCGCCATCTATCCACAGCCCTTGTCTATTTTCTCAATATTCACTTTTCTGAGATTTGCACAGGAGGTCAGACGTATTTGTGGATCCGCTCTGAAGGAGGTGGATTCATTGCCTAGCTAGGCCTATGAAATTATATGAATGTGTGGTGCCTGCTCTTTCGGACATGGACAGGAGCTGTGGATATGTGGCGCTTGCTGGGAGTGTGGATCGACTGTGAGGCAAGGCAATATTGTCCATGCAGTTGCGATAATACTGTGTCCAGGATGGCGCAGTGGTTACCGCACCTACCTAGGAAGTAGGAGATTCTGAGTCTGAATCCCTGTCAGGTATACATTTTCACTTGTCACTGCCGATTGTGTGTAATGTCCAAATGCAGCTGATAGCTGTGATCTGTTTCCTTTCCTTTCCTTTCCTTTCCTTTATTCCCCTCTCCACCTTCAATTTACGTGTAATTTATAACAGCTGTGGATTCTGTATGGTGTCTGTTATTTAAGACATGTCCAAAATAGCAGACACCCCACATTTATATAATTCAAATAATGTTGGGACAAGTCGCTATGAGGATGATTCTTGTAATCATTCAACAATATTGTGAAAGTTGCTGCTCACTATATAGCAGAGATGTGGAGTCACAGTTAGGAACAAAAAAGACTGTCAAAATATAGCTTTCATCCTCTAAGGCCTTCATCGGAATTAAATGACAATCACACACATACACACTGGTGTAAATGCAACTCACACACACATGACTGCAGTGTCAGGCAACTGAGGCAACACTGCAAGCAGCAGCTACAGTGCGTGATGGGAATGGCGACTGGTTGGTGGTGGTGGTGGTGGTGGTGGTGGTGGTGGTGGTGGTGGTGGTGATGGTGGTGGTGGCAACCCCTTATCTCATGGCTCGTACCACAGTAGTAGATGCAAGATATGTCATGTACATCCTCCCACCACCACCTACTCCAGTCCGGTCACAAACACCACTTATTCCATCAAAGGCAGGGCTACCTGTGAAACCAGTCATGCAATCAACAAGCTAAGCTGCAACTACTGTGCTGCATTCTGTGTGGGCATGACAACAAACAAGCTGTGTGTCTGCATGAATAGTCACAACTGTGGCCAAGAAACAAGTGGACCACCCTGTTGATGAGCACACTGCCACACATGACATCCATCATTTCAGTGACTGCTTCACAGCGTGTGCCATATGAATCTTTCCCACCAACACTAACTTTTCTAAATTGTGCAGTTGGGAATATTCCCTGCAATATATCCTATGTTCCCATGACCTCCAGGCCTCAGCCTTCATTAGTCATTGTTCTGTCCCATCCAGCCCATTCTCTGTTCCCATCCAGCACTACACAGACCTCATTCTTCCATCGCATCCAGATTTTTTTCTTCTCTCCTATTCTGATGTTCTCCCCCTTCCCACTTCTCCACTGCACTTCATCTAACCTCCCAACTGCACATACACTATGTGATCAAAAGTGTCTGGACTGGTGCCCTAAATCAGTAATGCTGGAATTTAATATGGTGTTGGCCCAACCTTAACCTTGATGACAGCTTCCACTCTCGCAGGCATATGTTCAATCAGGTGCTGGAAGGTTTCTTGGAGAATGGCAGCTCATTATTCATGGAGTGCTGCACTGATGAGAGCTATCGACATTGGTCGGTGAAGCCTGGCACGAAGTCGGTGTTCCAAAACATCCTAAAGGTGTTTTATAGGATGCAGGCCAGGACTCTGCAGGAATGTTATTGTTATGTAACCACTCCGCCACAGGTTGTGTATTATGCACAGGTGCTCAATCGTGTTGAAACATCAGTTGCCATCCTCAAATGGCTCTTCAACAGTTGGAAGCAAGAAGGTGTTTAAAACATCAATGTAGGTTGTGCTGTAATGGTGGCATGCAAAACAACAGGGGTGCAAGGGCCCCCACCCCCCCCGTGAAAAACATGACCACACCATAACACCACTGCCTCTGAATTTTACTGTTGGCTATACACCCACTGGCAGATGACGTTCACCAGGTAGTCGCCATACCCACACCATGCCATTGGATTGCCACATCGTGTACCATGATTTGCGACCCCACTCAAAATTTTTCTGCTTTTCAATCATCCAATATTTATGCTCTTTACCAAGTGAGACATCGTTTGGGATTTACTGGCATTATGTGTGGCTTATGAGCAGCCGTTCAACCATGAAATCAAAGTTTTCTCACTTCCCGCCTAACTGTCATAGTACTTGCAGTGGTTCCTGATGCAGATTAGAATTCCTGTGTGATGGTTTGGATAGATGTCTGCCTATTACACATTATGACACTCTTCAACTGTTGGCGGTCTCTGTCAGTCAACAGACGAGGTTGACCTGTCGGCATTTGTGCCATACGTGTCCCTTCATGTTTCCACTTCACTATCACATCAGAAACCGTGGACCTAGGGATGTTTAGGAGTGTGGAAATCTCTCATACAGATGTATGACACAAGTGACAACCAATCACCTGACGACATTCGAAGTCTGTGAGTTCTGTGGAGTACCCCATTCTGCTCTCTCACGATGTCTAATGACTTGTGAGGTTGCTGATATGGAGCACCTGGCAGTAGGTGGCAGCAAAATGCATCTAATATGAAAAAGTGTGTTTTTGGGGTGTTCGGATACTTTTGATCACATAGTGTAGCTGCCCTACCCTCTTTGCACCTTGTCCCTGCATGCTCCCCAACAGCACTTCACTGTCCGTCCTCGCTACCCTACTATCCCTCCCCCTCCCTGCACCCACCTCATTATTCCCATCCAGTCGCCACTTCCATCTTGCACAGGTGCTGCTGCTTGCACTATGGCCTCAGTTGCCTCAGACTGCAGTCAAGTGTGTGTTAGTTGCATTTGCATGAGTGTGTATGTGTGTTTGACATCTAGTTTTGACAAAGGCCTTACTGACCGAAAGCCATATTTGTGACAGTCTTTTTGTTGTTACTATGAATAAGAACAATCCACATAGAGACCTAAAATCACTTGCCTTGGGCCAAAAAGGGATCCAATATTCAGGAACACACATTTTCAACAAATTGCCAGCAACCATTAAAAACTTGCTTTCAGATAAAGCACAGTTTAAACAGAGGTTGAAAGAATTTTTGATAGGCAACTCCTTTTACTCTATCAATGAATATCTTAACAGAGACTGTTCAGCCAGCTTTAGTAAAAATGTCTGTTAGATTTCAGTTTTGACAGCACTTTGTAACCACAGTCAAGATTAGGTAAATGTATTGATACTGCATAACAGTGTTTCATTGTGACAGCATGTTAATTCTGTAAATATCAGCTGTTCCACTTTACCACATTGTACACTCCTGGAAATGGAAAAAAGAACACATTGACACCGGTGTGTCAGACCCACCATACTTGCCCCGGACACTGCGAGAGGGCTGCACAAGCAATGATCACACGCACGGCACAGCGGACACACCAGGAACCGCGGTGTTGGCCGTCGAATGGCGCTAGCTGCGCAGCATTTGTGCACCGCCGCCGTCAGTGTCAGCCAGTTTGCCGTGGCATACGGAGCTCCATCGCAGTCTTTAACACCGGTAGCATGCCGCGACAGCGTGGACGTGAACCGTATGTGCAGTTGACGGACTTTGAGCGAGGGCGTATAGTGGGCATGCGGGAGGCCGGGTGGACGTACCGCCGAATTGCTCAACACGTGGGGCGTGAGGTCTCCACAGTACATCGATGTTGTCGCCAGTGGTCGGCGGAAGGTGCACGTGCCCGTCGACCTGGGACCGGACCGCAGCGACGCACGGATGCACGCCAAGATCGTAGGATCGTACGCAGTGCCGTAGGGGACCGCACCGCCACTTCCCAGCAAATTAGGGACACTGTTGCTCCTGGGGTATCGGCGAGGACCATTCGCAACTGTCTCCATGAAGCTGGGCTACGGTCCCGCACACCGTTAGGCCGTCTTCCGCTCACGCCCCAACATCGTGCAGCCCGCCTCCAGTGGTGTCGCGACAGGCGTGAATGGAGGGACGAATGGAGACGTGTCGTCTTCAGCGATGAGAGTCGCTTCTGCCTTGGTGCCAATGATGGTCGTATGCGTGTTTGGCGCCGTGCAGGTGAGCGCCACAATCAGGACTGCATACGACCGAGGCACACAGGGCCAACACCCGACATCATGGTGTGGGGAGCGATCTCCTACACTGGCCGTACACCACTGGTGATCGTCGAGGGGACACTGAATAGTGCACGGTACATCCAAACCGTCATCGAACCCATCGTTCTACCATTCCTAGACCGGCAAGGGAACTTGCTGTTCCAACAGGACAAGGCACGTCCGCATGTATCCCGTGCCACCCAACGTGCTCTAGAAGGTGTAAGTCAACTACCCTGGCCAGCAAGATCTCCGGATCTGTCCCCCATTGAGCATGTTTGGGACTGGATGAAGCGTCGTCTCATGCGGTCTGCACGTCCAGCACGAACGCTGGTCCAACTGAGGCGCCAGGTGGAAATGGCATGGCAAGCCGTTCCACAGGACTACATCCAGCATCTCTACGATCGTCTCCATGGGAGAATAGCAGCCTGCATTGCTGCGAAAGGTGGATATACACTGTACTAGTGCCGACATTGTGCATGCTCTGTTGCCTGTGTCTATGTGCCTGTGGTTCTGTCAGTGTGATCATGTGATGTATCTGACCCCAGGAATGTGTCAATAAAGTTTCCCCTTCCTGGGACAATGAATTCACGGTGTTCTTATTTCAATTTCCAGGAGTGTATTTACGTATTTCAACAATCTCCTGACAAATGATCTGGTTTGTACATATTACATTCAAGTGTTTCATGTTATACTTCAACATGTTCCATGCCCGTGAGAATCATCTCATTTTTTGGGTCTGTGGACTGAAAATTTAATCTAATCTAATCTTTGAGGGAAAACATTTTTATATCCTGCCAACCTATCTGTACAGTTTCTCTTTATGTGATGCAGTCTGATGTTCTGTTCAAATGTTACAGTCATATATATGTAACATTGCACAGTGTGGTCTTGACAAAAAATAGTGGGTAATTACCAGTATCATAAGTACATTAAATTCTTTTTATGCTGCAAATATAGCACTGACCACAAATTCTCTATAATGTACAAAAAATAGTTAGGTGTGGATTATCAAGTGGGTGATGTTACATTATTTAAATTATGTAGCTAATTTATGGGACTAACATTATTTAGTACAGAATACATTGTTAGATTATCTCAGCATGTGCTTTTGGCAGTGCAATCCAAATTTAACTTCCCCACCTACATTTAGTGGAGATCCATCTTATGCTATTGTTTATGCAACGTACTTAATTTCCAATGTATAATAATGAGAATGTTAGGCTAGTGTTTTGTTTAGAGCCACAGTATTCAATTCTGTATACTTAATTTATTCTTTTTTTTTTCAATTTTTCTATTAATGGTCTTCAAATTGTGCAGGGCTCAGCATTTGAGAATGATTGTCTTGATGATTACGATCCATTGAGCATAACAGATGATGCGGTAAGTCATAGATCACGTTTATTTACTTTAACTTAGGATATCATCATAATTTAATAATAACTTTGTGTTACCCCAGAGTTATTTACTTAGTAACATTTCATTAAAATTTAGGGAAGTGATACACGAACTGACAATAACTGAATGTGTCACCATGAAAACGTCAAGTATAATGCTGTTGTGTGCACTGATACATCTGATTTTCCTTTCTTTAAAAAAAAAGGATGTTTTTTTAAAGGCGGTGAAATGCCCAGTTGCTAGTCACTGTGTAAGTAAATAACTAAGTTAACTTTTCCAATGAATATTTCAAAGCAATAGAAAATTTTGATAGAGAAATTGTATAGTGATGTAATACGATTCAGAACTGGATTTTTTTAAGTTTGCTAATGGGCTCCAGAATTGAAGAACAGTGTTACAAAACAACTATGAGCTGTCATGATATGTATTTATTTATTTATAATAAACCAGTTTTGGTCAAGTGACCACCATGTCAATTCCAGTGACAGTAACAGGTTGTAGATAAACTATGTCTCTTTTAGTTTAGGTTGCTGGAATATAATGGAGAGCTGCTATCATACAGATGGTGTAATGCTGATTGCTTCATACACAGGAATAGCTACATGTTAGTTCTGTTTTCCCTAAAGGTGAACTGTGTTACACTAATTTACAAAACAGTGCAATATATCCAAACACCTCTAAAGAGCTCCGTTAATATATGGCATACTTCTTAGCTGAGTTGTGCTGTGTAAAATGACTGTTGCACAGACAAATGCAATCTTGATGTTTTTTTCTTAAAAATGTCTGTTGAAATAGCTAAGTTTTATAATGTCACCTGAATGCCGACAAGTCGTTTTAGACATTAACACCCTCAGTACCAGGCCTACTTTATGTACCTATCCCTAGAAACCAGGCAATTTTTTCAATATTTAGATAATCACTGCATCAGATATTTTTTTTGGATTGTGGCAAATTTGGCACCATTTTGAAGCTGCACTTTTCATCTTTAATGCTGTGCAAAAGAAACTACTTTGGAATGCACAGCTCTAAGGTACAGTTATAGAAATCACATATGTGTTTTAAACAGTTTAGAAAAGTCATATGGATAAGAGAATGCAATTGTCATTTATTTTTAACTAATATTATGGCACTACATAACATATTTCTGTCAGTCTACAATAATTGCATACAAATTTCACACAGAATCATATTGTGTTTTAGTGTGGAAAATTTTGAAGCAAGGTTCCAGGCAGAGTGAAACACCACACTGTTCATATTTGTACCATGTCTCTTTGTGAGAAGCTTTGCCATTCTCTTTCTTACTCCTGGCACTGCACACGTGACACACACGAGCAGCATATTTCTTTGTAGTTGGAGGTATGTGCTGCAAAAAATGTCTCTTTGTCAGTTGACCTACAGTTCCTTCATTCCTTTGTATGACTTAAAGCGTATCATCTTCAACAAGCTGAGCTGCAATCATTGTTATGAATTCTGTTATTGTTAGTTTCTTGTTGTGCACTGCATTGTATAGCCAAAAATCATTTGATACTCCCCTCAGCAGCAGATGGAAACATAATTTTCGCCACCATTTCACTGTTCTGTTCTGTTCTGGAATGGAATGGAATGGATTGTACTGCAGGCACTGGTATCTGATATCCACTCCAATTTTATTCAGATTGTAATCCAGTACCTGAAGTGGTTTCATTACCAGACCCATTTTTCTTAGTATGCATACCAAATGTGGCCTGATGCCTTGTAGACAATATATGCACATCCATCTTACCCTTCCATTTCATTGCTAGTACATTATCTTTACACGGAAAAGACAGTTCGCCCTTTCTCAGCTTATTAGATACTAAATCTTTAGGTACTCCTTTCAGCTCTCTGAGACTGCAGATTTGTTCTGTGGGATAGTGTTTACCTGTGAAGATCTTTGCAAACCTTGGCATACTGGGTGAGGAAGTTATTGTCACTACAGATATGCTGTCCGTTGGTAGCCACACATCAAGGGATGGATTTTTTTGTGTGGAAAGTTCTGCAGTTATTGAAAAGCGGGTACTGGTTGTGGGTGGTGGGTTTAATGTGAACATATGTGTGGATGGAGTTATCAGAGAGAAGGGGGTCAGTGTCTAGGAAGGCGGCATGCTGGATACAGAGGACCAGGTGAAGTTGTTGGGAGAGTAGGTGCTGAAGTTATGAAGGAATGAGAGGAGAGGGTGTCTTGCCTCTGAGCCCAGATCATAAAGATGTTGTCAATAAACTTGAACCTGACTAGGGGTTTGGGGGATATAATAGGTTAGGAAATTTTCCTCTAGATAGTCCATAAACAGGTTGGAATAAGAGGGTGCCATGCTGGGTGCCCACAGCTTTGGTACAGATACATTTGTGTACCTTCCAAACAGAGTAGTCGTGGTTGTGTGTTAGGATAAAATTATTAAAAATTATGAGTAATGAGGTAGTGGATGAGTTGGTGAAGGAAGTGGCTGCTGTCATTGCCATGAGAGGCTAGAATACAGGCTACAAAACCCTTTTCAGTTGGAGTGCAATAAAATGCTACAATGGAGTGTCCACGACTGTTGGCTGCTCCATAGTAGCTGGTTTTGTGTTCCCCCTGAAAGAATTTCAGCCCTCATTTCACCAACACCTCCAACCTTGTCTGAAATTTAGCCTCCCATGTAAAAGATACCACCCACTTTCCTCAGCAACTCTGCGTCATCCACGTTCTTTTGCCTCCTAGATCTGTACTCATCACTCTTGATGCCACTATTGAACACTACCTCTCCCACTGTCCTTCAGTCTTCCAACCCACCTCATTTCTCATAGACCTTATTAATTTATCCTAAAATACAACACTACTACTACTACTACTACTACTACTACTACTCCTCTGAGGAGAAGGTATACCAACAAATCTGCGGCACAGCCATGAGCACCTGCATGGCACCCTCCCTGTTTATGGGCCATCAAGAGGAAACTTTCTACCCTCTGAAAACTGTAAACACTTGGTTTGGTTCAGGTTCACAGACATCGTCTTCATGATCTGGACTCAGGACCAAGACATCCTATCCTTATTCTTTAACAACCTCAACACCTTCTGTCCAATCTGCTTCACCTGGTACTCCTCGACCCAGCATGCTACCTTCCTAGATGCTGACCCCCTACTCCCTGGTGGCTCCATCCACACATCTGTCAACATTAAACCCATCAACCAGCATCAGTACCTGCATTTCAACAGCTGCCAATCCTTCCACACCAAAAAATCCCAACATTACACCATATCTGAAGTGACAGCTACTCCCTTGCTAGTATACTAAGGTCATGCAGAGACCTTCACAGACAGGCACTATCTCCCAGACTCTGTCTGCAAACAGATTTCCCATGCCATATCCCACACAAGTCAACCCTTCCACAACCCCAGTGCTCAACAAAGGTGTGCCACCTTCGTCACCCAATATCACCATGGACTTGAACAACAGAACCACATTCTTCGCCAGGGTTTGATTAACTCTCATTCCACCCTGAAATGAGGGACATTCTAACCAAGATGTTTCTCACTCCCCCTAAAGTGGTGTTCTGTCACCCTCTCAAACTCTACAGCATCTTAGTCCATGCTACTGCCAATTTCAGCCCCTTACCACAGGGATATGATCCCTGTGGAAGACCTAGGTGCAAGACCTGCCCAATCCACCCACACAGCACTTCCTATTGCCGTCCTGTCAGGCTTGTCCAATCCCATCAGAGGCTGGCTACCTGTGATAGCAGTCATGTCATTTACTGCCGCTGTTGCAGTCATTGCACAGCTTTTTATATTGATTGATATGACTACCAGCCAGCTGCCCAGCAGAATGAATGGCTACCACCAAACAGTGACCAAAGAGCAAAGTAATCACCCTGGGGCACGACATGCAATAGAACATAAAATGTCTGATTTTAGTGGTTGCTTAACAACCCAAGCAATCTGGATCCTGTTTTAACTGCGACCAGGATGATCGCGGGGTAACAAGAATGGAAGGCGCGGTGGGACCCGTGGAGTGGTGCGAGAACAACAACACAACTGAAGAGGACGGACATGACCAACGTAGGACGGAACAAATACAAGAAGACCGAACAACAGAGTCACAAGGAAACAGGAAGTAAGCAGTCTAGCGCAAAGCGAGGTGTAAACCGACATAAGCGAGATTAGACTGACTGGCTGAGCGAGTGGCCGGCGTTTAAGTACGCTATCGGGGGCACCGCTATTGGCCACTGGGACCACGTGTTGCACTGTGGCGCCCACACACTAAAAGCGGGCCAGGAGGCGCGCGCCACCACAGCTCAAGGCGCGATGGTGCAGAGACCGCTATGGGTCTTCAACGTCCATGATGTCTGCTGCGGATTCAAATTCCGTGGCGTGCGGTACCATATCCCTCCTCCGTGAAACTTGCGCGTAGGGGTGGAAACGCCCCGGACGGTGCCAAGGTGGGCGGCAGTGGGAAGAGGAACTGGGCGTATCAACTGCTAGCGGCGGGGAGGAAGGGACGTCCGAGGTATCCATAACAGCCGATCCAGGGTCCAGGAGTTACTAAGGCTGCTGCTGAGGAATCTAGGGTGGGAGGGATTGAACTGGTTTGCCTAACCTCACTCAACTGTTTAAAAGTTGTATTACTATCATTTTTAAGCTGTACTATTTGATTAACTAGCTCTGAAAAGCTTCCTCAGTGGAAACCGCTTGTGGTGCTGACTCTGACTTTGTACGATTTCGTGTCATCATTTTACAAACTATTAGTTACACAATCTTACTACACTGAATGAAAAAGATGCTGAAATATTTTCAACAAACTCTTAAAATTATGAGAGAAAATACACTTCTGAATAAAGAAATATTAAGACTGCTACGCAAACCTCTATGCTTTCACACATTAAGCAATATTAACATTTAGTGACTGTCATTCACACCTCGTATTGAGCCAAGGTTTCTTTTTCTCTGATACCAA
Organism: Schistocerca nitens; assembly: GCF_023898315.1. NCBI lineage: Eukaryota > Metazoa > Arthropoda > Insecta > Orthoptera > Acrididae > Schistocerca > Schistocerca nitens. The sequence goes on from NC_064624.1 coordinate 60,495,778, forward strand.
ATGTAATAGTTCTGACACTAAATGTAACTGGGTTTTTTCTTTTGATGCTAGTCAGTTGTCAGGATGAGCATTACTGCAGAGGTCCTTCGATTCTAAAGCATTATGTCAGGGCGAAAATAATAAAGAAATTAATTTTTCTCTCTTAACAACATGTGGGCAGGTTGGGTTCTTCCTTGGCTCGGGTATGAGGTAGAATGAAACAGCATTTTTACATAACTTTTAGTGAAAGTTTTATACAACTCTTTGCTTACTGGATGTTCTGGCTCGGAGAGCGGCAGCAGCGGCGTCTGATTAGGCGTGGCAGTGTGTATCTCGTGTCACCGTCCCGCCTAGTTGACTGGAGATGCGCAACGCGAGGTGGCCCGTTTGATTATTGAGAGCGAAGTCGTGCATCAGAGGGTAATACCTTGGATGTGGCGTCCCAGTGTTTTTCTCTAAGCGGCCGCGTATGTTGTGCGTCGGCCAGCGGAGCGGCGCGGCGGGGGAACGCCAGTGTCCCGGACTCGAAAAACGGACTCCCGCTTGCCAGTCTTCGGCTGTCAGATCTTCATCCCAGCTCACAGGTGCCTGCTGATGTGAGACCATCTCCTTCGCGTCCTCACGAGTCACCTGGGTACGTAAAAATCAGATTTCAAATACCTTTTAACCCCCGTTTTCTGGCGCCGAGGCTGCTGCTTGCTATTCTATTGCAGCGGCGGACTTGGTGCGTCTGTGTACGATGTAGTCTCTTCTTGCATGACAGTCTTCAGCACCGAAACTGACTAAAAACTACTGCTACTCTTTGTCGGGTCCACTGCGTCTCACGTATTAATTCACTTCACTTCACTGGAGGTGAACGACTTCACGGTCATTGCCTCTTCGGTCATGTTGAAAAGCTTCTCGAAGAATCTTCTTAATGTCGGTCATCGACTCTTGGAATATAGGCGGGGGCCTTTGCTCACATGTGACACCTGAGCCGGTCGGGCGATGCCCTGACAGCTGAATCGACAGCGTCTGCTTATGTGGGGAGGGCGATGGCTTCTGAACTTGCTGACTTCACGGTCATTGTCTCTTCTGATCTGCCCGCTGTTTGCCAGTATGTAAATCTCTAAACTATACCAAGTTTTTCGTTTATTTTCTAATTTCTACTTCACTTTGATTTCACTTATTTATTTACTTAAGTACCACTCAACAAAATAAGTGTTGTAGGAAAATTAATTTTGTTCATTAATATTCTTTTCTTTTGGAAGTATAAATTTGCTGCTCTTCAAGCAATGAAGATATCCCCTCTTGCCAACTACGTAAAATCATGTTGTTAGGCAAGTTATTAACAGAAACCTAACTGGTTTCACCATGTGTGGTGACTCCTGAGCAAGCCGATGCCAACTCATGTCAAAAGGGATTTCCTTTTGAGTAATCCGAGGAGCAGACCCCTTGAGTTAGTTTTGAGAGGGTTACAAGCCAATCTAGCTTCAATCCTGCTAGCCAATAGATGATGCTTTTAGTCACTATTTGGTAGAGCCCTCAAGTCTTCACATTTATTTACAACTAGATATATATTTCTTCAGCCAACATATAGTGCATGATGGAGGATACCTTATGCCACCAATGATCATTAACATTGTGTCCCACTTGCAACTGGAATGATGGAGAATTGACTGTCTATATGGCTCCATATAAACCTTCTGAGATATATGTTGGTGGCAATATATCGTTCTACAGTCTGTTCCATATGCTGGTTATCTGAACTTACTCACTAGCAGTTTGCAAGAACATGTTCCTTCCACAGGAACCTAAAAATACTGCCCAGTTCCCATCACACAGGTCCCACTACCTGTGTAGCCACTTCCTGTGTATAGTGGAGCTCTGACCTATTAAGCAGAACCCAGAAACCCACCACCCTATGGTGCAAGTCAAGGAATCTTCAGCCTACATGGATGCAGAACCATCTGGACCCCTGATTCAAGCCATCCACTGGTCTCTGTACCCAAGGACCACAGTCAGTTATGTATACAATGCTACAGATGGCAATCTGTGCCTTCATCTTGGTCTTTACTACTTCAGCTAGCCACTCAAAACCATAGAGAATCTCTTCCAATCCAATGCAACACATCTTTTTAGTTAAAACATGAGCCACTACCTGCACTTGGCAGCAACCTTTGTTTTTCATGATATTTGGACACACCCATTCCCCATCTAGGATAATGCCTTCCAAAATTCCTCCTTATATGTGCACAGTGCACAATGGATTCCTTCCCCTCCTCCGCAGCCATATCCCCTAATGTTGGAACTCCCAACTACCAGTAAACCCCCTCTCTGTGAATGCCCAGACCTTGTGGGCTGAGTGGCTTGCTCTGGAAAAGAGTGCCTTCATCTGGCTCAGGGATTTTGTCAGCCACAAACAGCACCCAGAACTTGTTTGTCGTGCTATCTGTGGTGGAACTCTGATCAGCCCCTCAGAAATTCTTTTGCTGGAGTTACCTACCACTTGACTGTAGGTGATGGGTCACCTCCAGTGCAGGCAGTTCAGAGGAGGGCCACAGTAGTGGACCAATTGGGTGGACGTGTGGGACATAGTAGATGTCTAGTCTTCCATAGTGATGCCCATTGGCAACAGCCTCAAGCTGTTTGACCAAAGCCAACACCACATGGAGCTGTTTGCTAGGAGTCACCAACACACAGTTAATAGTGAGAGACCTGCAGTACCTGTCTGATAAATCATTAATTCACCAAGTGACAGCAACTTAATTACACAGCTGTACAACATGCTTTCAACAGTAGACAGCAACAAAGTGACACATTTACCAATTCAGCCCCTTTCCCACCAACACAATCACATTTATAAACTAAGTACTTCTCAGCCCTGCTTTCAGGCTTGTATTTTACACAATAGCTCACATAATACAAGCAGTGAGTATTGAATTAATAATCTGAAAATAACAACACTATATAGGGTGTCTTTTTCCACCATTTACAAACTCCAGGAATTGATTGATGAGAGGATATAAAAGAGAAAAGATCTTATGTCCAGAAATGCATGATTTCCATGCCAGAGACCATTTATTAAATCATACATTGTTTCATAGATTGTGGTCTAATATGTACTGTACCATCCAGCCACAGTTACTGTATGCATGGTTTCCTACATCATGCCATAGGATCCTCTCCTGCCATAGTAATTGGTAATGTCTCCGATTCACTTCTCTTATCCACTCACCTTGTAGTGGATGTGATACAGCATTGTACACAATCATTCGATATTCGTATTGAGAGCTTGCAAACATGTTTCCTTACAGAAAGGCGAATGGCGACGGCTAGCAGGGTTGTATCAGGAGACCTATCCCCACCAATAACAATCACAGCATTCAATGTTTCCAACAGTGTTTCACTATCTAAGACAGGGTTGCTTCAGGAAGCAGGAAATCATGAAGGACATACCCAAAATATGCAGACACCAGACTTAAAGGAAAATGTAGTTAACACTGTGGAAGGCCATTGCTGTGTTAGTTCCAGACAGTCGGCCTGCCAGTACAGTGTAACCCAGATGACCATGTGGAACATTCTCTATGACAATTGTTGCTACCATTAACTCTTAAGACAACAGGGCTTGCTTGCTAGTGACAGATTTTCCACATCAGGAGCAGTTCCGTCTCTAGTCCCTTCACCAGACAACCAAAATTCTAAGATTTTTCATCCATCCTATTCACAGATGGTCACCTTTATGCTCAGTGGTATCTTCAGCTTTCGTAACGGTCATCTATGGGACAGTATGCAGAGCCCCCGTGGTATGGTGACAATGAATCATCATGATCAATGGAACAAAGGATTATGTGGCTGTATATGATGGTGTTCCAGCCCACTTCACTGTTGATGCCTGGACCCATCACAGTTGTCTCCACTGGTCGATGTATGTGACTGGGGGGGGGGGGGCAGTTGCATGACCTGCTCATTCACCAGATCTCAACCCATACAATTTCTAGTTATCTCAAAAGTATTGTATACACAGAGTCCATTCCAGATGTGGAGACATTGCAGCAACGTATTCATGCTGCCTTTGACACTGTTTAGGTGCAGCTTGCCGAAATGTGAGACAGAACATGCTGCAGCACATACTCACATGCAGTGAGCCACATGGAAACTATTTCAGTACTTATTGCAACTGTGGCAGCTTGGTACAGCACATACTAGGCCGCAGTCTCTGTAACAATGTATGATTAAATAAATGGTCTCTAGCATGGAAACCATGCATTCTGGACATAAGTTCATTAGACCTTCTATGTTCTGTATCGTCTTATCAATCAATCCTTAGTGTTTGCACACAGTGGAATAAATCACCATGTATAAATGCCAGCTGAGTGAGGTTATTTTGTCTACTTACAGAAGAGGACTGCACAGGAAACGCTGGGGAGGTATAGACTGTATGTAAACTGAAAATCGAGTGACAGTTGTAGTGGGGGAAGTTGTTTTCCCTGGAAGAACATTTTAGTTGCTGTACTGGATGACACAGACAATTTCGCCCTCTGCCAGTGTAGAACAGTATAGACATTCACACAGATTTCGTCCATATGTTACTTTTATTACCATTATTAATGAAGTGTTAACACATGTGGAAAAGAGATGAAACACCTTCACGCTTCTCCTCCCCCTCCATCTCCCTCCCTCTCTCCCCCTCCACCTCCCCTATGCCCATGCCATGGGCATAACTTCACAGAGTGTCCTGCTTTTAATTTTTGTAACAGTGCCGTTACGAAAGTGGGTAATTTCCTGCAACTTACTTTCCATTGTGCTTCCACTCAACACATCCACTCTTCACCCTGTTGCATATCCACACACCCCTGGTATATAATTTATCTGATAATACTAGTGTATTGCACTTACATGTGGTACAAGCATTTAATATTTGATTTTAACCCATTCCATTTAAAAAAACAGTAAATATATACCGTTAAAACTATTTTTTAATACTTGCTTTTCCCATCCTCTGCCATAGTATCAATATAAATCCATCCAGGCGATAACAGCGTCACCTGGCAAGGAATGGCTGCTTGTCACACATGCATTGTACATGTAGTATCAGTGAGCATCCTCTCTGTGTAGAAGGGGGAGGGTGTGTGATCTGAGTTTGACTAAGGGCAGATTGTGATAGCCCAGAGGCTCAGCACGAGCATTTCGGAAACTTTATGACTTGTCAGATGTTTGATGAGTGCTGCAATAAAACCAAGGTGAAACAACATCCAGACATCATGGAGCTGGGTGGCCTGCCCTCATTACAGATGTCAGATGTCATAAGCTGGGCAGACTGGTAAGAGGATGGGCAGCAAACTGTGGCAGAACTAACATTAGACTTTAATGCTGGGCAGAGAAAAGGGTGTCTGAACACACAGTGCACAGAACACTGCTGAATGGCCTCTGCAGGCTATTACCCTTGAACATGCCAGTGTTAACATCACATCATCAGCAACTACGACTGAAATGGGCATGTGACCATTGGCACTGAACGTTGGCACAGTGGCAGTGTGTCGCATGGTCTGCTGAACCCCGATACCTTCATCATGCCAGTGGGAGGGTGCAGATCTGTTGTCTTCCATGGGAGCAGTTCCTTGTCTTGAAATCTGTACAATGGGACAGACACAAACTGGTGGCGGCTCCATTATGATCTGGAGATCATTAATGTGGCCATCCATGGATCCAATGGAACTTCGACAGGGCACAGTGATGGCCAAGGGGTATCATACCCTAATAGCAGACCACATACGCCACTTCGTAAGTCATGTTTCGTGACAGCACTGGCATTTTTCAACAAGATAATGCAACATGTTACAAGGCCAGGAGTGTGATGGAGTGGTATGGAGTGGTTAGAGGAACACAGTGGTGAGTTCCAGTTGATGTGCTGGCTCCCTCTCCCCCAACTCGCAAGATCTGAACCCAATTGAATACATCTGGGATGTGATTGAACATAGCTTCAGACCTCATTGGGCCCCCCCTCCCCAAAAAACCTCCCTTCAAAGACCTACCAAGGCTCATCGCTTCCACGCCATGATGCCTTGCTGCTGTTATACATGCCGAAAGTGGACATACTGTCTTTTAGTTATATATCTTTGTGTTGTATATCTTTCTGTTTTTAGTAATAGTATCTAGCTTTGTAAAACAAGAACAGCTAGAATCATTACTGGCTAGCTGGAGGTGGGAAACAGAAATAAAGATAAGTGAATCATCTGAGACGTGTATTACAAAAGACTGATCAAAATTAATTGAACTGATATGACTGGGTGAAATTGGAATGAGGTTCTCCATAAAATTACCAAAAAAAGGCACTTGCGGAAAACACTGATGGGAAGGGACATTGTAATAGGATGTGTATATGAAGACAACAGAGAATATCTTTTGTGGTACTAGTCGGAGCTGTAGAGGGCAAAAACTGTAAGGAATACACATTGGAATATATCCAAGAAGTAGTTAAAGAAGGTGGATATCATTGTTACTATGAGATGAAGAGATTGGCACAGGACCACAAGTCATGACAGGCCACATCAAACCAGTCAGAAGTATCTTCCCCTCCCATGGCCAAAGAATACCAATTTTAATGTTATATATGTCAAACAGGCACTGTAAATGGCGTGTAATTGTGTGCATTTTGTGTGGTGCATAGTGGAGCCAAATGAAGTAGCACAAAGGAGGTGGCTCAGAACTGGTAGATTATGTGTTTTTTGAGAACTACCGGGTGATCAAAAAGTCAGTATAAATTTGAAAACTTAATAAACTACGGAATAATGTAGATAGAGGTAAAAAATGACACACATGCTTGGAATGACATGGGGTTTTATTAGAACAAAAAGAAACAAAGTATTGCTAGACACGTGAAAGATCTCCTGCGCGCGTCGTTTGGTGATGATCGTGTGCTCAGCCGCCACTTTCATCATGCTTGGCCTGCCAGGTCCCCAGACCTCAGTCCATGCGATTATTGGCTTTGGGGTTACCTGAAGTCACAAGTGTATCGTGATCGACTGACATCTCTAGGGATGCTGAAAGACATCATCTGACGCCAATGCCTCACCATAACTCTGGACATGCTTTACAATGCTGTTCACAACATTATTCCTCGACTACAGCTGTTGTTGAGGAATGATGGTGAACATATTGAGCATTTCCTATAAAGATCATCTTTGCTTTGTCTTACTTTGTTATGCTAATTATTGCTATTCTGATCAGATGAAGCACCATCTGTCAGACATTTTTGAGGGTTTGTATTTTTTTGGTTCTAATAAAACCCCATGTCATTCCAAGCATGTGTGTCATTTTGTACCTCTCTATCTACTTTATTCCGTGATTTATGCAGTTTTCAAATTTATACTGACTTTTTGATCATCTGGTGTATGCTATACATCAATCTGCACAGGACTTTGTAAGAACACTGTGACATAATGTTTATTCCAGTATCAAACAACATGACCGTAATGTCTAAATGAGATTTTTGAGCTCAAACATATGCTTCCTGACACCTGTTTAAACAAGTACTGCATTCACAAGCACCTGAACTACAAAACTGTTTTTGCAATCGTCAGATGTTTCTACAATATTGCCTCTGTGTTGTGGGTAACCGTTGAAAAATAGTTCTATTGGTATCACAAATACTCAGACACATGCTATAAAGTGGCATGCACAGTTTAACTGTAGAAGCAATTGGATGTTAGTGGGTAGCAATGTGACCTTTTAATCACATTTATGATGGCATGTTGAAAAGTAATGCCTACAAATTTATGTGAAAACGTATACAGATTTTTGGATAAAATTTCATAAACATTCTACATGTTTATTCTTCATCTCTACATATTTATGTCGCAACAAAGCCACATTGGCAATGAAAACATTTCTCCCAGTGAGTGATCGGTTCATTGATACTGTCGCTGCAGGCTGTTCACTTTGTTGATGGAGCCACAGCCTCACCTCTACTTGCCAACTTTATCATTATAAGACTTAATTCTTCAAAGATGTCTTTAAGTGTTGGCCTATGCAGCCGTCCACTTTGAGCTGAGGTTAGCGGCTCCGTCTGTTTCATTATGAGTGTGGACAACTGAATGTTTGGACATTACTGACGTTGATATAGTGAAAACAATGCACTGCATTCGTTCTTCTGTGGATTCAATTGAAGGCCCATTTTGACATTTACAAACTTGACTAGAACACACTATTTCTCATGCAATGACATAGTTCCATTACACACTGCAATGTTACACACTACAATTCAAAGTTGCATAATAGTAGTGTTGCAAGTTGTCAGTGAAATGGGAATTCGACCATGTAATGTACATGATAAGTAATTCCTCAATTGATATTGAGAACAGAATAAAAATATTCGGCAGCATTACTTATCAATGAGCCTCCATATTACGAGACAATGGGAGAAGTGCTAGGAATTTAACTAACACATTTCTTCAGTGTTTATAGATTTTTCCATCACAGGACAATGGTCACAGACAGAGGTTACACAACAATGTGAGGGAGTGTAGAAATCCAGAAAAGTTAGTGGGTGTACTGAGGAGACAGACAGGGACAAGAGCAAAGGTACAGATATGAGAGAGATGATGACCTGTACATTTAAAATGCGGACTGATTTGGGTCAAGATTCTACTTGTCACCATGAATGCTCAACATAATATTTGACAGATTAATGGAAATAGCAAGGATCCCAACTTGATAGGGCACATGAAATAAGTGAGGTTTGTAGTCCAAAACGCTAAGAAGCCAGATGTGTTGACTCTTCCCTCAGGAGTGGTGCAAAGTGACCCAGTGCATACTGGGAATTTGATTTACAACCCTAGAGAAGTTTTGATGTGTGGGCACAAACTTACAGCTGGATATTAAATGAGGCAGCATTAGTACATTCAAAAATCTGAAACTATGAAAATGATTGTTACTTAATGTAGTGTGTCCAGCAATACTAAAATTTAGGCTTATATTAGTTACAGCCCCAGGGTTGGTTTATAAACAGAGTTCTTAAGTATTGTAAACACAACTGAGAGAAAATCTCATCTCTATCATCTTTGGTCCATTCTGAGACTCTGATGTCTGGACAGAAAGAAAAAACAAAAAGTGTTGGAAATGACATTGTTGGAACAGTGTCATATGCCAGAAAATATTCAAACCAGAGCTGTGAGCATGAGAATGTGTTAGCATTACAAATGCAAACAGGATGAAATAGACAGGGGATTTAATTAAATATTAAGGAAAAGTCGTTCAGTGGATGCAGGAAACAACACTGTAACTGCAGGCAAACGATAGTGAGTAGAAGAGGAAACGTGCTGACTGTCCTAGTTCAGTAGTTCTGCCGTGAGATGTCAGTTGGTCTGCTTGTGACCCACAGAAGTATGTGTTACAATGGAAAAATCAGCAGACTGACTTACATTGTGTATCTTAGATACTATATGGAATACAGAGGGTTTTTTTTTCAAATAAGTTTTCTGCTCCAAAACCCTGTATTAGTGCTTTTGTTGCAAATATCCAGCTAACATATGTGTTTGTCTCACGTAAAACGTCAACGAAAATTCACATTTATGTTCAGCTTCTGCAAGAGACAATGAAAGTTCTACAGGAATGTACTGGCAAGCAAATTGTAACTTGTCCGAGCAGAAGTAGTCTTGCTGATGGGTGACGATTTTCAACTCGGTGACGTAGAGATACCGAAATGATGCTGCTGCTGGGAGAGAAATGCAACCTCTTTTCCATAAGTATTTAGGTATTTCGAAGGTACTATTAGTGGTTACTCTTAGCGCCAGTGTGTTCTTTCAGAACAAAAGCTTTTACTGTATAGATAGAATGCCTCCCCATTTCATTAACTTTTTGTGAGCCTGTGTGTTTTGTGCAAAGCATCACCAAGAGAATATAAGTGTGTCCACTAAGTTATTTATTTATCTAATGAATAATCCTGTTGATTCTGGAGAACTATCTGGTCGATAATTGTAGTTGATTATGCCATCGTTAAAAAGTACATCACTTTTATCACATCAATCACTTTTTATTCAATTTATGACACGAATAGCGTACGAAAATGCCCATATTCTTCCGGTCTTGTCAACTGTGTTTGATGTTGAGCAAGGAACTTTAGTTTTTATGCCAGTAATTCCTAGACACTGCTGGACCTCTTTATTCAGTTGTGTACTGCGCCATAAGAAGTGAATGCAATAAGTGTCATTCTGGCTTGCTCTAGCTGGATAATTACTTGAATCAATATATGCTAGACATCACTGGGGGTGGCATTGTGACTCGAGTATACTAAAATAGGGTGAATACGATTATGCATCAGAGCAACAGATAGCAACACCAGAGCAATGATAGACAAAGTTATTACTACAATTGTCTGAAGTATATACCCATAAATTGACGAAACAAACTTTCAGCAAAGTGTTATTGAAATGTAGCTTTCCTTGTGCTTTACTTCATCAAAAATCAGCATGTCTTTGTTTTCATTTTGCCGTTTCCGAAAATAATTCTTAATTGTTCTACAGCCTCTTGGTTAATTTTACATGAGCAATTGAGATTATTTACTTTTGGAGATGTTTCAGAACGTTGTTGCAACAATGCGTGCCTCAAACCATTTCTATATCCTTTGAGCTTCTAATTTACAAGGGCATGCTATCCAGAGTAAATTCATTATCACATCACATAGTGCATTCTCGTGCTGTTTCTAAATTGGCATTTCTTTAACATGGTGGCAAATATGATTTTCTGTTTTTACGGAGTGTACAGTGATGTAGGACATTCGACTGAGCCATCTTATGGTTTTCATCTGAGACTTGCTTCTGGAAGAGATTGATTTTGGCATTTGCTGTCCTTAATTTATCACTTAATCGGACAATTTCCAGTTTCTGGCACATCAACATTGTTTTCATGTGATTACTACTCCGTTCAGCACTGATCTGCACCCTACATTTTCCTTTAGCAGAAGAAGCACTGGCAGACATTGAAACTGCAGCTTGTTTACTGTCTTCCTTCCACAGCTTCCCTTTAGGGAGTGCTTGACGGACGATTTTCTTTTGTGTAATATTTTCGACAGATATTTCAGTAAACTGGGAAATACACGAGGAACCACTGAGCCGCTCTGGTTTTAAAAGACCGCCCTTGTCTTACAATTTCAACTTATTTACTGACGATAAACATTTGTTGTTCCTCACTGAAATGTGAATCTCACACAAAACAACTCGGAGTCAGATTGTCTTTTCCAGGAATTGCTGTCAACCATTTTGAAAATTTTTGGAGAACTACAAAATATTTACCTTTAGTTTCTCTTCAGCCACATCGGTTCACTGGATCGAAAAACGTGGACATGTTTTGTTCGTTTTCTTCTATAAATACCAGTTACTATAACTCTCAACACCTCTTTATAATCACAGCCCCGGCCGCGGTGGTCTAGCGGTTCTTCAGGAACCGCGCGACTGCTATGGTCGCAGGTTCGAATCCTGCCTCGGGCATGGATGTGTGTGATGTCCTTAGGTTAGTTAGGTTTAAGTAGTTCCTAGGGGACTGATGACCACAGATGTTAAGTCCCATAGTGCTCAGAGCCATTTTTATAATCACAGCCTTCAACTCTTAACCATTCACTCACAAGTCCGTAAACAAACTCTCAAAATAAGTTGAGGCAGAAGCAACAAATGCCATCCGATTACATGTCAGCTTGAGTCTCAAGTGACAGTGCTACTCGTAGTTCTTGGGTATATGAAGATGGTACCTGTTCTTTCAGACATGTCCGAAAGGGCTAACTGGCCATTTGACCATCTTCTTCTATGTGGCTGCACAAACAGGAATTGGCAAAAAGCCGCGAGTAATGAGTTAGTGGGTAGGGGCACTATGAATATAGCGTGGGACAATAGGTTGGGAATGTGGGTCTCGTGGTAGGCATGCCAGAGATAAGTCCCTGCAGTTACACTATCATCTGTGTCCTTGGTGGCACGGATGGATAGAGCATCTGCCATGTATGCAGGAGATCCTAGGTTCAAGTCCTGATCGGGGAACATATTTTCAGCTGTCCCCATTGACATATCAATGCCTGTATGGAGCTAGGGGTATTCATTTCATTGTAGTTCTTGGGCTCGCCGCCTTTCCAATCCTATGTTAATGCACAGGGAGTAAGCACACCCTCCTTCTTCTTGCTACGGGCAAACTGTCAGGTTACCAAAGGAAGGATAGGGCTCAGTAAGCACCGTGAAATACGCTATGTAATGACTGATTATGTGTAAAATTAGTGCAGTATGGCAAAGTGTGAAATTATGGAGATGCATGTTGGCAGAATAGCTGCTCATTAAAATATATTTTTAAAAATTTTTTGTGTATGCGTGATACAAATCTCTGAAAACTTGTATCATATTTATAAAAAAAAAGAAATATTGAGAGCCATGTCATAAGTACAGAAGGCTGTAAGCATTTTTAACTGAGAGTTTTTTTCTTTCTTTTAGTGTCTTGAAGATAACTTGGGAATCTCTCATCCAAATGATTTTATCAAGGAGGATCCTGAACTAAATTTGGAGGTATGTAAAACTTAGAATACTGTAAGCATTTGCATCTCCGATTTATTGCATGTAGGGTGATAAAAATGTATTTGTGTAATTGCTTAATGTAAGGAATGCATTCCTGTGAGACAGGCATAGATTATGAGTTTTCTTGAGCTAAGTGCAATTAATAATTTTACAGTACTGTTGTGCTATTCCACTTATTGTGGATTAGCAACTGTTATTTGATAATTGTTCTGAATAGAATCTGAACAGAATTTGTAACAATGTGTTTAACCATATTTTCAGTGACCCTTCTGAATGTTAAATATTTTGTATACGTTTAAACCACGAGAGTGCAGATCATTTGAAAAATATTCTTCCTTTCAGTAACTTATGATTCATGCATTGCAGAAGAGTGCATTGCACATGATTCATCTTTTCAGTGAATCATTGATATTTGTCAGTTTGAACCAAAAATTTTCAAAGGTGCCAAAGGTATGAAGTGTGATACAATTTGTATGTGATAGATCACCCTTGCTACATTGTTCTTAGAATAGTTACAGTATGGCTACCTCAGTGGTACATGCTGATTTACTTATAGATTTGTCAGTCACAGAAAAACTCTAGGACCTATGCAGATAAATCCATGTATTACCTCACCGTAGAAGTCATAGCAGGTCCAAACTACAGCTTCGATAAGGTCTGCTTGTATGAAGCATAAAATTTAATCCAGTAAAATAAAATGTTGTGGTAATAATTTTGTCCACTTTGTGTAAGAGAAAGCGGATGGTTAGATTCATAAACTTCTCACAGGAAGAAGACATAACTAATATTGGGGAATATAAGGTAGAGTACTGAAAAACCTAATCAGAAGACTTACTATGCAAGACACTGTACAGTGCATGGCGGTGGGTATGTTCCACCACTGTTTGTCATTTCCTTCCCTTTCCCGCTTACAAGCAGAGCGAGGGAAAGGCAACTATCTCTTGCCTCCATAGAAGCCATAATTTCTCTTGTCTTTGTGGTGTCTGTAAAGACCCTCAGGCACATTGATATCTGGTGGTTGTGCAAGCATACCAGTCAAGGAAAAAAATTATCATGCTAGGGACAGTGCATATGGTATATAAAAAAAGAGTGAATCTGGCATAACTGGTTCCTGCATCACATTTTCTCTTCCCAAATTAAGCATTTGTTTGTTAGGCTTCATTCTGTTGTATATGCGTGGTGTAATAATAATTTTCTATGGGGCACAGGCATAGTAGTTTTTGCATATGGTATTCACTTTAGAGAATGTGTTCAATATTGAAATCAATTCATTTAGCAAAAGTGTTCCTTTACTGTCACTGCTCTGATATTTTCCCACATTACGTCAGTTCACAATAAGAGGTAGATCGACACCTTGGACTATTAACTTAGTTGTTGGCATTGTGCTTCATAAAATCTTCCATTAGTAAACGTGCCTCTGCATCATTTCAATGTTGCTGCCTTCGTGCTATTGTGGGGAAAATTAATCTGGAATGCATAAATTTTAATTCCATTTCGTCCACTATCTTTACAATCCCCAATGCACCAGGAAAAAGTAGTTGTCCATGTTTACAAGTTCACCATCCATGACTGTATTATACCCAACAGCAACCTTACATAATTGATCTCCTCCCATTGTTATGTCAAAACTCACAATTTATTATTACACATCTAAACTCTCTTCTAGAATATTACAATCACTAAATCCTATTAATAGTTTTCTGTTTCAGTATACACAAACAGATGATTTCAGAATTAACAAAAGATACTAGATGAAAAAACAGTAAACAGAAAAATAAAGCTCTGTCTATCTCTGACAGTTACGGAGGATACACAAAGTTTGATGCATTATAGGCAAATATTAGTGTACAAATCAGACACACAAACTTTCATTATGTTTCCTTTACAATACACACTGATCAACATTTACATCTGCAGTATGCTTCAAATGCCAGTTCCCTAAATTTTCTCAACATTGACTCAAAAAGAATGTCATCTTCCCTCCAAGGATTCCTGTTTGAGTATCTGAACCATATCCATAACATATGTGTGCTAATGAAAGCTAATAATTGTAAATCTAGAAGCATGCCACTGAATTGCTTCAATGTCTGACTGGTGGGATGTGCCATTGTCAAGCATGCGTATGTTCCAACAAAAAAATTTTGGAAAACAGGAGTTCAAAAGAGAATATACGAAAATGGTGAGATAAAGGTGGGAAAATGAGATCAAAATCACACCCACACACTTTAAACCTGCGAAGAAGCTACCAAAATCGAATTTTCTGAACTCTGCTTTACGTGAGTTTCAGATAGACCATGTTGTTATAACAAGTAAGGATACAAAAATTCTCAGTGTAAGACAAGAGAGGAATTTTTTTAGTCCTTTCAACGTCTCTTGCTTATAAAGATTAGATTTCAACCTGTCAGGAAAGAAACACACATGAATAAATCACTCATCATTAATCCATTTTTCAACAAATTATTCATTCATACACCATGAATTGTAACAAACTTGCAGACATACTGAAAACCATTATGAGATTGTGCTAACCACAAAGGAAGAGAGAACACAGGTAGTGGAACATTGCCTATGATCAAGGTTTAGTAGATGCAGGGGAACAAGCATTGGAAACTTTAAATGGTAACAAACACCAGAAAATGGCAGGAATTCTTAAAAGTATACAAAAGAATGTTCAAGGCTATAAAAAAGTGTAAACTGGGTCACTTGAAACTAACATAAAAATAAGAGGTTTTGTCTATTACTTTCACTCAGTTCTCGACTGTGTACCTCTGAAAGAACAATTAGTTTTGGAAGCAAAACAATTCTGATTGAAAATCATCTGTTGAGGAACTGAAGGAAATCAGTACTTTTCAAAATAACGAGTCATGTGCAGAAGACAGAAACTCATATTAGAAGTATGGAGATATGGATACTGAGCAACAGTAATCTCACACAAGCAACTGGCAGAATTATGTTAAACATTTGTAAAAGTGAAAAAATTACTGAAGAGTGGAAATGTGCATTAATTGATCCTCTTTATAAAAATGAGATAAAACCAGTCTGAATAATTACAGAGAATTTCACTGCATCCAGTTATGTCCAAGATTCCTTAAAAAGCCCTGTGAAGGCAACTGGACGAACAAGTAGGCCTATTAATAGGAGAGTATAAGGCACGATTTTGCAAACGCAATCGTGTAGAGAACAGATATGGGAACCAAAGTCAATTTTGCAAAGATGACGATGTGTAAATACTGTGGCAAGTTATGCCAAGTGTCAGAAAGGCTTATGATTTGACAGAAAAAGACTTGATTCAGTATGTCAGAGGAATTCAAAATTGACAGGAAAACAGTGGCAGTTACCCAATAGACATAAATGGGTACAACACTAGACATTAAACTGATAGGAGAAATTTCAGAATCATTTGAAATGCACAACAGTGTGCAGCCAGAGATCCACGATCCACTCCAACTTAATATAATTCTGAAAAAGTTATGAAGACATATGGGAAGGAGATAAGGGAATCCAAATCGAAATTAAAAAAGAGCAGAGCATTAACATGAGGTGTATGGCTTCTGTAGACACTCTCTATTCTAAGATACTGTATAGAAGCCAAACTTGTCCTGGAGAAGCTTCATAAAATGTCAAAGAAAACTAGTCTACAAATCATCTGTGAGAAAACTCAGTAATGGACAGGAAGCCTACAGATAATCTCTCCATTATAACTTGGTATGAGGAAGTATCACAAGATACATACATTAAATATCCAGGAGAGATCATCCAATCACCAAGACATTTATTTATTTATCCTATTCTGACAAGGGCCATCAGGTCTCTTTTGCATTGGACCAGGGTTTCCCACATACATCATAATTACCTAAGAAACAACAATTTTAATATGACAAATAGTATTGAAATGATATGAGTGTCTGAAGTGGCAATGTAAGTAACACTGACTATGAACTAATAAAGTTAATAATGACAGTACTAGTAGTATTACAGCTGTTGCCACTAATGTGGTGGTGGTAACAGTAGTAATGACAACAATAATAGTGGCAGGAATAAAAAGGATTTATAAATGTACAAGCTATAGTGAGTTCCATGGAAAGCAAATTTAAGAAGCCTTCACCATCTAAGAATTTTGAGAAAACAGGAAGATCTGGGTGGAGCGTAATTATATGCTTCCATGTCAGTTCAAAGAGCAAGTTAAAAACAGCCAAACCTGGGTATTTCAGGACGTTTGTAGAGGACACACAGTGGCGACTTTCTGTTAAGGGATGTGATCTCTATGAACATATTCCGCTTGTCTATCTTCATGATTGTTGGATGTGTGTAAGTACATTATGTGATAAATCAGAGCATGTGTATGCCCCTAATCCACCCAGTTGTCAGTTACATCTGTTGTCTTAAAAAGATGTGGTCTTCTCGATTTACAGAACTTGTGGACATAGTTGGTTGGAGCCACGTCTCTGACGGAAGTATCAGATGTAGGTCCGTGTCTTGAAATATGTGACAGACTTTGTTATGATGAGGTGGCAGAGATCAAACATTTTCGTGTGCAGTATGAAGTTTAGTGCATTTGGCTACAAGGCTCGTGAAGATACTAGATAGTAGTGACTTTAGGCCAGTGAGGTTATGAGAACAAAGCATACCAGAGTGCATTATGGTAGGGGAGCAAGGTTCCTTGAAGTGAAAGTGAGAGATATCTCCAGGAGGAGGGAGGTTTTGTGGCCAAGGCCACCATGCTTTGCACTGGTCAGTGAATGGTCAACTGAAGACAGGAAGAGAAAGTTCCTGAACAGAGCTAGAATAATCTATGCACAACAACTCCGAAAGTAAGATAAATGGAATGACAGAGTGCTGTCTTATTATTGGTCCTAATGATGAGTAACCACAGTAATATGATGATAAATTATTAAAGTAGAAATAAGACTGTAAATTATCATCTGAATCAGAGCCTTGTGAGCATATTGAAGTAATAGTGAATTAATGAATAGTATTGGTATTGGAGTTATGAGAATTGAGCAGAAAATTAGTACTAAAACTAATCCTAGACAAACAGATAATAATAAGAGGGGAAACTGTTGTAAATATAATATTAGTAAAACAAATTGTTTATATGTTGATAAATTATAAAACAAATTGTTTCTTTGCAAAATAAAGACCTGAAAGTAAACACAAAAAATTAGTGGCAATAAGAGTTGACAAATTTTTTAGCTTCTGACGTCCAGACACTCCAGCTCATCTGCATTGCGGACTGATCATTCCTATTTTAGTTCTTCACCATTATCCTGCCATCGTTTGTCCACAAGTTTTACAGCTGAAGTCTTGGGATCACACTGTCCAAAACTTCAGTCTTTCAAAAGTGAGATCCTCGCTTATTGTCAAACCTAACTTCAGGAGTTTCTGGCTCAAAAGCTTGTCAGCTGATATGGAGTCATTATAAACAAAAAATCTATTTTAGAACTACTACTGGAATATCTCTTTGCTTTAGAAAGTACTGCGATTCATGGTCAAACATAAATGACTAAATGATAAGAAGGAAAGAAAAATTCTCAGGAAAATATTTGGACCAGTTTTCTGTGAACGAATTTGGATATGGAGTCCCTTTAGAGAGATTTATAGACAGACAGAAACAATAACCGACAGCTTTAGATAAAGTGGCAAAATTTTGTGGATGCATCACAGGATGACCGTCGACAGGCTCACAAGGCAGATCTTTGAGGTAGCAAGCACTAGCAAAAGCAATTCAAAATTGGTCATAGGTACAGAAGAAGGTGGACTCTCACAAGATAACATAATAAATCGAAAAAGAGTCAAGAAAGACCATGAAACATACTTAAACAGCAACACATGGAAAACAGAAATGGATATAAATATTTGGAAGACCACAAGAGAGACCACACTACGTGATCAAAAGTATCCAGACAGCTGCCTGAAAAATGGCTTAAAAATTCGTGGCGCCCTCCATCAGTAATGCTGGAATTGAATATGGTGTTGGCCCATCCTTATCCATGATGACAGGTTTCATTCTCGCATGCATATGTTCAACAAGGTGCTGGAATGTTTCTTGGGGAATGGCAGCCAATTCTTAACAGGTGTTGCACTGAGGTGAGGTATCGATGTCAGTTGGTGATGCCTGGCATGAAGTCAGCATTCGAAAACATCCCAGAGGTATTCTAAAGGATTCAGGTCAGGTCTCTGTGCAGGCCAGTCCATTACAGGGATGTTATTGTCGTGTAACCACTCCGCCATTGGCCGTGCATTATGAGCAGGTGCTCGATTGTGTTGACAGCTGCAGTTGCCATCCCCAAATTGGTCTTCAACAGTGGGAAGCAAGAAGGGTTTTAAAACATCAATGTAGGCCTGTGTTGTGATAGCGCCACACAAAACAACAAGGGGTGCAAACCCCCTCCATGAAAAACATTGACACCATAACACCAGGACCACCTCCGAATTTTACTGTTGGCACTACATACACTGGCAGATGATGTTCACCAGGTATTTGCCATACCCACATCCTGCCATTAGCTCACCACATCGTGTACTGTGATTCTTCATTCCGCCATTGGCCGTGCATTATGAGCAGGTGCTCGATTGTGTTGACAGCTGCAGTTGCCATCCCCAAATTGGTCTTCAACAGAGGGAAGCAAGAAGGTGCTTAAAACATCAATGTAGGCCTGTGCTGTGATAGCGCCACACAAAACAACAAGGGGTGCAAACCCCCTCCATGAAAAACATTGACACCATAACACCAGGACCACCTCCGAATTTTACTGTTGGCACTACATACACTGGCAGATGATCTTCACCAGGTATTTGCCATACCCACATCCTGCCATTAGGTCACCACATCGTGTACTGTGATTCTTCATTCCACAAAACAATTTTCCACTGTTCAATTGTGCAATGTTTTCGCTCTTTATACCAGGCGAGGCATCGTTTGGAATTTACCTGCGTCATGTGTGGCTTATGAGCAGGTGCTCGACGGTGAAATATAGGTTTTCTCACCTCCCACCTAACAATCATAATACCTGCAGTGAATAAAGATGAAGTCTGGAATTCCTGTATGATGGTCTGTATAGATGTCTGCCTGTTACACATTACAGCCCCCTTCAACTGCCAGCAGTTTCTGTAAGTCAACAAACGAGATCAGCCTGTACTTTTGTGTGCTGTATGTGTCCCTCCACGTTTCCACTTCACTATCACATCAGAAACAGTGGACCTAAGTACGTTTTGTAGTGTGGTAATCTGGCTAAAGTGATACCAAATCACCTGACCAAGTTCGAAGTCTGTGGGTTCCGCAGAGTGCCCCATTCTGCTCTCTCATGATGTCTGATGACTACCGAGTTCACTGATATGGAGTACCTGGCAGTAGGTAACAGCACAATGCACCTCATATGAAAAACTGATATTTTTCGGGGTGTCTGATCAAAAGTATCCACATTGTGTATGTATAGAAATTGGGAAGGATGTAGGAATAGGAAGAAAATTTTAAATTTAGACACTATCTCCTAAAAGTTAATGTATGAAATAGTAATAATGATAATAATGTCATGTGGAAACATCTCCCATAATTATCAGTGTGAGGAGATTAGCAATAGTCATAGGTATCTGATTGTCAGTAGACTTCACAGAAGTAATCTGCAGTAGCAGCTTCTGCTTTTTAATATGCTATGTGTTACAATCTGCAACCCTCTAGACAATATGATTTGTGAAATACAATGTGTAGATCCAAGAATGAGTGAATGAATGAATAACTAACTAACTAACTAACTAACTAACTAACCTTCCCACCCTCTCTCTGACCAGGATATAGGCTACAGTGTGATTTCACACTGAAAGAGAAATTAAATTTATAAATGAAATAAAAAAATTAAGAAATAAATTCAGCACAAGAAAACAGAGTAAGATTACCCTATTTTACTGAAAGGGAAGTGATAGCTGTGGAACCATATCGTGTGTAGGTTCCAAAAAGGTTATATCCTGGACACGAATAAAGATACAAATGTAGGATAACTTAATGTTCAGATGTATAGCTATAAAGCTTTTATTTGCAGGGAACCATTCAATTTATCATGAGTACATCTTCAATATGCATGCATGTGTAATAGGGTACTTTTCACAATTTGGTTTAAGTTCAGTGTTTTCATTCACTTTCGACAAAAGTTCACTATTCCTTCAACTGGACACACAACAATCACTGAGGCAATAGACTTGTTCCATACTTATTGAAACACATTTGGAGTTCTTGTGCTCAAAGTTGTTTTTTTTTTATTTAGTGAACCTTAAGTTACTGCATGGCAAGGCTTTGATGTTCCATGCAGTGAGCCTTCCACAAACCCCGACAAAAAATGACATACTGTGAGATCAGACAAAATTCAAGGTGGGCAGGTGAATGTGAGATGTGTATGCCCCTTATGGTTGATACATAAATAAGGCAGCTTATTTTTTAGAAGTGCTCTTTCATTCAGGTGCCAGTGTGGTGATGCTCCATCCTGGTGAAAAATGATTTTTTTTTCTCTGGATAGTTTCCTTTGCATCTATCTTGAAACCTTTTGTTATTTCTATTTATGTCAAAATTTCATGTGTTGTGAAGTTCCTTGCTGTACTGATTATATTCCTCATTAATAACATGAAAGTGTTGCTTCATTAAATTACATAATTTGAATAACAAATCATGACCACCACCAAGAAATGGTTTCTTTTTCCAATTCACAATACTTTATCCTTGTCTTTGTTATTACTCATTTTCAATGCAGTTATTTTTTAAAAATCAATTATTTCATATAGTTACCTTAATTCAACTTACTGTCTGAGATGACTCAGTCTTTCATGTTACTGTGAAATAGTTTGTTTAATCTGACACGTTTCTCATTCGGCTATCATCTTCGGGTTTGCTGACTGAATTTCTGGATTATCCTTGATGTTAATGGTTTTCTGCTAGGCTCCAGTAACAAACTTGTTTTAGTGCTTGCTGTCTACATTCTGATGGCTTCTTCATATTTATTCATTGTATACTGGCTCTTTATAATTGGCCACCTGAATTTATCTGCAGTTGTATTAATCCCTCCCCTGCTGTGAAATGTATGAAAGCACATTCATTCATTTGGAGAGAACACTGTGTCCTCATGTTGACCATGTTGTTTATTTCATATTTATGATACTACACAAATCTTTGTCATTTATATGAGTATAAAATAAAACCACTTCATGTAATAATTCCTATCGCTTTCATGTCAAGCTGTACTCCCGAATTTCTTCCGTGGATGAAACTGATGTGACATTTAACGACTTTGATGTTCCATGCAGTGAGCTATCTCAAGAGAATGGCATAGTATTGAATGCTGCAGTTGTGAAAAAAATACATTTAAAAGCAGTTCAGATAGATATTTTTTCAGTTCTTTCCTTTGCCAGTTTCATCAATAAAAATCGGACGAGTTTTTACATTTTTCTCCGGTACTTTGCCTAGCTGTATGTGCCTGAGAAGTGAAAGGTATTTCAGGCATTTAAGTTTGAAGTATCAAGTAGGAAATTTGTTTTCCAATAAATCAATGTTTCTATAGTTACTTACACAGCTAAAAACAAAGTGCTGAAATGAAGCGTTAATTTTTACCTATAATTTTCTTCAATAACTGCTACATTTATGTCGTGTCTCTTTGGTAATACTATTTCCAAGTATTGTTTGGAACATTCAGATGTTAGTGGGTGTTAATACAATTTTATTTATTTACTGTTTCATCAGTTTTAAATAACCAGTAATTCTTTGTACTATTTCAGGTGGCAGCCTCAATAAGAAATGCATCTGATAGTTTAAGGTACGTTTTTATTCTTCACTGCAGAATTTTTTGAGCAGTTTAAATTTTTAGTTACTCCATGTGAAAGGAAAACAAACAATAATCCCTAGGGACCAAAATACCATAAGTTATTTTCAAAAAGTTAGGTTTTTGGAGTTATATTTTTTCTATATATTAACCATTTTCAGTATATACATACAGTAGATACTGACTACAGCAACATTATGCATGTTATCAGAGAAAACACTACTATATATACTATTCTGTTATTGCAGAAGATTAAAAAGATGCTTTAAAATATTACAAGGTACATCAGTCCCATTTATAACAGTGGTTTGCAATAACTGCACAAACAGAACAAAAAAGCCATTTATGATTAACTGTCAATCCAAGCTTTCCAATAATGAGAGTAAATGCAAGGTGAAGCATTAATTTTATGTTCTTAAAACATATCAGTTTCTCAGATTCACTCATCACCCAAGAATGTTGTCTACTGCTGGCCCCACGATGCCACATGTCACCTTTTGTTTTATGGGTTTGACTTGGCAGAAGTTGTAAAGAAATACTAGTTTTGTCCACATTGCTGGCGTAAGATACAGCAAAGTTTTCTCTCACTTGGTCAAATTCATGCTTGCCCTTCTTCATAAACTTCATTCATTTCATTGCCTATCACTGAGCATGAAATTAGGCCTCTATTTTGGAACTTATACAGCCAACAAACAAAACAATTGAAGTCTGTTTTGAATGTCTAAATTTTCTGCAGTCTCATTTGTTGTTCACTCAATTATATTTCCACTTATAGGCACATTGGAGGTGCACATATAGCTGAAGCACTGTAAAAGTAAAAGTTCAGCATCTTCATATATAACACTGTGAAGTCACTTCAGTATGCACCTGGAACACAGAGCAGCAGAATTAAGAACATTTCATTTAAGTAGTGTGGATAATGTAGATTTGCTAAGTCTAAACCTTCTTCCAATTGTGCTGTTTTTCAATACACCATATTCTGCTTCCTGCAGAATTTTTAGTTTCACTTGCTTATCTGTGCTTTGTGCTTCCTACTGCATGACAACCCTTTCACTTCTTGGAACTCAGTGTTACTACTACTGGCTCTATTTAAAGAATATAAAAGCACATCTCAACATGGAATTGCACTTGTTGATAGAATCTAGTTTTTCATGCTGTTTGTGTCACATTTGTTTTCCTTGTTGATGATGATTGCTCAACAATATTATGCACAAAGGTCAGCTAGAGAAACATTAGGAAAAAAGAAAAACATTGACAGTTCAGGTTTAATGAAAAATGTAATGATGCTACAGACTAAAACACAGTTTGTAATTCATGCTGAATGAAATTTGTTAACCAGTAAAACATTGTATAATATCATGCGCATCACTGCCAGTACTGATATTCTGCTGGTGTTAACGAAGTGATCAACTTAAGTGAATTCATGTTAAGCATGATGTTTGAAATAAACATGATGGTTCATTATTATTCATAAGTAAAAATATTACAAAGCAGTTATGTTAGTAACACATTCTATAAAACAGCTGGTTTGTGTGTCTGTTCTTTAATAAAAGAGTGTACTTTTATACAAAAGTGCAGGTGAGGTGTCAGCAGCTGTATAGTGCTAACTATTCTAATTGAATATGACATGGAAGTCATACAAATTCAATGTGCTGGGTACAGGCTAATGTCCTACCATGTAGAATAAGTAAGAGGAAAGGGTGAGTGGTTATATATCCAAAACCTGGAGTCAAGTTTCAGCCCCTTCAGATTAATGAATGTTGGGGGTGAACAACTCTTTGACTACTGTGTCAGCAATGTGGATTCGGAAACAAGCTTGTTGTATTCACAGTTTACAGGCCACCATCATGTTCTTAAATTTCATAAAGCAGCTGTAGTCAGCTTTAGTAAGGCCATGAAGACTTAACTGGTGAGTCATCTTTTGTGATTTGTGAGAAGCCACTTACCAAGGGCACCTAGAATCCCCTATGTCTGAATATGGGAAATCTAATACAGTACAATTCCCCAAAAGTGCACAGATTGCAAATTTGGCTGATTTTGGAGCAAAACTGATAGTGATTTATGTGGCCATGACAGTAAAATGAATATTGATCAGTTGTGCTCAGATCATTTGAGGAAACTATTGCCATCACAGAATTAGAGGGAAATTACAGGACAAATATCAGTAGGTACATAAGAGGCACAGTGTGGATGGACAGTTAAACTTTGTGTTAATAATTTTTCCTAGTATTCTTATTCTGTAAACCACCTCAATACTGACTGGAAGTAAGAGCAAGGAATGAGTAACTCCTTGGACTTAATTATCTTGTGCAAGGTAGAGAGATCTCTACCTACTTCAGAAGACAACAAACTGTGATAGTGAAATATTCTGCTATACTGTCTGTAGTGCACAATCAGATATTCCTTTGTGTTAAGTAAAGCTCTTTTTTCCTGTCACAAGATGTTCTCATCCCAAATTGTAGCTATGCCTTTTTGGTGTTTGAACTGTAGTAGCCACTGGACCTGTTGTGTAGTAAGGCTGGACTGATGAGGTTGCAAAATCATTTTTAGGAAAATAATCAATTCTGGACTGACTGCTGTACCTACAATTGAACCAATGTGATGATTCCATTTGGCATCTCCACATATTGCTACACTCAAGAATACATGAGAGTAGTGATAGGATACTATGATTCTCCTTTTTGTGAAATACACTATTTTTAGTCATAATGTTTGAAGCTAGCTGGCAATCCTTGCACGACTTCAAAATTTTATCTAGGTACAAGCTGATACATTCTTTTAAGTTCTTTATAATTGACAGAGCTAGTAATTACATGTGCCTGTACAGTTGTGGATAGTTTTGCCTTTTATCTGTCTTGGCTATGAAACTGAGTCAACAATACTGTTCATTATAGTTTACCTACATTTCTATATTCTTATTTATAATAACTTCTACTGGTGCATTACTCTTCTTTTCTCCGTATTCACCTGACCAGAAATGTTCTTCTTCCTCCCATGCATCACACTAATTCCCACCATATCAAACTTCAACTTATCAATTTCTCATTTCATGTTCTCTGATTCACCTAATCAATCAAGGGACTTCACATTCCACATTCTCACTTGTAGCGATATTGTTTCTTTCACCTGATGATATCGACGAGTGTAGTCCCCTCCCAGAGATCTTGTTGGGAGGCTATATTGCTACTGGAATATTTTACCCAATTGGATGTCATGATCATTAAACTATACAGCCGAGCAGCATGTGGTTATAACAGGTGTAGTTCCCCTTGTTTTAGCTGTTCACAGTACTAACATAGCAAGGTCTTGTTGGCTAATGGTACAAGACCAAATTGTATAATCATCCAAACCATTCTGCATTTACATCTACATAGATACTCTGCAAGCTAGCATATGGTAGGTATGGTGGTGGTTGGTACCTTTACTACTAGAAAGACCTGCCATCCATCTTCATTAACCACATGTTAGTGTGTGGACCCTCCCTAGATATCCTTCCATTGCAGTTTTATGTACTTTATGTGTCTGTTTGTTTTGTTAAGGCATGCATGTCACTTCACTTTGCCAAGATAAATGTTTCATATTGTAAGTGGGTGCCACACAACTGAAACATGTGAAATAATTTAGCTATTACCAAAAAGTCACAAAATTAGGAAATCATGACACTGTGCCGTGGAGATGCTGATAGAATTTTTAATTGTACACTTAATATCATATATTCTCACTACATACTTCAGTAAATTATTGATTATCATAAGTAATTTTTTGGAAGTTACACAGGAATTAGGATTGGCTGGTAGAAATGAGGGAACACATACTTGAGGATAATTATGAATAACTAAAATGGTAAGCTGCAGTTAAGAGATATAATATTAAACCCAAGTTCATAAGGGTTAACAGTATGTGCAACTGCTCATGTAATCAGCTTTGAGATGATGCCGTAAGTCCCAAATATCACAAGCTTTGTTGTACTGTGTCATTTAAGGGACAAGAACTCCATGAGAAATACCAGAAAGCTGCATATGAATCAGGAACATAAGTGCTGCAACAGTTGTACCAACTTGAACCATGACTGTACAGCAATAGACTAGGATACCTGCGTGTCACTCACTTTTGTTATGGGAAGGTTGTTCCAATGAGACATCTTGGTATATTCAGTGTTGGAACTTTCACTAGCAAAGTCTTCAAGAACACATTTGATGGTGACTTGGGGGTTGTGGCAGCTGACGGGGGTGTTATTTGATGTTCTACTCTATCCCAACAGAACAAGATAGAAAATACTTCAAACCTAAAGCCACCACCATTCTCATTGGAAAAAAAAACATAAATGAAATAACAACTGTCAAAGTATCCCATGAATCACAAGTGGACTCAGTCCCTAGATGCAAACATTGATGGTTTTGCGTTGGAACCACCAAGTTCCACAGTGGAAACCCTAAAATTGTCATCTCCCTAATCAATTGTAGTAATGACACAGAAGCTTATCATTGGTTTAATTACTACTATATTGCAATGGAACATTCATAGTTAGATAGCACATCTGAAGTAAATGAAACTTTTTATTTGTAGACAGTCAAAGTATTTCACGTGAATCACTCTGTAAATGTTTCAATACTCCCATGCTGTCAGGGCACAGTATCCGACTGGTTGCCACTGTGGGTAAGGATTGCTGAATGGACAACCTGTGTTTTTGGTGTGTGTGAGGCTAAGTGAGGACTGAGATCAGACACTAGCTGTATGAATTCTTAGGGGAGTTAATCAATGATAACAATAGATTTTGTTTTGATTTGCCAAGATCCTCTTTGCAAGAAGCATTGCTAATATTATCCTAAAATTTTGCCAGCCATTTCATTTGTAGGAGATATTAATGTAAGCAATATGCAGGTGTAATGCCGGCATCTCCTGGTGGGTTGTGAGATGAGCTATGTCTTCTAAATACAAGTGCTAGAATTTACTTCAGCACAGTTATTTGTTTTCTCACAACTAATCTCTAATCCTGCTTAATTATAATTGTAACCTACACACATACGCATGTCAAAAGGAGGTCACTGAGGTGGGTACCACATAGAGCAAACAGGATTGTTTTACCATCTGCTGATATTAAAAAATGCTTACATCTTGCCAGGCTATGATTATTGTGAGGTAGATTCACCACACTGTTGGTGCACTTTCCCTGTTGTGGAAGTAAGTGTCAACCCACAGTATTTACCATCTGCAAAGCTTGGTGATAGTTCCAATGTTGTTCGTCTACAGTGAATATTTAGCACAAAACAGCTGTCTACATCGTTTCTTTTGTGATCTGGGTCAACAAAAATATGAGTAGCAATGAGGAGGATGTATTATTGTTGTGATAGCCCATGAAACTCCTGTATCAGGCAGGAACAAACCTAAACACCAGAGGGGAGAAAAGGAGGTAGCTCAGACAGTGTTGATGTAATGCCACAAGAAACCTAGATATGACTTATTATTTTCAAGTAGTGCTACATAACAGCTGAACTAGTAGGAAAATTTCAGCTTTATGTGAGAAAGCAATTGTGCCTCTTCTACTGAACCCAGGGGAAAATGATACATTGCACAATAATTACTGTAAGGTGGCCCTCACCAACAGTAAGCCAAATGACAAGAAAAATTCTATCAGCATGTGCCATACCTGGTCTGTAGAATCCAAGAAACTGAGCACTCACATCCAGTGTACATTTGAAGGATATTGCTCCATCCTGAGAATGTGAATGGCTGGAATACGCTGCCTTTCCCTAATCAGATAATATGTTGGAAGAGTGTGTAATTGTGGCTGTGTCCTCCTTGTATATGTGTTGATAGGAGTGTTTGGGCAAAGGCAGTGCCTGCCATCTATGTCATCTGTAAGCTTTGAAAGTATCAGGTGTTTCCAGCCACTTTGATAATGGGCACACCAGGCATCTACTCTTATAATATGGCCTATGTGGAAGCAACTCTGTAAGTAATATACCTACATAGGGCATACTGAAAAGGTGTTTTTTTAAAAAAAATTCAGCATACAGTACTGTAGTCAGTGGGATATAATATTCTACATTAACTTAGTGCCTGGAGATTTTAGACAGAAGCCCATTTTACTGAGAGTTTCTCTTAAAGAAAGTTTTCTGGTGTATGGCATTTTTGGCACAGTGTATAACTGTTCTACGCAATGTAGTGATTAACTGCAAAGGTTTTTACTAATCACATAGAAAATAACTTTTACTGTAGTCTGATTAAAACTACTTGATAGCTGATGTGTGTCACTTGCCACTACAATATTACTACATCCACTACCAGGTACATTGCTTGATTATAGGCCACACACAAACACAGCTGATTTTAAGTGACCTATGACTAAAATGTGGCAGATGACAGGTTTTGTAGCATTGAAAAAAACTCTTGTCCTAACCTTATCACAAACTATGTGATCTGCAGTATATCTGAGAACACAGCGATCAACAATCTGCAGCACAATTGAGATCATGATCATTTTGTTCAGAGCTTTTAAGGCTAACCTCTCTGAGCAAACTCAAGACAGAAAAATTTCTTAGTATGTTTCTTTGCACAGCCATCTTCTGCAGCAAAGTTTCAGTTTTTGATGAAAGCAAACTGTAATTTCTCACTGTCATTGGTTACTTGAAACCATATATCCATCAAAAAGCAAAACATTCAAAAGCAGCAATCAGGATAGAATAATAGCACAGAAGTATGTGCATGCTCCTACTCACCCACAGCCATATCCACACTCAAATGACCTCATTGGGAAGCTCAAAGATGTCCATTTTCATTGTGATGGAATGGGGTAGCTGCAGGTGGAATGATTGGACCCAGATATCACACGGATGGGCCATGCACCTACTGCAATTACTTGCTCTCAGAAGATTGTGGTAGGATTTGTTGTACATGATTCGTGCTGATGTCACCATTGATAAATTCGTTTGATTCAGTCAAGGATGTTTTGGAACTCCAGGGGACCAGATATTGAGTTGTTGTAAAGATAATTTTGAATTGGAGGCTGTAACTGCATTGGCATCCTCCCTGCCAGACAGTATGTCAATTAGAAAGGGCTACACGTAATCTGTGCTGCTAACAATACACATGTAATGTTGGAATAATTTGTGTGTGTCATTCACATTTGTTCATCAGTCTGGAAATTTATGTATGTGTTCCTTCATTTATTGACCTGACATTATTTCTTATACAGTACATGTACAGGTGTTGGCCACATGGTTGATGGCCATAGCACGCACCTAGCCAATAAGAAATGTGATGTTGGTGGTAGTTGGTGATCAATTTGGAGTAAAATAAAATGCCATGCTTTATTGGTTTCAGAAATAAATTGATCATTGGTGGTTTTAAGAATTTCTACCGAAAGCCTAAAGAGTCCTCCAAATCAAAGAAAAATCCACATGGAAAGAGTGATTGGTTTTTATTTTAAAATCATAGATTACTCTTATTTTTTGTTTCCCTTTATCTTTTGGTGGATATTTTTATGTCAAAAGCTAGAGGATATTATTTCTAATAAATGTAATAATTTGGTGTAAAAGATTGTAAAACAGTATTTTAAAAATACTGCAAGACTTTTAATAATAGAATCTATTAGAAAATAAGGGAATTTAGTCAGCACTGAATGAGACTGGTTGTTATTGAATTTCCTGTGATCATTTGCTGTATAAAAATGTTTCATATTAGGAAAATTCTATCATTCTGGTAGAATGTCATGACAATTTTAAATCACTTACATTTACTGAATAAGTTATCTGTGGTGGCCATACATTTTTATCTTTTGGTTTATAGGCCCCGATTTTGTGGATGGTGAAATATTGTTTTGTATTGTGTAAATCAACATTTCACACCTCTTTCCTCCTTCCTCAGGTTCATTCAAAGTGCTGGTGACAGCTGTGACATTTCATATCAAGAAACATTACATCAAGGAGTAGTCAATGACAAGCTGGAGATATATGCAGAGAAGTCAACAGATTTCAGTGTGTCTCACAACTATACCAAAATACAGACTTCACAAGAAGACGGCTTATGTGGCACAAGATTAAGTTGTAGCATCAGGGGAAAGGAATTCCATAAGTTTAACTGTAGTTTCTGCCTACAGAGCTTCCCTTCAAAATACAGACTCATAATGCATATCTTCATCCACATTGACGGTGTGCAGGCACCTGCATTTGTGTGTAAGTCATGTGGTGAGGTATTGCCCTCTGATGACTGCTTGAAAGAACATTTGAGAATGATGGAGGGTGACCAAGCATTATCTGCTACCAACAGTGAGAAACTTGAATGCAGTGATGATCATGAAAACAATATCTCCTTCGACTGTGTACAAGAAGGAATTGTGGAACAGACTGCAGAGCCCCCTTCATACAAGGTACCCAGGAAAACCTTCAAAAAATCCTTTAATGACATATGTAACACACATACTGTGAAACAAGCTGAAGAGAAACTCAAAAGATGTAATGACTGTGGAATTTCATGTACAAGCGACCATGCTCATGTCCATACTGTGCTAAGTGCAAACGGACATCACAAATGTGATGTTTGTGGTAAAATGTTTACTCTGTTAGGCAATCTTAAGAAACATCGCCTAGTACACACTGGAGAGAGACCCCACGAATGCAATGTTTGTGGAAAATCGTTTGCTGTAATGAGCTATCTCAAGAAACATGAAATAATACACACTGGACAGAGACCACACAAATGCAATGTTTGTGGAAAATCGTTTGCTGTAATGAGCTATCTCAAGAAACATGAAATAATACACACTGGACAGAGACCACACAAATGCGGTGTCTGTGGAAAATCATTTACACACTCGAGCAGTCTCAAGTCCCATAGTTTAAGACACACAGGAAAGAGACTACACAAATGCGATGTGTGTGCAAAATCGTTTACTGAAAGGGGCGATCTCAAGAAACATGAAATAATACACACTGGACAGAGACCACACAAATGCGGTGTCTGTGGAAAATCATTTACTCACTCGAGCAGTCTCAAGTCCCATATTATAAGACACACAGGAAAGAGACTACACAAATGCGATGTGTGTGCAAAATCGTTTACTGAAAGGGGCGATCTCAAGAAACATGAATTAATACACACTGGACAGAGACCACACAAATGCGATGTCTGTGGAAAATCATTTACTCAGTCGGTACATCTCAAGACCCATGAATTAATTCACACTGGACGGAGACCACACAGTTGCAATGTCTGTGGGAAATCATTTACTCAGTCGAGCAGTCTAAAGACACATGAATTAATACACACTGGACAGAGACCCCACAAATGTGATACTTGTGGTAAATTATTTAATGCATTGAGTAATCGCAAGGCCCAGAAGATAATACACAGTGGAAAGAGACCCTACAAATGTAGTATTTGTGGAAAATCTTTTATTCATTGGGGCAGTCTCAAGAAACATGAATTAATACACACTGGACAGAGACCACACAAATGCGATGTCTGTGGAAAATCATTTACTCAGTCGGGAAATCTCAAGACCCATGTATTAATTCACACTGGACGGAGACCACACAGTTGCAATGCCTGTGGAAAATCATTTACTCAGTTGGTCAATCTCAAGACTCACCTGTTAATACACACAGCAAAGAGACCACACAAATGCGATGTGTGTGGAAAATCGTCTACGCGGTCGGGCTATCTCAACAGCCACGTTTTAATACACACATGAGATGACACCACAAATGTGATACTTGTGGTAAATTATTTAATGTATTGAGTAATCTCAAGACCCACAAGTTAATACACAGTGGAAAGAGACCCTACAAATGTAGTATTTGTGGAAAATCTTTTACTCATTGGGGCAGTCACAGGAAACACAAATTAATACACACTACATAGAGACCACTCAAAGTATTGTTGAGGTCTGTAGACCTACACATGTTGATAGAAGACCACACGTGTTTTATGAAAATTGTTCGCATGTGCTACAGAGAGGTCACAAAAAATATGACAAATCCATTTCCGCAGCTTCACATTCGAAGAAGTTACATACAAAATACAACATATGAAGCACACAATTCTGATTTTTTGTTGCAAATGCTCCATGCTTTAATTGTTCAGGCTACCCAAAATCTGTCTCCACAGATTGCCATCTATCCCATTTTACAGAGCAGCTAGGTTCTGATTTGCTTGTTCTAGATAATGGATGGGCATCCGACAACCTTTGTCAACTTGTGGTTTCACCATCTTTCAACAATGTTCCATAGAGGCTGATGGTAGAAGCATCTGCACAGCCAACCACATTCGCTTACCCAGGCACCAGGCAAAACCATCTGCTCTTTGGCAAAGTTATTTATGCCATTTTTTTTCAAACTGTCACTAGAATGATAACCACTCATTTCTGGTTGTACAGTTTCATTACTACGTGACATAGCCACAATGATGCTGGGTAGCAAACACTCCTCCTACGGAAGTGGATTCAGTGATTTGGATTAACAGTGTATCTTCACAAAAAAGGCCTTTTGGTAAATTGTGTAGTAATTCAATTTTTCTGCTTTGTTAAATTTTATGTCAATACACTATTGTCAGTTCAAGTGCCGTATTTATTGTGAAAAATTTTTGTATTACAAAGCTCTGTACATTAATTTTATGCATCAAATCTTTTAATTATTTGTCTGTTTTTAAATACCATGTAACTACTGTACAAACATCAGTGGCAAAACTGTCATCATGTAGTGTCAGATTATAATTCCGATTGTTTGTAGAAACACAAGGACAGTTGAAAGAGCTCAGTGTGATTTCTAGGTTATGAATTTAATCCAAATGCATGATTTTTATTGTAATAAGTTAATTTATCACATGTACTTTCTTTCTAATTGCTTTGTTTCAATTTGATTTTTAGTTGTCTTTTTATCTGTTTTAAACATGATTTCATAGTGTATATTTTCCATAATTTCTCTGAGTAAATGTGAGGTTTTCAGAAATCTTTACTAATGCTTTGTCTTATATTTCATAATGTTTGTTTTTGGTCATTGTTTCCGATTTCTCACCGATTTCTTATTGGTGTAAGGTAGTTCGTTTATTAAGTTTTGTCATACTTTTAATAACTTGAGACAGTTGATTTTAAGTGATAGGCATTTTTGAGTTTTGCAACACTTTAAGCTGTGTGGCTTTTTACCGAAATGAGAATGTATCTGTCATGATCGTTCCTGCAACATAATAGTGTGCTGCTATCTGGGCTGTAATATTGCAGTGGATTTTAAATATTGAGGGCTCCCAGTCTTCACACACTTCATGAGATATTTTGGTTGTGACTTGGAATGAAATTGCATGGATTTTAAATTGTCATTCTCCTTATAGTAATGTTGTTACACTATTCTGTCCAGCTACTTAGTTACATATTTCTACTACAGTTCCTGTTGGTACTGCGCTCTTTGTGGATGGTTTACTTTAATCATAACAGATAATATTTTGTTCTCTCAGTAACGCTTGCTGAGACAAAAATCGTTACTATTATTATTCAAGTAAGAACAGAGCTCTGAATTCACAAACTTACAATACTGCTACTCTCATGAAGCTTAAATCCTGACTCGAAACTGCCCTATTTTAATGTCTCATCACTGAAAATAAGCTTGTGTTGATTCTGAAGATTCTGTACAGAAATTAAGTAAAGTAACCCACAGTGATATGTTACAATCAGATTTCAAATGACAAAGGGAATGAGAGATATTGACAATAGTACTTAATTTTGACAAAGTGCCATTAATTGTTATAATGTGGTATTTATATGATAACACCAAAACAAATGTCATTATTAGTAACTGGTTATTATTGCCATCATCATATGATGCTCCTGACCACTTTTAGACGTTTTGTGCTGAAATATATCTGGTAAATGCCATAGAGACTCTAAGGACTATCTTCACATTATCACCATTGCTCTGCCCCCGGTAGCTGAGTGGTCAGTGCAACAGACTGTCAATCCTAAGGCCCCGTGTTCGATTCCCGGCTGGGTCAGAGATTTTCTCCACTCAGGGACTGGGTGTTGTGTTGTCCTAATCATCATCATTTCATCCCCATCGACGCGCAAGTCGCTGAAGTGACATCAAATCGAAAGACTTGCACCAGGTGAGCGGTCTACCCAATGGGAGGCCCTAGTCACACGCCATTGTATTACCATTCACTTAAAGCTAATATGGGTGGCATTGGCCAACCAAAAAGTTCTACGGAAAATCATTTGATACGATAATTGTTACCTTCCACTCCTGTCCAAAATGGTTCTTTTCAAAACCTATACCGTTAGACATCTGTCAAAAGACTAACATTAGTGTTCACTTGAGGCCAAAATGAATCATAAATCAAGAAAGTATGATTCTAAATATTGTTATAAGAAGAGTTGGAGTACTTTTTGTTTGAAATTACGTGAGTGAATGGATGTTGTTGGAAGATGACACAGCTTTCATATAACCTTAAAAAAAAGCTACTTTTCACTAAAATATATAATTGTGGAAATAGTTTGCAGATTCATGCTACTTATTTGGATTTGTGTGTGTAGTTATTTGTGCCATTAAAATTTTTTATTGTTGAAGTTTAATGTGGCTACGTTTACTAAGGGGAAGTTAACTAGTGTGCCACATGCGACTGCAGGTGTAACTCTCTCAAACATTTATACCCATAAATTTGTACAAGTTGTAGCTATGCAGTTGCACATCGACATAGTTTCATATCTTAGGTTACAGTGCAGGGCACATGAGATAGATATATGTAATTCATACATTGTCCCATAATGAACAGATTGAGATACACCAGTATCCACCTGTGGTGGTTGCATTAGTTAACTCTATTCAGTTATACTCAGGTTAGTTGATTTTCAACAAATACTGCCATAAAGCATGTTATGGGACATTTCTTAAGTATTTGCATGACTACGAATAATTATGAGTAGACTGATCCTTTCACATCAGAAGTATTAGAGACATTAAATCAGTGGTCGTTTTTGGGCCGGTGTTGACTATAATATCCATGAATATTGACGGAATACCTCCCTGCAAGCAACAACTCTTGCAAGACGTGCCACACTAAGCACTGTGATATTTTGTGTGTTCAAGAAATACACACATACACCCAGCAGAGACTTCCTTCAGTTCCTGGAATAAAACTGGTTGCTGAAACACAACATGCACAGTATGGCAGTGCTATCCTTATAAGACCTGACCTTTGTCTGTAGTGTTCATCAGTCAGATGATAACAATATTGAAATTATTATTGTTGAGTAACAGTAGAGTCACATCAGCGTATAAAGCTCCAGCAACAGATTTTTCCTTCACCCCACCTGAACATGTTATTACAGGGAAAGCTTCTATTGTGGTATGTGATTTCAACATTCACAGCCATGTTTGGGGGGTACACTCAAGAGGATCAAAATGGTGAGGCTGTCCTCCTGTGGGATGAAACTTTTTATCTCTCACTCCTTCATGACAGCAAACTACCTCTTTCTTCAGTGTACACAGGCTGTAATCCATATCTGCTTTTTGTTAGTGAAAGTATTTTTTATACCTGCACTAAATCCGTCTGTAAGCCCATACCGAATACACATCGACCTATTATGTGTCAAGTTCTCCCACAAGTAAGCCCTCAAGAAATCACTTTAACCTGAAGGTACAACTTCAAAACGGCTGATTGGCAGAAATTGTCAAAGTTATTACATGAGAAAATTGTAACTATAGCTCCTCTGATAGATCAATATAAAAATTTTGTTAACATCATTAATGCCTCCTCCTGAGCATCAATTCTAAGGGGATGCAGAATGAACTATATCGAGGGTATAACACCTGAAACGACCACTCTTCTTTAGGAGTACTACAGAAAGTTTGAAGATCCTTTTAGTGAAGCCACATCAATTCATGTACAGAATGTCCTCTCTTCAATATCTGAGGCAAACTGAGAAGAATGGATTCAATTAATGGCAGACTGTGACATGAGTAAAAGTAGTCAAAAGGCCTGGAGGCTATTATATCGCCTGAGCAATGATAACACTCAGGTCAACATATATTTTAATATTAAACCAGACCAAATTGCTCAACAACTCCCCATTAATGGCAGATCAACTAAATCCAGAAATATAGAGAGGAAACAATTATTTAGGCAAACAGACCAAGAGAATAGCATCTTATCTCCTTATTTCTCTGTTGAAGAATTGAATTCAGCCCTGAATAAATGTAAATAGGGAAAAGCAGCAGGACTGGATGACATTAGAGCTGAACAAATCAAGAATTTTGGTTCCGCTAAAATGCTTTGGGTACTGCAATTTATGGGCAACTGTATTCGAGAGTGCAAGAGCCCTAAATTATGACGAAAATCAAGAGTAATTGCCACACTGAAACAAGGAAAGTATAGGAAAGAACCCAAAAATTATAGACCAGTCTCTTTACTCTGTGACCTCTACAAAATACTGGAGAGGCTCAGTCTTCAGAGAATGATTAGAAAGGCGGAGCCTCTTCTAATACCACAGCAAGCAACTTTCAGACAAGGGGAGAGGTGCACATCTGATATTAAACTTAACACAACATATCGAAGATGGATATGAGAAATGGCACATTACAGGTGCTGTATTTATCCATCTATCCACAGCTTGTGATGCGAGCATCCATCGGCTCCTTCTGAATAAAGTTTATGACAAAACTAAAGACTTCACATGCATGTACAATATTAGAAACCTTCCCCAGAATTCCAGATTTTTTTTGTGGAATTTTAGGGTAAGAAAAGTAGGTGGAGAACTGAGAAAATGGGCTGCCACAAGGCAATGTGCTTGCACTGCTATTATTCAACATCTATACCAACGATCAACCTATCCCTGAAGGAGCTCGAAGCTTTATTTATGCTGATGACCGCACTATCACTACTCAGGCTGACTGTTTTGAGACTGTAGAAGATACGCCATCAAAATCTTTGGAAGAATTCACTGTTTACTATTATGGGAATTACTTGATACCTAATCCTGCCAAGACTCATATCTGCGCTTTCCACCTCAAGAATAAACAGGCAAATAGATCCTTAAATATATCCTGGGGAGGGATCGCACTCGAACATAATCCTACTCCCAAATATCTTGTAGAAACACTGGATCGCGCGCTAACATAAAAAGCATTGCCTAAACACCAAAGAGAAAGTGGCAGCCAGAAATAAAACAGTGCGACAATTGACACATACATTATGTGTGCTAATTCATGCACTGTGAGCTCAGGCGCGCCTGCTCTACGTTGTTCCACTGCTGAATATGCATGTTCAGCGTTGTACAAGTCCACTCATGCCAGGAACGTAGATGAGGCTCTAAATGAGTCTTACCAGATTATCACGGGTTGCTTAAGACCTATTCCTGTGGACAAACTCCATTGCCTCGCCGGCAAAGATCCTCCTGAAATGAGACGTTAGGTAGCTGCGAGATATGAGAAAAGTAAGGCCACAACGAAGAACGCCCATCCACTATATGAGGCAGATATCAAGGAAGAGCTTATTGGCAACTACTGAGGCTCTCATCGAGAATCCATATGTGGCAACGATCTCGCGATGGCGGGAGAAACGTTGGTATTTTGGAGAATGGATCACTCCAAAGGAAGAACTTCCTCCTGGATATTCGGAGAAGTGGTCAATATGGAGGTCTCTCAATAGATTATGGTCAAACACAATGAGATGCAAGACCAATCTGCTGTGTTCCTCATCACCAACCACCTGCACCATACAAGACCTTATGAGAGATACACCAAATGCACTTGAAGTGTCAAAGTTTTTGCCCTCTTTTGTGTAAAATTATGTCAACACTCATATATATTTTTGACATTTCGGTACTTTTGAAATGACAAATAAATAAATAAGTAATGTAATAAAAGTAACAGTAAGAAAAACTGTATCATTTGTTTTTAATGTCCAGAGAAAAGGAGATTATTCATATGTTAGTGGAGGAAACATGACATGATGGCTTTTGGTACAGTGATATTAGCAACGAAATAAACCCAGCGCTGCATCCTTTTTATGGTTAACTAGATGGAATGCCACAATCATAGCATTAACTCTCATCATTTTGCAGGTACGAAGATGCACAACCTACTTAATCGAAACACAGTCCGATATTCCTTCTGACAAGAACAAGGAAAGTAAGGATTTGGTGGAAAATATTAGTTCTCAGTGTATGAAAATTTAGCTAACACTATAAGGATGATTGATAGTAGCAGCTAAGAGTTGTGCTTAAACAGAAAGAGAAACGAATGAAATCCTAGCATGAAACTGTATCAGCATCATTTTTGGGAATATAGGAGCTGCTTCAGTGCAGAACACCAGGTGGATTGTGGACAAGATAGAGTTGATAGTTGCGTGATTGTTTGAGGGCTAATTAAGAGTCATGAATATAGTCAGAGAAGTCTGCAGTTATTGCAGTGCTAGTTTATATTGGGCCCTCCAGGAAAGATGAAGTTGCCAGTCTCGATAGCAACAGGGATGGGTTGCCTGCTCTGTGACAGAGATAAAACACAAGTGAGGCTGTTGTAGATGGCACAAACCATGTCTGCTTTAGCACAAGTAAATGAAAAAAGAATCACAAGCATATCAGACTAAATCAACTCCACTGTACTAGCATATGCACCGAGCTATGATTGAGCACAGAAGGTAGAACTGTAACTAAAAAAGAAAATACAAAAATTATTAATATCTATGGATCCTTGTTTGGACTAGCACACTGAGTTGTACATTCTTAACCTTTCACCCTTTTGAATAGGCCAGAGTGTAGGTGAAGGGATATTGTTTGGGACATAAAATTACAGGGCAGCAGAATTTGTTTAGATCTGAGGTTGCTTTGTATTACAGTAACGGAATTAAAAAAAACTCCATCTATAAGAAAAGTTTGCTGACCATTAGGTGACCCAGGGTAGTTGTTGTCATATTCCATATCTGGCAGAACTGTTGAAGTGACATGCTCAGAAAAAGAAAATACTGGAAACACTTGGACAATCGTAATGGAAGGAGTCTTCAGAAATACTGTAGTAATAATAACACAAATAAAAAGGCTGTGTTGATACTGAGGAAAAATGTGGTAAGCAATAATTATTTTAACTGTGCAAATCAAAATTAATTAGAAGTACAAAGTGCCAATACATTTACCATGAGTATACTGATACTGTGCAAAAATTACAATATGTTTAAAAATGGTAGAAATTAGAAAATTTATTAGACAGTTGTTAGTCCACAAGAGAATGAAATGAAAGAAGAAAATACAGTAAAGGGGACGAATTGAGAAACAAATGTGTACAGTGTTTTAGAAACTAGTATTCCATATTTTGAGAGGCAGTAGTATATATCTCATAACAAGAAAAACTGCATAGGAGACATGGGCTCTAAAATAATTACTGTACCTTAAGGGGAGATATAATGGAAAATGTAAACATTTATTTAAAAAATCATTAGAGCCATATTTATTAATGTACAAATCTAAAATCTTGCATGTGTAAAAAAAGGAGCTGTGTTTTAACGGAAAAATAACATAAAATATGCATAAATATTATTTTGCCAGAAATTTGAATGGTTATAATAACGTGAGAAGCCTAAAACAGAGAAAATGAGGTTCAAAAATTTTCTGCTCGTACTTCTACATGTAATAAGCTTACCTCAGTTTTAAAATCGTCCATACTCATACATCCTCCAGATTCCTTTTCTCTCTCTACATTTCCCTGGCCCATATTTGCAGGTCAGACATTGATCCATTAGCTTTCTTGACCAAGCTGTCGTCGATGGTGTAAAAAGCTTTTGTTTTAAACACACCAGGATCTATACCAGCTCTATTCATCGCTTCAGTTCTGCCATTATTTCCGTTGCTGTAACATCAAACTGCATCATAGACACCTACTTTGAGTACTTCAAGTCCACAGAATGTCTCTGAAGTTTCTGGTTACATCAGGAGATGAGTTTGGAAGGCAGTAGAGAATCCAATTACCATTTCATGTCCACCACTGATACAGAGTCTTGCCCAATCAGTCTCTCATCCAGCTTTAGTTTCTATCTCAGTGGATTTCAGTTTTTGTGTACTGTGACAAATACATTACTTACATTTCCCATTAGCCTATCCTTCAGATGTACACTTAAATTTTCCCCAAAAACCTCATCGCTATCAATTTCAGGTTTCAAATGGCTTTCAGTATTGGGGAGGCTTAATTGCTTTTCACGAGTGCTTTGAATTCTGGCACTCTGTTGCGAATGCTTCAGCAGTTAACAACTAGGATTTTAATGCTCTCACCTGTGGGAGGCATTTGTTTCGATCTTACACTGATACTACTTCTGGATGTACTGCAACTCTTGTTCCCAGGATTGCATAGTACGTCGCCTAGTCTAAAAAAACTTTTGTTTGCTCCCACATACAATCAGCTACCTGGACAGCAGCCTCTGATGTGTAGTGCACACCTGACCAATCTAGAGGCACCCCACAGTTCTCAACAAAATGGCGCAAGTCCAGGAAGTAGCAGTCTAGCTTGTCACAGAACTTTCGAAGTCTCTGGTTCAGTGCTTCCACTCAGTGCAGAACCAATGATCCACAATCAGTTCTGGAGACAATGCTGCAAATTGTGAGGTCAGCTGAAACTGTACATAAGGCTGGTCTTCTCAGCCTTATCAGTTGCTGGAATGATCACAGTATGACCTCAGAGCCCAGATAACAGGCTTCATTTATTCCAAAATGTGCAACTATCTGCAGTTGCTTGCACCTCATTACCTCAAAGGCTGTTGGAATAGCCTCTTCAAGATGTTGAATGAGGCCTCCAGATATACACACAGGGTGCATCTCATGCCCTTTCCTGTCCCTTGCTGCCATTTCCGTAAGGGGAACAATCATTCCCTGTACAACTGAACCGCCAACAGTTAATACACGTCTGCCTTTTTGCGTTTACCTCCTACTGACACGTGACGAAACAGATTTCCCAAAAACAGGTGAAGTGAGTCCCACTGGCTTAGTTTCAGTTTCAATTTCAGTGAATGACAGCACCTAGAAATTGATATTTAGGGTATCAGTACAGCACCCTAAGCCTCCATGGTCCCTGTTGACACTGAGGAGGACGCCTGGATCTACCACTGAAACGCCAGTTACAGTCTAGTGCACGAGTAATGAGAGATTCCGTACTCTCTTCAGAGGAGACAGGGTCCACAGGAGAGGACAGTACTTGAGTCACCATTGATACTGGTACCACAGGTACATGACTCTCGGGAACTCATCACCATATTGATTCGCAGCAGCTGACAGTCCTTTGACAGTAGTGAAGGCGATTTCCAGCTGCCTACAAAAGTCAACCAGCTCAACCCATTTTTGAGAATTGCATTCAATCCGGGGCTTAATTTTGGCTGGCGCAATGTGTTGCAGGAAAGTGAACAAATAACTTCAAATTAAGCTTGCTGGTTGTCTTTTATGTCCATTGAGCTAAAAAGGTACTAATTCCCGTAAGAACTGAAGCAAATATAGAAAGCGATAATTCTATTAAGACGAGAGTAAACTTTTTAAGGTTAGTTATAGCTACTTGGAAATTTGAAAATGAAGTTAATTTATGAAAAATGTAGGTAATATGTACGTTCTTTAATGGAAAATTTTGTGTCTGCTACAGTACCTAAATCACAAACTTTGATTTACAACAAGTTAGATTATGTACAGGACAAGCAGCTTCTGAAAATTCTCAAAAATGCGCTTTTATTTGCGTCGATATACGGTGAAATTTGGGGTGATCTACTCTTTGGCAGTAAGTGTGAATAACAAACATTGATTTTCTACGAAATAAGTTATCCAAAAACACTCTTACTGGTAACTTGCGAAA
Source organism: Schistocerca nitens (assembly GCF_023898315.1). NCBI lineage: Eukaryota > Metazoa > Arthropoda > Insecta > Orthoptera > Acrididae > Schistocerca > Schistocerca nitens. Next base: position 60,537,883 of record NC_064624.1, read on the forward strand.
ATATAGTTTTGTAAGCGACGGAAATTTCTCACAAGTAAAGTATTTCTCAAGTAATTATACAGTGCTATTAGAGAAAGATTGTTTTCAAAAGGATAGGCCTACTCTTCTCAACATTCTTATTAGAGCAAAATTGAGTTTAAGCCTAGAATTAACAGTAACGGTAGGTGTTCATTGTGACACTCGTGAATGTTCGAATTTCACAATAGACCAAAATACAAACGGATATTAATACAATCAATAATAGATTATGCTTAACTGACGTGATCAGTAAAATATGTGAATCTAGAATTTCAACTCGGCACTTCAGTCTCACACAAAGGAAAATTCCGAAGTCTACTTTTACATACAAACAAACATGCTAACTGCACAGGTTTTTAAGTTATCTGTTTCTGTGCCAACTTCTACCCTAGCGTGCTACAGAAGAACACTGCAGCATGTGCTAATCAGTCGAAATACAGAAAAATGTGCAGCACCAACAAAGCACATCTTCTGCTTATTCCAGCTAGCTAGCTATCTGGAAGTGCAATATGAGTTAGGAGTTTCAAGACGAGCACAGAGGAGAAAGTTTGACTTCACTGGCCTGTGTGAGATACCAGTGTAAGATATACTTTTGTCTTATGATCATATAATTCATTATACTCATCTTAACATCTGTAACACAATTCGTTAATTTTTTTTACTATTAAAAACAGTCTTCATCACGATTTATTTATCAAGGTGACTGGTTTCGACCACTGCTGTGGTCATCTTCAGACCTACAAGTTATATACAAAGCTTTAATTAGAGGGCTACATACATTAAAGAAAATACAGAAACTTGTAAAGCTATAAAACGATGAATTACCATTGAGTAGGAACCTCTTTAGGTTGGAGAATCACTACTGCAGAAACCAATGCACGTATTACTATATATAATGGTGGCATCATTTTATAGCTTTATAACTTTATGTATTTTCCTTAATGTATGTAGCCCTCTAATTAAAGCTTTGTATGCAACTAGTAGGTCTGAAGATGACCACAATAGTGGTCGAAACCAGTCACCTTGATAAATAAATCGTGATCAAGACTGTTTTTAATAGTAAATATTTGTAAGACATTGATCACTGCCTATGCCATAAAGTATTCAAAAGTAATTAATTTATTTCCAAGTCAGCTATTGGGAGATTGCAAGATGTTTAGAGGGTTATGCACTAAAATAATGAAACTTAATTCCAAAATTTCTTTTAACGAACAATCTCTAATGAATCATGTGATTCCTAATTATGTAACAATTAGTTTTAATACCAGATCAAACACATAAAAATTTTTATGACAGAAGAGTAGCGTTCTATGGATTAGATCTGAAATTAAAGATGCATATAAAGAAAAAGATGCATTAAATCTTGAAATGTACATTTTACATTTCAAAATTAGCAGTCAGTTTTCACCATTAATATTTTCACACTTACTTAACTTTACAGATGACAAAATTAATGCAGTATGAGAAATTATTCTTAATAAGCATAATAAGAAAATTGCAGCCCTTGTTAGTCACCAAAATGTGAGTTCATAAGATGTTTCACCAAATGTACATAACTTTTATCCAAGAGTAAGCAATCTAACCAAAATTACTTTTACTACTGCAGAGACAACACTTTTAAACAAAGGCCTAAAATATAATTAAGCTCCAGAATTGAGCAATGCAAATATTAAACTTGTGATTGCTGACGTAAAGGTTGCTGCAAAACATGCACAATTTAGTAGGTCTGAAATATGTGACATTGCACATAAAACTAAAAATGTCATTACTAATGAAAAAGATAAAAATAAACATAATAATGAATTAAAACTTGTAAAACAAATGAACCGGAAGTTATTAAGTAATAAAGCTATTGCAATCAGGGCAGATAAAGGGAATACTCTTGTCATTGTTAGTGAAGATGATTATGTTTTTAAGACTTTACAGTTTTTTGATGCTAATGGAGTAACTGAGGTTAATATAGACCCGACTTCAAGATTTCAAATAAATCTTAAAAAGGTGATTGATGATAGTGACTCTTTACTTTTACCTAAAGATAAAATAACACTTAAAGTTATGAACCCCACCTTACCTAAGTTGAGATCACAAATCAAATTACACAAACCAAATTTACCAATTCGTCCAGCTGTTAATAATACCAACAGTCCCTCTTATAACCTGAACAAAAAGCTTAATCAAATCTTAAAATCCTTTTACATTTATGAAGAAAATTATAGTATTAAAAACAGTTTTGAATTAACAAAATTAATTTATGAAGTGGATATTCCAAAAAACCCAAGGTTTGCATAGTTGGACATCACAAATCTTTACACGAATATACCTATTCAAGATACTATATTAACTTAACGTATCACAAAATCGTGAGCCCCAAAGAAATAGTAGAATTCATTGAACTCTTAAGAATTACTCTAGATTTTAATTATTTTTCATATAATAATAAAATATACATACAGGAAGATGGACTTGCAAAGTGGAATTCACTGGCTAGCACTATAGCAGATATCTTCGTCAATTATGTTGAAATTCAATTTTTCAAAAATAATCCAGAAATAACAAATTATATACTACAAAAGATGCGTTGAAGATACATTGCTATTATATAACCGTTCTAAGGAAGAAATTGATGCTTTCGCTAACAACTTAAGTACGTTACACCCAAAACTTGTATTTACAGTAGAACACGAAAGTAACAATAGTATTAATTTACTGGACCTCACAATTACAAACAAGAATGGAAAACATAATATTTCTATTTATAGAAAACCCACATCAACCGACATAATAAATGCCACATCATGCCATCCATTATGATACAAAATGGCATTTTTTTAAAACTATGATACATAGGATACTGAAATTACCTCTTCAACCTGATGCAATCCAGGAGGAAATTGATGCATTAAAACAGATAGCAGTTGCTAACAATTATAATTCACATCATGTTGATCGGTTGTATCAAAAATTACAAGAAACAAATGATGCTGTTATAAATGTCAAGAAGAGATTTACAGAAATGACACACATGGGACCTATTTCAGATAAAATAAATAAATAATTTAAGAACACAAGCGTGACAATAGCATTTAAAACTAATAACTCCCTGCAGATGAAACTGAAACACACAATTGGGGACTCAAATATATACCAAAAGTCAGGCGTTTACAAAATAATATGTAATGACTGTGACAAACAGTATATTGGCCAAACTGGTCGTAACTTTCTAACATGTTTCAAAGAACATACTACTGGTACTGCACATACCAAATCAATATTTGGTCAACACCTTGATGGATACAATCACTCTGAGGGTTGCATTTCTAACAATTTGAAAATATTACATACTGTGCCAAAAGGACCACTGCTAAATACTTTAGAAGAAATTGAAATCTTTTCACTTCACAAAAGTAATCCATTATCTGTTTTAAACGAACAACTTCGGTTCAAAGTCAAACATTTCTTTGAGCTTTTCGATGATCTGCTTTAGACTGTTTACTCTTCTGTCATTCGTTTTTTAAGATTATTAAGACTTTTAGGAAATATTTTATCTTTACATTGTAATTTTATTTCACCAAACATTATTTTATGACTGACCATCAGTTTTAGAATTTTTGCTTATATGCTTTTAGACTGTATATTGCTAATTCACATCCTTTTATTTTTGACACTATGGCTCATAATATTATAATTTTAAATTCCTTCCATTTTCATTATTTTTATTTGTTTATAAGACTGGCATATAACTTAAGGAATAACAATGCCTATTAAAAATTGTCACATGTAATTTACATACCAACTTCATTGACAATATTTCATATACATGGACAACAACTTCGTATCGTATTTGCGCAGCATGTAGTATACATGTCAGCTAAAAATTATTGCAGCCTACTCATTGAAAATCGTTTCAATAAAGACATGTTGCTGCTCAATAATAGATCGTTTGACGTGACAGTCTTCACCATTCCACTTTCGCAACAACTTCGTTGGAAAGAAGCCTGCTGCCACATCTTTGCACTGGCATTTGTCCTCACCATGGCAACCACTAGCTCGCCTATCGACTTTACAACAACTTCAGAGTAAAGAAGCCTGCTACCTCATCTTTGGAACGGCGTCCAACTTCACCATGGCAACCAGTGGTTCCAAATGGTTCACTAACAGGCCTTGAGAGGGCAACCCATGTACTGCCAAACCGAAGTTCATTTATCCTACATATTTAAATATTTTTAACGCTTCTTAATTGACAATTGCTGTTTAATAAGCTAAGTTTAGTGTGTATTTATTTTTAATTCTTGACAATATTCTTTTCATTAAGAAATTTTAAATTGCATTTCGACTTATAACTCATTGCTTAGTAATGACATCATGCTCTCAGAAGGGGGCGGAGCCTCCATTATATATAGTAAAACGTGCACTGGTTTCTCCAGTAGTGATTCTCCAACAGAAAGAGTTTCCTACTCAATGGTAATTCATGGTTTTATAACTTAATGTATTTTTTTAATGTATGTAGCCGTCTAATTAAAGATTTGTATACAACTTGTAGGTCTGAAGATGACCACAGTAGTGGTCGAAACCGGTCACCTTGATAAATAAATCGTGATCAAGACTGTTTTTAATAGTAAATATTTGTAAGACATTGATCACTGCCTCTCCCATAATGTGTTCAAAAGTAAATGATTCGTTAAGATTTTAAAAACTTTCATTATTGTCATCAGTGTCATCATCGTCATAAATCTCTTATGGCAATATAAGTTTGTATTAAAGCTTAAAAGTGTCGTCAAAGTATTTATCAACATAAAACTTTCAGTGCACATCCCATTCCTCCCAATCCACAATACTCACTGTAAGAGCGACAAGAAACAGTGCATAAATTATATATTTTCAACTCTGTCATGCTGCTGATTATCAGGTGTGCAATACTAATTTAGAATTTGCCCACTTACTGTCAAATGTATTTAGCCTACTGGCCATTAAAATTTCTACACCGCGAAGATGTGCTACAGACGCGAAATTTAACCGACAGGAAGAAGATGCTGTGATATGCAAATGATTAGCTTTTCAGAGCGTTCGCACAATGTTGGCGCTGGTAGCGAAACCTGCAACGTGCTGACATGAGGAAAGTTTCCAACCGATTTCTCATACACAAACAGCAGTTGACCGGCGCTTTCTGCTGAAACGTTGTTGTGATGCCTCGTGTAAGGAGGAAAAATTTTTTCCGACTGTGATAAAGGTCGGATTGTAGCCTACCGCGATTGCAGTTTATCGTATCGCGACATTGCTGCTCGCGTTGGTCGAGATCCAATGACTGTTAGCAGAATATGGAATCGGTGGGTTCCGGAAGGTAATACCGAACGCCGTGCTGGATTCCAACGGCCTCGTATCACTAGCAGTCAAGATGACAGGCATCTTATCCACTTGACTGTAACGGGTCGTGCAGCCACGTGTCGATCGCTGAGTCAACAGATGGGGACGTTTGCAAGACAACAACCATCTGCACTAACAGTTCGACGACATTTGCAGCAGCATGGACTATCAGCTCAGAGACCATGGCTGCCCTTACCCTTGACGCTGCATCACAGACAGGAGTGCCTGCGATGGTGTACTCAACGATGAACTGGGGTACATGTTTTGCAAAACGTAATTTTTTCGGATGAATCCAGGTTCTGTTTACAGCATCATGATGGTCACATCTGTGTTTGGCGACATCGTGATGAACGCACATTGGAAGTGTGTATTCGTCATCGCCATACTGACGTATCACCCGGCATGATGATATGGGGTGCCATTGTTTACACGTCTCGGTCACCTCTTGTTCGCATTGACGGCACTTTGAACAGTGGACGTTACATTTCAGATGTGTTACGACCCGTGGCTATACCCTTCATTCGATCCCTGCGAAACCCTACATTTCAGCAGGATAATGCACGACCGCGTGTTGTAGTTCCTGTATGGGCCTTTCTGGATACAGAAAATGTTCGACTGCTGCCCTGGCCAGCACATTCTCCAGATCTCTCACCAATTGAAAACGTCTTTTCAATGATGGCAGAGCAGCTGGCTCGTCACAGTACGCCAGTCACTACTCTTGATGAACTGTGGTATCGTGTTGAAGCTTAATGGGCAGCCATCCAAGCTCTGTTTGACTCAATGCCCAGGCGTATCAAGGCCGTTATTACGGCCAGAGGTGGTTGTTCTGGGTACTGATTCCTCAGGATCAATGCACCCAAATTGCATGAAAATGTAATCACATGTCAGTTCTAGTATAATATATTTGTCCAATGAATACCCGTTTATCATCTGCATTTATTCTTGGTGTAGCAATTTTAATCCCCAGTAGTGTAATTGGGCCGTGGCTGGTTCGTCTTATGCCTTGCATTAAACCTTGTTTGCTATTCTGTGCTCAGTGTTCTGCAGTTATCACAATCATGCTGCTATCCTCTCTCTCTGCAAGTGGCAGCAGCAGCGTGTATCGATATTTACACGCTTGTAGTATCTTTGGCCTCACGCTTATAGTTTAAGGCTGTGCCATGCGGGTCGTTGGTTGGTTTGCGTGGAGCAGCGAGGAAGTCTCTGTGGTGCGTGTCTGGCCGGGCCTGCTGGTGCAGTCCACATGCAGTCGGAATGTGATGGGCAGTTCCCATTGATACAAGGTCCGTGGTTCACCGATCCCAGGCACGAAAGTTGAGTCTTTACTTAATCTACCAGCCATCCTCACCTGTTCACATTGTGTCTTTGATGTCGTAGTGGGCTGTTGGGACATTACCGCAAGCAACAACGTGTGTTTTCAAGTTGGCGAAATTCTAGCCGCCCTCGTGTGTAGTTTAACTTAAATCGACTATTTTCGAATTGAAGTGCACCAGCAGAATCTTCTACCTTGTGGCCGATAACGCCCCTGTTACCTGCCCTGGCTGTTAATGTAAACTCAGGCAGTGTATTTTCCTCGTCGTGTTGTGGCTGTCCAGCATGGCGTGTAGTTTGACAGTTGAAGATGTAACTCGTTGCGGGCGCCGATTCCTTCTTCGTGTTCCATTGAACTCCCCATTGTGTGCTGGTCAGGTGGAGCGGAAGTTATCCTTTCGCTTGGTCCATTGACTGCCTGTCAGTTGGGTTGCCGTCGGATTGAGAATTGTTGGGCCGACTGACTGTCTCACGTAAGTTGGCATTAGTGTTTGAGTTCCAGGCCGACCCCTGGAAACTTCTGAGCGCCGTTTGATGTGCTATTTTTTCTTATTTATCCTTGGTGTTTGTTTATGTATGGCTTCTAGCCGACTTTAAATTAAACTTGTTTTGCCCTTAAGGCGTGATATTGTTTGGGCCTTCAGCCTAATTTAGAGAAAAGTTTTGAGATAAGGCCGTCTGCCTTTTAAATTCAAATTTCTGGTTTTGAGTCTTAAGTTCTTGGCCTACAGCCGATTGTTTGCTGTTAAGGCATGAGATTGTTTTGACCTTCAGCTTAATTTAGAGAAATGTTTTAAGCTGAGGCCTTCTGCTTTTTAAAATTCAAATTCTTGTTTTTGAGTCTTAAGTGGTTGGTCTTCAGCCGGTTTTAAATTAAAGTTGTTTTGCCCTTGAGGAGTGAGATTGAATGGCGCATTTAACCGGGAATTTAGTTCTAAAATTAATGTTGGCCTGCTCTGTTTTTAATGTTTCCTTTACTCTTGTAATGTTTGTAAAATGAATAAAGTAGTATGTTCGGGTGCAACTGACAGCGACTCGTTTTGGCCCCTCTCCACAAATTAAACTATCTGTCCTGTACTGCGGACATAGCAGGGGATCTCACTGGTAGCAGAGCATGATTTCGCTTGTGTTTGCTATTCCAGTTGCTGTCAGTCTCACTCTTGTTATGTTTTTGTGTTCTGTGGCACAATATTGTTTAGGTTGTTACTTGTTTCAGGTGTTTATCGTAATGGCAGTCAGACAGTGTCTGGGGATACGCGTGCTCAGAAAGGACCACCTTGTTTACTAGTATGCTATAAGGCGCCAACCGATTGAGGGCAGTGTTCCGGAGTTAGTAGCCCGTTTGCGTACTGCCGTTCTTCATCCGGTTGACGTCACGTCAGCGGTGTTGGGTGAGACACGAGCAGCAACTGAATTTTTGTTTGAGGCTGTTAGAGGCTTTGAGCAAACTATTGGTGTTTTGGAGGTAACCCAACCTAGTGACAGTTACCTGGAACGGGGGGTGCAGGCACAGTTAATGCATTTAACTAATCAGATAGCGGATTTAGGAACGTTAGCTTCGGAAGATCATCACCGGAAATTAACCGTTGGGTTGGGAATTTAGGTGAGCACATTACAGGTTAACCTTGCGTGTTTGGAGTTGGATGGGAGGAGGATTGAAGATCGGGATTTGCGCTTTCAGGGCGAGGGTGAGAGCCAGCCCGGTGGGGTACTGTTGCATCCTCTCTTACATTAGCTGCTGTATTTGCCTAGTTGCCTAATCCGCTGGCCTATTTCTTCTGAGATATTACTGAATTGATTGTGGAGCGACTTGATGAGGCGGAAAAATTATTATCGTTATTGGTTCGCTTAGAATAACAAATGGCTGCCTTTTGCATTCCGCACCAAGTAATTTTGTCATCGTTGTACCCGTTAGCTAGAGGCGAGTTGCAGAACCTCCTCTCACGAGCCAGGCGAAAGGGTTTTCCCTGCAGCAATTAATGGAGCTGGTGATTAGGCAAAGGTTGACCACCGGAATTCGTAAACAGTTAGAGTGTCGTTACATTTGGGAAGTACATGGTGTGAGGAGCTGTTACATTAGTATGCCGATAGAGTACAGATAGCCTTTTTGACATTGTTAATTGATTTACCTGAACAAGAGTTGGTCTGTATTGTTCTTAGGGGAATGCGCGCGGCGGATTAGTCACATTTTGTCTTCCACAAGCAGCCTTCAACCTGGGAAGAGCTGCATGACGTGGTGGTAACAGCATGTGCAATACCACTTGGTAACAATGTACGTCACAAGGTTAAGGGGCAGGTCGTCAGCCCTGATTCCAGAGTATTTACATCCACTGAAGCAAAAGGAATGATAATAAATCAAAGGCCGTATAGAATACCCCAGGCGCAGCAAGAATCACTACAAAAGGAAGTACAAGGGATATTAGCTGATGGGATAATATCCCATAGTACTAGCCCATGGAATTTCCCAATATTGGTATTGCCAAACAAACTAGATGCCAGTGGTCGGCAGAAATGGCGAATAGTAGCGGATTATAGGAAGTTAAACGACATTTCATTAAATATGGTTTATCCCCTTCCCAGGATAGATGAGATATTAGACAGCCTGAGAAAAGTGAAGTATTTTTCCAAGCTAGATTTAGCGAAAGGATATTATCAAGTGTTGATAGACGAAAAGGGCCGAGAGAAAACGGTTTTTAGCACTCCCACAGGACATTATTAGTACAACAAAAATGGCCATGGGACTAAAAACCGCGCCGTCGACGTTCCAGAGACTAATAAATAAGGTACTCAGTGGAGTACAAGGCAGCAGGGTTTTTATTTACCTCGATGATATTGTGGTAGTGGGTGCAACGTTAGAGAAACATAATGTACACCTGGAAGAAGTATTCGAACATCTAAGACACGGAAACTTGAAATTACAAGTAGTTAAATGTGAGTTTCTAAGAAAAGAGGTAACTTTTCTGGGCCACGTCCTAACTGCGTCAGGACTACAGCCAGATCCCGCAAAGATAGAAGCCATCAAAAAGTACCTACAGCCCAAGACAACAAAGCAATCGAAATCATATCTGGGGCTCATTGGATAATACAGGTGCTTTATAAGGAATTTTAGCGAAATGGCCAAACCGCTACATGATTTATTGAAGAATTCCATATGAGTGGGGATCGAGCCAAGAAGAGGCATTCCAGCGGTTGAAGGAAAAACTGATTAGTCCACCGATATTGCAATACCCGGATTTTGAAAAAGAATTTATAGTAACCAAGAACACCAGCAATCATGTGGTCAGAGCTTATCTAAGCCAGGGACAAATGGGAAAGGATTTACCCATAGCATTCATATTGTGAACATTAAATAAGGTGGAACAAAATTATAGTACAGTGGAACGAGAATTACTCGCCGTTGTATGGGCTGTGAAATATTTTGGGCCATATGTATTTGGTGGGACGATTAAAATCGTGACCGAACACAAGACACTTGTGTGATTAGGAAGTATATCAGATCCATCATCGAGATTAATGAAGTTCCGGTAGAAGCTAGAAGAACACAATTACCAAATACTGTACAAAGAAGTTCAAAAATGGTTCAAATGGCTCTGAGCACTGTGGGACTTAACTTCTGAGGTCATCAATCCCCTAGAATTTAGAAATACTTAAACCTAACTAACCTAAGGGCATCACACACATCCATGCCCCAGGCAGGATTCGAACCTGCAACCGTAGCGGTCGCGCGGTTCCAGACTGTAGCGCCTAGAACCGCTCGGCCACTTCGGCCGGCCGGTCCAAAGAGGGAAAACAAAATAAAGTAGTGGACACATTATCACGGATTAGGAGTATGTGAGAGGGAAAAACAGAGGCAGTGCCGAAGACGGAAGACGAAGCACTGGAAGAAACAGAAATTGCGACCAAGGAGGCGCAAGAGGAACAAAAAGGCATAGAAGAGGCAGAGCAAGAAGCGGCGCCACCGATGGACTCAGAGATTGCATTGAGTCAGGAAGAGAAAATGGACTCAGCGATTGCGTTGAGTCAGGAAGAGAAAATGGATATTTTAAAGCAGATGCACGAGTCACCGATAGGAGCACATGAAGAAATGGGTAGGACATATGAGCGATTAAAAAGTACCGCAGTTGGCCTGGAATGGCAAATATCGAAAAATTTATACGTTCTTGCGAGAGTTGCTAGAAGACTAGGATAACACAGACGCAGACAAAACAGCCATTGGAGATAACGCCAACGCCAGAGTTTATTTTTGAGAATTGTGCCGTTGACGTAGTAGGTCCTATGACGCTATCGAATGTAGGAAACAGATCCATCCTGACATTCCAAGATTCTCTGACTAACTTTGTTATAGCAGAACCAATAGAACGGCACGACGCGGATGCAGTTGCAAGAAAACTAGTAGAAAGTGTAATTTTGAAATTCTGAATACCAACATCACTGCTAGACGGTATGGGAAGTAATTTCTTAAGAGAGACTATGTAGCAGGTTTACAAATTATTAAAGATTGAGAAAATACAGACAACCAGCTTCCATCCACAAATGAATGGGGCCCTGGTGCCCACACATCGTACGCTAACGGAAATGTTAAGAAATTTCATAGTAAATAGTAATTAGATACCATTTGCAACTTTCGTATTCAACACGACGCCGCACAGTACAACAGGTTATACGCCTTTTGAATTTTTTTTTGCGAGAAAGTGCAATATCCTAGGAATATTACAGAAGAAGCCAGAGAATATAATATAAAATTACAATGATTATGCGACAGAAATAAGGCAAAAGAGGCAGATATTACATCAAGAGGCCTGGGCTAACACGCAGAAACGTAAAGAACAAACTAAAGAACAATATGATAAGACATAGAATCCGAAAGTGTTTAGAAGGTATGACAGAGTACTTTTATTTGACGAAAGTGTAAGAAAAGGGCTTTCGAGGAAACTAGATAGTCAGTGGAGAGGACCATTCACTGTTATAGATGTAAAGGTGCCAAATGTAGTAATAAGGATAAAAGGACAGAAGTGTGTAAAGGTGCATGCAAATAGACTAAAAGAGTTCTTTTAGTTACAGATGATGGCAGCAAAGATTAGAGAGTAATAACAATCGGAAGCTTCACATTGGCCATTGTAACAGAAAACAAGGAGGTGCATGTTAGAGCTCATTTTAGTTTCGTTCTTCCACCTACGCTCAATGGAGCACGTTATCATGATTTCATACAGGATACTCTACCTGTGCTGCTAGAACATGTGCCTTTACAAGTACGACACAGCATGTGGTTCATGCACGATGGAACTCCTGCACATTTCAGTCGAAGTGTTCGTACGCTTCTCAACAACAGATTCGGTGACCGATGGATTGGTACAGGCGGACCAATTCCATGCCCTCCACGCTCTCCTGACCTCAGCCCTCTTGACTTTCATTTATGGGGGCATTTGAAAGCTCTTGTCTACGCAACCCCGGTACCAAATGTAGAGACTCTTCGTGCTCGTATTGTGGACGGCTGTGATACAATACGCCATTCTCCAGGGCTGCATCAGTGCATCAGGGATTCCATGAGACGGAGGGTGGATGCATGTATCCTCGCTAACGGAGGACATTTTGAACATTTCCTGTAACAAAGTGTTTGGAGTCATGCTGGTACGTTCTGTTGCTGTGTGTTTCCATTCCATCATTAATGAGATTTGAAGGGAAGTGATAAAATGAGCTCTAACATGGAAAGTAAGCGTTTCCGGACACATGTCCACATAACATATTTTCTTTCTTTGTGTGTGAGGAATGTTTCCTGAAAGTTTGGCCGTACCTTTTTGTAACACCGTATATATAATAATAATCAAGGAACTGTACACCTATACAGCACAACGTGGCGAACAGTAAGTTATTTTAATTTGCAGGCATGGCACGATAAGTCTGAAAGCACAAATCAGGCATCCACAAGGCAATGGCAAATTGCATAAGGAAAATACAGAAGGCGAAACTAAGTACCGTAGAATGTGAGAATGCGAACCAAACCATCAGCTGGTATAGTGGGAAAAAAATGGAAGTGAGGGAATTAATAAATCAGTTAGCCCGACATGAGGAAGGACTTACGAAACGAGGCATTTTGAATTTTTTCGGGGAAGCAAGTACACTGTTATTCAGTACATTAGATGAGGGAGACGTGTAATTTTTTAAAGCAAAGATAGATGTTCTGGAAGAACAGCAGCGAGAATTGTTAAGGCTATCAAAGGAACAAGTAGCGATTGTAAGGACATCATTAGTGAGGTTCGATCAGACAATAAATGCGGTAACTAAAAATGAGGAAATTATAGGAAATGGAATACATAAGTTGAGCAAAAATATAGAGCCGTTCGAAAATAGTACGAATTGGAAAATACCGCTAACATTGATTTTAGTAGCAATCACGGAACAGTTAGTTCAGCTAACGACGATGTTTAATGAGTTAGAAACAGAATATGATTTCTTCATATTGGCAGTTGCAAATGCAATGAAAAAATTATTAGAGCCGCACTTAATAAATCCTATTCAAGTGGTAAAGTATTTGGGGCTAATTAAGAATGAATTGAGAGATAAAAGGTTTCCGATCGAACTCAATGAAGACCATGGGTATCAGCTATTATATGTAATAGACTTAGATGTATTTTTAGCCAGCAGTACATTAAGTAATGTATTAAATGTACCATTAGAGGATAGCAATGAGTACTCTTTATATAAATATGGTCTTTACTTGCAGACTATGATAGTAATAAGAGGTTATTTACATATGTCACCCCAGAGAAAGAGTTTCTTATAACTGATGATGGAAAGAGGCAATGCGCACAAATGGCAGGAGACCAACTTGTGTGTGAAACGATAACCATGAAGCACCAAAAATGTAAACATAATTTTGTATTCATTTCGACATATGACCATGAGATGTGTGAAGTCAGAATGCTTCAGTCAGTTAGGACAATACCGAAAGATTGGAAACTGAAATATGTTATATTGAACGAAAGTATCTGGACGCAGATATGGAGAAACGAATGATTATTCGTAGTCCCAAAAGAGGAATGGTTGACTATACTATGTAATGACTTGCCACCCTCTGATCTCATAAAAAGAGGAACAGGAAATTTAAGTTTTAAGAGCGAATTCAGAGGATATGGTGCTCAGACAATGTTACAATCAGAGGGGATAGTTCTTACCAATAGTTGTGTAAAAGATATAGTCCCACCTGTAAGTATAGATATTGATTGTTGTACACTGGAAGATGAGAAACAAAAGGGGTCAGAAATACGAGTGATGTTATCACTGGAGCATATAGTACATCATTTGGATGAATTAAAAGCAGCAGGACATAAGATAGACGACCTGCACAACGAAATAGAATATCAACAGCGGACCAACTTCCGAAGATGCTCAAGGGTACATATTCCATGTGGGGATACATGTGATCTGTAACAATAGTTTTAATTATCTGTTGTTTGTGTATATATTGCAAATGTTGTCGAAAATGTGGATGACACATGTGTGAAATAAGTGCAAGATGTGCGAAAATTTGTGTAACAAACAATGTTATAAGCAGGAGCCCAAAAAGGGAAATAGTAAGGAATAAGCACGCACAGGCCTCTGAACCTGAGTATGAAGCAGAAGACGAACTACACACCTTAAGTTACTCAATCACTCCAGTTAACAGAGCATGCAGAGAGAGAGAGAAATCAATCACCAAACATGTCCGAAGTATCAAGAGCAACCACCCCCATGGAGGAATCGCCAAGAACATGCACAGGTAAAAGATAGATAGACTTGTAAATTGTAGAAATAAAGTGTATTGTGCAGGTATTATGTAAGGAAGTGTCCACTGAAAGAGTAAAAGGAAAATGTGTAAAAATAAAAATTAAATTGATATGTATTTAAAAAGAAATGGTAACAGCTGAATATTGTATATAGGAAAGTGATGACTGGAAAAGAGCATTCAATTTTAAATGTTGTAAAATTATGTGTGAGTGAATTTTTATGTGTCCAATCAGTGTTAATGGACGCCATGTCTTTTGATGAATCGATATTGTTAGAATGTATAAAGCTAATAAACAAAAGAGAAATGTTCCGCTGGCAGTGAAACAGAGGTTTCAGAAATTTTATAACTTATGAGGTCAGAGTTTATAAAATTTCCCCTGGAGGAGAGAGGTGTTGCGAATCTCAATCAGTGACGATTATAAATTAAATGTATTATGACTTATTCAGCTGGAAAAGCATCTAGGCTCTGACCTACGCCAATGAAGTGGCGCCAGGAGACAACGTTACGTGACTAAATGACCACTGTGGCCAGACGCAAAACAGGGACCCAAGTAGCTTTCACACATCACATGATGATGGAAATACACCAAAAAAGTGGTCAGCCTCTCGGCAGGAGATGTAGTATGTTCTAGAAGCTTTCTGTGACGCACGAAAGCAGTATAAATAGGGGGTCAGGAGGACCCTGTAGTCAGTCGAGATCTGCTGGGTATAACGACGCAAGCTCAGTGTCATTCTACGGCAGACTTGGGAACTGAGTACGATTCGCAGCCTCAGCTCCGTAGCATTCAGGGAGATGGATTCCAGATAAAGGGGTTCAACTGATAAAATTATTGCAAGGCAGTGCCAGTAGGACTTTTCAGTTGTCAAGCTATAGGAATCTTATGAATTCTGCCCTGAATAAGTAACCACTCCTCACCGAGTTACGTATCCTTCTCCTTAGCAATAGCTTACTCCTTCTAGAGGTCGGAGTTGCAGAAGCTGCCCGCACCTCCTTCCACTCTGCGAGAAGATCGAATGACGTAAGACCCCTAAGTATAACACGTGTCGATCTAACTACCTCTCGGGACATGACAAATCTTAGTAGCTGTCTAAGATTGTTTGGAGATGATGCTGTCATTTCCCAGCTTGTAAAGTCATCAGATTACCAAAGAGAATTGCAAAATGCTTTAGATAAGATATCTGTATGGTGCGAAAAGGGGCAATTGACCGTGAATAAAGAAAAGTGTGAAGTTATTCAGATGGGTACTAAAAGAAATCCACTAAATTTAGATTATGCGATAAGTCACACAAATCTGAATGCTGTACTTTCAACCAAATACTTAGGGATTACAATTATAAATAACTTAACTGAAACGATCACATAGGTAATATTGTGGGTAGAGCAAACCAAAGAATGTGATTCATTGGCAAAACACTTAGGAGGGGCAACAGTTCTACTAAAGAGACTGCTTACACCACGCTTATCCACCCTATTCTGGAGTATTACTGTGCGGTGTGGGATCCGCATCAGGTGGGACTGACAGATGACATCAAAAAAGTACAAAGAAGGGAGGCTCGTTTTGTATTATCGCGAAATACGGGAGGTAGTGCCACAGACGTGATACGTGAACTGGAGTGGCAATCATTAGAACAAAGGCGTTTTTCATTGCGACGGGATCTTCTCATGAAATTTCAATAACCAGTTTTCTCCTCTGATTCCGAAATCATTCTGTTGGCTCCCACCTACATAGGGAGAAATAATCATCACGTTAAAATAAGAGAAATCAGGGCTCACACAGAAAAATTTAAGTGCTCATTGTTCCCATGAGCCATTCAAGAGTGGAATGGTAAAGAGACAACTTGCAGGTGATTCATTGAACCGTCTGCCAGGCACTTTATTGTGAGTAGCAGAGTAATCACGTAGACGTTGATGTAGAGACCATTGCTAGGTTCTTTATTCTGACACTGTATTCAGATATTTTGAATTATGGAGGACGTAACTTCACTTTCGCCATTCAGTACGGTGACAAGCAATGTGATATCATGTTGATGTTCCATCTAGTTTGTAGATGTTACTATTTAACCACTGCACTGCCAGCAACTATTTTCCATTCTAGTGATGTGAAGCATTAATCAATCAAAGCTATCAATTCCTGAAAGACAAATTAAGCTTCTACCAAGGTATAGTCTCACAAGGGGACGTTATTGACTCCTCTGTGCTCTTCCATTTTCTTTTATTTATAGGACTGAAGCTCAGTCATCAGACATTAGTTTCCTAAAACAGTTTGACTCAAACTTGAAATAATCGCTTCTGAAGAATAGAAGATTTCTAAATGCAAAACATTTGAATTTTATTAAAGTAGCCATTGCTAACTGTGAGTGTAGTGTGGAAGTTTGTTAACTGCAAAGTTTCTGATTCAAATGTCGATAGCAGCAACACTTTCTTTCTTATTTATTTAAATTCTGTGTTTATCGAGAAGTAGAAATGTTAAGTAAGGAATACTGATTTACGATTTCTTTAAAAACAACATTTTTCATTTTTGTTACTAAATACATGAAAATGTCAATATTCACAATAAGTAAGAATCTGGTGTAAAAATGCAAATCGTTAAGTAGGATATAAAAGACTTCCCTGTTTCTGCAGATTGAGTAGTATTGTTGCTATATATAATATTTTAAACAATAAGGAATTTTGCATGTCTCTCAGCTTTTAATTTACTTGATATTTTACATGTTCTAGCAAGCTACTTTATAGTTACCAGAAGTTTACACTATGCATTCAATTACCACTTATTTTGTTAATTTATTCTACATTTTATACTTTACTGCGCTTGGAAAACTTCTACTCTTCAAAAGTATTTATTTCGAGTTTGTTTTAGAATTGTGTCATACTCCTTTTAGAAACTGTTGTCCAATCTTACAAGTATAGAGAAAATTGTAGAGGGCAGAGTAGTCTGCAAGGCCCCCTTGTTAGCTAAGTAGCAGCAGCTTCACATATCATAGTAAACACTCATTATAAAATATAAATCTGACGAATAGTGCACTGAGTGAGGTGGATCAGTTGTTAGCACACTGGACGCAGATCTGGGAGGACAATAGTTAAAACTGGCCTCTGACCATCCTGATCTAAGTTTTCCATGATTTCCCTAAATCACCTCAGACAAGTGCCAGGATGGTTCCTGCGAAAGAGCACAGCTGGCTTTCTTCCCCATCCTTTCCTAATCACATGGGACTGAGGACCTCATTGTTTGGTCTCATCTCCTAAATCAATCAACCAACCATCAAATAATGCAGCCCTCTAGCAATATTTTTGAATGCACAGGAGACAGCACTTGAAAGGAAATACAAGTGACATACAAGCAAGCAATTTTTCCTTCCAAAGCTGTTCTTCACCATCATCTGCAACAAACAATGGTACCTACTAGATGGGGATTTCTCCTGCATACCCAGTTCCTAACGGACTAAACACAAGCAGCATAACATTTATTCTTTTAGGTTTCCAGTGCCCATAGATACAAACAGCTATGACACAGGTAGCAGTCTCTGATGCAAAAGGTCTGGTGGTGGCGAAAGCACATGGAAAACTGTGTGGCAATTGTTATCTGTGCCATTTACATCACGGTGGCATCAGAAGGCAATGTGGAGCTGGCTGCAGTGCCATCATGTGCAGTGGCAACTGAACATTAACAAACTCTTAACCTGAAGCTGTATTTACAGTGGCGCAAATCCGAGCAGAACAAGTGAACAACCATTTGCAGACAATTAAACAGTGTTTACTACCATTTGTTTATGCATGTTCTAACCACTGTTTATTATATTGTTAATAGTGAACTCAAGAAAAAACGCCTTTACATAGCAATCGAAATGCAAAAACGATTATTTTTACAAAAATTAAGGTAATTTTATAGCAGTGCTGATAGAAAGTAAAATAGTATTACTACTGTCTTCTTGGCAATAATATCCAGGGGTTCAAATGTTTGATATAATTTTTCAGTAATCAGATCCATATCAAGTCTGAAACACCATTTATATGTTGCACTTGTGAATTTACAACAATGATTTTCTTTCATGACATTGATAGATAAGTTTTTAGGGTCACAGATAAAATTTTGCTTATCTCTTAATTCAGTAGTAGAACAATTACACATGACTGACTCATTCCAGATAACTAACTGGGTATGTAAGGGTTGGTCTCATGTTGCTTGTACCAAAGTGGAGGATATGTATGTGTATCAGAACTGCGAATCTGAACAGAACTTAAGATATGCATTAATCTTCTATTTAACTGACTCATGAACATTTAATCATAATGCCTGGATCTATTCAGTATTATTAACACTTGCTTCAGTTAATTTGAAAGTTGCAAAGTTTTATATTTTCCGCCATTTATTGGTGTTTTCTTATTGTTTTGTAATGGCAATTTACTTTAAGCTACTCTATAAATATTTTATTTGACAAAATGAAGGTTTACATATTATGTTACTTTTGTAGCTTACTAGTGTCACTAATGTCCCCAGTAACAGGGACAAAAGTAACACATACATTGATGCTTTAAAATTAATTTCACAAAGCAAAATGTGTGTAATTTGGGGAAACTAAATGCAGTCGTGTTAGGAAAGCCCCGCAGAACATGTACAGTAGTCCCTTTTGTTACATACATTTAGAGGGACCTAATAAAAAATGCAATATTTAAAATATAACTTTTGTCCCCTGTGTCCCCTATACAAATTCATAAAATTGTGTCACATACGGACAGTTCAGTAAAAGATGTAAGGATGATCATCAACAAAATACTGCAAATAACAAAGAACACATTAAATAATTTACTATTATAGTTCATTTTAGATTACTACAGATGTATTAAAAGTGGAAGAGGCAATTCAGACTGCCAGAAAGAGAAACATTTTACAGAAAAGTAAGCTATATACAGCTGCTTGAGGAGTTGCTCTATGGAAAGAAAAAAGAGCGAAAATTAGGTAATAAACTGTCTCGACTAGAAAATAGGTGAATACCTAAATAGGTTCCACAGTAGTCTCAGAAGTTTGCTTGCACCTTATTGTATCCAACAGCTAAGTTTCACAAAGGTTTGCCTTGTTCATTTAAATTACAACAGTAAACCTTCCTAATATTATTTCAATTGCAACATCATCCATCTTATTTTATTCATTTTCTAGTTTTACACTGAGTTTTACATTGTTTTCGTCTCTAATATGTCAGGCAGTTTTGGCAAAACCGTAATCAGATGTAACTTATCTGCAACATTAATTTATTCTACACTTCAGGCATATAGCAATCGTAACTTCCTAATCCCAGTCACATACCATTATTCCAAATCTATTAACTGACCAGATTCATTTGCTGCAACACCACCAGACTTACAAATAACATATTGCCAAATTGTCTCAGCATTGACAGACAAAATATTTCAAGTGATAGCACAAAATCAACTTATACTCTGCCCAAACGTACACTAAGTTGACACAATGAACACTACCATTGTCATCATCTCCATCAAAATGACGATTACAAATCATTAGTTCAAATCAGACCACCATATAAACATATACCACATAATATATCTACATAACTTCACAAAACTCTAAGACCCTCAAAATAATACCAAAGTTAGAAAGTTGTTCTGGTCAAAGCTTACATACAACATTTATGATGACGTAGCACTTACACGAAACAACCGTATCAACTCTTCTTAAAAGATGCTCAGATAAGTTGCAATATAACATATAATTTTACAATTTTTCTTTGAAAAACTGTGAAAAGTAATTACTTTTCATAAATTAACACTTATCTCCAATTGCTACAGGGATAAGAAACAGAGTTAACACAATTTGCAAAACTGTAGCTCAGAGAGATCCATAATCAGGTTTCCTCATTAATGTGTCAGATGTTACTTCAGTATCCGGGTTTATGGGTGACTACGCCCACAATATTATGCTAAAACAGCAAAAAGTATGAAATCCAGTCTTTCAGCAAATAGTTCAACAGAAAACCAATTTCAAAACAAATGGACAGTAGTTCCCTAACCAAGGTTAATAAGTGTACACATTTTCATCTATTTACTCAAACAGTTTTTCAAAAACATGTAAGGTGCTCTCTACCTGCAAGTTATTTGCAAGAAAAAAACTCATTCTGAAAATGCAAAATTTCTCCAAATCCACTTGCACTTCTTTAAAATAGTGTGAATCTAATATTTCATGAACCATTTTTTAAATATGGTAATCATTTCGTCTTATACATCCTTGACTTCAGAAAAAAACAAAATATAGAGAGAAATAAAAATTATTACTTTATACAGCAGCATTTTCAATCATATATAATAAGAACATTCCCTTTCCAAAAATATGAGTTTATTTCTCTTTAAGCAAACACGACATGTAAATGATTTTTTCCCTGTCCTCTAAGATCGCATTATAATTTTAACTATTCTTAATCTCCAGTAAAGATAATTCCTAGCTAAGACAGACTGAAGTAGAAGATTACATTTAAAGCTCAATGGAAGAATAAGAGAAAAGGTGTAGCAGGGAAGGGTGAAAACTTCAGAAGTAATGCTGCTTTGTCTGGGGCCATACATTTACCACACTCATGTCATGGTCACAGTTTCATGACTCGGTGGGAACATAATGATTAATATTAATACATAGCATCACTTGCCCCCAAAGCTTCTGTTTAAATCTCTGTTATGACTCCAATAGTGTAAGTTAGTTTTAACACTTCCAACTCAAAATCTTTGCAACATATTGCAGAGAAATGAACTTTAACATTCGTTTGACTGTACCCTTTGTAAACTTGCACATATATGTAACATAGTCTCTCATAAATTTCTCTGTGACATAGTTTTCAGCATTTTCAAACTATTGTCACAGTAAATACTGCAAAAAGCGCTATAATGAGCCAAAACTTTGTTAACATGTGAGTGAGTCTATTCAAAAATATTTTCGTCTTTTATTCTACAGATATTTTTTTAAAAAATGTAACGCTGCAAGTTTCTTACATTTGTTTGGGAAAATCTTCTTTATTAAAGTTCGGCAAATTCCACGTAATATTTTGCTATTTTCGACAAGAAGTTGAAATTGATGAAACTGTGTTTCAGGCATCATACTACAACTCAAAATTTCGTCTTGTTCTACAGAAGTACTATTGATTACTTCAACTGAATTTTCTCCTCCAAAAATAAAACAGTCATCACTGCCATTGCCATTAGTGTTCCTAACTCTTGCATTATTGAATCCGATTTTTGGTACACTCATTCAAATGTAACATTTTATCACAATAAATTTCAATTTAACTTTCTATTTTTGTGATTCTTTGATTGATTTCCTTCCTATACACTCACAATTTATCACTGTTTTCTGCTAACTGCAACTGCAGTTTTCCATTGATTTCTAGTAAGCAAGGTGGCGCATTTCTCAGCACACTGGACACAGGTTTGAGAGAAAGTCAGTGCAGATCTTTATAAATTCACCAAGATTTAAGTTTTCTTTGATTTCCCTAAAGCGCTGCAGGCAGATGCTTGGATGGTTTCTTTGAAAGGGCATGGCCAATTTCCCTCCTCAACCTTGAAAAATTTAGAACGTGTGCTATATTACTAACGACCTCAACGTCGATGGGCACGAAACCCTAGTCTTCCTCCCTTCCTTCCTTCATTGCTTTCTTTAAGTTTTGCATCTAAATTTTGAACTATTTGAATGTTCTTTTCTTAAAGTTTTTAATATAATTGTTCGCCAGCATCTTGCATTAATCTTGCTTCCATCTTTTCCAACTGAACTATTAACGTTCTCATTATTCCTTCTAAATCTTGAGTTTTTATCTCGATTTTGCACATCTGTCGCCATCTCGCTGTTACTAAGAGTATCTTTCCACCACAGATTTCGTCATTAGCGTTTCCTTTTATTTCTCATAGATAAAACAACGACAAATAAAGTATTTGATAACACTGAACTATTTAAGAAGTATTGTTGGCTGTATTTATCTCCACGTGCTACAGTTCAATTCAGCTATTGCTTTCGTCAGTGTGATCTATTCTCAATTTCTCTAGAAATTTGAATGATCCAAGTCCCTCATTATTCTGCATTTGTCATCTACCGTTCTTTACACATTTTGGACACTGTTTCACTGCTGAAAAACATTGCAGTCTATGGTTTTACGTTCTGAGTTAAAGAAGTTTAATAGTATCAGTAAGAGAACATAAAGTAATTGTATTACTAATCTTCCATGAGAGAATGTAATGTAATTGTGGTACTCATCTTCTTCCTGGCAAGAGAGTCGATAGCCTCCAATAGAGCATATCAGTTTTCCTATAGGCAGGTCCAGGTTGTAGATCGAGACTGAAACGTCAATTATGTGGTGCACTTTTATATTTATTTCAACTTTCTACAATTACAGAGAAGATATCACACATCTTGTAATGTACTCACAGAACAGTTACACCATGATTAACTAATTCAGGTAACTAACAAATTACCAGCATGTCATTATTTCACTATCACAGATCCAAAGACGTTTCTGTATCAGAGATGTACAGATGTAACAAAAATGTATGGCACAAAGTGCAGGACACATCCCACACATATAAGAAGAAATTATGTTATATGAACATGGGTCGGGAAACTTTGTTTCCATATTATAGGTCTTTTTCTCCAACTCCATAATCAAGGAATATACACGAGAACATATCATTAGAATCATGGGGAACATGAGCTCTTTGTGATATCTGGTTACATTTCGCATTACCAGTGTTTTGTTTTACATGTCCCTGTTGCCATGCTACATACGTCATTGCTTATTTACAGGTAACAGTTGTTCCAGAGATCAGTACAAACATACTGTCTGCTGGTTAGAGTTAATCACAGACTTGGTTCATGCAGTGGCAGTGTACCCAAATGCCGCATTTGATGTATGGAATGCTGCTTGCACTCAACATTTGTACTGGGAGGGATTTTCAGGATGAAGGTGCCCCAACAGAAAACGTTTGAAACAATGGGTCGTCACCTTAGGGAACATGGAACATTTAAGCCTGATACTCGCTATGGGGGGGGGGGGGAAGCCTAGAAAGATGAGGACACTACTACAGGTGGTGGGTGTCAATTCTTCATGCAGTTGACAACGACAAGTCAGTACAAGACGTATAGCTGCACCACTGAATGTTGGCCACATGACTGTCTGGCGAGTGTTACACGCGGACCAGCTTAATCCACACCATTTACAGTGTGTGCAGACACTATCATCAGCTGATATTCCTGCAAAGGGTAGCCTTCTAAAAATGGTTTATTCAACAAAGAATCAACCCTAATTTTAGTCAACCGTGCTGTTCACAGATGAGGCGTCGTTTGAACTACATCAGATTTTGAATTTTTTCAATCGGCATGTACGGGCAAATGTCACTCCTCATGCAACCGTAGAAGCAAGTCATCAACAAAGATTTTTTATCAATGTTGGGCCAGCATTGTTGGTGACTGTTTGGGAGGACATCATTTTCTTCCACTCAGGCTCAATAGACAAATTGATCATAATTTTTTAGGGAATGTTCTATCTGATCTGTTAGCAGATGTGCCTTTAGCTGTGTGACAAAACGTATAGTGCATACACGATGGAGCACTTCCTCATTTTAGTGTTAATGTCCACTGGCTTTTACTTCTACATAACAGACTTGGTGAGAGATGGTTAGGTAGTAAGTAACATGGCTTCCATGCTCTCCAGAGATAAACCAACTGGACTTTTATTTGTGGGGGCTTTTGAATGAAAGCGCTCAGCTCTTGTGAATGGAACCCCAGTACAATATGTTCAAAGACTCCATGCATGTACTATGGAAGGCTGTGAAACCAGACGCTATACTCCAGGGATACAGCAGCGCATTTAAGAAACTGTAAAATGAGGGGTTGATGCATGTTTTAATGCCCATGGAGGACATATTTAACATGCCCTGCGAGAAAGACTAGCGTGCAGTATGCTAGTGTGTCCTATTCACATGTGGTTCTCGTGATTAATTAGTTGGAGAAAATGAGTTGTAACATGGAAACAAAGCGTTTCCTGACCTATGTTCCTATAACATAATTTCTTTATCTATATGTGAGGAATGTGTCCTACAATTTCTGCCATACATTATTGTTACACCAAGTACCATATTAAGTATTTACATCGCAAATGTTTACTGTGTTTTTTAATATTGACAACAAAAATAGGACTGCTGTGTTAATTTGCCACATTTCAATTATTTCTAACTCACACAAATGATTTGACTTATTTTTATGCAAGCAGGATGACTAATAGTCTCAGATGTACATATTATGGAATTAATGTTCTTATTATATATAAACAGGATAAATAAAAGGTAACAACTGAAAATTACGCTAATAAACAAAGTTTCCCAGCAAAAACCAAGTATCACTTAAATATGAATAAAAGTGGCGTTGGTCTTAAAAATAGGGAAATTGACATCATTACATTTAATTTATATCACAGACTATCAACCATTGATCGCTACACTGTGAAGAAACAGTTACACTGAAGGAAACAGAATCTAACACAAGAGAAGCAGCACAGCATACCAAACCCAAATGTCCTGCATTATTGTTGTTTGAGCACTAATAACCTCCACACAAATTTCACTAGACACATAACCAGTTATAGCCATGACAGAAAACTCTCATATCTGGAGAGGATTATTCTACAGGGCGAGTGTGCTGCTTTTGATGAAGCAAACAACCTTTACTGTATTTATTCCAAAACTTTGTACTTATACTGGTGTGCAAAGCTTATGGACGAAACTCACTTTTGCATGATGCATCACAGTCGAGCAATGTAGCTTGAGGAAAGATGAACCACACAGAGGGAAAACTGCTACAGTTTGGTACAGAAAGTAACTGAAAGCAATACGAATGAGACGCACAGAAATGACACTTTTATTCATGGACATTAATTACACTGAAGTCACCACGATTAATGGTGGTCCCTGAACAACACGAAAGGTAAGACATCATTCTTAATATGATCACCTCAGATGCTGGTTAGGAGCTGCTGGTGTCACACACAGTACAGCTTTCTTACTATTGATAAATCAAGGAAACTAAATGATGGTAGGTATAGACGCAATTTTTAGGAGTTTCTATATATACAGCTATGAAAATAGCGATGAGTATGTTAGTATACATCATGTCATGGACAAGTTCACGCGTATGTCAGGCACTCAGTGCAAGAGAATAGGTGTGCATAGACAGAGAATGGGTCTGAACATGATGGAGAATTTCAGTCTCTCAGACGTTAAGTTAAAGAGCTAGAGACATATGTCCAGACCCTTTTGAGACTGATCGATGAATTAGATGCTAGGGTTAAGGAACTAGAGATGTACACCTGCATCATTTTGAGAAAGAAAGTAGATGACTAAGCTGTAAAGGTTGATGGAATTGAAAAACAAACTACATGACTTAACTGTAAAGGCTGAGTGAAATATATATAAGGTGCAGCATGTGAAGCAGCCTGCTTATCATACAGCAAAATGTCAAATAAACATGAGGTCATCACTGAATAGTTTAAGTTGCTAAGGTTAGGATATTTAAAGCGAAAGCTGACACTATGAGAAATGTTTAAATTAGTTACTGAATCTCTCGATGCACTCTCAGTGAACTTACACAGCAGCGATCATGATCGTACTGCAGCTTTCATTAACCATCACAGAAATGCTAAGATAGACCAAACATTCCATGTCAGTGGAGAAAAACCATACATGTTGGGGGCGCAGCCTATAACTTTAAATGAAAAAAAAAAAAAAAACAATACAGATATGGGATAGGGAATTTCAAAGAACACCAGTATACTGAACCTCATTTTCCTAAAACCATCAGAAACAGTAAAATTTTTACCTCCAGATCTGGTGGTGTAATGTCAAATACTACGTTTGATTGGTGTACACAGGAAAGCAGGAAACCAATGCAGTGCGAAATTCAGAGACATTATAAAACCGTTATCATTAGATGGTCGGTATAGGAGTGGTGATGATGTTGACATTCGGCATGAAAGAGTCAACAATCATTCCCCTCAGTATATATACTTTGATGGTCCCAATGAGATAATAGATCGATCACGACTGCTCATGGTGTCAGTTGCTGTGGACAGTACCACTCATTCAAATGAGGTTGTCTCACTAATTTCAGAGCTTAGAGAGATAGGTAATTGAATGAGTATGGAGATGGTAGTTTGAGAATTGCAATAACCAGCATGCAAAACATATCATCATAGGCATGTAATGATTAAAGGTTTGGATGACTTATAGCAGGCTGATCTTGTAGATATGTGGAAATATTCACATGAGAGTAATCGATTCCAATATATAATGGTTATTGATAAGTATCCATAATTTTCCTGTTCAAACAAAAATGGGGAGAATGTTGCGGAGGTATATGAGAGTTTGTTGGAGATGGGGATGAATCGATATCTTGGTAACCTCCAAACCGATGATATTGCAGTGTTTTGCAACAGGTATTTCATGACCATGATGCAGCGGTATGGAATACATCACTACCCAACATTCACCTATCTGAAGACGAGTATCATGGAAAGCTGAATAGAACAATAAAAGTTCAAATGTGGATGCGTTTTAATCTTCGCAGCTAGCAAAAATGGACAGATATACTTCCAGAAAAAATTGCACAGTATAATCGAAGGTAACATTTCACAATAAAGATAAGATCAATCAAAGAAACTTCCTGGTAGATTGAAAAGTATGTGCCAAAGCAAGACTCGAGCCCAGAACGCTTGCCTTTTGCTGCAAAATGCTCTGCTGGAAAGTGCTGAGCTACCCAAGCACGACTCGCTACCAGTTCTCACACTTTTACTTCTGCCAGTACCTCATCTGCTACCTTCCAAGCATCACAGAAGGCAAAGGTCCCAAGTTCGAGTGTCGGTCTGACACACAGTTCTAATGTGCCAGGAAGCTTCATGTCAGCACACACTCCACTACAGAGTGAAAATTTCATTCTGAGACTAATCCATTTTCATGATAATGAACTCATAGATACGGTGTACTATAGTATTAAAATGCTAGATCAACGTAAACAGAAAATTAGTACAGGTAATTTGGTATGTATCTGAAAACACAAGACCAAATTGGAGAAGTCTTACATCCCAGACTGGTCAGGTGAGGTATCACAGTTTACAAAGTGCAGAAAACAAATCCCAGAACCCACATCTGAAAGGATAGCAGTGGCACTGAAATTTCAGGATGCTTTTATAATGAGGAAATGGAGAAGAGATCAGAACCACAAGTGTTTCTCGTATAGTGTGTCATAAGATGTCGAGGGAGGAGAGCACCAGTTACATAGTTTTCCTGCAGCACAAAACAGATGGATTGATGCTGACGATTTGCTATGTAGTGGTGTCTAACGGGGTCTTTTGGACGGACGAGTGAAATGTTATTGCATCCATTTGCTGTTAGGGTGGGATGCGTGGGCGGTGGTTCCGGGTAGTGCAGAATGTGGAGCACGGAAAACTTAGTTTTACCATTTATTAATAAAGACGGTGCGACAATGCATTACGTGCGTCTGGTAACCCGTCATCACTGTGTCGAGATCGATACAGGTTCGCAACTGGACGGTCTCAGACTCCTCTTCGTAGTCGTTGGCTGTGCACACGCCATAGCGCGCGACTCAGATTGCCTTTCCCGACAGCATTCCGCGTGATAAGCGTACAGCGCGGCGACTCTGGCGCTGTCCGCTACGGCCGTACAATTCTGCCGTTACAGAAATATCTTTGTAAAAAAAAAAAAAAAAAAAAAAAAAAAATCATCAAATGTGCTTAAGTTATTTTTGTTCGCTATTGTTAGTAGTTTTTCACGTAACTGAAGCTCTCAACGTTGTTTATTAGCGCTTCCCGTAAATTTCAAACCCTTCAGGCAGAATTAACTTCATTTGTTCAACAACTTTCCATAACCAATATTATATCATGTTAACTGCTAGTTCTTGGTAGAAAAACATGATAATAAATGAAAACCACCAGTTTTCTTTCGTTCTAGAGTATTACTTTTATTGTTTTTCGGCTTACAAGGTCATCTTCAGACATTTACTGAGTATTGTCACCAATGAAGGTACAATATATGCGAACAACATTGTATTCTGTAATTACATTAATAATTGTTTCTTCTTTTAATTGGTTTGTGTATCACTCTCCATGTTTTATACCTGCTGAAGAAGCCTTGTCAGGTACTAATTTTATTTTATTTTGTTCGTTTCGTTTATTAATAGAAGCTGTTATGTAGGCGTGCCATTCACATTTTGTGTTAAAGTTTTTCCTGTCAACTTTATTTTTATTTATTTACTTTTCAATTTTTTACTTTTTCATTGCATCACCACCACACAGTGAAAGATGTCACTTACTGTATGTTTCTACTTCAATCTAGACTTGTAACTTTTCCTCCAATGTCGTTTACAATCATTGTAACTTCTTTGGTGACAATACTCAGTAAATGTCTGAAGATGGCCGTGTAAGCCGAAAACCGGTTAACACAAGAAAAGTAATACTGCAGAACAAAAGCAAACTGGTGCTTTTCATTTATTACCAATATTGTATTTTAGCAAATAATTTTTCTCTCGACACTCTACTCATTTTTACATTTCCGTCTACTATTATTGGCAGTGACACACACTTTTCCAGTCTATTTTTCTTCCGTTATCACTGAATATAAATGTACAATGTCAGTGTATGTAGGTATTGGTCTCGCACTTTCCGTGTCGTCCAGTTTTTAAGTCGTATTGTGTCTTTATTGCAGTGTGCTGATTTTCCTTTTCTTAATCCTGTGGTGTTGGGACTCGCCACTGGGTGCAGGTCTTCTTTGAGGTCATCTAGACGAGTTTCGTGTCGGTCGTGAAATGATAATGAGGACAACACAACATCCAGTCCCAGAGAGGAGGAAAGCCCCAACTCGCCCGGGAATCGAACCGGGCCCGTTCGGTTGGCACCCTGCCACGCTGCCCGGGAGCTACCGAGGCGGACTGCGTGTTAGGGGAACACGTGCATCGTCCACCGGTCAGTCACAAAACATTAAGTGTGTTTTCACTGGTGAGGTAACTAGAAGTCTCTGAAACCGACAGGGGCGTGTAGCATAGCATGTGTTTGCGAATCAGTAACCACTCTGCGACGGCATTCTACGCCACTGTGTGGCCTCATCCGCTTATTATGTAAAGATTAATGACCAGATCCTACCGTGTCGGCGTAATATTTAATTGTTTCTGGCAACAGTTATATTTTCTCTGTTTCAGATTCTCCAGAGTCTTACATACACCAGTCCGTGTGTGAATTTCAGTACGGACGTATCGGCTTTACTCCATATTCGCTGCACGGGTGCGGTCATTTCCGGCGGTGGCAGTGTTACGGGGGCTGCTGTTCAGCCGGGCGCCCGCACCTGCTGCGCTGCCGGACCTCCACGGAGCGGGCAGCGGGCGGGCAGCGCACCGTCCCCTCGCCGCCCCGTCACCGCCCCCATGCTACCCCCTCGCTACGGCAGGACGCGCTCCCAGCCACCGGATCACAACCACCTGCCAGACTCGTCGCATTGTCAGCAGCTTTTCTGATTTACTGTCCTAACCGTCGCAAGAATGACTTTCCCATCGTCAGTAGTCTGTTTGCATACTTCGCTTAGTGCGTCACGTGCCGGCGACGCTCCCTGGTGGCTTCATCTCGGTGGGCGGTCGTCCGAATTTTTTGAAGCATCTTCGCAATATCTACATAAAGTGTTCACCATCACTCATTGTGATCAGCAAAATTAACTTTTACAATAAGCGCAGCTACCTACAGTCTGTCTCAGATCCCACTTCAATTCTAAAGAAGGTCAGGTCTGGCGATTTTTTTTTTTTTTTCCATCACTTGTGGACATCTTCTACAAGTCTCTTAGTGGAACTTGCTGTCGTCCTAAAAACATGTGGTGACTGTTCATCAGGAGTGCCCCACGGGAGTGTGATAGGACCGTTGTTGTTCTTTATATACAGGGTGGTCCATTGGTAGTGAGTGGGTCAAATAGCTAATGTAATAAGCATCAAACGAAAAAACTGCAAAGAACGAAACTCGTCTAGCTTGAACGGGGAAACCGGATGGCGCCATGGTTAGCCCTCTAGATGGCGCTGCCATAGGTCAAACGGATATAAACTGTGTTGTCCTTAGCGTTAGTTTGTTTGTTCAAGTAGTGTGTGTGTCTAGGGACCGACGACCTCAGCAGTTTAGCCGCATAGAAATTTACCACAAAATTCTGAAAATTTTCCAGATGATGTGATAAATGGCAGCTAGCCCTAGATGTGGAAATGGTAAGGTAATGCAGATGAGTAGGAAGATGAATCATGTAATGTTTGGATACAGTGAAGTCGTTTTCGACGCAGACAAGTCCTTTAAATATCTGAGTGTAACGTTGCGACGCTACATGAAATAGTGTGACCATGTGAGAACTATGGTAGGGAAGGCGAATGGTTGATATTGCTTTATTGGGATAATTTAAGGAAAGAGTTTTTCACCTGTAAAGGTCCGACCAATTCATGAGCACTGAAAGAGTGTTTGGGATGCTTGCCACATCGGACTGAAGGGAGACATCGAAGCAATTCAGAGGCGGGTTGCTACTTTTATTACCGGTAGGTTCGAACAACGCCTAAGTATTGCGGAGATGCTTCGGGAATGCGAGGACGACGTTTTTTTCGAGAAACGCTACTGAGATCATTTAGAGAACCGCCGAACGACTGCCGAACGATTCTACTGCTGCCATCATACACTGCGCGTAAAGACCACGAAGATAAGACACGAGAAATTAGGGCTCATGTGGAGGCATACAGACAGCCGTTTCTCTCTCACTCTATTTGCGAGTGGGACAGGAAAGGAGATGACAAGTAGTGGTACACAGTACCCACCGCCACGCACCGTACGGTGGCTTGCGGACTATCAGACGTATATGTAGATGTAGTACGGATAAAAGGAACGAATATTTTTGTGTGACGGATGTGTGTGGGCAGCTGGTCCCTCCGCACGGACGAGAGGCGCCGTACTCGCTGTGGTCAGGACGTCCTGCGGAAAGACTTTCGCCACGCATGTCGTTATGTAGGGCCCGTGCCCTGTGCGGCGCGCACGGTGTGCGTGTTTCTATGTCACTCCCAACTGCTGATCATGAATCCGGGAGACGTAGCTGCGTCGTTGCTAGTTCTACTGGTAGCAAATGACAACGCGTTGCTCGATTGTGTCTGTAAACAGACCTGGCGGGTAGAGTCCCAGTCAGTCCTGGTTTACTAGAGATATGGAGTACGTACTGTATACTTAACGGTGACTACTTTTTTACTCACATTATGGACGTTAAGCGCTGTGCTGTTTTGAACAACTGAGAGGTGGTTTGCCTTGCACATACAGTTGTGAAGGAAAATAATACGTTCTCAACCAAAATGAGGACTATCTTTAATTCTGAAAAATGCAGTTAATTTTCAACCCTTTAGGTCAATGAACTTTTTCAGCCCTTTTTGCACTGAGAAGATATCGTGTATTACTGTTTCTAAAGACTGTAAATTAACCGTCTACTTTCCTCCATTCAGCCCGAAATGCTTCCCACATGTACGAGACAGGTATAAGTGAGAGGTTGCCAAATGTATTCTATAATACTGAAAGATTACCGTCAAGCCTCCTTGCCTAGGGACGCCAGATGGAAGTTGATGTCGTCAAGCCCTGAATGAAAATTGCGCAACGGATAACTGGGGAGGGGAGTTTGACAGCGCTACCTAGAGGGCGTGCCCTTTCCGTACGATACTAGGCAAGGGGCTGGAGGGCTCACACGCTGATGTGTGGGTGCCTGCATTCTATATCTTTTATTTTAAATGGATTCCTTTGACTTGACTTCGTTGTGATTTTTAAGGAATGTTAAATATTGATGACAATTGATTACGTATTTATTTTAAGCATTATCACTCGACTTTAGACCGATAGCAGCAATTGTATCAGTTTACAGATATTACAATTTTACAACTTATAGCTCGGGTATATTATATACTAATCTGCACGCACATTTCTACGGGCAAGACGGAATTGCGTTGGCCAAATGTATACCACCAGTCTCGCAATATTTTACATGGGACATCCACTATGTGAGGAGGATAACGGGCAAACTGGGGACCAGATGCAACACAGGGGGTCAAATTTACCAAATTAAACGAGAACATGCATTTCCTTGCACAATCCGAAGCTGGAAATAAAAGAATTAGTACAAATATTCAAATACCTCTCTTCCATGCTTGAACATTGAGACAGACGCATTGATGGCACGTCTGCTCACTTACCCATCTTCTGTAACACTCCTAGAATATGGCGGACACCCGGAGGTCTTCCTGGGCCCCGGTGGAGGGGGTGGTCGAACCACTTGGCCGTGACCAACCTCTCCACCCCAAATCTTGTGACACTGGAAAGTCTTTGACTTTTACTAGCCTGTGTTGTCTCTCTTATCCCCTAACCAGGAGTAAGGTTGGCACTTCTATACTACAGAACTACTTCCCAACTAAGATTTGGCCACGCTTTACGGAAAGGTGTGAGGAGGATTAGGAAAGTTCATGTGCAGATTCACATCCTCGTACAAGAAATGCATAATACAGGACACATACAAATACTTATTATGAAGCCTGACACATTTCTTCCACCCGTCCACATGGGTGTTGTTCCATCCGCGGCAGGTCGCGTCGTGTAATAAAATTGTCTGCGGAGCCGCCTCTGTTTCTATTTCCGGGTGCGAGCGAGCAGCGAAACCTGCTGCTTATAGAGCGGAAACTACTGTACCGTTTCATCACCCCATGCGTGGATGAAAAATGATCAGAATGTTCTTCTCATGGGAGGACAATTCTGGTTCATTTCTTTTACTAATCTAATGTTCTATGCTTACGTAACAGAAAAATGAAAACAATTGCAAACATTAGTTTGTGCTATAGAAAGGGATAAAAAAATAGTAACGTCCTGCTCACTGGCATGAATGAATATTCCCTCTATGAGCGGATCAAATAAGCGGCCACTTGGAATATGGCGATGGTATTTAAACGACATAGTAAATAAATAACTTAGGAAATGTCTAAATTAACCTCCTAGGCAAACAAGTGGTGACCATTCGGAATCATTCATTTCGTGATAAAAATTTAAGTTAAAATGAACCACAGAAATGTCATTTGTAAAATCAGATGGTGCTGCCAAGCGCATGTAAATTTCTAAGTGAAAAGTGCAAGATCAACAAAGAAATCCAATAATGCTAAAACAATTTACGAAAGAATTTACATTAAGATAAGCCAAAGAAATGTCATTTGCAAAATAAAATGATGCTGACATACACTTAAAATCTGAGTGAAAAGTGCAAAATTAACAAATACATTAGGCATAAAATTCAGTGGGCGCCCGTTTTACACTAAGGGCAAAACAAAGCAAAATATTGTTATGGAACGACACAATACTATACCACATCACGACGTCCGTGTCTTAGCAATCAATTATCAAAGGATATCTCAAACACACCTTAAAGACAATTAATTTTACTTATCTACGAGGGCGGTTCAATAAGTAATGCAACACATTTTTTTTCTCGGCCAATTTTGGTTGAAAAAACCGGAAATTTCTTGTGGAATATTTTCAAACATTCCCGCTTCGTCTCGTATAGTTTCATTGACTTCCGACAGGTGGCAGCGCTGTACGGAGCTGTTAAAATGGCGTCTGTAACGGATGTGCGTTGCAAACAACGGGCAGTGATCGAGTTTCTTTTGGCGGTAAACCAGGGCATCTCAGATATTCATAGGCGCTTGCAGAATGTCTACGGTGATCTGACAGTGGACAAAAGCACGGTGAGTCGTTGGGCAAAGCGTGTGTCATCATCGCCGCAAGGTCAAGCAAGACTGTCTGATCTCCCGCGTGCGGGCCGGCCGTGCACAACTGTGACTCCTGCAATGGCGGAGCGTGCGAACACACTCGTTCGAGATGATCGACGGATCACCATCAAACAACTCAGTGCTCAACTTGACATCTCTGTTGGTAGTGCTGTCACAATTGTTCACCAGTTGGGATATTCAAAGGTTTGTTCCCGCTGGGTCCCTCGTTGTCTAACCGAACACCATAAAGAGCAAAGGAGAACCGTGCGGAATTGCTTGCTCGTCATGTGGCTGAGGGTGACAATTTCTTGTCAAAGATTGTTACAGGCGATGAAACATGGGTTCATCACTTCGAACCTGAAACAAAACGGCAATCAATGGAGTGGCGCCACACCCACTCCCCTACCAAGAAAAAGTTTAAAGCCATACCCTCAGCCGGTAAAGTCATGGTTACAGTCTTATGGGACGCTGAAGGGGTTATTCTGTTCGATGTCCTTCCCCATGGTCAAACGATCAACTCTGAAGTGTATTGTGCTACTCTTCAGAAATTGAAGAAGCGACTTCAGCGTGTTCGTAGGCACAAAAATCAGAACGAACTTCTCCTTCTTCATGACAACGCAAGACCTCACACAAGTCTTCGCACCCGAGAGGTGCTCACAAAACTTCAGTGGGCTGTTCTTCCTCATGCACCCTACAGCCCCGATCTCGCACCGTCGGATTTCCATATGTTTGGCCCAATGAAGGACGCAATCCGTGGGAGGCACTACGCGGATTATGAAGAAGTTATTGATGCAGTACGACGTTGGCTCCGACATCGACCAGTGGAATGGTACCGTGCAGGCATACAGGCCCTCATTTCAAGGTGGCGTAAGGCCGTAGCATTGAATGGAGATTAAGTTGAAAAATAGTGTTGTGTAGCTAAAAGATTGGGGAATAATCTGGTGTATTTCAATGCTGAATAAAACAACCCCTGTTTCAGAAAAAAAAAATGTGTTGCATTACTTATTGAACTGCCCTCGTAGCTATGATGTAAGTGCTAAACTAAAAAATTCATGTGAAATATCAAGTTATTCGTGAAAATTGTTCTTCTATAATGGAGACAAAAGTTTTTTTCCAGGTAATATCACAAACATCACGAAATAGAAGAACACCTTTCAATAAAATTATGTTCATTAAATCCTTACCAATATTGCCGTGTGCAAACACACATCAACAAATTACAATAGAACTATTCTAATTCACGTAAAGGAAGATCAAGAAACGATGACAATTATAAGAACACAAGTTATACTAAAATTAAATGTTACCTTATTACACAAACAAAGACAAAAGCCTCTAAACTATATGGGACAACGCCCACATTGTGCACGTCACAACTAAGTCCATAACCTAGATACACAAAGAAAATAACACTTAAGTTATCTGCAATGGTAAAAACACTGTGCATGGTACAGGAACAACAACAAAAGACACATACTTCAGCTACATAATAAAATTAAAGAACCACTAACCTAACCTGTTGACAGATTCCAAATGAACATGATAAAAAACGTCAACAAAAAAACTTCAAGTGAACTATCATAAAGATAAATTATCCAAACACAACACTGTACCACATAGCACTAAAACAAACGTACAAAATAGTGGCAAACATTAGAACAGAGAAAACTTGTTACAAAAATCGATGGACCTGAAAATAAACAAACACAAAATGCACTTTACCTACTTTCATATCGTCACACGCCAATCGACGATGAACCTAGGGGCGATGGGTAGGGCATTATTCCAAAGATACTTGGAGGACAACCTAACTCCAAGTGCCGGTGACTCCGTATGCCATCTGTTTATGTGATCATGTGCCTCGCGAAGCACGACGTAACAGCATGGCCCACTCCTCTTACATCTGTTCATCAGCTCCGCCACCTGTGCCTATCACCAACCAGATTATCTCTGAACAAAACTCCTCAGTTAACCTTTGTCAGTAAACTTTCAATATTACTATGACCTGAGCTATGGATCACCGATAAACTAGGCGAGCATCATGCTCTACTTTTTCACTTGGTCATCACAATCGTATTGCCTGAGAGATCATTTCTTCCTTTGTCGAACCATTCACAATGGCGCCTGTCTCAGTCCTTCTTTACTTTATGCCTACTTAGCGATCCACAGAGTAAATAATTCTTCGTAGGTACCTTAACCTTGGCAGCAATCATATCGCGTAAACAGTTCCTTTCTCTCCTTCTTCACGACAGAGCAGTTTGAAACACATCATCATTCATCAGTCCCATAATGTCTCGACGACAGCTATAATGATGACAGCGAGGGCTACCGGAGACCAGGGTGCCAGTCATCTACATCTACATCTACATCTATACTCCGCGAGCCACCTTACGGTGTGTGGCGGAGGGTACTTATTGTACCACTATCTGATCCCCCCTTCCCTGTTCCATTCACGAATTGTGCGTGGGAAAAACGACTGCTTGTAAGTCTCCGTATTTGCTCTAATTTCTCGGATCTTTTCGTTGTGATCATTACGCGAGATATATGTGGGCGGTAGTAATATGTTGCCCATCTCTTCCCGGAATGTGCTCTCTCGTAATTTCGATAATAAACCTCTCCGTATTGCGTAACGCCTTTCTTGAAGTGTCCGCCACTGGAGCTTGTTCAGCATCTCCGTAACGCTCTCGCGCTGACTAAATGTCCCCATGACGAATCGCGCTGCTTTTCGCTGGATCATGTCTATCTCTTCTATTAATCCAACCTGGTAAGGGTCCCATACTGATGAGCAATACTCAAGAATCGGACGAACAAGCGTTTTGTAAGCTACTTCTTTCGTCGATGAGTCACATTTTCTTAGAATTCTTCCTATGAATCTCAACCTGGCGCCTGCTTTTCCCACTATTTGTTTTATGTGATCATTCCACTTCAGATCGCTCCGGATAGTAACTCCAAAGTATTTTACGGTCGTTACCGCTTCCAATGATTTACCACCTATGGCATAATCGTACTGGAATGGATTTCTGCCCCTATGTATGCGCATTATATTACATTTATCTACGTTTAGGGAAAGCTGCCAGCTGTCGCACCATTCATTAATCCTCTGCAGGTCTTCCTGGAGTACGTACGAGTCTTCTGATGTTGCTACTTTCTTGTAGACAACCGTGTCATCTGCAAATAGCCTCACGGAGCTACCGATGTTGTCAACTAAGTCATTTATGTATATTGTAAACAATAAAGGTCCTATCACGCTTCCTTGCGGTACTCCCGAAATTACCTCTACATCTGCAGATTTTGAACCGTTAAGAATGACATGTTGTGTTCTTTCTTCTAGGAAATCCTGAATCCAATCACAAACCTGGTCCGATATTCCGTAAGCTCGTATTTTTTTCACTAAACGTAAGTGCGGAACCGTATCAAATGCCTTCCTGAAGTCCAGGAATACGGCATCAATCTGCTCGCCAGTGTCTACGGCACTGTGAATTTCTTGGACAAATAGGGCGAGCTGAGTTTCACATGATCTCTGTTTGCGGAATCCATGTTGGTTATGATGAAGGAGATTTGTATTATCTAAGAACGTCATAATACGAGAACATAAAACATGTTCCATTATTCTACAACAGATTGACGTAAGCGAAATAGGCCTATAATTATTCGCATCTGATTTATGACCCTTCTTGAAAATGGGAACGACCTGCGCTTTCTTCCAGTCGCTAGGTACTTTACGTTCTTCCAGAGATCTACAATAAATTGCTGATAGAAAGGGGGCAAGTTCTTTAGCATAATCACTGTAGAATCTTACGGGTATCTCGTCTGGTCCGGATGCTTTTCCGCTACTAAGTGATAGCAGTTGTTTTTCAATTCCGATATCGTTTATTTCAATATTTTCCATTTTGGCGTCCGTGCGACGGCTGAAGTCAGGGACCGTGTTACGATTTTCCGCAGTGAAACAGTTTCGGAACACTGAATTCAGTATTTCTGCCTTTCTTCGGTCGTCCTCTGTTTCGGTGCCATCGTGGTCAACGAGTGACTGAATAGGGGATTTAGATCCGCTTACCGATTTTACATATGACCAAAACTTTTTAGGGTTCTTGTTTAGATTGTTTGCTAATGTTTTATGTTCGAATTCGTTGAATGCTTCTCTCATTGCTCTCTTTACGCTCTTTTTCGCTTCGTTCAGCTTCTCCTTATCAGCTATGATTCGACTACTCTTAAACCTATGATGAAGCTTTCTTTGTTTCCGTAGTACCTTTCGTACATGATTGTTATACCACGGTGGATCTTTCCCCTCGCTTTGGACCTTAGTCGGTACGAACTTATCTAAGGCGTACTGGACGATGTTTCTGAATTTTTTCCATTTTTGTTCCACATCCTCTTCCTCAGAAATGAACGTTTGATGGTGGTCACTCAGATATTCTGCGATTTGTGCCCTATCACTCTTGTTAAGCAAATATATTTTCCTTCCTTTCTTGGCATTTCTTATTACACTTGTAGTCATTGATGCAACCACTGACTTATGATCACTGATACCCTCTTCTACATTCACGGAGTCGAAAAGTTCCGGTCTATTTGTTGCTATGAGGTCTAAAACGTTAGCTTCACGAGTTGGTTCTCTAACTATCTGCTCGAAGTAATTCTCGGACAAGGTAGTCAGGATAATGTCACAAGAGTCTCTGTCCCTGGCTCCAGTTCTGATTGTGTGACTATCCCATTCTATACCTGGTAGATTGAAGTCTCCCCCTATTACAATAGTATGATCACGAAACTTCTTCACGACGTTCTGCAGGTTCTCTCTGAGGCGCTCAACTACTACGGTTGCTGATGCAGGTGGTCTATAGAAGCATCCGACTATCATATCTGACCCACCTTTGATACTTAACTTAACCCAGATTATTTCACATTCGCATTCGCTAATAACTTCACTGGATATTATTGAATTCTTTACTGCTATAAATACTCCTCCACCATTGGCGTTTATCCTATCCTTGCGGTATATATTCCATTCTGTGTCTAGGATTTCGTTACTGTTCACTTCCGGTTTTAACCAACTTTCCGTTCCTAATACTATATGCGCACTATTTCCTTCAATAAGCGATACTAATTCAGGAACCTTGCCCTGGATACTCCTGCAGTTTACCAATATTACGTTAACTTTTCCTGTTTTGGGTCTCTGAGGACGGACGTTCTTTATCAACGATGCTGATGTTCTCTCTGGTAAGCCGTCAGGTATTTTATCGTTTCGCCCAAGGGGGGGTCCCTCTAACCTAAAAAAACCCCGTGTGCACGCCACACGTACTCTGCTACCCTAGTAGCTGCTTCCGGTGTGTAGTGCACGCCTGACCTGTCTAGGGGGGCCCTACAGTTCTCCACCCAATAACGGAGGTCGATGAATTTGCAACCATTATAGTCGCAGAGTCGTCTGAGCCTCTGGTTTAGACCCTCCACACGGCTCCAAACCAGAGGACCGCGATCGACTCTGGGCACTATGCTGCAGATATTAAGCTCAGCTTGCACTCCGCGTGCGATGCTGGTTGTCTTCACCAAATCAGCCAGCCGCCGGAAGGAACCAAGGATGGCCTCAGAACCCAAGCGGCAGGCGTCATTCGTTCCGACATGTGCTACTATCTGCAGCCGGTCGCACCCAGTGCGTTCAATAGCTGCCGGAAGGGCCTCCTCCACATTACGGACGAGACCCCCCGGCAAGCACACCGAGTGCACACTGGCATTCTTCCCCGACCTACCCGCTATTTTCCTGAGGGGCTCCATAACCCGCCTAACGTTGGAGCTCCCTATAACTAATAGGCCCGCCCTCTGTGACTGTCGGGACCTTGCCGGAGAATCGGCCACTGGCCCAACAGGCGAGGCATCCTGTGGTGGCTCGGAAACGATGTCATCACCACTAGGAAGCACCCCGTACCTGTTGGAAAGGGGTAAGGCAGCTGCCACGCGGCCAGATCCCACCTTCGCCTTTCGGCCAGGCACGCGCGAGCCCACCACTGTCCGCCATTCACCCTGGAGTGATGGCTGACCGGTAAGATGCTCACTGCCGGAAGACGCAGCGACATCAGGGGTTCCATGTGATTCCAAGGCCACCGAAGTAGGCATAGGTCTCACCACAGTTGCCCCAACGCCACTACGAGCCGACGCCTGCGCCTCGAGCTCGATGAGCTTAACAGACAAAGCCTCCACCTGCCCCCGAAGAGTGGCCAATTCTCCTTGCGTCCGCTCACAACAACCACAGTCCCTACACATGACTATGTTTACCCTACTCTATACGGTGACAAATTCCCAAGATAATCTTCTGATGAGCTACTCTGATAATCAAGAAACACTCACTGAAATACGAGACGCGAAAACTACGCTAGGTTTTCCCAGAAAAACTATTTAAAAGCTAAGCGCAGCAAATAAGTACAAAATAAATTTCTCTCCTAACGATCAAGAACTGTTAGTTTCTAGTATCCGGTCGTCATTCCCCGCTGCATATAGGTGCTTCAGCGCCATAGTCCGCTGCCTCACCTCAGAGGTTACCCAACTTAAGGGGAGCGGTGTCCGCCGATGCTTGCTGTGGGGGTGTGTCAGATGACACAGCTGCTGACTGGCGCGCCGTGGCTACGGAGGTGGCCAGCCCGCTCATCTGGGGCGAGTGACGTCAGCAGTGGCTACCACTGTGATGCCTGCTGTGAGGGGTGTCTGATGACACAGCTGTCGGCTAGCGCGGCGTGGCCCCTGAGACTGGCCGTAGGCTCAGCTGGGGCGAGTGATGTCAGGAGAGGCTCCCCCCTGCAACATTCCCTTTCACGCGAGGAGGGCTCGTAGCTGCCCTCAGCTGATCGCTTCGCCGTCTCCGTCCCGCCAGGTGGTGGGAGAGTGCGACAGAGACAGGGTTAGGAAGGAGCGAGACACGCGCCAGCTCCAGATAGCTAGCCCCGTTACGTCTCTCCCTCTCCACGCAGTCCCAGCCACTCTCCGTCCCTCTCGACCACTCAAAGCGACTTGCACACAAACACATTTTTGTAAATAAGAATTTTACAAAGTACAACTTTCTCATTGTTCATCGCAACTTACCCACAGGCTTTTATTTACAGTAAAATTAAAAGTATTCCTATTACAAAAATTATGTCGACCCTGATTTTATAGAATTGGAGGTGACAAAAACAATAATATCCAGATTAAAAAAAATCAAACTGTTACGAATTACAATTGCAGTACTGTGGACCACCTCATAAGTTTACAATAAAATTGAGGTACCAGTTAAAGCCTAAACAGATATTAAATCTAAACCGATTTACAATTTGACGTACACCGATTTACCTCACAGCCTTTACAATTAAATTGAGGTGCCAGTTAGACTTAAGTTATCTAGGCCTATTTTCTAAACACACGTTCGCCTGTTTTGGGTTGATGACTGGGTCATCAACCGATGAAGGTATTGAAGTTTCAGAGTAATGGAATGGGATTGTGGTTGTCCCTCATCCTACACTGCAACCGCAAATCACTACATTGGTACCGTTTCCACAACTTTATTTACAATCATGAAAGAAATTAGGCTGCTTGGTTAAATTATTCCACTAACTATTTCAAGCCCTTAGACCAAAATTTACAAGAAGAGTAGCCCTCTACCAATGAGTTCAAATTATAAAACATGAGAAACGTGTTCTCACCCCTCAGGACACAACACACCAAAATAGTACAACATTACATCCATTGCTACTGGCAACACCACTGTCAGTCATTAAATACTTCTCCTTCCCCCCTTTTTCTTTCACTGCTTCTTGCCATTCGATCTGCAAACACAACTTCCTTCCACCTTACCATACATTGCCTGGTTATCATCCTTTAATCTCTCT
The DNA here is from genome assembly GCF_023898315.1 of Schistocerca nitens. Classification (NCBI taxonomy): domain Eukaryota; kingdom Metazoa; phylum Arthropoda; class Insecta; order Orthoptera; family Acrididae; genus Schistocerca; species Schistocerca nitens. The sequence goes on from NC_064624.1 coordinate 60,580,016, forward strand.
CAAACATTACTTGTGTTACCTCACATGCAGTACCATGCGGATAAGTTCATGTTGAAACCGCGTATTATGCAACCGCAGTGCAACGTCAGCAAACCAGCCCAGGCTTCATGCCGGCCGCGGTGGTCTCGCGGTTAAGGCGCTCAGTCCGGAACCGCGCGATTGCTACGGTCGCAGGTTCGAATCCTGCCTTGGGCATGGATGTGTGTGATGTCCTTAGGTTAGTTAGGTTTAAGTAGTTCTAAGTTCTAGGGGACTGATGACCACAGAAGTTAAGTCCCATAGTGCTCAGAGCCATTTGAACCCAGGCTTCATGACTCCACATTATTCATGCTATGATTAACGAAAGGCAAATCTAGTGAGTACCGTTATGAATGCTGGCAACACGTGGCCAAGTTCGATAACAAAGAAACGAGTAAAATAAATCGTTGAATCATGGAAAATTTATATTGCTTGTATCTGGAACTAAACTATGCAACAAATGAAACATTAATGAACCTATCTGCTATTGACCTAAGAACAAGAACCGTTGGTTCATGCCGTCAATCACCTCGCACCCAAGTCCGCTAGTTGAAACACATTCATCTGAAAAATTTCTACAAATACAATATCGCTGAACGATTCCCGGTATTAATTCACACCTGAACATGTTTCATAATCAATGTTACCCCAAAAGACCTACATTATGAATAACTGTCCTCACCATCCATGACGAGCGCCGCACCCCTGCGTCCGTCTCGTTCAATCGACGGCCCCAGAGTGTCCTAACATGGCGCGTTCCAGGACCAACCGCCAACCGTTCAGAAAAACTGGTGGTGGGGGAGTAGGACCCCAGTGAGAACCAACCTCACAAACTCTGCCTTGCTCATCCCCACTATCTTTAGAGTCACGAACTCTCTGCCGAATCTGCTCACGTTGTTATGTTGGTGCTAAACTACCCTACTGCTACCATGTTTGACTAACCCAGATTATTATATATTCCATGCATAATTACGTTAATCCACCCACATACATCACGGGATCAAAGGATGAGAGAGGAGGTGTGATACCAACAGAAGAAAAAATATACACGGAAGCATTCTTGAATCCAGAGGTTAATTAACTAGGCGAAACATTGAAAGGACGTTCTCGGCGTAAAATGAATTATCAAACATGTAGAAATTAATCAGTTAGTTAAATGAAGCGTAAATCTGTGACGTTTCAATAGGAAAAGATTGGAGTGTCACCAGTAGAGCCAGCAGGAGAAATGGACACTGAAGATCTTGGAAGAAGAGTATGGGAGAAGAAGAGAAAGAACGAAAAGGTTCTGGGAGAAGAAGAGGAAAATGATGTCCACAAAGAGGCTACCTGTGGTCCTACAGACGCTGTAATGTAAGAAGAAGAAAAAGAAGAAGATATAGTAACTTGTCATGATTATGTATTTCACAATTTATCTGAAATTTCCTGGCAGATTAAAACTGTGTGCCCGACCGAGACCCGAACTCGGGACCTTTGCCTTTCGCAGGCAAGTGCTCTACCATCTGAGCTACCGAAGCACGACTCACGCCCGGTCCTCACAGCTTTACTTCTGCCAGTATCTGAAATTTATTTTAGCTAACAGACACAAACATCACATGTATTGCTACTTCCTTTCAAAGGGCTTTTTCATGATGTTCCAAGTGCCAAAAAAAGTGTTGCTTGTTAGTGCCAAACTAAAAGGTTTGTATAGTGTTGTACATATTAGTATATTTGCAGTTAGTAAAACTTTTCCAGAATGTTTTTAGTACTCCAGATTACATCAAGCACCACCTGGACCATATAAACAGGGTCTTGTGTAGCACTCCCACTTTTTTGTAGCTAATGAGACTACCATGAGGATAAGCATTTGGAAGGAAAACATTCAATTCTTTATAGCAGTATACTTCAGGTGCTAGAATAATCACATCTCATAATTCATGACTAAATGGACAAAAGCGTTCACAACAGTTTAATATATTTTTTATGACTGCACCTTGTATTATACCAATCATATAAAACTGATAATCAGAAAGAAATGGTTATGAAATTATTTTCTGTCAAGCATAACAATACTTAACAAAGTAGAAGTGCATGCAGTCATTACTCTCCTTTATGCAGAACAAAATCACTAAGCTTTTACATTATTGCAGAAGTAGTCATTTGCATCCAAGAGGTCTTTCTCACATTGCAACATAGTAAAACATGTCTGTATCTGTATAATTTTAATACAATGACTGCCATGTGAGATAACTATAACTCACAGGAAGTGTTCTCTTGGCCAACGTGATGTAAATACAACTCACAGACATTTTTCCATTTAAAGCTCCATGGTGCAGTTGTAACTCACAGGAGCGTACCGAGACTCAGTGTTATAGTAGGTTATGGCCCCAGTAACAAATCATGTTCGTGGCCTATGGTTTTCAAGAGCTCAAGAGTAGTTATTGACATTTTAATTCATGAGTTATGTGTAACTCACATGGCTGAGTCGTATTGGGCTATTCTTCTTTTTATTATTTATTATTTAGTTTGACATATTACTTACACAGTAGATTGCAAATCACATACAGTTTTATTTACATTCTTCAACTGTAATTGCAACCAACAATTAAACTGAAAAATTTGGGTCATTCCACTTTCTCTAACACCTGTATGCCGTGTGCTTTATGAAAAAACACTCTATGGTAAAACATGAGTCACAATTCTTACATTTCCATGCAGTTTGTTTGCATTTCTTGACCGATTGATCTCGTCCAAATTTTCTTCATTTTTTCATAGCACACTGTACACCTACGTCTGGCTGCTCCCATCTTCACAAGAGCACAATCAGCAGGTAACGCGGTGGCTTTGGTGAGAGATGTCTCAGGCTCATTAGCATCTTCTGTATGGAGTAGCCTCAAAGTCACTTCCTCTTTGATTTCTGTGATTGAGATCTTCTTGTTGTTGATGTATCGGTAAATCAGATGAGCATTTACGAGTGCTGACCCTGTCAACAATTAAATTTAAGCTTCCTGTACCATTTCAAATCCCACCTTAGACAATGCGAGTACAGCTTCATTTGGTCAGAAAGATCTATGAAAGACTTTAACTAATTATAGTCAATTATCATTGCTGGTTTTTATTTGTGCCCTTCCTGCTTTGAATTTCTGCTTCTTCTTCTCCATGAACAGCACTCAGCATCAGAACATTCCTCTTATCTTTCCATTTCAGTACTACTACACCTGTGGTACTTTCCTTTGCTTTGTGTTTCCCTTTTTTCAGTTTTGCCTGTAAAACATCTTGAGGATTCAGTTCTCTGTTTGATCTTAGAGTACCAACTAAATGTGTTGATTATTCAAGAAGCTGGTGCCCTAGATGAACACATGTGTAAAAATTGTCTGTATGTAAGATTCTACCCTGAAGGCTCATAACAACAAAAGTGGCAAGAGGAACACCAGGATTCGCATTCTTCCTACAGAAAACTTTCATATTACAGATGTAGCCACCCTTCAGCTAAAGTTTGAACAATTTCATTCCGAATTTATAGCGCTTATTCTTTATATACTGAATGAAACTTAGTCTTCCTCGAAATGGCACAAGTGTTTAATCAATGCAAACTTCTTTCTCCTGCAAAACAGCACTTTGAAATCTCTGCAGTAATTTACTAGTAAGAGGTTGAATTTTGAATAATCGGTTTCCTGGTGGGCACTTGTTGTTATCGGGAAAATGCCACATACATAAAAGAAGTTCAAAACGATTGCGTGACATAACATTTTTTACATTGCTGTGATAGAGCATATTTCTTAACCAATAATTTGGAATCCTTGGTTTTTCATTTAGTGACATCCATAACAAAAATCCTAAACATTGTTGAAATTCAGTTTTGCCGACATCAGTCCACTTTTTCAATCATGAATTAATAGTTACTGAATGACTTCCTAAGACTTGTTTTGCGTGCAAATTAGTTTGTTGAGTCACACATTCTAAAATTTCATCAGTTACAAAATATTTGAAGAAATCATATGGTGCCTTTGAGAGTTAATGGAACAGAAGCACTTACACCAGATATGGAATGAATAAATTAAAGTTTTTCATACTTGTACCCATAACTGGCCCCCAGACAATCTCATTAGAATTAGTGCTATGTGTATCATCTTCATCTTCCGAACTTTCAGAAATCGCACTTACTTCAATTGAACCTGCAGTAGTTATGGCACTAACACGGTTACAGGTGCTCTGTTGCCTGGTTTTTACAGTTGTGAAGTCTGGTTCTTCGGCTGAATGTGGACATAAAGCTCTTCTTCCTACCTTCACTAAAGTGATTCCATCATCAGAACTACCGGTTTCGCTTCTGGTCTCCTCTGTTAAAAATTCGTCTGAGCTATCACCAAATAAAGACACAGAATCTTCATCACTTATGTCCACAACTTCATCTAAAAGCTGCTGTACATGCCTTTGTTCATCTTCATAACTTCTGTGAGACATTTTATTCTGCCACAATATCACTTTGTTATGGAGCAAACAATACTAAATAAAGACTGTGTCAACAATGCAGGAAAGCAATAATGGAACTTTACACAAATAATGCTGTGGAATGAAAAACTGATAGGAGTACAAACCTAAAATTATTAGCGACATAGCAAATGACACACCTGGTACTTTTACTCTGCGGCCATGTGAATCATATGTAACCCACACAAAAAAATTAAAAAAAAGGTACTAAAGTGCCATATTTTCACGTTCTTTGCTCTTAACAAATTTACTTGGAGCATACTAAAGCAAGACGTTGAAAAAAAGTAAATGGCTCCAAGGGGTCGGTAACCCAGCTATACCATGGCAGTCAATGTGTTAAATTATGCAGTGGAAGTTTTGCATGAAATTTCATAACATTATAGTTCAATATAAATAAGTTACCAAGAGAATAATAAGCCAACAGTTAACTGTTGACTGATTCCCCATGTAGAGAAACAAGGTAGACTGCTTGTACTTCGATTATCAACACAAAACTAAATTTCAATTTCAATGGGTCCACCTCAAATGTCCAGCACAGTGAGTAATTTGCACACATGTGAAATGAGCAAGGTAATAAGTACAACAAATTCTATAATTACATACTTTTATTGACTCAGTAAAATTCTTCTAACTACTTAACACACTGGAATAAATCAAAAGTGGAAACAAACTGTAGGTGACATACAATTGGATATCTGATAGTTCAAATTTTCAGTTGACTTTGGTAGTGTGATAAGTTCAACAGTAATGATAAAGTTAGTTGTTATGAATGATTTTATTCTGTTAAATCAGTACTAGACGATTAAAACATCTTCAGTGTTTACTACAGTGAAAGAAACTCTGACTATTTTGTTTTGAAATAAGTTAAAACCCCAATTAAATGATTACTGTTGTTTAAGGGTGCCAAATTAATTATCGGTGCACTTTCCAAAAATGCAGTGAGACTAGTGTGGTTTCAGCAATGAATGGAATGATTCTTCACACTTCGAATTGGAAAGGATCCATCCAGCACTTTGTGGAATCAGTTTCAAATGAACACATCATATAGATCAACGTTTCTGTTGCCCTTCCCCATGAATATTCTTTTGGTGGTGTTATAAACTGCTTAGAGTAAAATCATTATCACGTAAGTAGCACCGACAGGTAGACGAACGTTCGTAATTTTAACAGGAGGCATTATTTCGCTGAGCTTCTGTGGGTTCACTGTGGAAATATGCCGCCTCAGAGGCCCGTGGTAACTGCACTCGTTTCCTCAAACGTGACATCTAAAAGCATTCATTTCAAAACACTGTTGCAGCGAAGAAGTACAAGCGTTGTAAAATAATGTTACAATGACAAAGCAAACGCTGTGAAAGTCACAAAGGAAACACGGAAAAACCGTCAATATTGCTACAACGCGTAAGTACACTGCTAAGACGGCGAAGGGAATGCATTAAAAGATACAGATACTGCGAAGCCGAGGAATACTGCTCGGTACTGTAATGAGCAAACAAACGTAGTAAACGAAACATGCGATCAAGACCAAAGACTACGGGAAGATCTCAAAGAATATGCATAGTCGCTGCAGAAGGGGTGAAAGGGCGGGACTTGTTCCAGTAATTGTTCCTAACTGTAGAGGGGAGTGAATGGCCGGGATCTGTTCCCGGTGAAATTCTGGCGCTAACGATTCCTCCCTCTGCCGGATTCGCTGTCCACATTCCGCGTCGCGCCCCCACATTCGAGATTCCCCTCGGCGACTGCACTGGCCCTTTGCCCCGTCACTCTGATGGCGGGAAATGTGAAGCGTGCATGACGCACCCTTTTGATGTTTGTGCGTGAATGAAAGTGCTGTAAATGTTTTTGCCTAAACCACAAGATCGAATGTTTACACTGGGTTCCATTAGATAGACAGTTATGCAACATGTTAAGATATGTTGTTGTTCACAGAAAGAACTCCATGCAGAAGCTGTTAACCAGTACAAATTGTATAACACGGGACGTTCAAACAGTGTCTCCGCAGTGCCGTATGATTGTTACCCATGCGTGGCATATGACTGTTCGCCTGCCTGGGTTTATCAACGAAACAATAAGCGCACAACGATACTGCAGTGATATTCTGTACCTTTTCGTAGGAGAATTTATGTTAATTGAAATACTAAACGGTTATTTTGAACAAGGTGCTGCTACCGCACATACAGTTCGCGTTTCAATGTCCCTGCTTACTGACATTTTAGGTGAGCGGATGATTTCACAGGGACTTTGGCCTCCATGATGGCCTGACCTAATACCACCTGACTTTTTCTTCCGGGGTGCAGCGAAAGCAACTGTCCAAAATCCATCGATAAATTGAAAACTGCAATACCCACTTTCACTGTTTCTATTACACAAGAAATGTTACAGCTTGTGTTTGGAAATATAATTAGACGAATTGAATTATGTATTCACCAACAGGGGGGACTCATTCAGCATTTAATGTGAAAATTTGTAAGTAAAAATGTATATTAAATCATAATAACTTGTATTTCACTGAGTTTCATTTCGGTGTATTCACTGCGGCATACGGCACGCGATGCTAACGATCGTACGGCACTGTAGAGAGACTTTTGGAACACCCCGCATCTATCAGTGACGCGAAAACAGATCCTGTGACAGTTCAGAAATCTCTCAGGCAACGCTATCAGCTGTCAGTGCCTCTGTATGAGTCAACCTTGGATCCTTTTCTTGGGGCCGGCCGGAGTGCCAGAGCGGTTCTAGCCGCTACAGTCTGGAACCGCGTGACTGCTACGGTCGCAGTTTCGAATCCCGCCTCGGGCATGGATGTGTGTGATGTCCTTAGGTTAGTTAGGTTTAAATAGTTCTAAGTTCTAGGGGACTGATGACCTCAGAAGTTAAGTCCCATAGTGCTCAAAGCCAAGCCTTTTCTTAGGATGTTCCACAGAACACTAAATGGTATTTCAATAGAAACAACAAAAGTATCCTAAAAGAATTTCCTCAAGATGTGTGCATCTTTCTAAAAGACGATTGTGACTCTAATCCAGTACATCGTTTATTGTCGCTATCTGAATGGGTAACGTTGCAGCATGAGACAGGGACGAAACGTTTCCACTGCCCACTGGGCCAAGTACTGATGAGGCCCAGGATTCCGCAACTTCAGTGTTCGGAAGTGACCCGGTGCACAGTCTTTGGCGCCAGAATAAACAAATCGCACGAATCACTGCAAAGTATTTTTCTATACTGTTTGGGATTGCTACATTTGGGTGATTTGAAACTGTCAAATAGATTAACACACGTTTCAATGAAATAAGCTGTAACAGGAGGTGAGGGTGGCAAAGAATCAAATCTCATATGTACTTGAATACCGCAAGCAAGAGAGTGACTTTAAGGTTCTCACTGCTAAACACACCTTCATTGGTGAGAATGGAGGGAGTGTGATGCATAGTTTTGTGAGGTTGAGAGCAAGTCTAGGTACAACTACTGAGACATTCTTTTAAAATTCTTCACTGTGTGTCCAACTACAGACCTTTGCTTTCCACTGGAAGTCATATTTCTTGAGATTATTCCTCAGTGACTTGAATAAGTGAGGAGCGTCATAGAAAACAAAATACTTTTTCTCCATTCACTTCAATAAATGGATTTTCTGAGTTAATCCCTCAGAGTTTTCTCATTTTTACATTATTTGTTCCTTGACCACAAACTACAGTTTTAGGTCATAGACCACTATCCTGAATTTGAACCAAAATGTTAATCAACAAATCTTTTATTATCACCCCTGACATGACTTCTCAGGTCAAATAATAAGCTATTATTTGCTTAATATTTAAGTATAGACGTTTGATCGTCACTACAATGTTACATAACTGGCGCTCAGTTAACTTTGAATCACAACAACTTCCTACAGTGGTATCCTCAAAACCTTGAAGTAAGTAATTTTGTGAATTCTATGTCCACAGTGACTTCAGTGACATCAAATACTACTGACACAATTTTTTCCTATGGTTACATTTTTTCAACTTTTAGTTGTAACAAATTAATACCTGGCGTACCCTCTGAATTTCTCAACCAGCTCCTCGGTGTCCTTGGTGTAGGTAAACAAAAATATTCCGTCCAAAACCTGCATAGTTTTGGTGAACAGAAATGAAAAGCCAAAGCAAATCTCCTGTCTTGTTCTGTATACCTTCTTCCCTTATGTTTCCTGTTTCTCATAATTCCCTGTAGGTTGATAAACTTGCCTGCCAAATCACGAGAAACATTGCTTTTAGCAGTGATACACTTCATTACTTTGCGCTTTAAAACACACATCTCAGATCTCAGAGCACGAATCACTCCTTTCTGTCTCGATACTCTTTTCTGCTACATTCTCCACTTTCAAATTAATGGGAATCATGTTCCCCACTTTTGTTCCACTTTGGAAATGATATTATCGTTCACTTCAGCCTGAACGTCAGCGACTGACTCTTGTAGCTCCACTTCCTCTTCTCGCTTTCTCTTCTTTGGGCTTGGTCTGAAATTAGTTTCCATTCTATAGGGAAAAAATATATAGCCATTTCATTGCTTTACAAACAGTTCTTATCCTTGGCTTAGTAAATTCTTGTTCGTAAAGTTATTCTCTACAAAAGATCAGAGCATACTACGTGACTTCTGTTTAAATGCTCTGGTCCTTCTTTTATAAATATTTCGCCAAGATCTGCCCTCCTGCTACGAATAAATCACTGTTTACATCTAGAAATAACAAAAGCCAAGTTAGAAGTAATAACATTCTCAAACATAAAAAGCACAACTAACTCACTGAAAGACACTAACCACAAATTTACATTAATACTTACATTGCTTTAGTCCTCAGGAATCTGCAGAAAGACATTCGATCACTTTGTTGCCAATAATCATTGCAAACATGTATGGCTCAAATAACACCTCTACCATGCATTTTCTGCTCATGAACAAACAGGAACTATCTTTCAGGTAAGCCCTCCTACGTTTGTTTACACACGCCAACCTGTTAGTATTCATTTCCAACCATGAGGGCATGCTGCAATCGCTGTCACACACTCAGCCGTTGTTTCCGCTATTATCTTTATAGGCTGTTTACTTGCAAGTGACACGCTATTTAATGCGCCAACTCCATTCTCAACAATTTATTTTATTTATTTATTTATTTATTTATTTTTGTACGTAACAGCCCTGTGGTTGAAGATTTCAACGAAATTGTTTTGACGTAATGTGGATTGTTATCGTTTCGTTTGTTGACACAATGGCTTTGAAGGACGCGGGACTGAATGTGTGTTACTGCGTTAATAGCTAGTACAAGGGAGAGGATCTACTGACGGGATGCGTGGAGCGAAAGCTCGTCGTCGGGCTAAATTTTCATAGTTTCCAAGTGTTGCGCGATTACTGGACGCGTGTGGAAAGCTGAATCATAATATTCAGTATTGCTTCTACACACACTTTCGAACACGAACAGTTTCCTTGTCGCAATGGATAAATTCGTCGTATGTTTGCCGTCGTCCTCGTCATAAGTGGATATTACTGACACCGACAATAGTGAGAGGCATGTTCAGCCAAAAACATAAGGAACCCAAGAATATGTCTTCTTCGAGTTGCTGTAGTAAGTCAGCAAAAAATTTCAAAAAACCGTCAGGTAGGTCATGCCATGAAGGATGGAAAAACACATTTTCTTTGATTTATTACGGAAAAGAATGGACAAAACGTTCAGTAGTGTTTGAAAGAACACTTTTGATACCAGTGTAGTGCTTCCGTCACCAGCTGCTACTTCTGCAGACAGTGTAATGCATTTGTTCGAAATGGATTTTCCCCGTGGAAACAGGCAATTGAACGTTTCAGAGTTCATGAAAAACGCCTGTGACTGCTCTGGCAACTGCGGAACAAGGTACCAACGTGATTTCCCTCAACTCAACATATAAATTACAAGATGTGAAAAATGCATGCAAAGCGATTTTGAAGGTAAAATCGTCCCTGCAGTTTTCAAGTCAGTAAGGAATAGCAACTCTTGGTCAGACCAATGAAGCATCAAATATTCATCAGTTGCTGCTGTTAGAGCAGGAGATGGTCCTGACTTGGAATCTCGGCTGCAGAGAACTGCAAATAATTGGGTCTCTCACCATATATTGAATGAAGTTGTCTCGTTATTATCCAGCGATGTACAGCAAAACATCGTGAAGTCTAATAAGGAGGCACTACACTTTTCTCTTATTGTAGATGAGCCTTACGACACATCAGTGAAGGAACAACTAACCAAATGTTTCTGATATGTCGATAAAAATCTTCAAATTAAAAAAAAAATTACAGGCTTCTATTGAGTAGCTTCAACAAGTCCTAGGACATTGTTTGAAGTCGTCCAGGATGTCATAAGATGTTCATCCCTCGGTATAAAATAGAGTCGTGGTCAATTTTATGATGGCGCGAGCAATGCCAGTGGACGTTTAACTGGATTTCAAAGTAGGATTATTCAGTTGCTGCCGAGAGGTATATTTGCTCATTGTTCACAGCATAATATGAATTTGGTAGTACCAGATGCGATGCTAGGTACTAGTCATGTGCAAAACTTTCTGATGGTTCTTCATGAATTAATATTATTTGTAAGACATAAGCCGAAAAGACTAGTGGTGTTTCAGTCTCTGCAAGAAGACAAGGAAATTGGTGTTGCAGAAAATGTTCAAACTGACTTTGTAACCATTCTGTCATATGTGGTAGTGTGTCAGTGTACAATCAACTAAAATCGTTGATAATAATTATGACGATATCTCGCAATTATTGGAAGATGTGTCAGAAGGAAACAGTTAAGTCGGTGGAATAGCTAGCAGATTTTTTCAGGCTTGTATCAATTCGGTTTTTTGTTTCCATGAAAATGTTAATTTCAGCTTTTGGGAGGATTGAGGAAATTCATTCTTCCTTTCAGAAGAAACCGTTGTCGTACTGGGAAATCAAAACATTGGTGGAAACCATGTCTGCAAGTGTAGCTTCACAAAGGAATACATTTTCTGAGTTGTGGAATGAAACGATGTGAAAAGGGGTGGAATATAACATTCATGAACCAGTTTTGCTCAGAAGAAGTGTAATATCTCTTTATATTCGATGAATTATTCTGATACAATTCTACCCTTGAATGACGTTTCCTAATTTTCTATCTTCATACTCGCAGTATCCATGCGCAAAGTAGTTTCATACAATAGCTATGCCATGAACCCATAATTATTCTTTGTAGTACTCTCTCTGGTGGTTGTTAGAAAAAAAGCTTCCGAGATTGTCTTCGTGCCGATTAGCCTGAGCATTGTTTGAAGAATTGTAATCTGAATATTGAGATTTATGACAAAAGATAACTGATACGAAATTGTACGATTATATATATATATATATATATATATATATATATATATATATATATATATATATATATATATATATATATTGCTCCTTCATACAAAAGGTGTGTAACAATTTATACTATTTGACATTTGAGAATTAATGATATTCATCGATATATTGCGTAGTTGTTAATCAGAAGGGAACTTCCGAAAGACTGGATACGAACCTGCATTCAATAATCCAAGAGCTCCATTACTTCTTCGGAAGGTTAAACTTCATCAAAGCCAAATATCCGCTTGATCTAAGGTTTCCCGACTGATTATACAACGCTCCTAAAGATACGAGGCATTTTATTTATACAGACTGCCGCAAAGCACGAGCCTACAGAGAAGAATAATCATCGCCTGATTTCGTTCTAACAAGTGAAATTTCTGAATCATTTTGAGTGACTGAGTTATGACTGTGTTTCCTATTATGAATAATTGATTGCTCGAAAGAATTGAGAACTACATAACTACATAATTACATAGATAGGAGGAAAAACTACAGAATGAAGATACCAAAAATGCTACGAAGAAGATAGTGATTCTCATACTTGTCAAACGCCAGAGAAAATGTACAGACGAATATTTTTTTAAATAATTGACGTGGATGTGGATTCGCTAAATCGTAGATTTGACCCAAATGTTTTGGAACTTATTATTTGAAGCTTTTGCCATCGCTCAAATTGGTGTTGATCGAATCGTGTAGTACTATGGATGAGACTTTCGATGAAGATAAGCTAACACTGCATAGGGGGCATGTTTCTAGATGTGTGCAGAATGAAGGAAGATGAAGTGGCCAACTTTCAGACATTAGGAATATCTTAAGTGGGGGAAACAGTGGTCCCATGCGTGAAATGCTCATAGAATTTGTGATGCTTGTTCAGATAATTTTAACTATACCTGTTACTTCTTGTACCTCTGAGCAGTCGTTCTCAGCACTTAGACGACTGAAAACGTTTTTTATGTCAACGATGATACATAAAGATTGAATAATTGGGCAATTTTTGCATGTTGATAAATAAATGACAAAAATATTGGTAGTACCAAAATTGGAAACAAATTCATATGTGCAAATGACGTGAGAAGGAAAATGTTTTATACTGAAAGTTTATATGTCATGATTATTAATTGGTATGTAAACGGAGTTGTTGTGTAGTTCTGTTCACAAATAAATCTTTGCATAGTTCTCTCTCCAATAAATTCAAACTATCTGATTCATAAGGATTTTTTTCATTTTGATTTGTATGAATGTGTTATATTCTTTTAGTAATGTGTTGATAATATTGTTGCCTCTTACAGCCACTGTGCATGCGAGTTGTTTAAAGTTAGCAATGCCTGATAAAGATATAACTGGTATCTTGTAAGTGAAATAAAAGTTGAAAAAAGACAAAAAATATAACAGAGGAAGAATCGATTAATGTCACAATGACATATTTCGAGAATATTCGTTACAGTAACGTATCCTTCTAAGCTAAACCCACTCCACCACAGCCCTTGCAGTCCTGGATCTGCCACAGAGAAGGTTGTGTGGGCAGACACGTGGTCAGTGGGTCCCTGTTGTCCCAGAGTTGGTCCCCAGTACTCATTTTAGTCTGAGTAGAACTCGGAAACGCATGGCCTGTGTAGGGCTGTAACGTTAAGACCAGCAGTGCGGGCAAGCCTGGTACTTTGGCAGCCCTCAAAAAGTAAAACATTATTGTTATTTTACTAAGAATTAAAAATCAAAATAAAATATTAAAATATATACGGATATAAGCACAGAACTGTGTATATGATAAACAGTGAAGTCAAGCACATAGAAATGGTCAGATCAACACTGTTTCATAGAATCAGTAAACACTAAATTTTTGGTACAGGGTACATAAACAATCCTGTCTTTGCCGTCTCCCATACCACTTCGTGTGCACCATGTTCCTTGGGCCTTGGCTCAGGTTACTTATAGATATATAACCATCCATTTTAGATTTTTAGTGTACCGGAGACTGTGTAATGCACATTTGTGTGAACATTAAACTTGTGCCATATCTTTATTCGACAACACTGTCAATTATCCAGTAAGAAGTAATGGTGTAATAACGGCCAGTCTACTGAGTTTAGAACAACGGTTACATAAATCTGCAGTGTGACAAGTCAGTGGTATTATGAAACGAGAAGTTATGACAGTTGGATGTAAATGATGAAACTAAAAAGTTGTTTGCCTGACAAAATCCTTCAACTTGGAGGGAAGTGGTTGGAGGTGCGAGGCGGCACGTCTGGAGGCATGCGTTGTTTTCAGTTCATGGTGTAAGAAGATCACAGGTGAGGCCGGTATGTATTCATAACTAACGAAAAGTCAGAACGTGTGAATAGGAGCTTGAGATTATTGTGAATATGAATGGAATCGAATAACATAGCTTTTCGGGGACTAAGGGAGGAAACAGGAAAATCAAACAGTGTAAGGTTTTTAGGAACCAGCAAATTTCTCACAAATTACAGTCCGGTATTGCGCGATTTAATAAGTAAACCAAAATAGGCCTATACACAAATATACCTTAGCCCTTCAATTCAGAATATCGTATCCTGTGCTGTTGAAAAAAATTTATTAGTCATAATAATGGTGCCTCATAAATTTATATTGTTACACATGCAACACAGCGCATTACAAAAAGAGATCAGTTAACTCAGATATTTAGATATGTTACAGCGGAAAGCCCTGTGACATGAAGATAAATGAAAACTTTTTAACGTTTCGTGAAATAGAAGACGAAGAACGTACATTAGGACGAGAAAAGGAAATGCTAATTGTAATAGATGAAAGGGGAATTCTTAACTAAATACTGCGGTCAGGGTGCCAATATGTCAGCCACATGCGAAGTGATCAGAACGAGAAGTCAAGAAAGACAAAAGACTCCAAAATATGTGCATTGTGAAGCGCCTACTTTACGTCTAGCCCGTTGTAACGATGCTACATGTGGAATTCAAGAAGTAAGGTCTTTTAAGACGCAGTAGAAACGTCGTATCATTCGTCAGTCATAGAATTAAAAGATGGAAACATTTGGTATCTTCTTAACCTTAAAAAAAGCTTCGTCCAACACGTTCGTCTTCGAGAGACCAGATTGTGAAAGCCTTCCGTTATGCTTACGTCTATTAGGCTACTTAAGCCTCATGAAATAAAAATATTGACATCTAAGTGAAGGCAAGACAACGGTCCTCCCGCAGTGGTAACACCGGTTCCTGTCAGATCACTGAAGTTGATCGCTGTCGGGCTGGGCTAGCACTTGGATGGGTGACCATCCAGTCTGCCGAGCGCTGTTGGCCAGCGGTGTACACTCAGCCCTTGTGAGGCGAACTGAGGAGTTGCTTGACTGAGAAGTAGCGGCTCCGGTCTCATAAACTGACATACGGTCGGGAGAGCGAAGTGCTGACCTCACGCCCCTCCATAACCGCATGCAGTGACCCCTTTTAGGATGAGGAGGACACGGCGGCCGTTCGGTAACCGTTGGGCCTTCCAGGCCCTGTTTGAGCAGAGTTTAGTGCTGTTTTAAGTAAAGTGAAGGAAGAGAACAAGCTGTTGTTTCGGAAAACCAATTAAAGAAATGTAAATTAATTTTTCAGGTAGCGCTGCGTTAAAAGCTCTGCAATTTAGCATCTCAAATATTGCTGTAGGAGAATGGAGAGCTTGATAAAGCGGGTTCTCTTGTTCAGATGCAGCTGATAATTTATCTTGCTATCAGTAAAATTTTTTAAGAAGCAGTGTCATGCGCTTCATCTTCGACGAAGAAATGGGACATGGCAAATAAAAGAGCAAATTTCAGGGTATGCATAACGTTGACCGTTTCTTCAAAATTATTTTCACAAAATTTAGAACTTCTGCTTCCGACGAAGAGACTACAGTAGTAATTCTTCGAAATGAATGTGAGGAGGATTTATCCAGTAAATTTCCAGACCAAAAAAGCTCAGAAACAAGAAATAGCCTCATTCACCTGGACAGTTGATTAACAGAACTGTCAGTAACAGAGAAATCAATCGTAGCTATAGCGTTCCAGAGTAGTGCATTAATTTTGCCTGTTTTTAACTATTCCTCTTGCTGTTTCTTCAGCTGAATGATTATTTTTGAAACTCATAAAGAACAATCTGTTGAGTTGTATGACCCAAGAGAGAGGTAGTGAACTTAGCCTCCACAGTATTCAAAAGGACCTGTTCATGCCAGTGAAAGAGTCAATACCTTTCCATCACAGTAAGTGCACCTCATGGTCCAGTTTCTCTAGAGGTCAATGTGATTACAGTGAGGTTTTATAAGTGCAAATCAATCAAACAATAGATACATCTATAAGGCTATGCTTGTTGATGATGACTGTCAATCACTATAATGTGTTTAATTTTTAGAAACATTTATATGTATTAATAACTTTTGTTTAATTCTTTGAATATAATAAACGAATGACCTCTTTGTTTATATCACGTGGGATTTTACAACACACTCCATTCAATTTCTATTTCCAACTGCTGTAATGAAAGTTACGTTAGTTAATGATAAGTTGTAAATCTTATATTAGGGGGTCAGGATTTTTATTTTTGTAGGCAGGCCCATATTGCATAGATTGCACCTCTGAGTCTGTAGGTTCGTGCAAATACATTTGAACCCGAGTTTGATCTCATTTCTGTTGGATTTAAGTCAGATGCGTTACCGATTGAGCTAGCGCAGTCTCAACATATTCTTATAGTACTGGTATATTTTGGTTTATCTCAACACAGATCTTTGACACGGGCAGTGTTCATAGAAGATTATAAAGGAAAGGGAATCATTTTAAAATCTATCAAGACTCCGCAGAAAACATATACTACATTCCGCCATTGATATGCACCTACCGATATTTTGGAAAGTCGGCGCCCTTGCATACATATGATTAGAATGATTCGTGTTCGCTTCATGTTTGTCATGGGCAATGCTATACAGTTCGTTTGCTACTTCTGCGGCCAATTGTATGAAGCATTTAGCCTTGGGTTGAGGCAGTAAATAACCTCAGATCAAGCTTGACCTGAAAACAGGATCCTGCTTGACGTGAAAATCCGCGGTCCAAACTCAGGTCCACTTGTTGAGAGATTCCTTGCCTTCCTTCGCATTTCGCCTCTCGTTTTCATCAATTTTATTAATGTTTTATATCATATCACGGTGGGAGCGGGCCGAATAAGATCACTGTGATGAAAGTATTTGTACTGATATCTCAGATTATTTTTCACTTGATTGCTATGCATGTTGGGAACTGTGTGTGGTCTTGCTTTTAGTTTTCTCTGCTACTTCCCTGGGTGGCTTGTGGCGAGGCGAGCACCGGAGGACGCGACACACTTCATGCATTTACTTGGAGGGGGGGGGGGGGGGGTCTGCACTTCTGCAAACGCGGGGAGGGTCGTACATCACTGGGTTTGAGCGCCTGGCGGGGCAACGGGGTTGGCACACTTGTGAGGAGGGACAGTTCTGAGGAGGGACAGTTGTGAGGAGACCCGGCCAAACAGGTAGCGGGCGGTCTACATGGGCACCAAACAGGTTGCCCACCGCAGTTCAGGACTGCTGTGGATTTAGCGGAATATACCAACAATGAAGGTGTAAGTTATTGGTGGTTCGTAAACGTAAACAATAAGTGTAAAGGAAGACTAACTACCAGATACAACTTAGTTTCAGGTGAAGGCAGCCATACATGTATTCCGGACGTCGCGGTTAATGAAGTGCGAAAACAAGTGGCAAACGCCAAAAGGCGTGCAAAAGAAACGGAAACTTCAGTTTCATCTGTTTACGCCGAAGAAGTAGGGCCGCTGTTCAATCAAGGATACGACATCGTCACATCACCGCCGTCACACAGGAGTGCAAAACGATCGCTGCAACGCATCAGGCAACCATGAGATCAACACAAGATCCGACCGATGCTGCAGGAATATTTCTGCAAGAACATCATTTGCTAATGAATGATGGGAGCAAATTTTTACTTGCAGATGACAACAGAATACCAAATGATAGGATATTGGTGTTCGCCAGCGAAAGGGGAAAATCCTGTTTAACAGACTGCAATTCGTTCTTTGTTGATGGAACGCTCAAAAGCTCCAGCAAGCAGTTTGGACAGTTATTTGTTGTTCATGCCGATATTCCTACTTCTGAGGAGGAAACAAAGACAGTTCCAACCATGTACGCCTTGCTACCCAATAAAAAGCGGGAAACGTACGATCTCTTTTTCACAGCCGTTAAGAGCAGCCGGCTGTCTGGCCGGGCGGTTGTAGGTGCTGGAGCCGAGCGATCGCTACGGTCGCAGGTTCGAATACTGCCTCGGGCATGAGTGTGTGATGTCCTTAGGTTAGTTAGGTTTAATTAGTTCTAAGTTATAGCCCCTCCCGCCCCCCACGAACCATAGACCATGCCGTTGGTGGGGAGGCTTGCATGCCTCAGCGACACAGATAGCCGTACCGTAGGTGCAACCACAACGGAGGGGTATCTGTTGAGAGGCCAGACAAACGTATGGTTCCTGAAGAGAGGCAGCAGCCTTTTCAGTAGTTGCAGGGGCAACAGTCTGGATGATTGACTGATCTGGCCTTGTAACATTCGCCAAAACGGCCTTGCTGTGCTGGTACTGCGAATGGCTGAAAGCAAGGGGAAACTACGGCCGTAATTTTTCCCGAGGGCAGCAGCTTTACTGTGTGGATAAATGATGATGGCGTCCTCTTGGGTAAAATATTCCGGAGGTAAAATAGTCCCCCATTCGGATCTCCGGACGGGGACTACAGAGGAGGACGTCGTTATCAGGAGAAAGAAAACTGGCGTTCTACGGATCGGAGCGTGGAATGTCAGATCCCTTAAACGGGCAGGTAGATTAGAAAATTTAAAAAGGGAAATGGATAGGTTAAAGTTAGATACAGTGGGAATTAGCGAAGTTCGGTGGCAGGAGGAACAAGACTTTTGGTCAAGTGAATACAGGGTTATAAATACAAAATCAAATAGGGATAATGCAGGAGTAGGTTTAATAATGAATAAAAAAATAGGAGTTCGGGTAAGCTACTAAAAACAACATAGTGAACGCATTGTTGTGGCCAAGATAGACACGAAGCCCACGCCTACAACAGTAGTACAAATTTATATGCCAACTAGCTCTGCAGATGACGAAGAAATTGATGAAATGTATGATGAGATAGAAGAAATTTTTCAGGTAGTGAAGGGAGACGAAAATTTAATAGTCCTGGGTGACTGGAATTCGAGAGTAGGAAAAGGGAGAGAAGGAAACATAGTAGGTGAATATGGATTGGGGCTAAGAAATGAAAGAGGAAGCCGCCTGGTAGAATTTTGCACAGAGCATAACTTAATCAT
Source organism: Schistocerca nitens (assembly GCF_023898315.1). NCBI lineage: Eukaryota > Metazoa > Arthropoda > Insecta > Orthoptera > Acrididae > Schistocerca > Schistocerca nitens. The sequence goes on from NC_064624.1 coordinate 60,599,168, forward strand.
AGCTAACACTTGGTACAAGAATCATGAAAGAAGGTTATATGCATGGAAGAACCCTGGCGATACTAGAAGATATCAGAGATTTAGGAACCAGGTTTTAAATTGTAACACATTTCCAGGGGGAGATGTGGACTCTGACCACAATCTATTGGTTATGAACTGTAGATTAAAACTGAAGCAACTGCAAAAAGGTGGGAATTTGAGGAGATGGGACCTGGATAAACTGAAAGAACCAGAGGTTGTAGAGAGTTTCAGGAAGAGCATAAAGGAACAGTTGACAAGAATGGGGGAAAGAAATGCAGTAGAAGAAGAATGGATAGCTTTGAGGGATGAAGTAGTGAAGGCAGCAGAGGATCAAGTAGGTAAAAAGACGAGGGCTAGTAGAAATCCTTGGGTGACAGAAGAAATACTGAATTTAATTGATGAAAGGAGAAAATATAAAAATGCAGTAAATGAATCAGGCAAAAAGGAATACAAACGTCTCAAAAATGATATTGACAGGAAGTTCAAAACGGCTAAGCAGGCATGGCTAGAGGGCAAATGTAAGGATGTAGAGGCTTACCTCACTAGGGGTAAGATAGATACTGCCTACAGAAAAATTAAAGAGACCTTTGGAAAAAAGAGAACCACTTGTATGAATATCAAGGGCTCAGATGGAAACCCAGTTCTAAGCAAAGAAGGGAAAGCAGAAAGGTGGAAGGAGTATATAGAGGGACTATACAAGATCGATGTTCTTGAGGACAATATTATGGAAATGGAAGAGGATGTACATGAAGATGAAATGGGAGATATGATACTGCGTGAAGAGTTTGACAGAGCACTGAAAGACCTAAGTCGAAACAAGGCCCCAGGAGTAGACAACATTCCATTATAACTACTGACAGCCTTGGGAGAGCCAGGCCGAACAAAACTCTACCATCTAGTGAGCAAGATGTATGAGACGGACGAAATACCCTCAGACTTCAAGAAGAATATAATAATTCCAATCCCAAAGAAAGCAGGGGTTGACAGATATGAAAATTACCGAACTATCAGTTTAATAAGTCACGGCTGCAAAATACTAATGCGAATTCTGTACAGAGGAATGGAAAAAGTTGTAGAAGCCGACCTCGAGGAAGATCAGTTTGGATTCCGTAGAAACGTGGGAACACGTGAGGCAATACTGACCCTACGACTTATCTTAGAAGCTAGATTAAGAAAAGGCAAACCTAACTTTCTAGCATTTGTAGACTTGGAGAAAGCTTTTGACAATGTTGACTGGAATACTGTCTTTCAAATTCTGAAGGTGGCAGGGGTAAAATACAGGGAGCGAAAGGGTATTTACAATTTGTACAGAAACCAGATGGCAGTTATAAGAGTCGAGGGGTATGAAAGGGATGCATTGGTTGGGAAGGGAGTGAGACAGGGTTGTAGCCTCTCCCCGATGTTACTCAATCTGTATATTGAGCAATCAGTAAAGGAAACAAAAGAAAAATTCGGAGTAGGTATTAAAATCCATGGAGAAGAAATAAAAACTTTAAGGATCGCCAATGACATTGTAATTCTGTCAGAGACAGCAAAGGACTTGGAAGAGCAGTTGAACGGAATGGACAGTGTCTTGAAGGGAGGATATAAGATGAACTTGAACAAAAGCAAAACGAGGATAATGGAATGTAGTCGAATTAAGTCGGGCGATGCTGAGGGAACTAGATTAAGAAATGAGACACTTAAAGTAGTAAATGAGTTTTGCTATTTGGGGAGCAAAGTAACTGATGATGGTCGAAGTAGAGAGGATATAAAATGTAGACTGGCAATGGCAAGGAAAGCGTTTCTGAAGAAGAGAAATTTGTTAACATCGAGTATAGATTTAAATGTCAGGAAGTCGTTTCTGAAAGTATTTGTATGGAGTGTAGCCATGTATGGAAGTGAAACATGGACGATAAATAGTCTGGACAAGAAGAGAATAGAAGCCTTTGAAATGTGGTGCTACAGAAGAATGCTGAAGATTAGATGGGTAGATCATATAACTAATGAGGAAGTACTGAATAGGATTGGGGAGAAGAAGAGGTTGTGGCACAACTTGACAAGAAGAAGGGATCGGTTGGCAGGACATGTTCTGAGGCATCAAGGGTGAAGTGTTGGCAGAATAGCCAAGACCGTGTTGCTAGAGGAGGCCGAAATGCACGCGTTAATTACACGCAGAGTGGCGCGAGGTCTGGAACAGTTAAGGGAATTAATAGTAGCAAATAAAGTACGTAGTTGATATAATACTTAACTTTAATCCACAATTGGTGTACATCGCTCTTGACGGTACATGTTATAATATCAAATGCTATGGCGCCTTGCTAGGTCATAGAAAATGACGTAGCTGAAGGCTATGCTAACTATCCTCTCGGCAAATGAGAGCATAGTTGTCAGTGATCCATCTCTGGCAAAGTCGGCTGTACAACTGGGGCGAGTGCTAGTAAGTCTCTCTAGACCTGCCGTGTGGTGGCGCTCGGTCTGCAATCACTGACAGTGGCCACACGCGGGTCCGACGTATACTAACGGACCGCGGCCGATTTAAAGGCTACCACCTAGCAAGTGTGGTGTCTGGCGGTGACACCACATTCCTCCCCCGCAAATCGGCGTACGGTTGTGTTATAAAGCTTCCGCCCGCTGTGGGGAGGACCCCATGTTGACGTATGCGACGAGGTGGGGAGCCTAACAGGCGGGGGCTGTGCCACCCGCTCCCGGCCATTCGATCCGAGGGGAGCTAGGAAACGCCTGAAAACCCAGTCCAGGGTGCACGCCAACATGCGGTGTATGCGCCCGTAAAGAGACAGGAGGGGCCGAAGATTCGACCTCCACCTGGTCGGGGCAGCCGACGGGCGAAGACGACATCTGGTCCGGAGCGGGCAAGAGGTCCATGTCGGAGGACAGCTGGTCACGGGAAGCGATCGGCGGCGCGTGACCCAGGGAGGCGCTTGGCGGCTGCAGCGAAGTGTGAACTGCGGGTGGCGCCGGCGGGAGGACCGGCGGCGGCGGCGGCGGCGCGTCGCCATGGGGCAAAATGGAAGGCATCGTCGGTAACACCTGGGGCTGAGGCGAGCCAGTAGATGGGTCCCCAGGGCGCTGACCGGACGGCACCGTCGCTGAAAGCAGACGGGGAGCGGCAGAACTCGTGCGACGACAGAGGCGCAGCTGATTGAGATGCCGACGCACCTCACCAGAGGCCCCCAAAACCAGATACATAGCGCGGCCGAGGCAGCGAAGAATGCGCCCTGCGAGCCAACGCCGTGAACTGCGATAGTTGCGATAGTATACAACGTCGCCTGGAGCAAAAGCAGGTGGCTGCCGCTGCACAGGAACCTGATGCGGCGGATGTAGCAAAGACATCAAGGTTCGATGAGGACGACCGTGGAGCAACTATCCGGCGAGCGACCATCTCGGGGCTGAGAGTGATACGAAGACAAAAAGAGCAACAACGCGTCCTCCCGAGAATGCGACGCTTTCAACTTCAACATCCGGGACTTGAAAGTCCGGACCAATCGTTCCGCGGCACCGTTTGACTGAGGCGGAAACGGCGCGGATGTCAGATGTTGAATACCATTGGCCTTGCAGAATGACTGAAATTCTGCGGACATGAATTGTGGGCCATTGTCGGAAACAATAGTCTGTGGAAGACCTTCTATGCAAAAGATAGCAGATAACGCTTGGATGGTGGCAGATGACGTCGTGGAATACATCCTGACAACAAAGGAAAATTACTGAAAGAATCGACCACAACCCACCATCGAGCATTCCAGAATGGACCAGCAAAATCGATGTGTAAGCATTGCCAAGGGGAAGTGGATTTTGGCCATGCAAAGAATTTCCGCGGCGGTGCGATTTGTTGTTCGGCACACGCCATGCAAGAAGAGCACATATTCGTAATCACAGCATCGTTTCCGTGCTTAGCAGTGGACCGATACAAGATATCGTAGCGGTACGGCGAGAGGAAAATAGACCAGCGAATGAATTTCTGCGCTGTACGTGGAGGTACAGGCTTGTTCGGATGAAAAAGTGACGTCAAAGGTTTGTGGTCTGTGATGATGGTAAAGTGACGACCATACAAGAAATCATGAAACTTTGTAACACCAAATACGAGAGCCAAAGCTTCTTTCTCTATCTGTGAATAATTTCTTTGCGCAGACGAGAGCAATTTGGACGCAAAGGCAATAGGACGATCATGCGGTCCATCTTTGTGCGCAAACACAGCACCGATCCCGAAATCCGATGCATCTACCATCAACAAAAGGGGTTTCTTGGGATCGAATGGCGTAAGGCAAGTATTTGAAAGCAACGCCGATTTCAACTGGCGAATGGCGCGTTCGCATTCCGTCGTCCAGACGAACGGAACACCTTTACGGCGTAAGCGATGAAGCGGAGCTGAAATGGAAGAGGCATGCGGGACATATCCGAGATAATAGTTAATTTTTCCCAGCACACTCTGTAGCTGCTTCAAAGTCTGTGGCGAAGGCAAGTCCTGTATGGCACGGAGGTGCTCTGGACTGGGACGTATGCCTTGGGCATTGAGTACATGGCCCAGATATGGTCAGTCCCGAGCAAAAAACACACATTTGTCCTTCCGTAAGCGAAGACCATTTTGTCGCAAGACCTGAAATAATGTTCGGAGATTGGCTAAATGTTCTTCTTCCGTCTTTCCGGAGATCTCAATATCGTCCAGATAGTTTGCTGCAGTAGGGACCGACGCACAAACAGTTTGCAGATATTGCTGAAACAATGCAGGGGCGGACGCACGCCCGAATGGCAGTCTTTTGAATCGATACAAACCAAGATGCGTGTTAACCACCAAAACTCGCTGGGATTCTTCGTCCAACTATTTGCAAGTACGCATCTGCTAGGTCCAACTTCGAAAAAGATTTACACGGGCACAGATTGTCAAAAAGATCTTCCGGGCGGGGTAAAGGAAAAGTTGCAATCACTAGTTGTGGATTCACCGTAGCCTTGAAGTCCACACAAAGTCTCAATTTTCCGGAAGGCTTTGGCAAAATTACTAAGGGTGATGCCCAGAGAGAAGACTGCACACGTTGAATCACAGCTTGCGATTCCAAATCGTGTAATGTTCTTGTGACCTCATCACGCAATGCGTGGGGAACATTGCGCGCTCTGAAAAATGTCGGTTGCGCGTTTACTTTCAGTTCCAAATGTGCTTTATAGTTCTTAGCGCAACCTAGGCCCGGTGCAAAAATGTCTGCAAATTCCTCACATAGACAAGAAACACTGTCTGAAGGCACAGTCTGGTTCACTGATAGGACCTGATTGACTATAGACAAGTTAAACAACTGAAATAAATCTAAACCAAACAAGTTTACTGCAGAAGAAGAACAATGGACGTAAAAAGACACAAGTTTTGTTTGTCCCTTGTATGTTGCAAGAAGGCTGCACTGTACTAACACAGGGATATTCTGACGGGAATAACTATTTAACATAACATTTGCGGCATGCAACCTAGGTGTGCCCAGTTGTTTGTAGGTGTCTTTATTGATCAATGAAACTGCAGCTCCGGTATCGAGCTGGAATGGGACCACGTTGCCATTAATGTCCAAGTCTACAAAAAGTTTATTGTCCTGCTGACGACAACAGCGACTGTCTCGTGCAACGTGAACAGACACTGGTACAGAAGCACTTGCGACTTGACGGGATTTCCGTCGACTTCGACGCACACTATTTGTGGGACGAACACAGTCACTGTTAGAGATAGTGGCACTGGGCGGAGTGGAATGAACTGCATGAATTTCCATGGGCGACGGTTCACAAGCCTGAGTATTCTTGGTTCGATTCCGGTGCGAAGCAAAGGGCCTGGAATCGTTGTGAGTGTCCGATCTGAGCTTTTTCTGGCAAACACTCTGAACATGTCCTTTGTTATTACAGAAAAAGCAAATAGCTTGGCGTGACGTGCAATTCTCACGCGAATGTCTAGTAGCACACCGCGGGCATGATTTTAGCACTGCATTTGCGTGCTTGCGCGGCACTCGTAGCGGAGGGCTTGGCAGCAGCTGCGCGGACGGGCGCGAGGGCTGTTTACTGTTCCGTGCAGCTCGCCCGGCGGGCCGGTTAATGTGACACACTGCTGGCGAAGTTTCAAATGATTCCTGAGCAAAGTCAAGTGTGTCTTGCCTATCCAATATATCCATCACTTGTTGAAGGCAGGGATTGACTAGTTTCAAAATCTGTTCTCTTATACGAACATCAGAAACATTCTGTGCAATTGCATCACGCACCATAGTATCTGAATAAGGGAGTCCACATTCACACTCAAAAGCATAATCCCTAGTAAGGCCTTGCAAAGTTGCAACCCACTCCCGATTAGTTTGACCAGCTGTACGTTTTGTACGAAAGAACGTATACCTTTTTGTAACTACATTGACTGATTCCTTCAAATATGCATCTAATGCAGGCAAAATTTCTTCGTAGGACAGAGTTGCTACGTCGCGTCGGGGAAATAATTTCACTATCACTTGGTACATGTGCACCCCGATGGATGCTAACAAAATAGGCTGCCGCTCGTTACCTAGAATTCTGTAGGCGGCGAGATGGAATCCAAATTGGCGTGACCACTCCGTCCAGCTTTCTAGTGCCGCATCAAAATGACGAAAAGGTGGTGCAACTGCATGTTGTGGCTGCGGTAGCGGTGGAGCGGCGGCGGCTGCATCGTTTTGCATTGCACGTTGACACTGGACGAGCTGTCCAAGTGCATCAATAAGGCCTGTGTCTGCTGATTCTGCAAGCGATAAAATTCGGACAGTACATCTGGAGATTGTGGTGAATCCATGACACAAGTAATTTAAGGAAGTAGAAAGAAGAAGATCCTTTGTATACTCATCGCCATATGAAGTGTTGGCAGAATAGCCAACACCGTGTTGCTAGAGGAGGCCGAAATGCACACATTAATTACACGCAGACTGGCGCGAGGTCTGGAACAGTTAAGGGAATTAATAGTAGCAAATAAAGTACGTAGTTGATATAATACTTAACTTTAATCTACAATTGGTGTACATCGCTCTTGACGGTACATGTTATAATCTCAATATCAAATGCTATGGCGCCTTGCTAGGTCGTAGCAAATGACGTAGCTGAAGGCTATGCTAACTATCGTCTCGGCAAATGAGAGCATAGTTGTCAGTGATCCATCTCTGGCAAAGTCGGCTGTACAACTGGGGCGAGTGCTAGTAAGTCTTTCTAGACCTGCCGTGTGGTGGCGCTCGGTCTGCAATCACTGACAGTGGCCACACGCGGGTCCGACGTATATTAACGGACCGCGGCCGATTTAAAGGCTACCACCTAGCAAGTGTGGTGTCTGGCGGTGACACCACAAAGGGATCACCAATTTAGTATTAGAGGGCAGCGTGGAGGGTAAAAATCGTAGAGGGAGACCAAGAGATGAATACACTAAACAGATTCAGAAGGATGTAGGCTGCAGTACGTATTGGGAGATGAAGAAGCTTGCACAGGATAGAGTAGCATGAAGAGCTGCTTCAAACCAGTCTCAGGACTGAAGACCACAACAACAACAACAAGTTCTAGGCGACTGATGACCTCAGAAGTTAAGTCTCATAGTGCTCAGAAAAATTAAAGAAAAAAGTTTTTACTGAGAACCAAATTCTTTAGTTGGCTCCTCTTAATATATGGTGGAAGGTTGCCACTCCTATCATACCAAATTTTGGGTGAGGGGTTGAAAGATGGAAAACATTTTTCGTTGCTATAGTTTCTGTAAAATGCATCGTCAAGTATGAGGTTGAGCGAAAGTTATGCCCTATGTAAGATTAATCAGAACAAAAAATCCAATGAAAAAGGCCTTATGCATAACTGTGCTGCAACTAATGGTTGACATGATATCGTGGGGCAAAATCATCTCCGATTTATAATTTGACTAAGGCCACTCTTCCTTGCCCAAAAAACTTCTGAAATAATGTAACCTGGCTGCACTGGAGGAGTGTGAACGTCCCTCGGCAGCTGCCCGGGCCGGCACAAGCCGAGCGCTCAGTCACACACCCCAAGCGGCAGTAGATGGTGGCCGAGCAGGTAGTGGCGCAGCGTTTGCGACACACCCTGTGCCGGTCCCTCGGTATCCCAGATTTCTCACAAGTGTCGCCACATTCGAGTTTCTCACAAGTGTCTCTTCTCACTAGTGTCCACAACTCGCGACCACGAGATGATGCGACACAGAAGGGTGCGTGCCTCACCATTGGCACGCACCACCAAGAGAAGAGTGCGTGTCTCGCCGCTGGCGCGCACCAGCAGAAATGGGCGTGTCTCGCCAATTCCACACGTACCAGCTGGTAGCGACCACGAGATGATGCGACGCAGAAGGGCGCGCTCTCACCACTGGCAAGCAGCAGCAGAAGAAGGGGGCGTTTCTCACCACTGATGCGTACCGGCGAAAGGGGGCGTGACGCCAATACTACACGCACCGGCTGACAGCAACCACGAGACGATGCGTCGAAAAAGGGCCGAGTGTCGTCAGACGCATCCCTCCACAATATGCAGACGAAAACTGCCACGATGGCTTGTCGGTAACGAGAGAGGGCCGACGAACAGCGATGTCCAGCAAATCTCCAACGTCGCCCCACCCCAGTGTATGGACGCAGGAGATGGAACCGGGCGAGACGCAACGTTGCGGGCTGCTGTACTGAGAAAAAACCTTGACGAGACAACGGACGCTACGCTCAACGCCGCCGCCAGCTCCCCTTTTCAGTGTTGCAGTTCCCTAGTAGCTTATCCTCCAAGTCGCCTTTATAAGAGACGTCCACCCCAGCACCCACAGAAATGTGACAAAACTGCAGAATAATAGGGTGTCAACGAGTTCGTTTCTATGTGTGTACTTGTGCATTATTTTGTATAAGTGGTTATTTATATGTTGACGAGTGAAATAAGGGTCCCAGAGAGGAGCTAAAGTGTTTGACGAGTTATTTTTTGTCAGTAACATCGCTCTCTATGGATTCTGCATTTCAGCAGTCGAGTTAACATGTCAACACTTCTTTTAAGCCAGATTCGGGAAATGCCAATATAAGTTATGTGAAACAGACACTTCAGCTTCTCCAATCGAGGTCAAAGATGCGCAGCTTTCTTGGCTAATTCCACTAGTCAGCCACAGGCTTAGTGACAGATTACGACGTTATCATTACTACATTAGTGGTTTTCGAATGACCAATCTAAATTTCATTCATCACTTACTTGTTTTAGTATCATTACAATGATTTGTTGATTTGCAGTTTTCACTTCGAATTTAGGTGTATGTCAGCACCATTTAATTTTGCAAATGACATTTCTTTGGTTCATCTTCACGTAAATTCTTTCATTAATTATTTTAGCATTATTGGATTTGTTTGTTGATCTTGCACTTTTCACTTAGATTTTTACATGTGCTTGGCAGCACCATCCGATTTTACAAATGACATTTCTGTGGTTCATTTTAACTTAAATTTTCATCACGAGATGAATGATTTTGAATGGTCATCACTTGTTTGCCTAGGAGGTTAATTTAGACATTTCCTAAGTTATTCACTTACTATGTCGTTTAAATGCCATTGCCTTATGCCAAGTGGCCGCATATTTGATCCGCTCGTAGCGCGAATATTCGTTCATGCCAGAGAGCAGGACGTAGAAAATTTGTTTTTATCTTTTATATAGAACAAACTATTGTTTGCGATTGTTTCCACATTTATTTTTGCGTAAGCATAGAACATAACATTAGTAAAAGAAATGAACCAAAATTGTCCACCCATGAGAAGAACATTCCGGATCATTTCTTTCCATCCACGCATGGGGTGATAAAACGGTACAGTAGTTTCCGCTCCATAAGCAGCAGGTTTCGCTGCTCGCTCGCAACGGGAAATACAAACAGAGGCGACACCCGCCGCCAATTTTGTTACACGACGCGGCCGTCCGCGAGTGCAACGGAACCCATGTGGACAGGTGGAAAGAAATGTGTCAGGCTTCACAATACGTATTTATATGTGTCCTGTATTATGCATTTCTTGTACGTGAATGTGAATCTGCACATGAATTTTCCTAATCCTCCTCACACCTTTCCGTAAAGCGTGGCCAAATCTTAGTTGGGAAGTAGTTCTGTAGTATGGTAGTGCCAAACTTACTCCTGGTTAGGGGATAAGAGAGACAGTACAGGCAGGTAAAAGTCAAAGACTTTCCAGTGTCACAAGATTTGGGGTGGAGAGGTTGGTCACGGCCAAGTGGTTCGACCACCCCCTCCACCGGGGCCCAGGAAAACCTCCGGGTGTCCGCCATATTCTAGGAGTGTTACAGAAGACAGGTAAGTGAGCAGACGTGCCCTCAGTGCGTCTGTCTCAATGATCAAGCATGGAAGAGAGGTATTTGAATATTTGTACTAATTCTTTTATTTCCAGCTTCGGATTCTGTAAGGAAATGCATGTTCTCGTTTAATTTGGTAAATTTGACCCCCTGTGTTACATCTGGTCCCCAGTTTGCCCGTTATCTTCCTCACATAGTGGATGTGCTATGTAAAATATTGGGAGACTGGTGGTATACATTTCGCCAACGCAATTCCGTCTTGCCCGTAGAAATATGCGTGCAGATTAGTATATAATATACCCGAGCTATAAGTTATAAAATTGTAATATCTGTAAACTGAGACAATTGCTGCTATCGGTGTAAAGTCGAGCGATAATGCTTAAAATAAATACGTAATCAATTGTCATCAATCTTTCACATTCCTTAAAAATCACAAAGAAGTCAAGTTAAAGGAATTCATTTAAAATAAAAGATATAGAATGCAGGGAGCCACACATCAGCGTGTGAGCCCTCCAGCCCTTTGCCCAGTATCGTACAGACAGGGAACGCTCTCTAGGTAGCGCTCTCAAGCTCCCCTGCCCAGTTATCCGTTGCGCAATTTTCATTCAGGGCTTGACGACTTCAACTGTCATCTGGCGTCCCTAGGCAAGGAGTCTTGACGTTAATCTTTCAGTATTATACAATACATTTTGCAACCTCTCACTTACACCTGTCTCATACATGTGGGAAGCATTTCGGGCTGAATGAAGGAAAGTAGATGGTTCATTTACAGTCTTTTGAACCAGTAATGCACGATATCTTCTCAGTGCAAAAAGGGCTGAAAAAGTTCATTGACCTAAAGGGTTGAAAATTAACTGCATTTTTCAGAATTAAAGATAGTCCCTATTTTCCTTCACAACAGTATGTGCAAGGCAAACCACCTCTCAGTTGTTCAAAACCGCACAGCGCTTAACGTCATGCAGGTCCATAATGTGAGAAAAAAAGTAGTCACCGTTAAGTATACAGTACGTACTCCATATCTCTAGTAAACCAGGGCTGACTGGGACTCTACCCGCCAGGTCTGTTTACAGACACAATCGAGCAACGCGTTGTCATTTGCTACCAGTAGAACTAGCAACGATGCAGCTACGTCTCCCGGATTCATGATCAGCAGTTGGGACTGACATAGAAACACGCACACCGTGCGCGCCGCACAGGGCACGGGCCCTATATAACGACACGCGTGGCGGAAGTCTTTCCGCAGGACGTCCTGACCACAGCGAGTACGGCGCCTCTCGTCCGTGCGGAGGGACCAGCTGCCCACACACATCCGTCACACAAAACTATCCGTTCCTTTTATCCGTACTACATCTACATTTACGTCTGATAGTCCGCAAGCCACCGTACGGTGCGTGGCGGTGGGTACCGTGTGCCACTACTTGTCATCTCCTTTCCTGTCCCACTCGCAAATAGAGTGAGAGAGAAACGACTGTCTGTATGCCTCCACATGAGCCCTAATTTCTCGTGTCTTATCTTCGTGGTCTTTACGCGCAGTGTATGATGGCAGCAGTAGAATCGTTCGGCAGTCGTTCGGCGGTTCTCTAAATGATCTCAGTAGCGTTTCTCGAAAAAAACGTCGTCCTCGCATTCCCGAAGCACCTCCGCAATACTTAGGCGTCGCAACGTTACACTCAGATATTTAAAGGACTTGTCTGAGTCGAAAACGACTTCACTGTATCCAAACATTACATGATTCATCTTCCTACTCATCTGCATTAACTTACCATTTCCACATCTAGGGCTAGCTGCCATTTATCACATCATCTGGAAAATTTTCAGAATTTTGTGGTAAATTTCTACGGGGCTAAACTGCTGAGGTCGTCGGTCCCTAGACGCACACACTACTTGAACAAACAAACTAACGCTAAGGACAACACACACATACCCCGGAGGGGGGGGGGGGGGGGACCACGGTGGCAAGGCTCCTCATACAACGCGGCTCACATGCCTCGAAATTTTGGCTGGGTCGTCTTGTATCTCCCTAGGGTCACTCAACTACGACGTATCGCTGTACACCACAGTATGATCAGCAAACAACCTCAGATTTGCTGCCCACCGTGTCTGCCAAAACATTTATATACAGGGTGGTCCACTGATAGTGACCAGGCCAAATATCTCATGAAATAAGCATCAAACGAAAAGACTACAAAGAACGAAACTTGTCTAGCTTGAAAGGGGACACCAGATGGCGCTATCGTTGGCCCGCTAGATGGCGCTGCCATAGGTCACACGGATATCAACTGCGTTTTATTTAAAAATAGGAACCCCCATTTTTATTACACATTCGTGTAGTACGTAAAGAAATATGAATGTTTTAGTTGGACCACTTTTTTCTCTTTGTGATAGATGGCACCGTAATAGTCACAAACATATGGCTCACAATTTTAGACGAACAGTTGGTAACAGGTAGGTCTTTTAAATTAAAATACAGAACGTAGGTACGTTTGAACATTTTATTTCGGTTGTTCCAATGTGATAAATGTACCTTTGTGAACTTATCATTTCTGAGAACGCATGCTGTTACAGCGCGATTACCTGTAAATACCACATTAATGTAATAAATGCTCAAAATGATGTCCGTCAACCTCAATGCATTTGGTAATACGTGTAACGACATTCCTCTCAGCAGCGAGTAGTTCGCCTTCCGTAATGTTCGCACATGCATTGACAATGCGCTGACGCATGTTGTCAGGCGTTGTCGGTGAATCACAATAGCTAATATCTTTCAACTTTCCCCACAGAAAGAAATCCGGGGACATCAGATCCGGTGAACTTCCGGGCCGTGGTATGGTGCTTCGACGACCAATCCACCTGCCATGAAATATGCTTCAACCGCACACAAGCTATGTGCCGGACATACGTCATGTTGGAAGTACATCGCCATTCTGTCATGCAGTGAAACATCTTGTAGTAACATCGGTAGAACATTACGTAGGAAATCAGCATACATTTCACCATTTAGATTGCTACCGATAAAATGGGGGCCAATTATCCTTCCTCCCACAGTGCCACACCATACATTAACCAGCCAAGGTCGCTGAAGTTCCACTTGTCGCAGCCATCGTGGATTTTCTGTTGGCCAATAGTGCATATTATGCCGGTTTACGTTACCGCTGTTGGTGACTGACAGTTCGTCGCTAAATAGAACGCGTGCAAAAAATCTGTCATCGTGCCGTAATATCCCTTGTGCCCAGTGGCAGAACTGTTCAATGTCGTCGCCATGCAATTCCTGGTGCATACAAATATGGTACGGGTGCAATCGATGCTGATGTAGCATTCTCAACACCGATGTTTTTGAGATTCTCGATTACCACACAATTCGTCTCCTGCTGATGTGCGGATTAGCCGCGACAGCATTTAAAACACCTACTAGGCCATTATCATTTGTAGCAGGTCGTGGTTGACGTTTCAGATGTGGCTGAACACTTCCTGTTTCCTTAAATAACGTAACTACCCGGCGAAAGGTCCCGACACTTGGATGATGTCGTCCAGGATACCGAGCAGCATACATAGCACACGCCCGTTGGGCATTTTGATCACAATAGCCATACATCAACACGATATCGACATTTTCCGCAATTGGTAAACGGTCCATTTTAACACGGGTAATGTACCACGAAGCAAATAGCGCCCGCACTGGCGGAATGTTACGTGATACCACGTACTTATACGTTTGCGACTATTACAGCGCCATCTATCACAAAGCGAATAAAGTAGTGCAACTAGAAAATTCATATTTCTTTACGTACTACACGAATATGTAATAAAATTCCTATTTAAAAAAAACGCTGTTGATATCCGTTTGACCTATGGCAGCGCCATCTAGAGGGCTAACCATGGCGCCATCTGGTTTCCCCGTTCAAGCTAGACGCGTTTCGTTCTTTGTAGTTTTCTCGTTTGATGCTTATTTCGTTAGCTATTTGGCCCGGTCACCACCAATGGACCACCCTGTATATAAAGAACAACAACGGTCCTATCACACTCCCGTGGGGCACTCCTGATGAACAGTCACCACATGTTTTTAGGACGACAGCAAGTTCCACTAAGAGACTTGTAGAATATGTCCACAAGTGATGGCAAAAAAAAAAAAAAATTCGACAGACCTGACCTTCTTTAGAATTGATGTGGGATCTGAGACAGACTGTAGGTAGCTGCGCTTATTGTAAAAATTAATTTAGCTGATCACAATGAGTGATGGTGAACACTTTATGTAGATATTGCGAAGATGCTTCAAAACATTCGGACGACCGTCCACCGAGATGAAGCCACCAGTGAGCGTCGCCGGCACGTGACGCGCTAAGCGAAGTATGCAAACAGACTACTGACGATGGGAAAGTCATTCTTGCGACGGTTAGGGCAGTAAATCAGAAAAGCTGCTGACAATGCGACGAGTCTGGCAGGTGGTTGTGATCCGGTGGCTGGGAGCGCGTCCTGCCGTAGCGAGGGGGTAGCGTGGGGGCGGCGACGGGGCGGCGAGGGGACGGTGCGCTGCCCGCCCGCTGCCCGCTCCGTGAAGGTCCGGCAGCGCAGCAGGTGGGGGCGCCCGGCTGAACAGCAGCCCCCGTAACACTGCCACCGCCGGAAATGACCGCGCCCGTGCAGCGAATATGGAGTAAAGCCGATACGTCCGTACTGAAATGCACACACGGACTGGTGTACGTAAGACTCTGAAGAATCTGAAACAGAGAAAATATAACTGTGGCCAGAAACAATTAAATATTACGCCGACACGGTAGGATCTGGTCATTAATCTTTACATAATAAGCGGATGAGGCCTCACAGTGGCGTAGAATGCCGTCGCAGATTTGTTGCTGATTTGCAAACACATGCTATGCAACTCGCACCTGTCGGTTTCAGAGACTTCTAGCTACCTCACCAGTGAAAACACACTTAATGTTTTGTGACTGACCGGTGGACGATGCACGTGTTCCCCTAACACGCAGTCCGCCTCGGTAGCTCCCGGATAGCGTGGCAGGGTACCAACCGAACGGGCCCCGTTTCGATTCCCGGTCGAGTTGGGGCTTTCCTCCTCTCTGGGACTGGGTGTTGCGTTGTCCTCATTATCATTTCACGACCGACACGAAACTCGTCTAAATGGCCTCAAAGAATACTTGCACCCGGCGGCGAGTCTCAACACCACAGGATTAAGAAAAAGAAAATCAGCACAAGGCAATAAAGACAAATTACGACGAAAAAAATGGACGACACGCAAAGTGTGAGACCAACACTTACATACACTGACATTGTACATTTATATTCAGTGACAACGGAAGAAAAATAGACTGGAAAAGTGTGTGTCACTGCCAATAATAGTAGTCGGAAATGTAAAAATGAGTAGTATCGAGAGAAAAATTATTTGCTAAAATACAATATTGGTAATAAATGAAAAGCACCAGTTTGCTTTTGTTCTGCAGTATTACTTTTCTTGTGTTAACCGGTTTTCGGCTTCCACGGCGATCTTCAGACATTTACTGAGTATTGTCACCAAAGAAGTTACAATGATTGTAGACGACATTGGAAGAATAGTTACAAGTCTAGATTGAAGCAGAAACATACAGTAAGTGACATCATTGACAGTGTGATGGTGATGCAATAAAAAAGTAGGAAATTGAAAAGTAAATAAATAAAAATGGAGTTGACAGGAAAAACTTTAACACAAAATGGGAATGGCACACCTACATAACAGCTTCTATTAATAAGCGAAACGAATAAAATAAAATAAAATTAGTACTTGACAAGGCTTCTCCAGCAGGTATAAAACATGGAGAGTGATACACAAAACAATTAAAAGAAGAAACAATTATTAATGTAATTACAGAATACAATGTTGTTCGCAGATATTGTACCTTCTTTGGCGACAATTCTCAGTAAATGTCTGAAGATGACCTTGTAAGCCGAAAAACAATAAAAGTAATACTCTAGAACGAAAGAAAACTGGTGGTTTTCATTTATTATCATGTTTTTCTACCAAGAACCACCAGTTAACATGATATAATATTGGTTATGGAAAGTTGTTGAACAAATGAAGTTAATTCTGCCTGAAGGGTTTGAAATTTACGGGAAGCGCTAATAAACAACGTTGAGAGCTTCAGTTACGTGAAAAACTACTAACAATAGCGAACAAAAATAACTTAAGCACATTTGATGATTTTTTTTTTTTTTTTTTTTTACAAAGATATTTCTGTAACGGCAGAATTGTACGGCCGTAGCGGACAGCGCCAGAGTCGCCGCGCTGTACGCTTATCACGCGGAATGCTGACGGGAAATGCAATCTGAGTTTCACGCCGTGGCGTCTACACAGCCACCGACTGCGAATAGGAGTCTGAGACCGTCCAGTTGCGAACCTGTATCGCTCTCGACACAGTGATGACGGGTTACCAGACGCGCGTAATGCATAGTCGCACCGTCTTTATTAATAAATGGTAAAACTAAGTTTTCCGTGCTCCACATTCTGCACTACCCGGAACTACCGCCCACGCATCCCACCATAACAGCAAATGGATGCAATAACATTTTACTCGGCAGTCCAAAAGACACCGTTAGAAAAGTGATGCCAGGTGTGGGATTATTTTCGGAAAACGTGCAGTCCTGAAAAGTGCAGCGATGTGTAAACTTAACATCGGAGCATCTTCACGACAACACAGCAAGCAGCAGGAGCCAAGGACATCGTCCGACAACACGGGGACATCCAGCGCTGGAATTCAGGTTAGTCTTCTCAATTTGGCTTAAAGCGAAAGGCAGTGGTGGATTTTAAATTTTTCTGTATTGAGTGACCGGTATACTCTGCATTCAAAATGGTAGACGCAAACGCGAGTAACAGGGTCGATCTCCAAACCGCTATAGAAGAACTACGAAGAGATATTCAACAATTAAAAGCGGATAAAAGCGAGCGTAGCCTCCCGGTTGATTTGTCACATGACGGCACTTCTAATAAAGAATTTTTCACTGTTGCCATCTGTACCAGTGTTCAGTGGAAAACCTGAGGAAGATGTGAAAGTATTTTTTCGGAAACTCGAAGGCGCAGCTCTGTTGGGTTCGTGGACTGATTCAGATAAGCTAGCAGTTGCTAATTTGAGAATCCAAGGAGCCGCAGAAGATTTCATTAGTGCTGAGCCGATTTGCGTGAAGATAGAAGCTTACAATCATTTTAAAACGGTAGTGGTTCAGAGGTTCAAACGCAAAAATGCAATCAGATTCTACCGTGAGCAAATTCATAGTTTGCGCATGCATCTATCGAGCAATTCGCTGATAGAATCCGAAACATAATGCTCAGACTTACGAGCTTGTAGGTGACGAAAATGAGAACCGGATCCAATTTTTCGAAGCCGATCAGAGAGCACTTGACACATTCAGCCATGGGTTGTGTGGGGAAGAAGTAAACAAAGCAGTCAGACTCGCACGCTGTAAAACATTTCAAAAAGCAGTAGAGGCAGCTGTTGGTTTTGTCGAAGCATTGAGACGCCCAAATGACATGCGAAAAGGAGAACGTCGCGCGTTCAACTCAAATGTGGAATGTTACCGATGCAATAGGCCCAGTCACGAGCGCAAGGATTGTAAGGAGAGTGCCCACATCTCGTGGTCGTGCGGTAGCGTTCTCGCTTCCCACGCCCGGGTTCCCGGGTTCGATTCCCGGCGGGGTCAGGGATTTTCTCTGCCTCGTGATGGCTGGGTGTTGTGTGCTGTTCTTAGGTTAGTTAGGTTTAAGTAGTTCTAAGTTCTAGGGGACTTATGACCACAGCAGTTGAGTCCCATAGTGCTCAGAGCCATTTGAACCATTTGATTGTAAGGAGAACAGGACCTGCTACAACTGTGGGATACAGGGTCACTTAGCGAAGAACTGTCGCAAGAAAAAGAAACCAAATGTGAGCAGCAGACAACTCGGCTAATCTTTAAACGAGTCCATGGACGTAAATGCCACCACAGCGTCCGCCCCTTGCCCGAGGCAGTGATTCCTATTAGCGCAGCTGAAAATCAATTCGATAATGACTTTGTGACAGGTGCTGTTTATCGCGGGAAAAATATTAAATTATTGATCGACACGGGAGCACAGACCTCATTGATGTGGTGTTCTATAGACACAAGGGACAAGCTGAGACGGCCAGTGTTTAATGTGGGGGCTGAACGTTGGGAACTACGTAACTAAGGAGAAGTTGACGTACAATTGTGCCTAGGCCGGGACAAATACACAGCAACGGTGCAAGGGGTTTGTAATAATGAAACGTGCTGCGATGGTGTACTTGGATTTGATTTCTTATCCGCTAACGGGGCAGAGATATTTGTCGCAGAAGGAAGGATCAGACTAGGTCGTAACAATTACAACCTGGAAAATCATTCTTCATGTCGCACTCCAAGGAGCCGAAATTCTGACGTCGAGGGACCGTTCACCCCAACCGACGCATCAGTTGGAACCCTCTGAGTCGTAGTACAAATTACTCAGCCACAGTAAGTTCCTCAGGGAACAGGAAAGACAATCCATGTTGAAGTAAAGTCGCCACAGAATAGGAGTTCTGTTGTTGAGCGAACCGTCGGAAAATTGTGAAATATTGAACACAATGCATTGTTATGTTGCCCGAAGTATAGGCGTAGCTACAATGTTGAGGCCGAATGTGGCGAGAGTCCCAATAACAATAACGAATATGAGCAATACAGATGTCGTTTTGCCACGAGGAACGAAGGTTGCTGAAGTGTCGAGCATAAGTAAAGACGATGTACTGCTGATTCCATACGAAGCAGCAGATGTGGCAGTCACGAAAACAGATTCTTGAGATTCTTGTAGTAATATTGAAACATTGAAACAAGGAGCTGAAAACGAAATCGAATTAAAGAACAAAATTTGGAAGAAGATTGAACATTTGTCAGCTGATGATCAGAAGATTTTAGCACCTGTTTTGTTAGAGTATTCTGATCTTTTCAGAGAACGTTCAAATTTACCTGTTACTCACTTAGTTCAGCATCGCATACAAACTGGAAATGCAGCACCAATCACGCAGAAGCCTTACCGAATTCCATTCGGTCAAACAGAATTTGTCGAAGATATGGTCAAGGAACAACTAGAGGCCGGAATTAGTAAACCAAAAGATCCTGCTGATCCACCATGGTCATCACCGGTGGTCGTAGTAAAGAAGAAATCTGTTTTGGGCGAACCACAGCTCCGATTTTGCGTTGATTATCGAGCTTTTACCCGTTACCAAACTTGGTAGAAACCCTGGACTGTTTGGGCAGATGCCGCATATTCTCAGTCTGTGATCCAACTAGCGGATATCACCAATTAACAGTGCATCCAAATGATCAAGCAAAAACTTCATTTGTAACTGCAACAGGAGTGTCCAAATACCTCTGTATGCCCTTTTGACTACGCAACGCCTCAGCTACCTTCCAACGCCTAATGGATTCTGCTTTACGTGGGTTCACCCCAACACAAGCTCTTGTTTACTTTGTCGATGTGATATTTTTTGGCGAATACACGAGGCAGCACACTGAGAGACTTCAAGCAGTACTTGAGCGCATCAGAAGTGCGAACTTTTCTTTATCAATAGATAAATGTCACTTCGCACAAAGTGAAGTGAAGTACCTTGGACATGTTATAACCAGTGAAGGTGTCCGCCCTGATCCAAAATTAATCGAAGCTGTCAAAACTTTTCCTGAACCACAAACAGTCAAAGAACTACAATCATTTTTGGGTTTATCAAATCTCTATCGTCGCTTCATAGCCCGTTATGCAGATATCGCAAGGTCAATGACACAGTTACTTAAAAAAGGAGCCACATTCAATTGAGCAACAGAATGCAAAAATGCAATGGAAAAACTGCTCGAACCACAGCTTCAGTTTTGGCCTATCCAGATTTCAGTAAGTCCTTCATCCCCTCCACACATGCTTCAAATTTGGCAGTTGGTGCTATTTTGTCCCAAAAATTTGGTGGACAAGAACGTACAGTATCATTTGCTTCCCGGCAATTAAATAAGGCGGAATGTAACTACACTACCACTGAAAAGGAACTGGTCTTTGGTATCATAAAAAACTGATGTTTCTTAACAGGAAGGGAATTCACTGCAATCACAGACCATGCCGCACTTAAATGGTTGTTGAGGTTTAAGGATTCCAGTTCGAGATTAACAAGATGGGCATTAGAACTGAGCGCTTACCAGTTCGCAGTTATCCATCGTCCTGGGAAACAACATGTGAATGCTGGTGCGATGAGTCGTAAGGTTCGTGTTTGTGTCACCATAAGACGTGAGGAGGAATTAAAAGCAGCCCAAGAAGAAGATCCATAATGCGAAATATAGAAAAATGATCAATGGTTCGTTGAAATATATGGATTGCTGTACAAAGTTACTAACAAAGGGAATCGCCTAGTTATTCCAGGAAGCATGAGAGAGCAAATCCTAACTGAACAACATGATTCCTTACTATCAGGACACTGCGGTAAAAAGGCAATGAATATCAAAGTAGCTGAAAAGTACTGGTGGCCAAGTCGTAAGGCTGACGTATTTGAGTTTCTTTCACAATGTGATTCCTGCAACAGACGAATAATTCGGGAAGAACTAAGACTCCATTGCAAGAACTGCCGGAGAGTAGTGAACCTTATTTTCACTCTGTAGTGGAGTGTGTGCTGACATGAAGCTTCCTGGCACATTAGAACTGTGTGTCAGACCGAGACTCGAACTTGGGACCTTTGCATTCTGTGATGCTTGGAAGGTAGCAGATGAGGTACTGGCAGAAGTAAAAGTGTGAGAACTGGTAGCGAGTCGTGCTTGGGTAGCTCAGCACTTTCCAGCAGAGCATTTTCCAGCAAAAGGCAAGCGTTCTGGGCTAGAGTCTTGGTTTGGCACATACTTTTCAATCTACCAGGAAGTTTCTTTGATTGATCTTATCTTTATTGTGCAATGTTTCCTTCGATTATACTGTAAAATTATTTCTGGAAGGATATCTGTCGATTTTTGCCAGCTGCGAAGATTAAAACGCATCCCCATTTGAACTTTTATTGTTCTATTCAGCTTTCCATGATACTCGTCTTCAGATAGGTGAGTGTTGGGTAGTGATGTATTCCATACCGCTGCATCATGGTCATGAAATTCCTGTTGCAAAACACTCCAATATCATCGGTTTGGAGGTTACCAAGATATCGATTCATCCCCATCTGCAACAAACTCTCATATACCTCCGCAACATTCTCCCCATTTTTGTTTGAACAGGAAAATTATGGATACTTACCAATAACCATTAAAATATATTGGAATCGATTACTCTCATGTGAATATTTCCACATATCTACAAGATCAGCCTGCTATAAGTCATCGAAACCTTTAATCATTACATGCCTATGATGATATGTTTTGCATGCTGGTTTTTTTCAATTCTCAAACTACCATCTCCATACTCATTCAATTACCTATTTCTCTAAGCTCTGAAATTAGTGAGACAACCTCATTTGAATGAGTGGTATCATCCACAGCAACTGACACCATGAGCAGTCGTGATCGATCTATTATCTCATTGCGGCCATCAAATTATATATACTGAGGGGAATGATTGTTGACTCTTTCATGCCGAACGTCAACATCATCACCACTGCTATACCGACCATCTAATGATAATGGTTTTATAATGTCTCTGTATTTCTCACTGCATTGGTTTCCTGCTTTCCTGTGTACACCAGTCAAACGTAGTATTTGACATTACACCTCCAGATCTGGAGGTGAAAATTTTACTGTTTCTGATGGTTTTAGGAAAATGAGGTTCAGTATACTGGTGTTCTTTGAAATTCCCTATCCCATATCTGTTTTTTTTTCATTTAAAGTTATAGACTGCGCCCCCAACATGTATGGTTTCTCTCCACTGACATGGAATGTTTGGTCTATCCTAGCATTTCTGTGATGGTTAATGAAAGCTGCAGTATGATCATCGTCGCTGCTGTGTAAGTTCACTGAGAGTGCATCGAGAGATTCAGTAACTAATTTAAACATTTCTCATGGTGTCAGCTTTCGCTTTAAATATCCTAACCTTAGCAACTTAAACTATTCAGTGATGACCTCATGTTTATTTGACATTTTGCTGTATGATAAGCAGGCTGCTTCACATGCTGCACCTTATATATACTGTATTTCACTCAGCCTTTACAGTTAAGTCATGTAGTTTTTTTTTTCAATTCCATCAACCTTTACAGCTTAGTCATCTACTTTCTTTCTCAAAATGATGCAGGTGTACATCTCTAGTTCCTTAACCCTAGCATCTAATTCATCGATCAGTCTCAAAAGGGTCTGGACATATGTCTCTAGCTCTTTAACCTAACGTCTGAGAGACTGAAATTCTCCATCATGTTCAGACCCATTCTCTGTCTATGCACACCTATTCTCTTGCACTGAGTGCCTGACATACGTGTGAACTTGTCCATGATATGATGTATACTAACATACTCATCGCTTTTTTCATAGCTGTATATATAGAAACTCCTAAAAATTCCGTCTATACCTACCATCATTTAGTTTCCTTGATTTATCAATAGTAAGAAAGCTGTACTGTGTGTGACACCAGCAGCTCCTAACCAGCATCTGAGGTGATCAAACACCATATTAAGAATGATGTCTTACCTTTCATGTTGTTCAGGGACCACCATTAATCGTGGTGACTTCAGTGTAATTATTGTCCATGAATAAAAGTGTCATTTCTGTTCGTCTCATTCGTATTGCTTTCAGTTAGTTTCTGTACCAAACTGTAGCAGTTTTCCCTCTGTGTGGTTCATCTTTCCTCAAGCTACATTGCTCGACTGTGATGCATCATGCAAAAGTGAGTTCCGTCCATAAGTTTTGCACACCAGTATAAGTACAAAGTTTTGGAATAATTACAGTGAAGGTTGTTTGCTTCATCAAAAGCAGCACACTCGCCCTGTAGAATAATCCTCTCCAGATATGAGAGTTTTCTGTCATGGCTATAACTGGTTCTGTGTCCAGTGAAATTTGTGTGGAGGTTATTAGTGCTCAAACAACAATAATGCAGGACATTTGGGTTTGGTATGCTGTGCTGCTTCTCTTGTATTAGATTCTGTTTCCTTCAGTGTAACTGTTTCTTCACAGTGTAACGATCCATGGTTGATAGTCTGTGATATAAATTAAATTTAATGATGCCAATTTCCCTATTTTTAAGACCAACGCCACTTTTATTCATATTTAAGTGATTCTTGGTTTTTGCTGGGAAGCTTTGTTTATTAGCGTAATTTTCAGTTGTTACCTTTTATTTATCCTGTTTAGATATAATAAGAACATTTGGTATGTTATAAATTCAATAATATGTACATCTGAGACAGTTAGTCATCCTGCTTGCATAAAAATAAGTCAAATCATTTGTGTGAGTTAGAAATAATTGAAATGTGGCAAATTAACACAGCATGCCTATTTTTGTTGTCAATATTAAAAAACACAGTAAACATTTGCGATGTAAATACTTAATACGGTACTTGGTGTAACAATAATGTATGGCAGAAATTGTAGGACACATTCCTCACATATAGATAAAGAAATTATGTTATAGGAACATAGGTCAGGAAACGCTTTGTTTCCATGTTACAACTCATTTTCTCCAACTAATTAATCACGAGAACCACATGTGAATAGGACACACTAGCATACTGCACGCTAGTCTTTCTTGCAGGGCATGTTAAATATGTCCTCCATGGGCATTCAAACATGCATCAACCCCCCATTTTACAGTATCTTAAATGCGCTGCTGTATCCCTGGAGTATAGCGTCTGGTTTCACAGCCTTCCATAGTACATGCATGGAGTCTTTGAACATATTGTACTGGGGTTCCATTCACAAGAGCTGAGCGCTTTCATTCAAAAGCCCCTACAAATAAAGGTCTAGTTGGTTTAGGTCTGGAGAGCATGGAAGCCATGTTACTTACTACCTAACCATCTCTCACCAAGTCTGTTATGTAGAAGTAAAAGCCAGCGGACATTAACACTAAAATGAGGAAGTGCTCCATCGTGTATGAACTATACGTTTTGTCACACAGCTAAAGGCACATCTGCTAACAGATCAGATAGAACATTTCCTAAAAAATTATGATACATTTGTCTATTGAGCCTGAGTGGAAGAAAATGATGTCCTCCCAAACAGTCACCAGCAATGCTGGCCCAACATTGACAAAAAATCTTTGTTGATGACTTGCTTCTACGGTTGCATGAGGAGTGACATTTGCCCATACATGCCAATTGTAAAAATTTAAAATCTGATCTAGTTGAAACGACGCCTCATCTGTGAACAGCACGGTGGACTAAAATTAGGGTTGATTCTTTGTTGAATAAACCATTTTTAGAAGGATACCCTTTGCAGGAATATCAGCTGATGATAGTGTCTGCACACACTGTAAATGGTGTGGATTAAGCTGGTCCTCGTGTAACACTCGCCAGACAGTCATGTGGCCAACATTCAGTGGTGCAGCTATACGTCTTGTACTGACTCGTCGTTGTCAACTGCATGAAGAATTGACACCCACCACCTGTAGCAGTGTCCTCATCTTTCTAGGCCTCCCCCCCCCCCCCCCTAGCGAGTATCAGGCTTCAATGTTCCATGTTCCCTAAGGTGACGACCCATTGTTTCAAACGTTTTCTGTTGGGTCACCTTCATCCTGAAAATCCCTCCCATTACAAATGTTGAGCGCAAGCAGCATTCCATACATCAAATGCGGCATTTGGGTACACTGCCACTGCATGAACCAAGTCTGTGATTAACTCTAACCAGCAGACAGTATGTTTGTAACGTTTGTACTGATCTCTGGAATAACTGTTACCTGTAAATAAGCAATGACATATGTAGCATGGCAACAGGGACATGTAAAACAAAACACTGGTGATGCGAAATGTAACCAGATATCACCAAGAGCTCATGTTCCCCATGATTATAATGATATGTTCTCGTGTATTTTCCATGATTATGGAGTTGGAGAAAAAGAGTTATAATATGGAAACAAAGTTTCCAGACCCATGTTCATATAACATAATTTCTTCTTATATGTGTGGGATGTGTCCTGCACTTTGTGCCATACATTTTTGTTACATCTGTACATCTCTGCCACAGAAACGTCTTTGGATCTGTAATAGTGAAATAATGACATGCTGGTAATTAGTTAGTTACCTGAATTAGTTAATCATGGTGTAACTGTTCTGTGAGTACATTACAAGATGTGTGATATCTTCTCTGTAATTGTAGAAACTCATAAAATAAAAACGCTGAAATAAATATAAAAGTGCACTACATAATTGACGTTTCAGTCTCGATCTACAACCTGGACCTGCCTATAGGAAAACTGATATGCTCTATTGGAGGCTATAGACTCTCTTGCCAGGAAGAAGATGAGTACCACAATTACATTACATTCTCTCATGGAAGATTAGTAATACAATTACTTTATGTTCTCTTACTGATACTATTAAACTGCTTTAAACCAGAACATAAAACCATAGACTGAAATGTTTTTCAGCACTGAAACAGTGTCCAAAATGTGTAAAGAACGGTAGATGACAAATGCAGAATAATGAGGGACTTGGATCATACAAATTTCTAGAGAAATTGAAAATAGATCACACTGACGAAAGCAATAGCTGAATTGAACTGTAGCACGTGGAGATAAATGCAGCCAACAATACTTCTTAAATAGTTCAGTGTTATCAAATACTTTATTTGTAGTTATTTTATCTATGAGAAATAAAAGGAAACGCTAATGACGAAATTTGTGGTGGAAAGATACTCTCAGTAACAGTGGGATAGCGACAGATGTGCAAAATCGAGATAAAAACTCAAGATTTAGAAGGAATAATGAGAACGTTAATAGTTCAGTTGGAAAAGGGAAGAAAGATTAATGCATGATGCTGGCGAACAATTACATTCAAAACTTTAAGAAAAGAACATTCAAATAGTTCAAAATTTAGATGCAAAACTTAAAGAAAGCAATGAAGGATGGAAGGAAGGACGACTAGGGTTTCATGCCCATCGACGTTGAGGTCGTTAGCAATATAGCACACATTCTAAATTTTTCAAGGATGAGGAGGGAAACTGGCCATGCCCTTTCAAAGAAACCAACCAAGCATCTGCCTGCAGCGCTTTAGGGAAATCAAAGAAAACTTAAATATTGGTGAATTTATACAGATCTGCACTGACTTCCTCTCAAACCTGTGTCCAGTGTGCTGAGAAATGCGCCACCTTGCTTACTAGAAATCAATGGAAAACTGCAGTTGAAGGTAGCAGAAAACAATGATAAATTGTGAGTGTATAGGAAGGAAATCAATCAAAGAATCAGAAAAATAGAAAGTTAATTTGAAATTTATTGTGATAAAATGTTAAATTTGAATGAGTGTATCAAAAATCGGATTCAATAATGCAAGAGTTAGGAACACTAATAGCAATGGCAGTGACGACTGTTTTATTTTTGGAGTAGAAAATTCAGTTGAAGTAATCAATAGTACTTCTGTAGAACAAGACGAAATTTTGAGTTGTAGTATGACGCCTGAAACACAGTTTGATCAATTTCAACTTCTTGTCGAAAATAGCAAACTATTACGTGGAATTTGCCGAACTTTAATAAAGAAGATTTTCCCAAACAAATGTTAGAAACTTGCAGCGTTACATTTTTTTAAAAATATCTGTAGAATAAAAGACGAAAATATTTTTGTGTAGACTCACTCACATGTTAACAAAGATTTGGCTCATTATAGCACTTTTTGCAGTATTTACTGTGACAAATACACTCCTGGAACTTGAAATAAGAACACCGTGAATTCATTGTCCCAGGAAGGGGAAACTTTATTGACACATTCCTGGGGTCAGATACATCACATGATCACACTGACAGAACCACAGGCACATAGACACAGGCAACAGAGCATGCACAATGTCGGCACTAGTACAGTGTATATCCACCTTTCGCAGCAATGCAGGCTGCTATTCTCCCATGGAGACGATCGTAGAGATGCTGGATGTAGTCCTGTGGAACGGCTTGCCATGCCATTTCCACCTGGCGCCTCAGTTGAACCAGCGTTCGTGCTGGACGTGCAGACCGCGTGAGACGACGCTTCATCCAGTCCCAAACATGCTCAATGGGGGACAGATCCGGAGATCTTGCTGGCCAGGGTAGTTGACTTACACCTTCTAGAGCACGTTGGGTGGCACGGGATACATGCGTACGTGCATTGTCCTGTTGGAACAGCAAGTTCCCTTGCCGGTCTAGGAATGGTAGAACGATGCGTTCGATGACGGTTTGGATGTACCGTGCACTATTCAGTGTCCCCTCGACGATCACCAGTGGTGTACGGCCAGTGTAGGAGATCGCTCCCACACCATGATGCCGGGTGTTGGCCCTGTGTGCCTCGGTCGTATGCAGTCCTGATTGTGGCGCTCACCTGCACGGCGCCAAACACGCATACGACCATCATTGGCACCAAGGCAGAAGCGACTCTCATCGCTGAAGACGACACGTCTCCATTCGTCCCTCCATTCACGCCTGTCGCGACACCACTGGAGGCGGGCTGCACGATGTTGGGGCGTGAGCGGAAGACGCCCTAACGGTGTGCGGGACCGTAGCCCAGCTTCATGGAGACGGTTGCGAATGGTCCTCGCCGATACCCCAGGAGCAACAGTGTCCCTAATTTGCTGGGAAGTGGCGGTGCGGTCCCCTACGGCACTGCGTAGGATCCTACGGTCTTGGCGTGCATCCGTGCGTCGCTGCGGTCCGGTCCCAGGTCGACGGGCACGTGCACCTTCCGCCGACCACTGGCGACAACATCGATGTACTGTGGAGACCTCACGCCCCACGTGTTGAGCAATTCGGCGGTACGTCCACCCGGCCTCCCGCATGCCCACTATACGCCCTCGCTCTAAGTCCGTCAACTGCACATACGGTTCACGTCCACGCTGTCGCGGCATGCTACCAGTGTTAAAGACTGCGATGGAGCTCCGTATGCCACGGCAAACTGGCTGACACTGACGGCGGCGGTGCACAAATGCTGCGCAGCTAGCGCCATTCGACGGCCATCACCGCGGTTCCTGGTGTGTCCGCTGTGCCGTGCGTGTGATCATTGCTTGTACAGCCCTCTCGCAGTGTCCGGAGCAAGTATGGTGGGTCTGACACACCGGTGTCAATGTGTTCTTTTTTCCATTTCCAGCAGTGTAGTTTGAAAATGCTGAAAACTATGTCACAGAGAAATTTACGAGAGACTATGTTACATATATGTGCAAGTTTACAAAGAGTACAGTCAAAATTATGTTAAAGTTCATTTCTCTGCAATATGTTGCAAAGATTTTGAGTTGGAAGTGTTAAAACTAGCTTTCACTATTGGAGCCATAACAGAGAATTAAACAGAAGCTGTTGGGGGCAAGTCATGCTATGTGTGAATATTAATGATTATGTTCCCACCGAGTCATGAAACTGTGACCATGACATGAGTGTGGTAAATGTATGGCCCCAGACAAAGCAGCATTACTTCTGAAGTTTTCACCCTTCCCTGCTACACCTTTTCTCTTAATCTTCCATTGAGCTTTAAATGTAATCTTCTACTTCAGTCTGTCTTAGCTAGGAATTATCTTTACTGGAGATTAAGAATAGTTAAAATTATAATGTGATCTTAGAGGATAGGGGAAAATCATTACATGTCGTGTTTGCTTAAAGAGAAATAAACTCATATTTTTGATTGAAAATGCTGCTGTATAAAGTAATAATTTTTATGTCTCTCTATATTTTGTTTTTTTCTGAAGTCAAGGATGTATAAGACGAAATGATTACCATATTTAAAAAAGGGTTGATGAAATATTAGATTCACACTATTGGAGAAATTTTGCATTTTCAGAATGAGTTTTTTTCTTGCAAATAACTTGCAGGTAGAGAGCACCTTATATGTTTTTGAAAACCTGTTTTGAGTAAATAGATGAAAATGTGTACACTTATTAACCTTGGTTAGGGAACTACTATCCATTTGTTTTGAAATTGGTTTTCCATTGAACTATTTGCTGAAATCCTGGATTTCATACTTTTTGCTGTTTTAGCATAATATTGTGGGCGTAGTCACCCATAAACCTGGATACTGAAGTAACATCTGACACATTAATGAGGAAACCTGATTATGGATCTCTTTGAGCTACAGTTTTGCAAATTGTGTTAACTCTGTTTCTTATCCCTGTAGCAATTGGAGATAAGTGTTAATTTATGAAAAGTACTTACTTTTCACAGTTGTTCAAAGAAAAATTGTAAAGTTATATGTTATATTGCTACTTATGTGAGCATCTTGAAGAAGAGTTGATACGGTTCTTTCGTGTAAGTGCTACATCATCATGAATGTTGTATGTAAGCTATGACCAGAACAACTTTCTAACTTTGGTATTATTTTGAGGGTCTTAGAGTTTTGTGAAGTTATGTGGATATATTAGGTGGTATATGTTTATATGGTGGTGTGATTTGAAATAATGATTTGTAATCGTCATTTTCATGGAGATGATGACAATGGAAGTGTTCATTGTGTCAACTTAGTGTACGTTTGGGCAGAGCATAAGTTGATTTTGAGCTATCACTTGAAATATTTTGTCTGTCAATGCTGAGACAATTTGGCAATATGGTATTAGTAAGTGTGGTGGTGTTGCAGCAAATGAATCTGGTCTGTTAATAGATTTGGAATAATGGTATGTGACTGGGATTAGGAAGTTACGATTGCTATATGCCTGAAGTGTAGAATAAATTAACGTTGTAGCAGACTACAGATAAGTTACATCTGATTACGGTTTTGCCAAAACTGCCTGACATATTAGAGATGAAAACAATGTAAAACTCAGTGTAAAACTAGAAAATGGATAAAATAAGATGGACGATGTTGCAATTGAAATAATATTAGGAAGGTTTACTGTTGTAATTTAAATGAACAAAGCAAACCTTTGTGAAACTTAGCTGTTGGACACAATAAGGTAGAAGCAAACTTCTGAGACTACTGTGGCACCAATTTAGGTATTCACCTATTTTCTAGTCGAGACAGTTTATTACCTAATTTTCGCTCTTTTTTCTTACCATAGAGCAACTCCTCAAGCAGCTGTATATAGCTTACTTTTCTGTAAAATGTTTCTCTTTCTGGCAGTCTGAATTGCCTCTTCCACTTTTAACACATCTGTAGTAATCGAAAATGAATTATAATAGTAAATTATGTAATGTGTTCTTTGTTATTTGCAGTATTTTGTTGATGATCATCTTTACATCTTTTACTGAACTGTCCATATGTGACACAATTTTATGACTTTGTATAGGGGAGACAGGGGACAAAAGTTATATTTTGAATATTGCATTTTTTATTAGGTCCCTGAAAATGTATGTAACAAAAGGGACTACTGTACATGTTCTGTGGGGCTTTCCTAACACGACTGCATTTAGTTTCCCCAAATTACACACAATTTGCTTTGTGAAATTAATTTTAAAGCATCAATGTATGTGTTACTTTTGTCCCTGTTACTGGGGACATTAGTGACACTAGTAAGCTACAAAAGTAAAATAATATGTAAAACTTCATTTTGTCAAATAAATTATTTATAGAGTAGCTTAAAGTAAATTGCCATTACAAAACAATAAGAAAACACCAATAAATGGCGGAAAATATAAAACTTTGCAACTTTCAAATTAACTGAAGCAAGTGTTAATAATACTGAATAGATCCAGGCATTATGATTAAACGTTCATGAGTCAGTTAAATAGAAGATTAATGCATATCTTAAGTTCTGTTCAGAGTCGCAGTTCTGATACACATACATATCCTCCACTTTGGTACAAGCAACATGAGACCAACACTTACATACCCAGTTAGTTATCTGGAATGAGTCAGTCATGTGTAATGGTTCTACTACTGAATTAAGATATAAGCAAAATTTTATCTGTGACCCTAAAAACTTATCTATCAACGTCATGAAAGAAAATCATTGTTGTAAATTCACAAGTGCAACATATAAATGGTGTTTGAGTCTTGATATGGATCTGATTACTGAAAAATTATATCAAACATTTGAACCCCTGGATATTATTGCCAAGAAGACAGTAGTAATACTATTTTACTTTCTATCACCACTGCTTTAAAATTACCTTAATTTTTGTAAAAATAATCGTTTTTGCATTTCGATTGCTATATAAAGGCGTTTTTTCTTGAGTTCACTATTAACAATATAATAAACAGTGGTTAGAACATGCATAAACAAATAGTAGTAAACACTGTTTAATTGTCTACAAATGATTGTTCGCTTGTTCTGCTCGCATTTGCGCCACTGTAAATACAGCTTCAGGTTAAGAGTTTGTTAATGTTCAGGTGCCACTGCACATGATGGCACTGCAGCCAGCTCCACATTGCCTTCTGATGCCACCGTGATGTAAATGTCACAGCTAACAATTGCCACACAGTTTTCCATGTGCTTTCGACACCACCAGACCTTTTGCATCAGAGACTGCTACCTGTGTCATAGCTGTTTGTATCTATGGGCACTGGAAACCTAAAAGAATAAATGTTACGCTGCTTGTGTTTAGCCTGTTAGGAACTGGGTATGCAGGAGAAATCCCCATCTAGTAGGTACCATTGTTTGTTGCAGATGATGGTAGAGAGCAGCTTTGGAAGGAAAAATTGCTTGATTGTATGTCACTTGTATTTCCTTTCAAGTGCTGTCTCCTGTGCATTCAAAAATATTGCTAGAGGGCTGCATTATTTGATGGTTGGTTGATTGATTTAGGAGATGAGACCAAACAATGAGGTCCTCAGTCCCATGTGATTAGGAAAGGATGGGGAAGAAAGCCAGCTGTCCTCTTTCGTAGGAACCATCCTGGCACTTGTCTCAGGTGATTTAGGGAAATCATGGAAAACTTAGATCAGGATGGTCAGAGGCCAGTTTTAACTATTGTCCTCCCAGATCTGAGTCCAGTGTGCTAACAACTGATCCACCTCACTCAGTGCACTATTCGTCAGATTTATATTTTATAATGAGTGTTTACTATAGTATGTGAAGGTGCTGCTATTTAGCTAAAAAGGGGGCCTTACAGACTACTCTGCCCTCTACAATTTTCTCTATACTTGTAAGATTGGACAACACTTTCTAAAAGGAGTATGACACAATTCTAAAAACAAACTCGAAATAAATACTTTTGAAGAGTAGAAGTTTTCCAAGAGCAGTAAAGTATAAAATGTAGAATAAATTAACAAAATAAGTGGTAATTGAATGCATAGTGTAAACGTCTAGTAACTGTAAAGTAGCTAGCTGGAACATGTAAAATATCAAGTAAATTAAAAGCTGAGAGACATGCAAAATTCCTTATTGTTTAAAATATTATATATAGCAACAATACTACTCAATCTGCAGAAACAGGGAAGTCTTTTATTTCCTACCTGACGATTTGCATTTTTACACCAGATTCTTACTTATTGTGAATATTGACAATTTCATGTATTTAGTAACATAAATGAAAAATGTTATTTTTAAAGAAATCGTAAATCAGTATTCCTTACTTAACATTTCTACTTCTCGATCAACACAGAATTTAAATAAATAAGAAAGAAAGTGTTGCTGCTCTCGACATTTGAATCAGAAACTTTGCAGTTAACAAACTTCCACACTACACTCACAGTTAGCAATGGATACTTTAATAAAATTCAAATGTTTTGTATTTAGAAATCTTCTATTCTTCAGAAGCGATTATTTCAAGTTTGAGTCATACTGTTTTAAGAAACTAATGTCTGATGACTGAGCTTCAGTCCTATAAATAAAAAAAATGGAAGAGCACAGAGGAGTCAATAACGTCCCCTTGTGAGACTATACCTTGGTAGAAGCTTAATTTGTCTTTCAGGAATTGATAGCTTAGATTGATTAATGCTTCACATCACTAGAATGGAAAATAGTTGCTGGCAATGCAGTGGTTAAATAGTAACATCTACAAACTAGATGGAACATCAACATGATATCACATTGCTTGTCACCGTACTGAATGGTGAAAGTGAAGTTACGTCCTCCATAATTCAAAATATCTGAATACAGTGTCAGAATAAAGAACCTAGCAATGATCTCTACATCAACGTCTACGTGATTACTCTGCTACTCACAATAAAGTGCCTGGCAGATGGTTCAATGAATCACCTGCAAGTTGTCTCTTTACCATTCCACTCTCGAATGGCTAACGGGAACAATGAGCACTTACATTTTTCTGTGTGAGCCCTGATTTCTCTTATTTTATCGTGATGATTATTTCTCCCTATCTAGGTGGGTGCCAACAGAATGTTTTCGGAATCAGGGGAGAAAACTGTTTATTGAAATTTCATTAGAAGATCTCGTCGCAATGAAAAACGCCTTTGTTCTAATGATTGCCACTCCAGTTCACGTATCACGTCTGTGGCACTACCTCCCGTATTTCACGATAATACAAAACGAGCCGCCCTTCTTTGTACTTTTTTGATGTCATCTGTCAGTCCCACCTGATGCGGATCCCAC
Source organism: Schistocerca nitens (assembly GCF_023898315.1). Lineage (NCBI taxonomy): Eukaryota > Metazoa > Arthropoda > Insecta > Orthoptera > Acrididae > Schistocerca > Schistocerca nitens. Next base: position 60,632,972 of record NC_064624.1, read on the forward strand.
ACTGCACAGCAATACTCCAGAATATGGCGGATAAGTGTGGTGTAAGCAGTCTCTTTAGTAGAACTGTTGCCCCTCCTAAGTGTTTTGCCAATGAATCACAGTCTTTGGTTTGCTCTACCCACAATATTACCTATGTGGTCGTTTCAGTTAAGTTATTTATAATTGTAGTCCCTAAGTATTTGGTTGAAAGTACAGCATTCAGATTTGTGTGACTTATCGCATAATCTAAATTTTGTGGATTTCTTTTAGTACCCATCTGAATAACTTCTCACTTATCTTTATTCACGGTCAATTGCCACTTTTCGCACCATACAGATGTCTTATCTAAAGCATTTTGCAATTCTCTTTCGTAATCTGATGACTTTACATGCTGGGAAATGACAGCATCATCTGCAAACAATCTTAGACAGCTACTAAGATTTGTCATGTCCCGAGAGGTAGTTAGATCGACACGTGTTATACTTAGTGGTCTTACGTCATTCGATCTTCTCGAAGAGTGGGAGGAGGTGCGGGCAGCTTCTTCAACTCCGACCTCTAGAAGGAGTAAGCTATTGCTAAGGAGAAGAATACATAACTCGGTGAGGAGTGGTTACTTATTCAGGGCAGAATTCATAAGATTCCTATAGCTTGACAAATGAAAAGCCCTACTGGCACTGCCTTGAAATAATTTTATGTGTTGAACCCCTTTATCTGGAATCCATCTCCCTGAATGCTACGGAGCTGAGGCTGCGAATCGTACTAAGTTCCCAAGTCTGCCGTAGAATGACACTGAGCTTGCGTCATTATACCCAGCAGATCTCAACTGACTACAGGGTCCTCCTGACCCCCTATTTATACTGCTTTCGTGCGTCACAGAAAGCTTCTAGAACATACTACATCTCCTGCCGAGAGGCTGACCACTTTTTTGGTGTATTTCCCTCATCATGTGATGTGTGAAAGCTACTTGGATCCCTGTTTTGCGTCTGGCCACAGTGGTCATTTAGTCACGTAACGGTATTTGTCTCCTGGCGCCACTTCATTGGCGCAGGTCAGAGCCTAGATGCTTTTCCAGCTGAATAAGTCATAATACATTTAATTTATAATCGTCACTGATTGAGATTCGCAACACCTCCCTCCTCCAGGGGAAATTTTATAAACTCTGACCTCAGAAGTTATAAAATTTCTGAAACCTCTGTTTCACTGCCAGCGGAACATTTCTCTTTTGTTTATTAGCTTTATACATTCTAACAATATCTATTCATCAAAATACATGGCGTCCATTAACACTGATTGGACACATAAAAATTCACTCACACATAATTTTACACCATTTAAAATTGAATTCTCTTTTGCAGTCATCACTTTCCTTTATACATAATTCAGCTGTTACCATTTCTTTGTAAATACATATCAATTTAATTTTCATTTTTACACATTTTCCTTAATACTCTTTCAGTGGACACTTCCTTACGTAATACCTACACAATACACTTTATTTCTACAATTTACAAGTCTATCTATCTTTTACCTGTGCATGTTCTTGGCGATTCCACCATGGGGGTGGTTGCTCTTGATGCTTTGGACATGTTTGGTGATTGATTTCTGTCTCTTCTCTCTCTCCATGCTCTGTTAACTGGAGTGATTGAGTAACTTAAGGTGTGTAGTTCGTCTTCTGCTTCATACTCAGGTTCAGAGGCCTGTGTGTGCTTATTCCTTACTATTTCCCTTTTTGGGCTCCTGCTTATAACATTGTTTGTTACAAAATTTTCGCACATCTTCCACTTATTTCACACATGTGTCATCCACATTTTCGACAACATTTGTAATATATACACAAACAACAGATAGAAATAATTAAAACTATTGTTACAGATCACATCTATCCCCACATGGAATATGTACCCTTGACCATCTTCGGAATGTGGTCCGCTGTTGATATTCTATTTCGTTCTGCAGGTCGTCTATCTTATGTCCTGCTGCTTTTAATTCATTTAAATGATGTACTATATGCTCCAGTAGTAATATCACTGGTATTTCTGACCCCATTTGTTTCTCATCTTCCAGTGTACAACAATCAATATCTATACTTACGGGTGGGACTATATCTTTTACACAACTATTGGTAAGAACTATCCCCTCTGATTGTAACATTGTCTGAGCACCATATCCTCTGAATTCGCTCTTAAAACTTAATTTTCCTGTTCCTCTTATTATGAGATCGGGGGGTGGCAAGTCATTACATAGTATAGTCAACCATTCCTCTTTTGGGACTACGAATAATCATTCGTTTATCCATATCTGCGTCCAGATACTTTCGTTCAATATAACATATTTCAGTTTCCAATCTTTCGGTATTGTCCTAACTGACTGAAGCATTCTGACTTCACACATCTCATGGTCATATGTCGAAATTAATACAAAATTATGTTTACATTTTTGGTGCTTCATGGTTATCGTTTCACACACAAGTTGGTCTCCTGCCATTTGTGTGTATTGCCTCTTTCCATCATCAGTTATAAGAAACTCTCTGGGGTGACATATGTAAATAACCTCTTATTACTATCATAGTCTGCAAGTAAAGACCATATTTATAGAAAGAGTACTCATTGCTATCCTCTAATGGTACATTTAATACATTACTTAATGTACTGCTGGCTAAAAATACATCTAAGTCTATTACATATAATAGCTGATACCCATGGTCTTCAGTGAGTTCGATCGGAAACCTTTTATCTCTCAATTCATTCTTAATTAGCCCCAAATACTTTACCACTTGAATAGGATTTATTAAGTGCGGCTCCAATAATTTTTTCATTGTATTTGCAACTGCCAATATGAAGAGATCATATTCTGTTTCTAACTCATTAGACATCGTCTTTAGCTGAACTAACTGTTCCGTGATTGCTACTAAAATCAATGTTAGCGGTATTTTCCAATTCGTACTATTTTCGAACGGCTCTATATTTTTGCTCAACTTATGTATTCCTTTTCCTATAATTTCCTCATTTTTAGTTACCGCATTTATTGTCTGATCGAACCTCACTAATGATGTCCTTACAATCGCTACTTGTTCCTTTGATAGCCTTAACAATTCTCGCTGCTGATCTTCCAGAACATCTATCTTTTCTTTAAAAAGTTATACGTCTCCCTCATCTAATGTACTGAATAACAGTGTACTTGCTTCCCCAAAAAATTCAAAACGCCTCGTTTCGCAAGTCCTTCCTCATGTCGGGCTAACTGATTTATTAATTCCCTCACTTCCATTTTTTTCCCATTATGCCAGGTGATGGTTTGGTTCACATTCTCACATTCTACGGTACTTAGTTTCGCCTTCTGTATTTTCCTTATGCAATTTGCCATTGCCTTGTGGATGCCTGATTTGTGCTTTCAGACTTATCGTGCCATGCCTGCAAATTAAAATAACTTACTATTCGCCACGTTGTGCTGTATAGGTGTACAGTTCCTTGATTATTATTATACAGTATATAGGGTGTTACAAAAAGGTACAGCCAAACTTTCAGGAAACATTCCTCACACACAAAGAAAGAAAATATGTTATGTGGACATGTGTCCGGAAACGCTTACTTTCCATGTTAGAGCTCATTATATTACTTCCCTTCAAATCACATTAATCATGGAATGGAAACACACAGCAACAGAACATACCAGCGTGACTCCAAACACTTTGTTACAGGAAACGTTCAAAATGTCCTCCGTTAGCGAGGATACATGCATCCACCCTCCGTCGCATGGAATCCCTGATGCACTGATGCAGCCCTGGAGAATGGCGTATTGTATCACAGCCGTCCACAATACGAGCACGAAGAGTCTCTACATTTGGTACCGGGGTTGCGTAGACCAGAGCTTTAAAATGCCGCCATAAATGAAAGTCAAGAGGGCTGAGGTCAGGAGAGCGTGGAGGCCATGGAATTGGTCCACCTCTACCAATCCATCGGTCACTGAATCTGTTGTTGAGAAGCGTACAAACACTTCGACTGAAATGTGCAGGAGCTCCATCGTGCATGAACCACATACTGTGTCGTACTTGTAAAGGCACATGTTCTAGCAGCACAGGTAGATTATCCTGTATGAAATCATGATAACGTGCTCCATTGAGCGTAGGTGGAAGAACGAAACTAAAATGAGCTCTAACATGGAAATTAAGCGTTTCTGGACACATGTCCACATAACATCTTTTCTTTATTTGTGTGTGAGGAATGTTTCCCGAAAGTTTGGCCGTACCTTTTTGTAACACCCTGTATACCAGGTGCTGACTAGAATTTGTGCACCTGCACCTCCTTGTTTTCTGTTACAATGGCCAATGTGAAGCTTCCGATTATTATTACTCTCCAAACTTTTTGCCATCATCTGTAACTAAAAGAACTCTTTTAGTCTATTTGCATGCACCTTTACACACTTCTGTCCTTTTATCCTTATTACTACATTTGGCACCTTTACATCTATAACAGTGAATGGTCCTCTCCACTGACTATCTAGTTTCCTCGAAAGCCCTTTTCTTACACTTTCGTCAATTAAAAGTACTCTATCATACCTTATAAACACTTTCGGATTCTATGTCTTATCATATTGTTCTTTACTTTGTTCTTTACGTTTCTGCGTGTTAGCCCAGGCCTCTTGATGTAATATCTGCCTCTTTTGCCTTATTTCTGTCGCATAATCATTGTAATTTTATTTTATATTCTCTGGCTTCTTCTGTAATATTCCTAGAATATTGCACTTTCTCGCAAAAAAAAAAATTCAAAAGGCGTATAACCTGTTTTACTGTGCGGCGTCGTGTTGAATACGAAAGTTGCAAATGGTATCTAATTATTCCAATCGGCCTGATCCTTTGCTATGAAATTTCTTAACATTTCCGTTAGTGTACGATGTGTGGGCACCAGGGCCCCATTCATTTGTGGATGGAAGCTGGTTGTCTGTATTTTCTCGATATTTAATAATTTGTAAACCTGCTACATAGTCTCTCTTAAGAAATTACTTCCCATACCGTCTAGCAGTGATGTTAGTATTCCGAATTTCAAAATTACACTTTCTACTAGTTTTCTTGCAACTGTATCCGCGTCGTGCCGTTCTATTGGTTCTACTATAACAAATTTAATCAGAGAATCTTGAAACATCAGGATGTATCTGTTTCCTGCATTCGATAGCGTCACAGGACCTACTATGTCAACGGCACAATTCTCAAAAATAAACTCTGGCGTTGGAATTATCTCCAATGGCTGTTTTGTCTTCGTCTGTGTAATCTTATTCATCTGTCAACTCTCGCAAGAACGTATAAATCTTTCGATATCTGCCTTTGGCCTTATCTCCAATGGCTGTTTTGTCTGCGTCTGTGTTATCTTACTCTTCTGGCAACCCTCGCTAGAACGTATAAATTTTTCGATATTTGCCATTCCAGGCCAACTGCGGTACTTTTTAATCGCTCATATGTCCTACCCATTTCTTCATGTGCTCCTATCGGTGACTCGTGCATCTGCTTTAAAATATCCATTGTCTGTTCCTGACTCAACGCAATCTCTGAGTCCATTTTCTCCTCCTGACTCAATGCAATCTCTGAGTCCATCGGTGGCGCCGCTTCTTGCTCTGCCTCTTCTATGCCTTTTTGTTCCTCTTGCGCCTCCCTTGTCGCAATTTCTGTTTCTTCCAGTGCTTCGTCTTCCGTCTTCGGCACTGCCTCTGTTTTTCCTTCTCACATACTCCTAATCCGTGATAATGTGTCCACTACTTTATTTTGTTTTCCCTCTTTGTACCGGCAGGCTGAAGTGGCCGAGCGGTTCTAGGCGCTACAGTCTGGAACCGCGCGACCGCTACGGTTGCAGGTTCGAATCCTGCCTGGGGCATGGATGTGTGTGATGCCCTTAGGTTAGTTAGGTTTAAGTAGTTCTAAGTTCTAGGGGATTGATGACCTCAGAAGTTAAGTCCCACAGTGCTCAGAGCCATTTGAACCATTTTTTAGCTTCTTTGTACAGTATTTGGTAATTGTATTCTTCTAGCTTCTACCGGAACTTCATTAATCTCGATGATGGATCTGATATACTTCCTAATCACACAAGTGTCTTGTGGTCGGTCACGATTTTAATCGTCCCACCAAATACATATAGCCTAAAATATTTCACAGCCCATACAACGGCGAGTAATTCTCTTTCCACTGTACTATAATTTTGTTCCACCTTATTTAGTGTTCACAATATGAATGCTATGGGTAAATCATTTCCCATTTGTCCCTGGCTTAGATAAGCTCTGACCACATGATTGCTGGTGTTCTTGGTTACTATAAATTCTTTTTCAAAATCCGGGTATTGCAATATCGGTGGACTCATCAGTTTTTCCTTCAACTGCTGGAATGCCTCTTCTTGGCTCGATCCCCACTCATACGGAATTCACTTCTTCAATAAATCATGTAGCGGTTTGGCCATTTTGCTAAAATTCCTTATAAAGCACCTGTATTATCCAATGAGCTCCAGATATGATTTCAATTCCTTTGTTGTCTTGGACGGTAGGTACTTTTTGATGGCTCCTATCTTTGCGGGATCTGGCTGTAGTCCTGACGCAGTTAGGACGTGGCCCAGAAGAGTTACCTCTTTTCTTAAAAACTCACATTTAACTACTTGTAATTTCAAGTTTCCTTGTCTTAGATGTTCGAATACTTCTTCCAGGTGTACATTATGTTCCTCTAACGTTGCACCCACTACCACAATATCATCGAGGTAAATAAAAACCCTGCTGCCTTGTACTCCACTGAGTACCTTATTTATTAGTCTCTGGAACGTCGACGGCGCGGTTTTTAGTCCCATGGCCAATTTTGTTGTACTAATAATGTCCTGTGGGAGTGCTAAAAACCGTTTTCTCTCGGCCCTTTTCGTCTATCAGCACTTGATAATATCCTTTCGCTAAATCTAGCATGGAAAAATACTTCACTCTTCTCAGGCTGTCTAATATCTCATCTATCCTGGGAAGGGGATAAACCATATTTAATGAAATGTCGTTTAACTTCCTATAATCCACTACTATTCACCATTTCTGCCATTATGCCATCAGCTAACATCCCTTCTACTTCCTTTTGTAGCGATTCTCGCTGCGCCTGGGGTATTCTATACGGCCTTTGATTTATTATCATTCCTTTTGCTTCTGGTATCAATGGTATACTATGTTTAACTACTGTAGTATGAGTCAATACGTTCCCAAGTAAATGAAATACATCATTATATGTGGCGCATATCCTCTCGAGAGCCTGTACTTCCTCGGTATTTAAATGTTTTGTTCGCATGTTTTCTCTTGACGTATTTACGGTCTTCGGTCTGGTGGACAATTGTCTAATTTTATAACTACTTGGTGGCGGAAATTCTTCTGTTAACCCTTCTGGCATGTCTAAATTGTACCTTTTCTTTGAGATTATTTTATATACTAGTAATACCAGTCCCTCCTTGCATTGTTACTATTGCCTCAGGGATAGTCACGCCCCTGTTTCGGAATTATCACTTCTGTACTGTTCACTTTCGATACCCTTACTCATACAAATCTTTCCTCCCTTGAACCGATCGTAAGTTTTCGCGATGGTAGCCCCTGATGGCTACGTTTATCATACTTGATATCTTTTACTGGTTGTCCCTGCTGGCTACATTTCACTGATTACCACTTACTGGCCTAAAGTACCCGTTTCTTTCTTGTGAACCTATGTTCTTCCGGCTTCTCGGTGCTATTCTTCGTTTTAATTACCTGACCTCCAACTGATTTCTTGGGACGAGCTATTTCCCTTCCCTGTTTCTCTATCTGCTTTTTGGCAGCTTCTAATTCACTTTCCACGAAATTGACTTTAGCTTTTAAATAACGGGTTTCCTTCCTTATTTTATCGTTTTCTCATCTTTCTTCTTCATCCTTCTTAATTTCCGTACTTACATTCACTTTCAACCCATGGCACTCCCTCTTTATCTGTGAGATTCCCTCTATGTCTCTCGATATTGCCATGTCTATTCGGTCCTCATGGCCTTCGCCTTGCATACTTTGCTTATCTGCTAATGGTGACGCTCCCGTTCGTCCGTGTTTGGTAACTGCCGCGCAACTGTCCCGTTCTCTGTTTACTAGTCGAGCTGGCTTCGATAACAGTGCGTACTCTGTGGATTCCTTTAACTCTAACCATTCATCTCGTAACTTGAAGCTTTTACGTGCGCAATCTAACACTACCCTGTGCTTTTCTAGGAAATCCCTTCATAGTAACCCTTCGAATGGCAAATACATTTGTGTCCTTACAACTTGGAATTCGTGGTAATATCCTTTACCTCTTTTCGTCCGCAGGTTTATTCTAACATGTCCTTCGGTTCTAATTTCCTCATTTGTGATACTCCTTATCTTCACTGCCTTTCTGTTGTCTACTATTGTCTACTTTAACACCTCAGCTGTAATTACACTTACGTGCGCTCCGCTGTCCACTAACAGCCCTATCTTGCTCTCTATCGTAAGTAATCATTTTTATTAATGCAGTCTGCTGTACGTACTATTCCTATCGCAACATAATGGAATTGCTGCATCACATTCGTGGTCCATTTCCCGTATTCTCTAGTTGATGTATGTTGGTCCAACGGCTCTCACTACAACTACATTCACTAGCATAGTGTCCGGTGTGGTGGCATATGAAAGACATAACAGGTTTCGCTCTATTACAAGGGGGGAATTTCCTACTATGTTACGCTTTATACACCTTATTGGTGGAGGACATTCTCTGAGAGGACCATTTCCTCGCAATTGGTCAACATCTATTTCCTTTATGGGTAGCTTAGTTCTCATGGGTTTGGATTGAGCCCCCTTGTTCTGGCTGAACTTGCGTATTTGTACTCTGCTTTTGTATTCTCTCGCTCAATGCCCTACCTTCCCGCAGTTATAGCACCCCTTCTTATTAATTTGCTTTGGATATCCTACCTGCCGATATTTTTCTTTTTCAGAGTCGATTGTACTCTCTTCCGTCGATGCTAAATCAGTTAATTCTGACAAAGTGATTCTCTCTCCCTGTGCTCGCACTATTGCCTTTATTCTTTCGCTAATCGTCTATGTATAAAAACAGCTCTCCCTAATTCTCCTATCAATGCGCAACTGCCTGTAATTGTGTCTGCCGTCATTACCCTCCTCATGGCTTCTCTGAAATGAAACTGCATAGAATCTACTCGGGCCCCGCATTGCACCACACTTTCATCCCCTGTTTGATGGCTATTAAAGATTTTGCACGCATAGAAATCTGATTCCTAATGTTTGCATAATTCTCCATGAGAATCTGCCTCACTTCTGACCATGTTTCAGTGTGATCTCTAACGATAAGTTTACTGTAGGCAGAACCCATTACATGACCTATAATATATTTAAGAAACAATCTTTTAGACCTTGGTTCTACTAGTTCGTAAGCACTATTGCAATTCTTTATAAATTCAGAGAGTTGCTCCTATTTTGTTAATATAGATCAGGAACAATAGAGGGCCTGCAACGCTCCCTTCGGTAGTGCCGGATATTACTTCTGTTTTACTCGATGACTTTCCACCTGTTACTATGAACTGTGACCTTTCTGACAGGAAATCACGAATCCAGTAGCACAAATGAGGCGATATTCCATAGGCACGCAGTTTGGTTAGAAGACGCTTGTGACGGGCGGTGTCGAAAGCCTTCTGGAAATCTTAAAATACGGAAAACATCTGACATCTCCTGTCGATAGCACTCATTACTTCATGAGTATAAAGAGGTATTTGCGTTTTGCAAGAACGATATTTTCTGAATCCATACTTACTATGTGTCAATAAATCGTTTTCTTCGAGGTACTTCATAATGTTCGGATACAGTATATGTTCCAAAACCCTACTGCAAATCGACGTTAGTGATATGAGCCTGTAATTCAACGGATTACTCCTACTTCCCTTTTTGGGTATTGGTATGACTTGAGGAATTTTCAAGTCTTTAGGTACAGATCTTTCTGTGAGTGAGTGGTTGTATATAATAGCTAAATATGGAGCTATTGAATCAACAAGCATGCTCTGAGAGGAACCTGACTGGTACACAGTCTGGACCCTTGTCTTTATTGTGATTTAAGCTGCTTTGCGACACTGAGGATATCTGCTTCTCTGTTTCTCATCTTGGCAGTTGTTCTTGATTGGAATTCAGGAATATTTACTTCGTCTTCTTTGGTGAAGGAGTTTCGGAAACCGTGTTTAGTAACTCTGCTTTACTGGCACTGCCGTCAGTGATTTCACCGTTGTTATTGCGTGGTGAAGGTATTGATTGCGTCTTGCCACTGGTGTGCTTTATGTATGATCAGAATCTCTTTGGGTTTTTTGCCAGATTATGTGACAGAGTTTCGTTATGGAAATTATTAAAAGCATCTCGCGTTGAAGTTCACACAATATTTCGAACTTCTGTAAAACTTTGCCAGTCTTGGGGATGTTGCGTTCTCTTAAATTTGGCATGCTTTTTTCGCTGCTTCGGCAGCAGCGATATGACCTGTTTTGTGTACCATGGGGGATCAGAACCATCACTTATTAATTTATGTTGTATATATCTCTCCGTTGCTGTTGACACTATCACTCTGAAATCATTCCACAACTTTTCTAGCCGGCCGCGTTGGTCTCGGGGCTCTAGGCGTGCAGTCCGGAACCGTGGGACTTCTACGGTCGCAGGTTCGAATCCTGCCTCGGGCATGGATGTGTGTGATGTCCTTAGGTTAGTTAGGTTTAAGTAGTTCTAAGTTCTAGGGGACTGATAACCACAGCAGTTGAGTCCCATAGTGCTCAGAGCCATTTGAACCATTTTTGAACTTTTCTACACTTACATGATCAGATAGGAAGACGTGAAGACTGTCTCCTAAAACGGCGTTGATAACATTTTTATCAGCTTTTTTAAATAGATATACTCGTACTTTGCATTTCTTTTTGATGGTTGTAGGTGTTACGGCATTCAGCCTAGCAGCAACTGTCTTGTGGTCGCTGATCTCTGTATTCATCACGATACTCACTATTTGTCCAGGATTATTTGTTGCTAAGAGGTCAAGTATGCTTTTGCAATCATTTACGCATCGAGTAGGCTCATGAACTAACTGTTCAAAATAATTTTCTGAGGAAGCATTCGGTACAATTTCGGATGACGCTTTATGCCTACCACCAGCTTTAAACGTATAATTTTTCCAGCATATGGAGGGTAGATTGAAGTCACCACTGACTATAACTGTATGAGTTGAGTACCTATTTGAAATGAGACATGTTTTCTTTGAACTGTTCAGCAGCTATATCTTCTGAGTTGGGGTATCGGTAAAACGATCCCATTAATAGTTTAGTCCGATTGTCTAGTATAACCTTTACCCATACAATTTCGCAGGAACTATCTATTTCAGTTTCACTACAAGGCAAACTACTTCTGACAGCAATAAATACTCCACCACCAACTGTATTTAATCTATCTTTTCTGAACCCTGTTAGATCGTTTGAAAAATTGCGGCTGAACTTATTTCCGGCTTTAGCCAGCTTTCTGTACCTATAACTATTTCAGCTTCAGTGCTTTCTATTAAGGGCTTGGAGCTCTGGTTCTTTTCCAACACAGCTACGACTATTTACAATTGCAATACGGATCGTTTCTACAACTAACATACTGTGTTTTATCTGTCCCCTTCTAGACAGACGCCGTGTCTGTCGTTCCCTGAGACCTAACCTAAAAAGCCGCCCAGACCCTTCCACACATCCCTCGCTACCCGTGTAGTCGCTTCCTGTGTGTAGTGGATTCCTGACCTATTAAGCGGAACCCAGAAACCCACCACCCGATGGCGCAAGTCAAGGAATCTGCAGCCTACACGGTCACAGAACCACCTGAGCCTCTGATTCACGCCCTCCACTCAGCTCTGCACCAAAGGACCACAGTCGGTTCTGTTGACGATGCTGCAAATGGTGAGCTCCGCCTTAATCTCGCAAGCAACACTGGCAGTCTTTGCCATATCCACTAGCTGCCCGAAACCAGAGAGAATCTCCTCCGCTTCCAAGAGACACACGCCATTGGTAGCGACATGAGCCATGAACCGACATAAGCTTATAAATGGCCAAAGCTAAATCATAAAGGATGTTCTCTACAGCGATTCCACGTTAAATTACTGGGAACTGAATCACTAGGAAAAGTGTGGGCTAAACATTTCTGAACATCGTCACTAACATTTGCTAAAGAAATTATAGATGTAGAAACATGTCGAACAAAACTGGAATACTATGCAGTGTCTTTTCACCTTAGCCACTGTTTCTTTTCTTTCTATGTACTAAAAAATGTAAGAAATAGCTGATTTTTTTCTTCAGTGGAGCTGACTATTTCACTGTTAAGAAACTGATACATAAATTTTGTTCTTATTTACAGAACCACACACACACACACACACACACACACACACACACACACACACACACACACACATGCACACTGTGTTGACACACACACACACACACATGCACACTGTGTTGAATTTTTCATCTGTACTGCTACTGAAAAACCTACCTTGTACTGTGCATTCAGATGTCTAGCCTGTCTTATGGAAGAACATTCAATAAAAAAAAAAAAAAAACTTGGCATAGAAAGTTAGCAATGTGCCAAGAAAACAAAGTATAATAATAATAAAATAAGAACTAGGAAGACGCAGATGTATGAAATCCGATACTGTAATATGGGTGAAGCATGGTGAATGTAGATTAACTTGTGGTATTAGCAGATGACGACAGCAATTTCATCGTCATCGTCGTCCCCTCCCCCCTCCACCATGCATCAGTGTCAATACTTTCTTCCCAAGAAACCTTAACATTCCTGCTGTGTTCCATGCCATTCATACATATTGAAAAACATTGTCAAATGCTTTTGTTATTCTATTGTTTCACGTGTGAGTCGACCTTTATGACAGTGTGTCTAATGACCATGTAGTATTTGAGTTCTGTGGGATGTTTCTTAAATTTTTACTCTTCCTGACATCACACCAGATTATTTGTAATTTATCATTCTACGTTTTTCAACCTCATTCGATATTACTGAGATCCCCTGCTATACCCGTAGGCCAGGACACATAGTTTAACTTATGGAAAGCGGCCAAAATAAGTGGCTGTAAGCTGCACTTGAACATACTACTTTATTCATTTTACAAACATTACAAGAGTAAAGGAAACATTAAAAGCAGAGCAAGCCCAACATTAATTTTAGAACTTAATTCCCACCTAAATGCACCATTCAATCTCACTCTTCAAGGGAAAAACAACTTTAATTTAAAACTGGCTGATGGCCAACCACTTAAGACTCAAAAAGAAGAAATTGAATTTTAAAAGGCAGAAGGCCTTATCCTAAAATTTCTTTAAATCAGACTGAAGGCCCAAACAGTCTCACGCCTTAAGGGGAAAACAATATTAGTTTAAAATCGGCTGAAGGCCAATAACTAGAGACTCAAAAACAGGAATTTGATTTTTAAAAGGCAGCTGGCCTTATCTTAAAACTTTTCTCTAAATTAGGCTGAAGGCCCAAACAATCTCACGCCTTAAGGGCAAAACACGTTTAATTTAAAATCGGCTAGAAGCCATACATAAACAAACAACAAGGACAAATAAGAAGAGGCAGCACATCCAATGGCGCTCAGAAGTTCCCAAGGGCTGGCCTGGAACTCAAACACTAATGCTCGCTTAGGTGAGACAGGCAGTTGGCCCAACATTTCTCAACCCGACAGCAACCCAACTGTCGAGGATCGCTGAGCCATGGACCTTGAAGCAATGGGAACACTCTGACTGCGCGTGGACGCCGGGAGCGGGCCTATCCAGACACGTGCCTCGGAGACTTCTTCGCTGCTGCACGCCAACCAACCAACTGCTCGACTAGAAGCGCGAGGCCAAAGATAGTACAAAGGTGCGAATATCGATACACGCTGCTGGTGCCACTCACAGAGACAGAGTATAACAAGCATAATCGTGATAACTGCGGCACACTAAACACAGAATAGCAAACAATGTCTAATGCAAGGCATAAGACAAGCCAGCTATGGCTCAACCTCCCCCCCCTTAAACTCAACCCAGGTAGGGGGTGACTCAACCCCTGAGCTATCTGAACTTCTTCGCTAAGGTGAACCCTATACTGCTTACCTGAACAGTTTCCCTTGATCAACAGATTTATCAGGCCTAAGATACGTACGATGGTGCAACGCCCCAGAAAATGGGGAGTAAATTTGCTAACATTCCCGCCAAGCACCTGCCTCCCCAGGAAATTTCAGACATAGACTTGATCCCCTGGCCTCCCCTTAAAGGTTTCTCAATTATGATTATAACGCTCAGCTTGTTTATTATGGGCCCTGAGTATATTACGTCTGGCCTGGTTCCAGTTTTCCTTGATAACTTGAGGAATAAGATAACTTGAGGAATAAGATCTTGAATACCCCACAAGTTCGAAAGAGGGGAATTAATGGGATAGGAAAGAATCAAGGAGGTGGACGTAGCTCGCAAAGCTTCATGACTGGCGGTATTAAAGGCAAAACTAAGCTAAGGAAGACTGGATTTCCATTCACTAGGGGTTTTCTGATGATAATTATCAAAGCGGACTTAAGATTTCGGTTAACTCTCTCCACAAATAACCCCAGGGGATAAAACAGGGTGGTCGTGATATGTTCGACAACGTTCTGAAAACAGAAGGCCCTGAAAGGAGCCGAAAGAAAAGCAGGAGCATTATCGCTAACATGCTGCTTAGGTGGGCCAAAAACACTGAAGACATTAGTTAAATGAGAAATAGTGTTGGCAGCGGTAACGTTACGGCTCGGAAGGAGCCAATAAATCTGGAGAAAGCATCAATAATAATTACCACATATCGAAGACCCTTCTTAGTACGAGGTAAAGGTCCTGAATAATCAATGTAGAGCTTGCGCGTCGGACAGGACTCTCGTTCAGAACTCAACTAACCCAGTTGAAGAACGTTCTTGGGTTTGGCTACATTACACAAGCGACATTAGGATATCAGAATGAGATTTTCACTCTGCAGCGGAGTGTGCGCTGATCTGAAACTTCCTGGCAGATTAAAACTGTGTGCCCGACCGAGACTCTAACTCGGGACCTCTGCCTTTCGCGGGCAAGTGCTCTACCATCTGAGCTACCGAAGCACGACTCACGCCCGGTACTCACAGCTTTACTTCTGCCAGTACCTCGTCTCCTACCTTCCAAACTTTACAGAAGCTCTCCTGCGAACCATTGACATTAGGATATCATATCTCTTACATCCCAGTCCATGGAGGACCAAGTTACATGCTCCTTGATTTTTTGGAGAATCTTATAAGTACCTAAGTGGCCACCCATCAACGAATCACGAAAATAACGAAAAACCAGGAGCACCAAAGCTACAAGCAAACAGATCTTGTACTCCTTAGCATCGCCCACCCTCTTACAGAGAATACCACTCTTAACAACATACTCATCCGACATCTCTCCTGCCAACACAGGTTGCTTAATCGGGGCGCAAACAGAGTCCTGAGCCTGATGCTGAGCAACGTCATCAAACAAAAGGGGAATTTCACCCTACACCATACAATTAAGACTGTCCCCCCCCCCCCCCCCCTGCGGGTTTCCATTACTAGGTGTAGTTTCGGCGAACATCCAGTTGAAGACATCTGTGAGGATATTTTCAGAGCCTCTCACATGTTTAATTTCAAACTGAAATGCTGAAATACTCACTGCCCATCTGGCAATATGGCCAGTTTTACGTGGCCTAGCCAACACCCAGCTCAAAGCCCAATTGTCGGTTTCTAACTGGAAAGCCCGATGTTCAAGGTAGAAGCGCTACTTCTCTAATGCAAATAAAACGGCCAAAGCCTCGAACTCGTAAACAGAGTACTTAAGTTCAGCATCAGTTAACCGATGAGACACATAGGCTAATGGCTGTCTCTGCCCCTCAAACTCCTGGAGGAGAACGGCTGAAATACCAGCATTAGAAGCGTCAGTTTGAATAACAAACCATTTATTAAAATCGGGTACTCCAAGAACCGGAGGACTGGT
Source organism: Schistocerca nitens (assembly GCF_023898315.1). NCBI lineage: Eukaryota > Metazoa > Arthropoda > Insecta > Orthoptera > Acrididae > Schistocerca > Schistocerca nitens. Next base: position 60,648,973 of record NC_064624.1, read on the forward strand.
TATTGCTGCCTTAATGTGCTCAGAGGCAACCTCCTGGGCGGGTCCCCATTCAAAACGCACGCCCTTCTGGCGTAACTGATTTAAGGGTGCTGCCAACTGAGAAAAATTGGGAACGAAACGCTTAAAGTAGTTCGCCATGCCTATGAATTTAGCAATTACCCGCTTGTCAGTAGCCGGAGGCAAAGCCCGTAAGGCCTTAGTTCACTCTTGGTCAATGCGAATACTGTGACTCGCCACTTTATGACCTAAGAAAGATACCTGCTGCTTGGCTAGCGTCATCTTAGTAGGCTTAACGGTCAGTCCGGCTCCCGGTAATCTTAACTTGGTGTATATGTTCCAAATGGTCCTGAAACGAACGTCTATAGATAACTAAGTTATCCAAATAATTATACACATAAACTAACTTCAAGACGCCAAGGTTATTATCAAGCAAACGAGTAAGCACAGCCGATCCAGTGGCTAGCCCAAAAGGAAATCTGTTAAACTCAAACAAGTTCCAATCAGTACAAAATGCGGTAACATGTTTACATTCTTCAGCCAAGGTTGGTTCAAATGGCTCTGAGCACTATGGGACTTAACTTCTGAGGTCATCAGTCCCCTAGAACTTAGAACTACTTAAACCTAAGGACATCACATACATCCATGCCCGAGGCAGGATTCTAACCTGCGACCGTAGCGGTCGCGCGGCTCCAGACTGTAGCGCCTAGAACCGCTCGGCCACTCCGGCCGGCTTCAGCCAAGGGAATCTAATAATAAGCCTGATTCAAATCACGGGCTGTAAACCAATTAGCGCCGGCAAACCAAGTAAAAGAATTATGCTGATGAGGTAGGGTACCGATTTAACGACAACCTTAGCATTTAAACGGCGGTAGTCAACCACAGGTCTGAAATCGCGCCCCTGGTCTTTAGGCACAAAGGATATTGGGGAAACATAAGCAGATGTAGTAGGCCTAATGCTGTTGGAGCATCTGAGATATTTCAGCCTTGAGTATCTTCAACTTAGAGGGTGAGAGGCGATATAGGTACTGCCAAACCGTAATATTGTCGGACAGACGGATATGATACTCAACAACGTTAGTAACACCCAAGTTATCACTCGGGACGTGGCGAAAACTGTGAAATTGCGTAACTGAGAAGCCTGATGGGGCAATAGATGGGCCGGATCAAACTCAACAGCCAATGCGCTAACAGTACGATGCACAATAGGTTTAGCGCATTCGCAAAGGCTAAGCTTCTCCTCAGGAGCAAACTTAAAGGAAAAGGTGTGCCCAGAACAATCCAAGACCAACACAGTTTTATTGATGAAATCACATCTCAAAATTAGATCAACTGGCAGTTCCTTAACCAAGGCTAAAGACATAGGCCAGGAAAAATCGCCGACCGATATACTCCCCCGGAACTAATCATGTAGAGGCAACACTTGGCCACTGGCCACCCAACATCTCTGCATCGGCGAAGGGACTGACCGAAGTTTCGTAAGATGCCCAAATTCCGAAAACCACTCAAAGCTCAATAATGAAAAGGAACTACCAGAATCCAAAAGAGCACAAATCGGCTCGCCACCTATCCGAGAACAAACGTACATAAGTACACCAAGGTCTGAATGCTCGATCCAGAGTTCGCGGCCCAGCCCGGCGTCATCTATTGGCTCTGGGTGCACGAGGATGAACACAAGAGCACACCAAATGCGCCATACTGCCGCACCTGAAACAACGCCAGCGTTCCCTTCTGATAGCTTCAGTGGATGTAGATACTCTGGAATCAGGGCTGACGACCTGCCCCTTAACCTTGTAATGTACATTGTTACCAAGTGGTCTTGCAGATGCTGCTACCACTACGTCACGCAGCTCTTCCCAGGTTGAAGGCTGTTTGTGGAAGACAAAATGCGACTAATCCGCTGCGCGCATTCCCCTAAGAACAATAGAGACCAACTCTTGTTCAGGTAAATCAATTAACAATATCAAAGAGGCTATCTGTACTCTATCGACATACTGATGTAACAGCCCCCCACACCATGTACTTTCCAAATGTAACGACACTCTGACTGTTTACGAATTCCGGTGGTCAACGTTTGCCTAATCACCAGCTCCATTAATTGCTGCAGGAAAAACCCTTTCGCCATGGCTCGCGACAGGAGGTTCCGCAACTCACCTCCAGCTAACGGGTACAATGATGACAAAATTACTTGGTGCGGAATGCTAAAGGCAGCCATTTGTTATTCTAAGCGAACCAATAACAATAATAATTTTTCAGCCTCATCAAGTCGCTCCACAATCAATTCAGTAGTATCTCAGAAGAAATAGGCCAGAGGATTACGCAACTTGGCAAACACAGCATCTAACGTAAGAGAGGACGCAACACTACCCCACCGGGCTGGCTCTCACCCTCTCCCTGAAAGCGCAAATCCCGATCTTCAATCCTCCTCCCATCCAACTCCAAACACGCAAGCTTAACCTGTAATGTGCTCACCAAAGTTCCCAACCCAACGGTTAATTTCCGGTGATGATCTTCCGAAGCTAACGTTCCTAAATCCGCTATCTGATTAGTTAAATGCATTAACTGTGCCTCCACCCTATCCAGGTAACTGTCACTAGGTTGGGCTCCCTCCAAAACACAAATAGTTTGCTCAAAGCCTCTAACAGCCTCAAACAAAAATTCAGTTGCTGCTCCTGTCTCACCCACCACCGCCGACGTAACGTCAAGCGGATGAAGAACGGCAGCGCGCAAACGGACTACTAACTCCGGAACACTGCCCTCAATCGGTTGGCGCCTTATAGCATACTAGTAAACAAGGTGGTCCTTTCTGAGCACGCGTATCCCCAGACACTGTCTGACTGCCATTACGATAAACACCTGAAACAAGTAACAACCTAAACAATATGGTGCCACAGAACACAAAAACAGAACAAGAGTGAGACTGACAGCAACTGGAATAGCAAACACAAGCGAAATCATGCTCTGCTACCAGTGAGATCCCCTGCTATACCCGCACTACAGGACAGATAGTTTAATTTGTGGAGAGGGGCCAAAACGAGTCGCTGTCAGTTGCACTCGAACATACTACTTTATTCATTTTACAAACATTACAAGAGTAAAGGAAACATTAAAAACAGAGCAAGCCAAACATTAATTTTAGAACTTAATTCCCGGCTAAATGCGCCATTCAAACTCACTTCTCAAGGGCAAAACAACTTTAATTTAAAACCGGCTGAAGACCAACCACTTAAGACTCAAAAAGAAGAATTTGAATTTTAAAAGGCAGAAGGCCTCATATAAAAACATTTCTCTAAACTAAGCTGAAGGTCAAAACAATCTCATGCCTTAACAGCAAAAAATCGGCTGAAGGCCAATAACTGAAGACTCAAAAACAGAAATTTGAATTTAAAAGGCAGACGGCCTTATCTCAAAACTTTTCTCAAAATTAGGTTGAAGGCCCAAACAATCTCACGCCTTAAGGGCAAAACAACTTTAATTTAAAGTCGGCTAGAAGCCATACACAAACAAACAACAAGGACAAATAAGAAAAAATAGCACATCAAACGGCGCTCAGAAGTTTCCAGGGGTCGGCCTGGAACTCAACCACTAATGCTAACTTACGTGAGACAGGCAGTCGGCCCAACAATTCTCAATCCGACGGCAATCCAACTGCAGGCAGTAAATGGACCAAGCGAAAGGATAACTTCCGCTCCACCCGACCAGCACACAATGGGGAGTTCAATGGAACAAGCAGAAGGTATCGGCGCCCGCAACGAATTACATCTTCAACTGTCAAACTACACGCCATGCTGGACAGCCACAACACGACGAGGAAAATACACTGCCTGAGTTTACATCTACGGCCAGGGCAGGTAACAGGGGCGTTATCGGCCACAAGGTAGAAGACTCCGCTGGTGCACTTCAATTCGAAAATAATCGATTTAAGTTAAACTACACAGGAGGGCGGCTAGAATTTCGCTAACTTGAAAACACACGTTGTTGCTTGTGGGAATGTCCCAACAGCCCACTACGACATCAAATACACAATGTGAACAGGTGAGGCTGGCTGGTAGATTAAATAAAGACTTAACTTTCGTGCCTGGGATCGGTGAACCACGGACCCTGTATCAATGGGAACTGCCCATCACATTCCGACTGCATGTGGACTGCACCAGCAGGCCAGCCAGACACGCGCCACAGAGACTTCCTCGCTGCTCCACGCAAACCAACCAACGGCCCGCATGGCACAGCCTTCAACTATAAGCGTGAGGCCAAAGATACTACAAGGATGTAAATATCGATACACGCTGCTGCTGCCACTTGCAGAGAGAGAGGATAGCAGCATGATCGTGATAACTCCAGGACACTGAGCACAGAGTAGCAACCAAGGTTTAATGCAAGGCATAAGACGAACCAACCACGGCCCAATTAAACTACTGGCCATTAAAATTGCTACACCAAGAAGAAATGCAGATGATAAACAGGTATTCATTGGACAAATATATTATAATAGAACTGACATGTGATTACATTTTCACGCAGTTTGGGTGCATAGATCCTGAGAAATCAGTACCCAGAACAACCACCTCTGGCCGTAATAACGGCCTTGATACGCCTGGGCATTGAGTCAAACAGAGCTTGGATGGCTGCCCATTAAGCTTCAACACGATACCACAATTCATCAAGAGTAGTGACCGGCGTATTGTGACGAGCCAGCTGCTCGGCCATCATTGAACAGACGTTTACAATTGGTGAGAGATCTGGAGAATGTGCTGGCCAGGGCAGCAGTCGAACATTTTCTGTATCCAGAAATGCCCGTACATGACCTAAAACATTCGGTCGTGCATTATCCTGCTGAAATGAAGGGTTTCGCAGGGATCGAATGAAGGGTAGAGCCATGGGTCGTAACACATCTGAAATGTAACGTCCACTGTTCAAAGTGCCGTCAATGCGAACAAGAGGTGACCGAGACGTGTAACCAATGGCTCCCCATATCATCACTCTGGGTGATACGTGAGTATGGCGATGACGAATACACACTTCCAATGTGCGTTCATCACGATGTCGCCAAACACAGATGCGACCATCATGATGCTGTAAACAGAACCTGGATTCATCCGAAAAAACGACGTTTTGGCAAACGTGTACCCAGGTACAACGTTGAGTACATCATCGCAGGCACTCCTGTCTGTGATGCAGCGTCAAGGGTAACCACAGCCATGGTCTCTGAGCTGATAGTCCATGCTGCTGCTAACGTCGACGAACTGTTCGTGCAGATGGTTGTTGTCTTGCAAACGTCCCCATCTGTTGACTCAGGGATCGAGACGTGGCTGCACGATCCGTTACAGTCAAGTGGATAAGATGCCTGTCATCTTGACTGCTAGTGATACGAGGCTGTTGGGATCCAGCACGGCGTTCGGTATTACCCTCCGGAACCCACCGATTCCATATTCTGCTAACAGTCATTGGATCTCGACCAGCGCGAGCAGCAATGTTGCGATACGACAAACTGCAATCGCGGTAGGCTACAATCCGACCTTTATCACAGTCGGAAACGTGATGGTACGCATTTCTCCTCCTTACACGAGGCAATACAACAACGTTTCAGCAGACAGCGCCGGTCAACTGCTGTTTGTGTATGAGAAATCGGTTGGAAACTTTCCTCATGTCAGCACGTTGCAGGTTTCGCTACCAGCGCCAACCTTGTGTGAACGCTCTGAAAAGCTAATCATTTGCATATCACACCATCTTCTTCCTGTCGGTTAAATTTCGCGTCTGCAGCACGTCATCTTCATGGTGTAGAAATTTTAATGGCCAGTAGTGTACATTGAGGCTAAATGCAATTGACAGTAAGTGGACAAATTCTAAAGTAGTATTGCACACCTGATAATCAGCAGCATGACAGAGTTGAAAATATTTGATTTACGCACTGTTTCTTGTCACTCTAACAGCGAGTATTGTGGATTGGGAGGAGTGGGACGTGCACTGACGGTTTTATGTTGATACATACTTTCACGATATTTTTAAGCTTTCATACAAATTTATGTTGCCACATGAGATTTATGACGATGATGACACTGATGACAATAATGAAAGTTTTTAAAATCTTAACGAATTATTTACTTTTGAATACATTATGGGAGAGGCAGTGATCAATGTCTTACAAATATTCACTATTAAAAACAGTCTTGATCACGATTTATTTATCAAGGTGACCGGTTTCGACCACTATTGTGGTCATCTTCGGACCTACAAGTTGTATACAAATCATTAATTAGAGGGCTACATACATTAAAAAAATACATAAAGTTATAAAGCTATAAAACCATGAATTACCATTGAGTAGGAAACTCTTTCTGTTGGAGAATCACTACTGGAGAAACCAGTGCACGTCTTACTATATATAATGGAGGCTCCGCCCCCTTCAGACGGCATGATGTCATTACTAACCAATGAGTTACAAGTCGAAATACAATTTAAAATTTATTAATGAAAAGAATATTGTGAAGAATTACAAATAAATACACACTAAACTTAGCTTATTAAACAGCTAATATCAATTAAGAAGCGTTAAAAATATTTAAACAGGTAGGATAAATGAACTTCAGTTTGGCAGTACATGGGTTGCCCTCTCAAGGCCTGTTAGTGAACCATTTGGAACCACTGGTTGCCATGGTGAAATTGGACGCCGTTCCAAAGATGAGGTAGCAGGCTTCTTTCCACTGAAGTTGTTGTAAAGTCGATAGGCGAGCTAGTGGTTGCCATGGTAAGGACAAATGCCAGTGCAAAGATGTGGCAGCAGGCTTCTTTCCAACGAAGTTGTTGCGAAAGTGGAATGGCGAAGACTGTCACGTCAAACGATGTATTATTCAGCAGCAAAATGTCTTTATTGAAACGATTTTCAATGAGTAGGCTGCAATAATTTTTAGCTGACATGTATACTACATGCTGCACAAATACGATACGAAGTAGTTGTCCATATATATGAAATATTGTCAATGAAGTTGGTATGTAAATTACATGTGACAATTTTTAAAGGGCATTGCTATTCATTAAGTTATATGCACAGTCTTATAAACAAATAAAAATAATGAAAATGGAAGGAATTTAAAATTATAATATTATGAGCCATAGTGTCAAAAATAAAAGGATGTGAATTAGCAATATACAGTCTAAAAGCATATAAGCAAAAATTCTAAAAGAGATCGTCAGTCGTAAAATAATGTTTGGTGAAATAAAATTACAATGTAAAGATATAATATTTCCCAAAAGTCTTAATAATCTTAAAAAACCAAGGACAGAAGAGTAAACAGAATAAAGGCAGATCATCGAAAAGCTCAAAGAAATGTTTGTCTTTGAACTGAAGTTGTTCGTTTAAAACAGATAATGGATTACTTTTGTGAAGTGAAAAGATTTCAATTTCTTCTAAAGTATTTAGCAGTGGTCCTTTTGGCACAGTATGTAATATTTTCAAATTGTTAGAAATGCAACCCTCAGAATGATTGTATCCATCAAGATGTTGACCAAATATTGATTTGGTACGTTCTTTGAAACATGTTAGAAAGTTATGGCCACTTTGGCCAATATACTGTTTCTCACAGTCATTACATATTATTTTGTAAGCGCCTGACTTTTGGTATATATTTCAGTCCCCAATTGTGTGTTTCAGCTTCATCTGCAGGGAGTTATTAGTTTTAAATGTTATTGTCACGCTTTGGTTCTTAAATAATTTATTTATTTTATCTGAAATAGGTCCCATGTATGTCATTTTTGTAAATCTCTTCTTCGAATTTATAACAGCATCATTTGTTTCTTGTAATTTTAGATATACCAGATCAACCTGATGTGAATTATAATTGTTAGCAACTGCTATCTGTTTTAATGTATCAATTTCCTCCTGGATTGCATCAGGTTGAAGAAGTAATTTCAGTATCCTATGTATCATAGTTTTAAAAATGCCATTTTGTATCTTAATGGATGGCATGATGTAGCATTTATTGTTATTTCGGTTGATGTGGGTTTTCTATAAATAGAAATATTATGTTTTCCATTCTTGTTTGTAATTGCGAAGTCCAGTAAATTAATACTATTGTTACTTTCGTGTTCTACTGAAAATACAAGTTTTGGGTGTAAAGTATTTAAGTTGTTAGCGAAAGCATCAATTTCTTCCTTAGAACGGTTACATAATAGCAATGTATCATCAACGCATCTTTTGTAGTATATAATTTTATTTGTTATTTCTGGATTATTTTTGAAAAATTGAATTTCAAAATAATTGACGAAGATCTCCGCTATAGTGCTAGCCAGTGAATTCCCCATTGCAAGTCCATCTTCCTGTGTGTATATTTTAATATTATATGAAAAATAATTAAAATCTAGAGTAATTCTTAACAGTTCAATGAATTCTACTATTTCTTTGGGGCTCATGATTTTGTGATACGTTAAGTTAATATAGTATGTTGAATAGGTATATTCGTGTAAAGATTTGTGATGTGTTACATAATTAGGAATCACATGATTCATTAGGCATTGTTTGTTAAAAGAAATTTTGGAATTAAGTTTCATAATTTTAGTGCATAACCCTGTAAACTTCTTGCAATCTCCCAATAGCTGACTTGGCAATAAATTAATTACTTTTGAATACATTATGGGAGAGGCAGTGATCAATGTCTTACAAATATTTACTATTAAAAACAGTCTTGATCACGATTTATTTATCAAGGTGACCAGTTTCGACCACTATTGTGGTCATCTTCAGACCTACAAGTTGTATACAAAGCTTTAATTAGAGGGCTACATACATTAAAGAAAATACATAAAGTTATAAAGCTATAAAACGATGCCTCCATTATATATAGTAATACGTGCATTGGTTTCTCCAGTAGTGATTCTCCAACAGAAAGAGGTTCCTACTCAGTGGTAATTCATCGTTTTATAGCTTTATAACTTTCTGTATTTTCTTTAATGCATGTAGCCCACTAATTAAAGCTTTGTATACAACTTGTAGGTCTGAAGATGACCACAGTAGTGGTCGAAACCGGTCTCCTTGATAAATAAATCGTGATCAAGACTGTTTTTAAAAGTAAAAAATTAACGAATTGTGTTACAGATGTTAAGATGAGTATAATGAATTTTATGATCATAAGATAAAAGTATGTCTTACATTGGTATCTCACACAGACCAGTGAAGTCAAACTTCAAATGATTAATGAAAATTGCTTCATAAATTTTTGTCCATATTTATGTGCAATTACACACACACACACACACACACACACACACACACACACACACACACAGAGGTTATCTCCTCTGTGCTGGTCTTGAAACTCCTAACTCATATTGCACTTCCAGACACTTAGCTAGCTGGAATAAGCAGAAGATGTGCTTTGTTGGTGCTGCACATTTTTCTATATTTAGACTCATCAGCACATTCTGCAATGTTCTTCTGTAGCACGCTAGGGTAGAAGTTGGCACAGAAACAGCTAACTTAAAAACCTGTGCAGTTAGCATGTTTGTTTATATGTAAAAGTAGACATCGGAATTTTCCTTTCTGTGACACTGAAGTGCCGAGTTGAAATTCTAGATTCACATATTTTACTGATCACGTCAGTTAAGCATAATCTATTATTAATTGTATTAATATCCGTTTGTATTTTGGTCTATTGTGAAATTCGAACATTGGCGAGTGTCACAATGAACACCTACTGTTATTGTTAATTCTAGGCTTAAACTCCATTTTGCTCTTATAAGAATTTTGAGAAGAGTAGGCCTATCCTTTTGAAAACAATCTTTCTCTAATTGCATTGTATAATTACTTGAGTAATACTTTACTTATGAGAAATTTCAGTCGCTTACAAAACTATATTTTCGCAATTCACCTGTGCGAGTGTTTTTGGACAACTTATTTCGTAGAAAATCAATGTTTGTTATTCACAGTTACTGCCAAAGAGTAGATCACCCCAAATTTCACTGTATATGGAAGCAAATAAATGCGCATTTTTGAGAATTTTCAGAAGCCACTTGTCCTGTGCATAATCTACCTTGTTGTAAATCAAAGTTTGTGATTTAGGTACTGTAGCAGATATATAATTTTCCATTAAAGAATGTACATATTACCTACATTTTTCATAAATTAACTCCATTTTCAAATTTCCAAGTAGCTATAACTAACCTTAAAAGGTTTACTCTCGTCTTAACAGAAATATCGCTTTCTGTATTTGCTTCAGTTCTTATGGGAAATAGTAGCTTTTTAGCTCAATGGACATAAAAGACAACCAGCTGGCTTAATTTGAAGTTATTTGTTCACTTTCCTGCAATACATTGCGCCAGCCAAAATTGAGCCCTGGAGTGAATGCAGTTCTCAAAAATGGGATGAGCTGGTTGACTTCTGTAGGCAGTTGGAAATCGCCTTCACTACTGTCAAAGGACTGTTAGCTGCTGCGAATCAGTGTGGTGAAGAGTTCCCGAGAGTCATGTACCTGTGGTACCAGTATCAATGGTGACTCAAGTATTGTCCACTCCTGTGGACCCTGTCTCCTCTGAAGAGAGTACGGAATCTCTCATTACTCGTGCACTAGACTAACTGGCGTTTCTGAGGTAGATCCAGGCATCCTCCACAGTGTCAAAAGGGACCATGGAGGTTTAGGGTGCTGTACTGATACCCTAAATATCAATTTCTAGGTGCTGACATTCACTGAAATTGAAACTGAAACTAAGCCAGTGGGACTCACTTCACCTGTTTTTGGGAAACCTGTTTTGTCCGGTGTCAGTAGAAGGTAAACGCAAAAAGGCAGAGGTGTATTAACTGTTGGCGGTTCAATTGTACAGGGAATGATGGTTCCCCTTAGGGAAATGGCAGCAAGGACAGGAAAGGGCACCCTGTGTGTATATCTGGAGGCCTCATTCAACATGTTGAAGAGGCTATTCCAACAGCCATTGAGGGAATGAGGTACAAGCAACTGCAAGCAACCATGTTGGAATAAATGAAGCCTGTTATCTGGGCTAAGAGGTTATACTGGGATCGTTCCAGCAACTGATAGAGAAGGCTGAGAAGACCAGCCTTGTGTACGGTTTCAGCAGACCTCACAATCTGCAGCATTGTCTCCAGAATTCATTGTAGATCATTGGTTCTGCACTGAGTGGAAGCACTGAACCAGAGACTTCGAAAGTTCTGTGACAAGCTAGACTGCTACTTCCTGGACTTGCGCCATTTTGTTGAGAACTGTAGGGTGCCTCTAGATGGGTCAAGTGTGCACTACACATCAGAGGCTGCTGTCCAGGTAGCTGATTGTATGTGGGAGCAAACAAAAGTTTTTTTAGACTAGGCGACCTACTATGCAATCCTGGGAACAAGAGTTGTAGTAAATCCAGAAGTAGTATCAGTGTAACATCGAAACAAATGCCTCCCACAGGTGAGAGCATTAAAATCCTAGTGGTTAACTGCTGAAGCATTCGCAACAAAGTGCCAGACTTCAAAGCACTCGTGAAAAGCAATTAAGCCTCCATAATACTGAAAGCCATTTGAAACCTGACATTAATAGCAATGAGGTTTTGGGGGAAAATTTAAGTGTACATCGAAAGGATAGGCTAATGGGAAATGTAACCAATGTATTTGTCACAGTACACAAAAACTGAAATCCATTGAGATAGAAACTGAAGCTGGATGAGAGACTGATTGGGCAAGACTCTGTATCATTGGTGGACATGAAATGGTAATTGGATCCTCTACTGTCTTCCAAACTCATCTCCTGATGTAACCAGAAACTTCAGAGACATTCTGTGGACTTGAAGTACTCAAAGTAGGTGTCTATGATGCAGTTTGATGTTACAGCAACGGAAATAATGGCAGAACTGAAGTGATGAATAGAGCTGGTATAGATCCTGGTGTGTTTAAAACAAAAGCTTTTTACACCATCGACGAGAGCTGGGTCAAGAAAGCTAATGGATCCATGTCTGACCTGCAAATTTGGGCCAGGGAAATGTAAAGAGACAAGAGAAATCTGGAGGATGTATCAGTATGGACGATTTTAAAACTGAGGTAAGCTTATTATATCTAGAAGTATGAGCAGAAAATTTTGGAACCTCATTTTCTCTGTTTTAGGTTTCTCACGTTATTATGAACATTCAAATTTCTGGCAAAATAATATTCCTGCATATTTTATAATATTTTTCCGTTAAAACACAGCTCCTTTTTTTACACATGCAAGATTTTAGATTTGTACATTAATAAATATGGCTGTAATGATTTTTTAAATAAATGTTTATAGTTTCCATTATATCTCTCCTAAGGTACAGTAAGTATTTTAGAGCCCATGTCTCCTACGCAGTTTTTCTTGTTATGGTACGTACTACTGCCTCTCAAAATATGAAATACTAGTTTCTAAAACACTGTACACATTTGTTTCTGAATTTGTCCCCTTTACTGTATTTTCTTCTTTCATTTAATTCTCTTGTGGACTAACAACTGGCTAATAAATTTTCAAATTTCTACCATTTTTAAACATATTCTAATTTTTGCACAGTATCAGTCTACTCATGGTAAATGTATTGGCACTTTGTACTTCTAATAAATTTTGGTTCACACAGTTAAAATAATTATTGCTTACCACATTTATCCTCAGTATCAACACAGCCTTTTTGTGTTATTATTACTACAGTATTTCTGAAGACTCCTTCCATTACGATTGTCCAAGTGTTTCCAATATTTTCTTTTTCTGAGCATGTTACTTCAACAGTTCTGCCAGATATGGAATATGACAACAACTACCCTAGGTAACCTAATGGCCAGCAAACCTTTTCTTATGGATAGAGATTTTTTTTTATTTCGTTACTGTAATACACTCCTGGAAATGGAAAAAAGAACACATTGACACCGGTGTGTCAGACCCACCATACTTGCTCCGGACACTGCGAGAGGGCTGTACAAGCCATGATCACACGCACGGCACAGCGGACACACCAGGAACCGCGGTGTTGGCCGTCGAATGGCACTAGCTGCGCAGCATTTGTGTACCGCCGCCGTCAGTGTCAGCCAGTTTCCCGTGGCATACGGAGCTCCATCGCAGCCTTTAACACTGGTAGCATGCCGCGACAGCGTGGACGTGAACCGTATGTGCAGTTGACGGACTTAGAGCGAGGGCGTATAGTGGGCATGCGGGAGGCCGGGTGGACGTACCACCGAATTGCTCAACACGTGGGGCGTGAGGTCTCCACAGTACATCGATGTTGTCGCCAGTGGTCGGCGGAAGGTGCACGTGCCCGTCGACCTGGGACCGGACCGCAGCGGCACACGGATGCACGCCAAGACCGTAGGATCCTACGCAGTGCCGTAGGGGACCGCACCACCACTTCCCAGCAAATTAGGGACACTGTTGCTCCTGGGGTATCGGCGAGGACCATTCGCAACCGTCTCCATGAAGCTGGGCTACGGTCCCGCACACCGTTAGGCCGTCTTCCGCTCACGCCCCAACATCGTGCAGCCCGCCTCCAGTGGTGTCGCGACAGGCGTGAATGGAGGGACGAATGGAGATGTGTCGTCTTCAGCGATGAGAGTCGCTTCTGCCTTGGTGCCAATGATGGTCTTATGCATGTTTGGCGCCGTGCAGGTGAGCGCCACAATCAGGACTGCATACGACCGAGGCACACAGGGCCAACACCTGGCATCATGGTGTGGGGAGCGATCTCCTACACTGGCCGTACACCACTGGTGATCGTCGAGGGGACACTGAATAGTGCACGGTACATCCAAACCGTCATCGAACGCATCGTTCTACCATTCCTAGACTGGCAAGGGAACTTGCTGTTCCAACAGGACAATGCACGTCCGCATGTATCCCGTGCCACTCAACGTGCTCTAGAAGGTGTAAGTCACCTACCCTGGCCAGCAAGATCTCCGGATCTGTCCCCCATTGAGCATGTTTGGGACTGGATGAGGCGTCGTCTCACGCGGTCTGCACGTCCAGCACGAATGCTGGTCCAACTGAGGCGCCAGGTGGAAATGGCATGGCAAGCCGTTCCACAGGACTACATCCAGCATCTCTACGATCGTCTCCATGGGAGAATAGCAGCCTGCATTGCTGCGAAAGGTGGATATACACTGTACTAGTGCCGACATTGTGCATGCTCTGTTGCCTGTGTCTACGTGCCTGTGGTTCTGTCAGTGTGATCATGTGATGTATCTGACCTCAAGAATGTGTCAATAAAGTTTCCCCTTCCTGGGACAATGAGTTCACGGTGTTCTTATTTCAATTTCCAGGAGTGTATAAACCAACCTCAGATCTGAACAAATTCTGCTGCCCTGTAATTTTATGTCCATAACAATATCCCTTCACCTATACCCTGGCCTATTCAAAAGGGTGAAAGGTTAAGAATGTACAAATCGGTGTGCTAGTCCAAACAAGGATCCCTAGATAATAATTTTTGTCTTTTCTTTTTTCGTTACAGTTCTACCTTCTGTGCTCAATCATAGCTCGGTGCAAATGCTAGTACAGTGGAGTTGATTTAGTCTGATATGCTTGTGATTTTTTTTATTTACTTGTGGTAAATCAGGCATGGTTTGTGCCATCTACAACAGCCTCACTTGTGTTTTATCTCTGTCAAAAGAGCAGGCAACCCATCCCTGTTGTTATCGAGACTGGTAACTTAATCTTTCCTGGAGGGCCCAATATAAACTAGCACTGCAATAACTGCAGACTTCTCTGACTATGTTCATGACTCTTAATTGGCCCTCAAACAATCATGCAGCCATCAGCTCTATCTTGCCCACAATCCAGCTGGTGTTCTGCACTGCAGCAGCTCCTATATTCCCAGAAATGATGCTGATACAGTTTCATGCTAGGATTTCATTCGTTTCTCTTTTTGCTTAAGCACAACTCTTAGCTGCTACTATCAATCATCCTTTTAGTGTTAGCTAAATTTTCTTACACTGAGTACTAATATTTTCCACCATATCCTTACTTTCCCTGTTCTTGTCAGAAGGAATATCAAACTGTGTTTCTATTAAGTAGGTTGTGCATCTTCGTGCCTGCAAAATGATGAGAGCTAATGCTATGATTGTGGCATTCCATCTAGTTAACCATAAAAAGGATGCAGTGCTGGGTTTAGTTCATTGCTAATATCACTGTACCAAAAGCTGTCTTGTCATGTTTCCTCCACTAACATATGAATAATCTTCTTTTCTCTGGACATTAAAAACAAATGATACAGCTTCTCTTACTGATACTTTTATTATATTACTTATTTATTTGTCATTTCAAAAGTACCGAAATGTCAAAAATATATATAAGTGTTGACACAATTTTACACAACAGAGGACAAAAAATTGGACACTTCAAGTGCATTTGGTGTATCTCTCATGAGGTCTTGCATGGTGCAGGTGGTTGGTGATGAACACAGCAGATTGGTCTTGCATCTCGTTGTTTGTGACCGTAATCTATTGATAGACCTCCATATTGACCACTCCTCCGAATATCCAGAAGGAAGTTCTTCCTTTGGAGCGATCCATTCTCCCAAATACCGACATTTCTCCCGCCATCGCGAGATCCTTGCCACATATGGATTCTCGATGAGAGCCTCAGTAGTTGTCAAGAAGCTCTTTCTTGATTTCTGCCTCATATAGTGGATGGGCGTTCTTCGTTGTGGCCTTACTTTTCTCATATCTCGCAGCTACCTGACGTCTCATTTCAGGAGGATCTTTGCCAGCGAGCCAATGGAGTTTGTCCACAGGAATAGGTCTTAAGCAACCCGTGATACTCTGCCAAGACTCATTTAGAGCCTCATCTGCGTTCCTGGCATGACTGGACTTGTACCATACTGAACATGCATATTCAGCAGTGGAACAACATAGAGCAGGCGTGCTTGAGCTCAAAGTGCATGGATTAGCACACATGACATATGTCTCAATTGTCGCACTGTTTTATTTCTGGCTGCCACTTTCTGTTTGGTGTTTAGGCAATGCTTTTTATATGTTAGCGCGCGATCCAGTGTTACTACAAGATATTTGGGAGTAGGATTATGTTCGAGAGAAATACCTCCCAAGGATATATTTAAGGATCTATTTGCCTGTTTATTCTTGAGGTGGAAAGCGCAGATATGAGTCTTGGCAGGATTAGGTATCAAGTAAGTCCCATAATAGTAAACAGTGAATTCTTCCAAAGATTTTGATGGCGCATCTTCTACAGTCTCAAAACAGTCAGCCTGAGTAGTGATAGTGCAGTCATCAGCATAAATAAAGCTTTGAGCTCCTTCCGGGATAGGTTGATCGTTGGTATAGATGTTGAATAATAGCAGTGCAAGCACATTGCCTTGTCGAAGCCCATTTTTCTGAGTTCTCCACCTACTTTTCTTACCCTAAAATTCCACAAAAAATCTGGAATTGTGGGGAAGGTTTCTAATATTGCACATGCATGTGAAGTCTTTGGTTATGTCATAAACTTTATTCAGAAGGAGCCGATGGATGATCGCATTACAAGCTGTGGATAGATGGATAAATACAGCACCAGTAATGTGCCATTTCTCATATCCATCTTCGATATGTTGCGTTAAGTTTAATATCTGAGATGTGCAGCTCTTCCTTTCTCTGAAAGCTGTTTGCTGTGGTATTAGAAGAGGCTCCGCCTTTTTAATCATTCTCTGGAGAATGAGCCTCTCCAGTATTTTGTGGAGGTGACAGAGTAAAGAGATTGGTCTATAATTTTTGGGATCTTTCTATCCTTTCCATGTTTCAGTATGGCAATTACTCTTGATTTTTCGCCATACTTTAGCGATCTTGCACTCTCGAATACAGTTGCCCATAAATTGCAGTAACCAAAGCATTTTAGCGGAACCAAAATTCTTGATTTGTTCAGCTTTAATGTCATCCAGTCCTGCTGCTTTTCCCTATTTACATTTATTCAGGGCCTAATTCAATTCTTCAACAGAGAAATAAGGAGATAACATACTATTCTCTTGGTCTGTTTGCCTGAATAATTGTTTCCTCTCTATATTTCTGGATTTTGTTGATCTGCCATTAATGGGGAGTTGTTGAGCAATTTGGTCTGGTTTAATATTAAAATATGTGTTGACCTGAGTGTTATCATTACTCAGGCGATGTAATAGCTTCCAGGCCTTTTGACTACTTTTACTCATGTCACAGTGCCATTAATTGTATCCATTCTTCTCTGTTTGCCTCAGATATTGAAGAGAGGGCATTCTGTGCATGAATTGATGTGGCTGCACTAAAAGGATCTTCTTCAAACTTTCTGTAAAGAAGAGTGGTCGTTTCAGGTGTTATACCCTTGATATAGTTCATTCTGCATCCCCTTCGAATTTATGCTCAGGAGGCGGCATTAACGACGTTAACAAAATTTTTATATTGATCTATCACAGGATCTATAGTTACAATTTTCTCATGTAATAACTTCCATAATTTCTGCCAATCAGCCGTTTTGAAGTTGTACCTTCATCTGAAAGTGATTTCTTGAGGGCTTACTTGTGAGAGAACTTGACACATAGTAGGTCGATGTGTATTCGGTATGGGCTTACAGACGGATTTATTGCAGGTATGAAAAATATTTTCACTAATAAAAAGCAGATATGGATTATAGGCAGCGTCCACTGAAGAAATAATGAGGTAGTTGTCATGAAGGAGTGAGAGATGGAAAGTTTCATCCCACAGGAGGACAGCCTCACCATTTTGATCCTCTTGAGTGTACCCCCCAAACATGGCTGTGAATGTTGAAATCACATACCACAATAGAAGCTTTCCCTGTAATAAAATGTTCAGTAGGGGTGAAGAAAAAATCTGTTGCTGGAGGTTTATATGCTGATGTGACTACTGTTACTTACCAATAATAATTTCAATATTGTTATCCTCTGACTGACGAACAATACAGACTTAAAGGTCAGGTCTTATAAGGATGGCGCTTCCATACTGTGCATGTTGTGTTTCAGCAACCAGTTTTATTCCAGGAACTGAAGAACGTCTCTGCTGGGTGTATGTGTGTATTTCTTGAACACACAAAATATCACAGTGCTTAGTGCGGCACGTCTTGCAAGAGTTGTTGCTTGCAGGGATGTATTCCGTCAATATTCATGGATATTATAGACAACACTGGTCCAAAAACGACCACTGACTTAATGTCTCTAATACTTCTGATGTGAAAGGATCAGTCTACTCGTAATTATTCGTAGTAATGCAAATACGTACGAAATGTCTCATAACATGCTTTATGGCAATATTTGTTGAAAATCAACTAACCTGAGTATAACTGAATAGAGTTAGCTAAAGCAACCACCACAGGGGGATACTGGTGTGTCTCAATCTGTTCTTTATGAGACAATGTATGAATTACATATATCTATCTCATATGCCATGTGCTGTAACCTAAGATATGAAACTATGTCGATGTGCAAGTGCATAGCTACAAGTCTTACAAATTTATGGGTATAAATGTATGAGAGAGTTACACCTGCAGTCGCATGTGGCACACTAGTTAACTTCCCCTTAGTAAACGTAGCCACATTAATCTTAAACAATAAAAAATTTTAATAGCACAAATAATTACACACACAAATCCAAATAAGTAGCATCAACCTGCAAACTATTTCCACAATTTTATATTTTAGTGAAAAGTAGCTTTTTTTAGCGTTATATGAAAGCTGTATCGTCTTCCAACAACCTCCATTCAGTCAAGTAATTTCAAACAAAAAGTACTCTAATTCTTCTTATAACAATATTTAGAATCACACTTTCTTGATTTACGTTTCAGTTCGGCCTCAAGTGAACACTAATGTTAGTCTTTTGACAGATGACTAACGGTATAGGTTTTGAAAAGAACCATTTTGGACAGGAGTGGAAGGTAACAATTATCGTTTCAACTGATTTTCCTTAGAACTTTTTGGTTGGCCAATACCACCCGTATTAGCTTGAAGTGATTGGTAATATAATGGCGTGTGACAAGGGCCTCCCGTCGGGTAGACCGCTCACCTGGTGCAAGTCTTTCGAGTTGACGTTACTTCAGCAACTTGTGCGTTGATGGGTATGAAATGATGATGATTAGGACAACAAAACACCCAGTCCCTGAGCGGGGAAAATCTCTCACCCAGGAGGGAACCGAACTCAGGCCCTTAGGATTGACAGTCTGTTGCGCTGACCACTCAGGTACCGGGGGCAGAGCAATGGTGATAATGTGAAGAAAGTCCTTGCAGCCTTTATGGCATTTACCAGATATATTTCAGTACAAAACGTCTGAAAGTGGTCAGGAACATGATATGATGATGGCAGTAATAACCAGTTACTAATAATGACATTTGTTTTGGTGTTATCATATAAATACCACATTATAACAATTAAAATAAAGTACTATTGTCAATATCTCTCGTTCCCTTTGTCATTTGAAATCCGATTTTAACATATCACTGTGGGTTACTTTACTTAATTTCTGTACAGAATCTTCAGAATCAACAAGCTTATTTTCAGTGATGAGACTATTAAAATAGGACAGTTTCAAGTCAGGATTTAAGCTTCATGAGAGTAGCAGTATTGTAAGTTTGTGAATTCAGAGCTCTGTTATTACTTGAATAAAAATAGTAATTATTTTTGTCTCAGCAAGCGTTACTGAGAGAACAAAATATTTTCTGTTATGATTAAAGTAGACCATCCACAAAGAGCACAGTACCAACAGGAACTGTAGTAGAAATATGTAACTAAGTAGCTGGAGAGAATAGTGTAACAACATTACTATAAGGAGAACAACACAATTTAAAATCCATGCAATTTCATTCCAAGTCACAACCAAAATATCTCATCAAGTGTGTGAAGAATGGGAGCCCACAAACTGCAACTAGATCAGCATTCCCTAAATATTTAAAAGCCACTGCAGTATTATAGCCCAGATAGCAGCACACTATTATGTTGCAAGAACCATAATGACAGATACATTCTCATTTCGGTAAAAAGCCGCACAGCTTAAAGTGTTGCAAAACTCAAAAATGCCTATCACTTAAAAACAACTGTCTCAAGTTATTTAAAGTATGACAAAACTTAATAAGCAAACTACCTTACACCAATAAGAAATTGGTGGTAAATCGAAAAAAACTGACCAAAAACAAACATTATTAAGCATAAAGCAAAGCATTAGTAAAGATTTCTGAAAACCTCACATTTACTCAGAGAAATTAAGGAAAATACACACTATGAAATCATGTTTAAAGGAGATAAAAGACAACTAAAAAATCAAATTGAAACAAAGCAATTGGAAAGAAAGTACATTTGATAAATTAACTTATTACAATAAAAATTATGCATTTGGATTAAATTCATAACCTATAAATCACACTGAGCTCTTTCAACTGTCCTTGTGTTTCTCAAACAACTGGAATTATAATCTGATGTTTGTACAGTAGTTACATGATATTTAAAAACAGACAAATAATTAAAAGATTTCATGCATAAAATTAATCTTCATTAACTTAGAATTATGTACAGAGCTTTGTAATACAAAACTTTTTCACAAGAAATACAGCACTTGAACTGGCTATAGTGTATTGACATAAAATTTAACAAAGCAGAAACATTGAATTACTACACAATTTACCAAAAGGCCCTTTTTTGTGAAGATACACTGTTGATCCAAATCATTATACGCACTTCTGTAGGAGGAGTGTTTGCTACCCAGCGGCATTGTGGTTATGTCACGTAGTAATGAATCTATACAAACAGAAATGCGTGGTTATCATTCTAGTGACAGTATGTGAAAAAATGGCATAAATAACTTTGCCAAAGAGCAGATGGTTTTGCCTGGTGCTGGGTAAGTGCATCTCAGAAGCAGCGAATGTGGTTGGCTGTGCAGATGCTTCTATTGTGAGCCTCAATGAAACATTGTTGAAATATGGTGAAACAACAAGTTGATGAAGGTTGTAGGATGCCCATGCAATATCAAGAACAAGCAAATCAGAACCTAGCTGCTCTGTAAAGTGGGATAGATGACAATCTGTGGAGACAGGAGAAAATTCTTGAGCAGGCTCGAGAGTTTCAAGCTAGTAAGCAGACACTTTTGAACATGAGGCCCCAAGTTATATAACAGCTCTGTATTCCCATGTTGATCTAACGATGTTGTCAGTTACAATAGCAATACAAATAGGATAATCGAGATTGGACTGCATACCTAAAAGGAAGTGTCACATGTTGGGATTAATGACATTTCTTTCAGACCAGGTCAATGGTTGTGCTCAGATATGTCATTATCCAGATGAGTAGTAGTTTCATACATGCACCACACAACAGGTGCTGGAAGATGGAGGCAGTGTCATGCTATGGGGGATATTCATATGAGATGGCAAGAAAACAGCTGGTCATAACTGAAAGCACCATGACAGATGTGGAGAACATGAACATTATTGCAAACTTATCACTTAATGCTTGATGTATTTACAGAGAGTGACAACACCTTACAGCATGATAACTGTCCAAATTACAAGGTAAGAATCACACTGTAATGGTTTGAGCAGCATGATGGTTCACACTGTTGTCTTTCCCACCCAGCTCACCTCATTAGATCATGATGAAATGAATCTGGGGTGCTATTGCACACCAACTAGACAGCAACAAACCGATAGCCTACAGTTAATGGGAAAGGAGTGACATGTGTGTAGACTTATAGTGCAATTTGCAACTGAAAAACAAACGAAGAACTAATGAGTCCATACCATAGAGATGCACTGTTGTATTGTGGTCTGTAGGTGAATCAAAACGCTACTAGGCAGATGATTATAATTTTTCCCTTATCTCTGCATACTTGCCACCATCAGTTATTTCCTAATGGATGCAGGTTATTGATCACACAAATAGCATTACTATTAAGGAGGCATACCTCAATAATAGGTTTGCATATTCAAGAGATTTTTGTATCTTTGTCCATTCTTGAGATAAATATCCTACATTATGAATGTGTAATAAACACATTTCTGCTGTCGCCTGGGTAGTGGATACAGCTTCATGAAGATTGAAATGGCAGTTTCTTTCAAATAATTAGCAGCATTCTGGTACATTCTCTTGAAGAATATGGGGTCCTGATAACTGCACAGAACTTCTACTCAAACGAGTAAAAGATATCTCTCAATGCACAAATTTTGGGTAGCCCAATCATTAAAGCATGGACCATTTGCAACAAAAAATCACAATTGTGCGCTGTATATGTTGTATTTAGTATCTAACGTCTTCGAATGTGAAACTGCGGAAATGGATTTGTCATATTTTTTGTGACCTCTCTGTAGCACATGTGAACTATTTTCATAAAACACGTGTGGTCTTCTATGAACATGTGTAGGTCTACAGACCTCAACAATACTTTGAGTGGTGTCTATGTAGTGTGTATTAATTTGTGTTTCCTGTGACTGCCCCAATTAGTAAAAGATTTTCCACAAATACTACATTTGTAGGGTTTCTTTCCACTGTGTATTAACTTGTGGGCCTTGAGATAACTCAATACATTAAATAATTTACCACAAGTAACACATTTGTGGGGTCTCTCTCCTGTGTGTATTAATATGGGGTCTTCAGTTTGCACGACTGAGTAAATGATTTTCCACAGACATCGCAATTGTGTGGTCTCTGTCCAGTGTGTATTAATTCGTGTTTCTTGAGATTGCCCGACAGAGTAAATGATTTTCCACAGACATCGCATTTGTGTGGTCTCTGTCCAGTGTGTAGTAATTTGTGTTTGTTGAGACTGCCCCTTTCAGTAAACGATTTTGCACACACATCGCATTTGTGTGGTCTCTTTCCTGTGTGTTTTAAAATATGGGTCTTGAGACTGCCCGACTGAGTAAATGATTTTCCACAGACATCGCAATTGTGTGGTCTCTGTCCAGTGTGTATTAATTCATGTTGCTTGAGATTGCCGGACTGAGTAAACGATTTTCCACAAACATCGCATTTGTGTGGTCTCTGTCCAGTGTGTATTAATTCGTGTTTCTTAAGACTGCCCCTTTCAGTAAACGATTTTGCACACATATCGCATTTGTGTGGTCTCTTTCCTGTGTGTTTTAAAATATGGGTCTTGAGACTGCCCGACTGAGTAAATGATTTTCCACAGACACCGCATTTGTGTGGTCTCTGTCCAGTGTGTATTAATTCATGTTGCTTGAGATTGCACTTTACAGCAAATGATTTTCCACAAACATCGCATTCGTGGGGTCTTTCTCCCGTGTGTATTAAACCGTGTTTCTTAAGATTGCGTAACTGAGTAAACATTTTACCACAAACATCACATTTGTGATTTCTCTTTGCACTTAGCACAGTGTGGACATGAACATGGTCACTTTTACATAAAATTCCACAGTTATTACATCTTCCGAGTTTCTCTTCAGCTTCTTTCACAGTATGTGTATTACATATGTCTTTAAAGGATTTTTTAAAAGTTTTCCTGGGTACCTTGCACGAAGGGGGCTCCTCAGTCTGTTCCACAATTCCTTCTTGTACACATTCGAAGGAGATATTGTTTTCATGATCACTGCATTCAAGTTTCTCACTGTTGGTAGCAGATAATGCTTGGTCACCCTCCTTCATTCTCAAATGTTCTTTTAAGCAGTCATCAGTGGGCAATACCTCACCACATGACTTACACACAAATGCAGGTGCCTGCACACCATCAATGTGGATGAAAATATGCATTATGAGTCTGTATTTTGAAGGGAAGCTCTGTAGGCAGAAACTACAGTTAAACTTGTGGAATTCCTTTTCCTTGATGCTACAACTTAATCTTGTGCCACATAAGCCATCTTCTTGTGAAGTCTGTATTTTGGTATAGTTGTGAGACACACTGAAATCTGTTGACTTCTCTGCATATATCTCCAGCTTGTCATTGACTACTCCTTGATGTAATGTTTCTTGATATGAAATGTCACAGCTGTCACCAGCACTTTGAATGAAACTGAGGAAGGAGGAAAGACGTGTGAAATGTTGATTTACACAATACAAAATAATATTTCACCATCCACAAAATCGGGGCTTATAAACCAAAAGATAAAAATGTATGGCCATCACAGATAACTTATTCAGTAAATGTAAGTGATTTAAAATTGTCATGACATTCTACCAGAATGATAGAATTTTCCTAATATGAAACATTTTTATACAGCAAATGATCACAGGAAATTGAATAACGCCCTGTCTCATAAAGTGCTGACGAGGTTCCCTTATTCTCTAGTAGATTCTATTATTAAAAGTCTTGCAGTGTTTTTAAAATACTGTTCTACAATCTTTTACACCAAATTATTACATTTATTAGAAATAATATCCTCTAGTTTTGACATAAGAAAATCCACCAAAAGATAAAGGAAAACAAAAAATAAGAGTAATCTATGATTTTAAAATAAAAACCAATCACTCTTTCCATGTGGATTTTTCTTTGTTTTGGAGGACAGTTTAGGCTTTGGGTAGAAATTCTTAAAACCACCAATGATCAATCTATTTCTGAAAGCAATAAAGCATGGCATTTTATTTGACTCCAAATTATTCACCAACTACCACCAACATCACATTTCTTATTGGCTAGGTGGTATGGCCATCAACCATGTGGCCAACACCTGTACATATATAAGAAATAATGTCAGGTCAATAAATGAAGGAACACATACATAAATTTCCAGACTGATGAACAAATGTGAATGACACACACAAATTATTCCAACATTACATGTGTATTGTTAGCAGCACAGTTTACGTGTAGCCCTTTCTAATTGACATACTGTCTGGCAGGGAGGATGCCAATGCAGTTACAGCCTCCCATTCAAAATTATCTTTACAACTACTCAATATCTGGTCCCCTGGAGTTCCAAAACATCCTTGACTGAATCAAACAAATGTATCAATGGTGACATCAGCACGAATCATGTACAGCGAATCCTACCATAGTCTTCTGAGAGCAAGTAATTGCAGTAGGTGCATGGTCCATCCGTGTGATATCTGGGTCCAATCATTCCACCTGCAGCTACCCCATTCCATCACAATGAAAATGGACATCTTTGAGCTTCCCGATGAGGTCATTTGAGTGTGGATATGGCTGTGGGTGGGTAGGAGCATGCACATACTTCTGTGCTATTATTCTATCCTAATTGCTGCTTTTGACTGTTTTGCTTTTTGATGGATATATGGTTTCAAGTAACCAATGACAGTGAGAAATTTCAGTTTGCTTTCATCAAAAACTGTAACTTTGCTGCAGAAGATGTCTGTGCAAAGAAACATACTAAGAAATATTTCAGTCATCAGTTCGGTCATACAGGTTACCCTTAAAAGCTCTGAACAAAATGATCATGATCTCAATTGTGCTGCAGATTGTTGATTGCTGTTTTCTCAGATATACTGCAGATCACATGGTTGTGGTAAGGTTAGTACACGAGTTTGTTTCAATGCTACAAAACGTGTCATCTGCCACATTTTAGTCATAGGTCACTTAAAATCAGCTGTGTTT
The DNA here is from genome assembly GCF_023898315.1 of Schistocerca nitens. Classification (NCBI taxonomy): domain Eukaryota; kingdom Metazoa; phylum Arthropoda; class Insecta; order Orthoptera; family Acrididae; genus Schistocerca; species Schistocerca nitens. The sequence goes on from NC_064624.1 coordinate 60,674,400, forward strand.
GTGTGTTGCCTATAACCAAGCAATGTAGCTGGTAGTGGATGTAGCAATATTGCAGTGGCAAGTGACACACATCAGCTATCAAGTAGTTTTAATCAGACTACAGTAAAAGCTATTTTCTATGTGATTAATAAACACCTTTGCAGTTAATCACTACATTGCGTAGAACAGTTATACGCTGTGTCAATAATGCCATACACCAGAAAACGTTCTGTAAGAGAAACTCTCAGTAAAATGGGCTTCTGTCTAAAATCTCCAGACACTAAGTTAATGTAGAATATTATGTCCCACTGACTACAGTACTGTATGCTGATTTTTTTTTTTAAAAAAAAACACCTTTTTGGTATGCCCTATGTAGGTATATTACTTACACAGTTGCTTCCACATAGGCCATATTATAAGAGTAGATGCCTGGTGTGCCCATTATTAAAGTGGCTGGAAACACCTCCCGCTTTCAAAGCTTACAGATGACATAGATTGCAGGCACTGCCTTTGCCCAAACACTCCTATCAACACATATACAAGGAGGACACAGCCAAAATCACACACTGTTCCAACATATTATCTGATTAGGGAAAAGCAGCGTATTCCAGCCATTCACATTCTCAGGATGGAGCAATATCCTTCAAATATACACTGGATGTGAGTGCTCAGTTTCTTGGATTCTACAGACCAGGTATGGCACATGCTGATACAATTTTTCTTGTCATTTGGCTTACTGTTGGTGAGGGCCACCTTACAGTAATTATTGTGCAATGTATCATTTTCCCCTGGGTTCAGTAGAAGAGGCACGATTGCTTTCTCACATAAAGCTGAAATTTTCCTACTAATTCAGCTGTTATGTAGCACTACTTGAAAATAATAAGTCATATCTAGGTTTCTTGTGGCATTACATCAACACTGTCTGAGCTACCTCCTTTTCTTCCCTCTACTGTTTAGGTTTGTTCCTGCCTGATACAGGAGTTTTATGGGCTATTACAACAATAATAAATCCTCCTCATTGTTACTCATATTTTTGTTGAGCCACATTACAAAAGAAACTATGTAGACAGCTGTTCTGTGCTAAACATTCACTGTAGACGAGCAACATTGGAACTATCACCAAGCTTTGCAGATGGTGAATACCGTGGGTTGACACTTACTTCCACAACAGGGCAAGTGCACCAACAGTGTGGTGAATCTACCTTACAATAATCATGGTCTGGCAAGATGTAAGCATTTTTGAGTATCAGCAGATGGTAAGACAATCCTCGGTTTGCTCTATGTGGTACCCACCTCAGTGACCTCCTTTTGACATGCGTATGTGTGTAGGTTACAATTATAATTAAGCAGGATTAGAGATTAGTTGTGAGAAAACAAATAACTGTGCTGAAGTAAATTCTAGCACTTGTATTTAGAAGACATAGCTCATCTCACAACCCACCAGGAGATGCTGGCATTACACCTGCATATCACGGACATTAATATCTCCTACAAATGAAATGGCTGGCAAAATTTTAGGATAATATTAGCAATGCTTCTTGCAAAGATGATCTTGGCAAATCAAAACAAAATCTAATGTTATCATTGAGTAACTCCCCTAAGAATTCATACAGCTAGGGTCTGATCTCAGTCCTCACTTAGCCTCACTTATGCCTCACACACAGCAAAAACACAGGTTGTCCATTCAGCAATCCTTACCCACAGTGGCAACCAGTCAGATACTGTGCCCTGACAGCATGTGAGTATTGAAACATTTACAGAGTGACCCACGTGAAATACTGTGGCCATCTACAAATAAAAAGTTTCATTTACTTCACATGTGCTATCAAACTATGAATGTTCCATTGCAGTATACGAGTAATTAAATCAATGATAAGCTTTTGTGTCATTACTACAATTGATTAGGGAGATGACAATTTTAGGGTTTTCACTGTGGAACTTGGTGGTTCCAACACAAAACCATCAATGTTTGCATCTAGGGGCTGAGTCCACTTGTGATTCATGGGATAGGGTATTTGTACCTGATGCTCTGGAAGCATCAAGTCTCATTATTTTGACAGTTGTTATTTCTTTTTTTTTCTCCAGTGAGTATGGTGGTGGCTTTAGGTTTCAAATATTTTCTATCTTGTTCTGTTGGGATAGAGTAGAACATCAAGAAACACCCCCATCAGCTGCCACAACCCCCTAGTCACCATCAAATGTGTTCTTGAAAACTTTGCTAGTGAAAGCTCCAACACTGAATATACCAAGATGTCTCATTGGAACCACCTTCCCATAACAAAAGTGAGTGACATGCAGGTATCCTAGTCTATTGCTGGACAGTTATGGTTCAAGTTGGTACAACTGTTCCAACACGTATGTTCCTGATTCATATGCAGCTTTCTGGTATTTCTCATGGAGTTCTTGTACCTTAAATGACACAGTACAAAAAAGCTTGTGATATTTGGGACTTGTGGCATCATCTCAAAGCTGATTACATGAGCAGTTACGCATACTGTTAACCCTTATGAATTTAGTTCAATATTATATCTTTTAACTCCAGCTTACCATTTAAGTTATTCATAATTTTCCTCAAGTATGTGTTGCCTCATTTCTACCAGCCAATCCTAATTCCTGTGTAACTTCCAAACAATAACTTATGATAAACAATAACTTACTGAAGTATGTAGTGAGAATATATGATATTAAGTGTACAATTAAAAATTCTATCAGCATCTACATGGCACAATGTCATGATTTCCTAATTTTGTGACTTTTTGGTAATAGGTAAATTATTTCACATGTTTCAGATGTGTGGCACCCACTTACCATATCAAACATTTATCTTGGCAAAGTGAAGTGACATGCATGCCGTTACAAAACAGACAGACACATAAATTACATAAAACTGCAATGGAAGGATATCTAGGGAGGGTCCACACACTAACATGTGGTTAATGAAGATGGATGGCAGGTCTTTCTAGTAGTAAAGGTACCAGCCACCCCCATACCATATGCTAGCTTGCAGAGTATCTATGTAGATGTAAATGCAGAATGGTTTGGATGATTATACAATTTGGTCTTGTACCATTAGCCAACATGACCTTGCTATGTTTGTACTGTGAACAGCTAAAAGCAAGGGGAACTACACCTGTTATAATCACATGCTGCTCTGCTGTATAGTTTAATTATCATGACATCCAAGTGCGTAAAATATTCCAGAAGCAATATAGCCTCCCAATAAGATCTCTGGAAGAGGGCTACACTCGTGGATATCATCAGGTGAAATAAACAATATCACTACAAGTCAGAGTGTGGAATGTGAAGTCCCTTGACTGATTCGGTGAGTCAGAGAACATGAAATGAGAAATAGGTAAGTTGAAGTTTGATATGGTGGGAATTCGTGTGGTGCATGGGAGGAAAAACAACATTTCTAGTCAGGTGAATACAGAGAAAAGAAGGGTAATGCACCAGTAGAAGTTATTATAAATAAGAATATAGAAATGTAGGTAAACTATAATGAACAGTATTGTTGACTCAGATTCATAGCCAAGACAGATAAAAGGCAAAACTATCCACAAATGTACAGGCACATATAATTACTAGCTCTGTCAATTCTAAATAACTTAAAAGAATGTATCAGCCTTTACCTAGATAAAATTTAGAAGTGGTGCAAGGATTGCCCGCTAGCTTCAAACATTACGACTAAAAATAGTGTATTTCACAAAAGGGAGAAATGTAGTATCCTATCACTGCTCTCATATATTCTTGAGTGTAGCAATATGTGGAGATACCAAATGGAATCATCACATTGGTTCAATTGTAGGTACAGCACTCGGTCCATTGCTACGATACCAGAGAATCCATTGCAAGGATACCGCAGAAATCCAATGTTTTCGAAACAACTGTGTGACACCTCAGAACATTGCTGAAGGGTGTGTGATGCTTATCATATAGGCCTAACCAGAGATATTTATCTCTTATTTCACAGTGCTTCGTAAGGAACAGGTTTAGATCTAGACACAGCAGTCACACTCATCTGTGAGCATTTACTAGGTGAAAAACGGTCAATGTTTACCATGGATATACACAGTAAATGCAGAATTGAATTTTTTCCTAAAAATGATTTTGCAACCTCATCAGTCCAGCCTTCCTACACAACAGGTCAAGTGGCTACTACAGTTCAAACACCAAAAAGGCATAGCTACAATTTGGGATGAGAATATCTTGTGACAGGAAAAAAGAGCTTTACTGAGCACAAAGGAAGATCTGATTGTGCACTACAGACAGTATAGCAGAATATTTCACAATCACAGTTTGTTGTCTTCTGAAGTAGATAGAGATCTCTCTACCTTGCACAAGATAATTAAGTCCAAGGAGTTATTCATCTCTTGCTCTTACTTCCAGGCAGTATTGTGGTGGTTTACAGAATAAGAATACTAGGAAAATTATTAACACAAAGTTTAACTGTCCATCCACACTGTGCCCCTTATATACCTACTGATAACATTTGTCCTGTAATTTCCCTCTAATTCTGTGATAACAATAGTTTCCTCCAATGATCTGAGCACAACTGGTCAATATTCATTTTACTGTCATGGTCAGATAAATCACTATCAGTTTTGCTCCCATATCAGCCAAATTTGCAATGTGTGCACTAAGTCCTTTTGGGCAATTGTACTGTGTTAGATTTCCCATATTCAGACATAGGGGATTCTAGGTATCCTTGGTTAGTAGCTTCTCACAAGTCACAAAAGATGACTCACCAGTAAAGTCTTCATGGCCTTACTAAAGCTGACTACAGCTGCTTTATGAAATTTAAGAACATGATGGTGGCCTGTAAACTGTGAATACAACAAGCTTGTTTCCCAATCCACATTGCTGACACAGTAATCAAAGAGTTGTTCACCCCAACATTCATTAAACTGAAGGGGCTGAAACTTGACTCCAGGTTTTGGATATATAAGCACTCACCCTTTCCTCTTACTTGTTCTACATGGTAGGACATTAGCCTGTACCCATCACATTGAATTTGTATGACTTCCATGTCATTTTCAATTACAACAGTAAGCACTATACAGCTGCTGACATCTCACCTGCACTTTTTTATAAAAGAAGTACACTCTTTTATTGAAGAACAGACACACAAACCAGCTGTTTTATGGAATGTGTTACTAACATAACTGCTTTGTAATATTTTTACTTATCAATAATAATGAACCATCATGTATATTTCAAACATCAGGCTTAACATGAACTCACTTAAGGTGAACACTTGCTTAACACCAACAGAATATCAGTAGTGGCAGTGATGTACATGATATTGTACAATGTTTTACTGGTTAACAAATTTCAGTCAGCATGAATTACAAACTGTGTTTTAGTCTGTAGCACCATTACATTTTTCATTAAACCTGAATTGTCAATGCTTTTCTTTTTTCCTAATGTTTCTCTAGCTGACCTTTGTGCATAACATTGCTCAACAATCACCATCAACAAGGAAAACAATTGCGACACAAACAGCGTGGAAAACTAGATTCCATCGACAAGTGCAATTCCATGGTGAGATGTGCTTTTATATTCTTTAAATAGAGCCAGTAGTAGTAACACTGAGTTCCAAGAAGTGAAAGGGTTGTCATGCTGTAGGAAGCACAAAGCATAGATAAGCAAGTGAAACTAAAAATACTGCAGGAAGCAGAATATGGTGTATTGAAAAACAGCACAATTGGAAGAAGGTTTAGACTCAGCAAACCTACATTATCTACACTACTTAAATGAAATGTTCTTAATTCTGCTGCTCTGTGTTCCAGGTGCATGCTGAAGTGTCTTCACAGTGTTATTGGTTGGTTGGTTTGGGGGATCAAAGGGACCAGACTGCTACGGTCATCGGTCCCTTTTTCCAAAGACAAAGAACACTCACAGAGAATAAAAACGAGGAACAGAATAGAACACAGACGATACACAAGAGAAACTGAGACAAAGACAAGACAAAACGAACTAAAACCACACAGAGTGTGAGGGTGGTTGGCCGACCAGAGAAACAAAAAAAAAGGAAAAGCCAACCACTTAGAAACACGTTAAAAAATCAGTTTAAAACCGGAGGCCAAAGGCCAGAATCAACACAAAACAATAAGATAAAATAGAAACACTCAGATTAAATGATAAAAGCCCCCTGCCCGAATAAAACTTAAAACTAAGTCAGCCATAGCCGAGTCATCTGTTAAAAGGGCAGGGAGCGTGTCAGGCAGTGCGAACGACTGCCTGAGCACAGCTAAAAGTGGACAGTCCAATAAAATGTGGACCGCCGTCAAAATGGAGCCGCAGCGACATAAAGGTGGGTCCTCTCGTCGCAATAAGTGTCCGTGCGTCAGCCACGTGTGCCCAATGCGCAGCCGGCAGAGGACAACAGACTCCTTGCGAGAGACCCGCAAGGAGGAGCGCCACACACCGGTAGCCCCCTTGATGGCCCGAAGTTTGTTGGGCATGGGCAGGGCGCGCCATTCAGTGTCCCAAAGGTCCAGAATTTTGCGGCGTAGGAACGCTCGCAAATCTGTCTCCGGGAGGCCAACGTCCAGAGATGGTGCAGTAATCGCCTCTTTCGCCAGCCGGTCAACATTTTCGTTGCCGGGGATCCCAACATGGCCTGGGGTCCACACGAAGACCGCGGAGCGGCCGCAACGCGCAAGAGTATGCAGGGACTCATGGATAGCCATCACCAGACGGGAACGAGGAAAACACTGGTCGAGAGCTCGTAAACTGCTCAGGGAATCGCTACAGATAACGAAGGACTCACCTGAGCAGGAGCGGATATACTCTAGGGCACGAAAGATGGCGACCAGCTCAGCAGTGTAAACGCTGCAGCCATCCGGCAAGGAACGTTGTTCGGAATGGTCCCCTAGAGTTAGCGCATACCCGACACGACCAGCAACCATCGAACCGTCGGTGTAAACAATTCCAGAGCCCTGATACGTGGCCAGGATGGAAGAAAAGCGGCGGCGGAAGGCCTCTGGAGGGACCGAGTCCTTCGAGCCCTGTGACAAGTCGAGCCGAAGGCAAGGGCGAGGACAACACCATGGGGGTGTACGCGAAGTGGCCCGGAAAGGAGGGGGAACAGGGAAAAATCCAAGCCCGGAGAGAAGCTCCTTAACGCGTACGGCGATCGGACAACCCGACCGGGGCCGACGCTCTGGCAGATGGACGACCGACTGTGGGAACAGCACACGGTAATTTGGATGCCCGGGCAAGCTAAAAACATGGGCAGCATAAGCAGCCAGTAATTGTTGACGTCGGAACCGCAGTGGAGGGACACCTGCCTCCACTAGTAAGCTGTCCACAGGGCTGGTGCGGAAAGCACCAGTGGCAAGGCGTATCCCGCTGTGGAGAATTGGGTCCAACACCCGTAACGCAGATGGGGATGCTGAGCCATAAGCCAGGCACCCATAATCCAGGCGGGACTGGATTAACGCCTGGTAGAGCCGTAACAGGGTAGAGCGGTCGGCGCCCCAGCGGGTGTGGCTCAAACAGCGCAGAGCATTGAGATGCCGCCAACACGCCTGTTTGAGCTGCCGGATATGTGGCAGCCAAGTCAACCGGGCATCGAAAACCACCCCCAAAAACCTGTGGGTCTCCACCACAGCAAGCAGTTCGTCGGCAAGATAAAGCTGCGGGTCAGGATGGACTGTTCGGCGCCGGCAGAAATGCATAACGCGGGTCTTGGCTGCCGAAAACTGAAACCCATGCGCTACAGCCCAAGACTGCGCCTTGCGGATAGCGCCCTGTAGCTGACGTTCAACTGCTCTAATGCCAGTAGAGCTGTAATAAAGGCAGAAGTCGTCAGCATACAGGGAAGCGGAGACAGAATTTCCCACGGCCGCAGCAAGCCCGTTAACGGCTATTAAAAACAGACAGACAGTTAAAACAGAACCCTGTGGCACACCGTTCTCCTGGACGTGGGAGGAACTACACGAGGCCGCGACTTGCACGCGGAACGTACGACACGACAGAAAATTGCGGATAAAAATCGGCAGAGGACCCCGAAGACCCCATCCATGAAGCGTAGAAAGGATGTGATGACGCCATGTCGTATCGTACGCCTTCCGCATGTCGAAAAAGACAGCGACCAGGTGCTGACGGCGGGAAAAGGCAGTACGGATGGCCGACTCCAGGCTCACCAGATTGTCGGTGGCGGAGCGGCCTTTACGGAACCCACCCTGAGACGGAGCAAGAAGGCCCCGAGACTCCAGTACCCAATTCAAGCGCCGGCTCACCATCCGTTCAAGCAACTTGCAAAGAACGTTGGTGAGGCTAATGGGACGGTAGCTGTCCACCTCCAGAGGGTTCTTTCCAGGTTTCAAGACGGGGATGACAACGCCGTCCCGCCATTGCGACGGAAACTCCCCCTCGACCCAAAGACGGTTGTAAAGATCGAGAAGGCGCCGCTGGCAGACCACTGAAAGGTGTTTCAGCATCTGACAGTGGATGCCATCCGGCCCAGGAGCGGTATCAGGGCAAGCAGCTAGGGCACTGCGAAATTCCCACTCACTAAATGGAGCATTGTAAGATTCTAGGTGGTTGGTGCGAAACGAAAGGCTCCGACGTTCCATCCGCTCTTTAATGGAGCGGAAGGCCTGGGGGTAATTCGCAGAGGCGGAACTCATAGCAAAATGCTCTGCTAAGCGATTTGCAATGACGTCGGAGTCAGTACAAACTGCTCCATTCAGTGAGAGCGCAGGGACGCTGGCAGGGGTCCGATGGCCGTAGACGCGTCGAATCTTGGCCCAGACCTGCGATGGAGTGACATGGAGGCCAATGGTGGATACATACCGCTCCCAGCACTCCTTCTTGCCTTGGCGGATAAGGAGGCGTGCCCGCGCACGCAGCCGTTTGAAGGCGATAAGGTGGTCGATGGAGGGATGTCGCTTGTGACGCTGGAGCGCCCGCCGGCGATCTTTAATCGCTTCAGCGATCGCAGGCGACCACCAAGGCACAGCCTTCCGCCGAGGGGACCCAGAAGAACGGGGAATGGCAGATTCGGCGGCAGTAACGATGCCGGTGGTGACCGATTGAACCACCGCATCAATGTCATCAGTAGGGAGAGGCTCAAAAGCGGCAGTGGAGGAGAACAAGTCCCAGTCAGCCTTATTCATAGCCCATCTGCTAGGGCGCCCAGAAGAGTGGCGCTGTGGTAGTGACAAAAAGATCGGAAAGTGGTCACTACCACACAGGTCGTCATGCACACTCCATTGGACAGACGGTAAGAGGCTATGGCTACAGAGTGAAAGGTCAATGGCGGAGTAGGTGCCATGCGCCACACTGAAGTGTGTGAAGGCACCATCATTTAACAGCGAGAGATCGAGCTGCGACAATAAACGCTCAACGATGGCGCCTCGACCTGTTGCCACTGACCCACCCCACAGAGGGTTATGGGCGTTGAAGTCGCCCAAGAGCAAGAAAGGTGGCGGCAATTGGGCGACTAGTGCAGCCAGGACATGCTGCGAGACATCACCATCCGGTGGAATGTAAAGGCTGCAGACGGTAACAGCCTGTGGCGTCCACACGCGTACAGCGACAGCCTCTAAAGGCGTCTGGAGAGGGACAGACTCGCTGTGCAGAGTGTGAAGGACATATATGCAGACGCCACCAGACACCCTTTCATAAGCTGCTCGGTTCTTATAGTAACCCCGATAGCCACGGAGGGCGGGGGTTCGCATTGCTGGAAACCAAGTTTCCTGGAGAGCAATGCAGAAGAAAGGGTGAAGGCTGATAAGTTGGCGGAGCTCAGCTAGATGGTGGAAGAAACCGCTGCAGTTCCACTGGAGGATGGTGTGGTCCATGGCTGGGAAAGGCGTGACGGGACTGGGAAGGCAGATTACGCCGCCGGATCACCTGCTGCCTCCGACTGAGCACCCGCGCTAGTGCCATGCATGGCGTCTGAGGGACCGCCGAGATCGAGGTCCTCAGCGGACGCCAGAATCTCCACCTCATCTTCGGACGCAGAGGGAGAAGGTCGCGGTGGGACAGGTGCCACCGCAATTTCAGGATTCTTGGGAGCCTTTTTCTTTGACTGCTTTGCTCGCTGTGCCTTTGGGGGATCTGGCTGGGAGGGCGTCACTGGGTCAGTCTCAGGGACTGAAGACGACCGCGACGCCCGACAACCAGCGACCGGTGGTTTTTTGGCAGACTGGCGAGTGTCCGCTTTGGCACTGGGCAAAGCCTGGGATGGGAGGGCCCCAAGGGACCCCTTCCGGGCGAGAGGAGCCGAAGAAGGCCCACGCTTCTCCGGCTGTGAAGGGGGAACAGATGTCCCCGGTGGTTGGGGTGGTGTTGCTCCTGAAGTAGATGGAGCAGGAGCAACAGGGAGTGAAGTGCCCCCCACAACCGAGGGGGCCGGTGATGGCTGACAGAGCTGAGTTCGAACTGTTGGGGACGACACTGAAGAAGTTCGAACAGGTGTTGCAGCAGCAGCATAGGTGGACGGCATGGGCACAGGATGTAGCCTTTCAAACTTCCGCCGTGCCTCGGTGTAGGTCAGGCGGTCCAGGGTCTTATATTCCATTATCTTCCTTTCCTTCTGGAAGATCCGACAGTCCGGCGAGCAGGGGGAATGGTGTTCTCCGCAGTTAACACAGATAGGAGGCGGGGCACATGGAGTATCGGGATGAGATGGGCGTCCGCAATCTCGACATGTGAGGCTGGAAGTGCAGCGGGAAGACATATGGCCGAACTTCCAGCACTTGAAGCACCGCATCGGGGGAGGGATATAGGGCTTGACGTCACATCGGTAGACCATCACCTTGACCTTTTCCGGTAACGTATCACCCTCGAAGGCCAAGATGAAGGCACCGGTAGCAACCTGGTTGTCCCTCGGACCCCGATGAACGCGCCGGACGAAATGAACGCCTCGTCGTTCGAGGTTGGCGCGCAGCTCGTCATCAGACTGCAAAAGGAGGTCCCTATGGAAAATAACACCCTGGACCATATTTAAACTCTTATGCGGTGTGATCGTAACAGCAACATCCCCCAACTTGTCACAAGCAAGTAACCGCCGTGACTGGGCAGAGGATGCCGTTTGTATCAGGACCGATCCAGAGCGCATTTTTGACAAACCCTCCACCTCCCCAAACTTGTCCTCTAAATGCTCGACGAAGAACTGAGGCTTTGTGGAGAGAAAAGACTCCCCATCAGCCCTCGTACAAACTAAGAATCGGGGCGAATATTTGCTACTGCCATCCTGAGATTTACGTTCCTCCCACGGCGTGGCCAGAGAGGGGAACGTTTTCGGATTGTACTTTTCAGCATTAAATTGAGCCCGAGAACGCTTAGAGACTGCTGGCGGCTGGCCGCCAGCGAGAGAAGAAGTGCCACGCTTCATTGCGTGTCATCCACCCTGATGCCACCTACTCCGACCAAGGGCCCTCCCCACGGGCGCCACCCAGCCACAGCAAAGGCCACCTGGCAGGATGGCCATTGCCGGGAGTCCCGATGCCCCAAGGAGATGGGCATCTACTCCTTGGCATACGTGGGGAGTGAACGGCGCAGGCATCAGTAGAGCGATCCCTGTGTAGTCAGGGGGCTACAACCAAGAGGGTACATGGCGGCCCCACCACAACGGACTGGCTACCGTGCTGGATGTTAGGTGACAAGTGGTCCATGGTCGCCGTCAGTGCAGAAAATGGCCCTGCACAGTGTTTGGCAGAGAGTGTACGCAGGAGCGTATCCATGCCCAAGCGATGGAAAGCGGGCAGGACTGCAACGCAACGACGAAGAAGATGGCGAAAGTTCGGAACACAACATGGACACAAGGCACCAAGTAAGGCGCCCTTCCCCAATTGGCTCGCTCTTCGGAAGAATTTTGAAATATGGAGGTCAAACCCAACAGGGGACCAAAACATAAGGCCGAAACGTGTGAGACTCCTTTTAGTCGCCTCTTACGACAGGCAGGAATACCGCGGGCCTATTCTAACCCCCGAACCCGCAGGGGGGCACAGTGTTATATATGAAGATGCTGAACTTATACTTTTACAGTGCTTCAGCTATATGTGCACCTCCAATGTACCTATAAGTGGAAATATAATTCAGTGAACAACAAATGAGACTGCAGAAAATTTACACATTCAAAACAGACTTCAATTCTTTTGTTTGTTGGCTGTGTAAGTTCCAAAACAAAGGCCTAATTTCATGCTCAGTGATAGGCAATGAAATGAATAAAGTTGACGAAGAAGGGGCAAGCATAGGTTGCATGAATTTGACCAAGTGAGAGAAAAGTTTGCTGTATCTTATGCCAGCAATGTGGACAAAACTAGTATTTCTTTACAACTTCTGCCAAGTCAAACCCACAAAACAAAAGGTGACATGCGGCATCATGGGGCCAGCAGTAAACAACATTCTTGGGTGATCAGTAAATCTGAGAAACTGATATGTTTTAAGAACATAAAATTAATTTTTCACCTTGCATCTACTCTCATTATTGGAAAGCTTGGATTGACAATTAATCATAAATGGCTTTTTTGTTCTGTTTGTGCAGTTATTGCAAACCACTGTTATAAATGGGACTGCTATACCTTGTAATATTTTAAAGCATCTTTTTAATCTGCTGCAATAACAGAATAGTAGATATAGTAGTGTTTTCTCTGATAACATGCATAATTTTGCTGTAGTCAGTATATACTGTATGTATATACTGCAAATGGTTAATATATAGAAAAAATATAACTTTTTAAAAATAACTTATGGCATTTTGGTCCCTAGGGGTTATTGTTTGTTTTCCTTTCACATGGAGTAACTAAAAATTTATACTGCTCAAAAAATTCTGCAGTGCATAATAAAAACGTACCTTAAACTATCAGATGCTTTTCTTATTGAGGCTGCCACCTGAAATAGTACAAAGAATTACTGGTGATCTAAAACTGATGAAACAGTAAATAAATAAAATTGTATTAACACCCACTAACATCTGAATGTTCCAAACAATACTTGGAAATAGTATTATCAAAAAGAGACACTACATAAATGTAACAGTTATTGAAGAAAATTATAGGTAAAAATTAACACTTCATTTCAGCACTTTGTTTTTAGCTGTGTAAGTAACTATAGAAACATTGATTTATTTGAAAACAAATTTCCTACTTGATACTTCAAAATTAAATGCTTGAAATATCTTTCACCTCTCTGGCACACAGTTAGGCAAAGTACCAGAGAAAAATGTAAAAAATCGTCCGATTTTTACTGATGAAACTGGCAAAGGAAAGAACTGAAGAAATATCTATCTGAACTGCTATTAAATGTATTTTTTTCACAACTGCAGCATTCAATATTATGCCATTCTCTTGAGATAGCTCACTGCATGGAACATCAGTTTCATCTACAGAGTAAATTCAGGAGTACAGCTTGACATGAAAGCTATAGGAATTATTACATGAAGTGGTTTTATTTTATAGGCATATAAATGACAAATATTTGTGTAGTATCATAAATAGGAAATAAACAACATGGTCAGCATGAGGACAGTGTTCTCTCCAAATGAAAGAATGTACTTTCATACATTTCACAGCAGGGGACGGATTAATACAACTGCAGATAAATTCAGGTGGCCAGTTATAAACAGCCAGTATACAATGAATAAATATGAAGAAGCAATCAGAATGTGGACAGCTACAATAGCACTAAAACAAGTTTGTTACTGGAGCCTAGCAGAAAACCTTTAACATAAAGGATAATCCAGAAATTCAGTCAGCAAACCCGAAGATGATCACCTAATAAGAAATGTGTCAGAGTAAACAAACTATTTCACAATAACAAGAAAGACCGAGTCATCTCTGACAGTAAGTTGAATTAAGGTAACTATATCAATTAATTGATTTTTAAGAAATAACTGCATTGAAAATGAGTAATAACAAAGACAAGGAAAATGTATTGTGAATTGGAAAAAGAAACCATTTCTTGGTGGTGGTCATGATTTGTTATTCAAATTATGTAATTTAATAAAGCAACACTTTCATGTCATTAATGAGGAATATAATCAGTACAGCAAGGAACTCCACAACACATGAAATTTTGACATAAATAGAAATAACAGAAGGTTTCAAGATAGATGCAAAGGAAACTATCCAGAGAAAAAAATCATTTTTCACCAGGATGGAGCATCACCACACTGGCACCTGCAGGAAAGAGCACTTCTTAACAATAAGCTGCCTTATTGATGTATCAGCCATAAGGGGCATACACATCTCACATTCACCTGCCAACCTTGAGTTATGTCTAATCTCACAGTATGTCATTCTTTTGTCGGGGTTTGTGGAAGGCCCAATCTATTTGCCTTGCCATGCAGTAACTTAAGGTTCACTAAATAAAAAAAAACTTTGAGCACAAGAACTCCAAATGTGTTTCAATAAGTATGGGACAAGTCTATTGCCTCAATGTTTGTTGCGTGTCCAGTTGAAGGAATAGTGAACTTTTGTCAAAAGTGAATGAAAACACTGAACTTAAACCAAATTGTGAAAAGTACCCCATTACACATGCATGCATACAGAAGATGTACTCATGATAAATTGAATGGTTCTTCTGCAAATAAAAGCTTTATAGCTATACATCTGAACATAAAGTTATCCTACATTTGTATATTTATTCGTGTCCAGGATATAACCTTTTTGGAACCGACGCACGATCTGGTTACACAGCTATCACTTCCCTGTCAGTAAAATAGGGTAATATTACTCTGTTTTCTTGTGCTGAATTTATTTCTTCATTTTTTTTATTTCATTAATAAATTTAATTTCTCTTTCAGTGTGAAATCATACTGTAGCCTATATCCTGGTCAGAGAGAGGGTGGGAAGGGTAGTTATTCATTCATTCATTCACTCATTCATTCTTGGATCTACACATTGTTTTCCACAAATCATATTGTCTAGAGGGTTGCAGAATGTGACACATAGCATATTAAAAAGCAGAAGCTGCTACTGCAGATTACTTCTGTGAAGTCTACTGACAATCAGATACCTATGACTATTGCTAATCTCCTCACACTGATAATTATGGGAGATGTTTCCAGATTACTTTATCATTATTACTATTTCATACATTAACTTTTAAGAGATAGATTTTTTTCCTATTCCTACATCCTTCCAAATTTCTTTACATACACAATGTGGATACTTTTGATCAAACACCCCCTAAAACATTGGTTTTTCATATGAGGTGCACTGTGCTGTTACCTACTGCCAGGTACTCCATATCAGTGAACTCGGTAGTCATCAGACATCATGAGAGAGCAGAATGGGGCACTCTGCAGAACCCAAAGACTTCGAACTTGGTCAGGTGATTGGGTATCACTTATGCCAGATTTCCACACTACTAAACGTACTTAGGTCCACTGTTTCCAAAGTGATAGTGAAGTGGAAACGTGGAGGGACACATACAGCACACAAGAGTACAGGCTGATCTTGTTTGTTGACTTACAGAAACTGCTGACCGTTGGAGGGGGCCGTAATGTGTAACAGGGAGACATCTATACAGACCATCACACAGGAATTCCAGACTTCATCATTATTCACTGCAGGTATTATGATTGTTAGGTGGGAGGTGAGAAAACTTATATTTCACCGTCGAGCACCTGCTCATAAGCCACACATGATGCAGGTTAATTCCAAACGATGCCTCGCCTGGTGTAAGGAGCGAAACCACTGCACAATTGAACAGTGGAAAATTGTTCTGTGGAATGAAGAATCACAGTACACGATGTGGTGACCTAATGGCAGGATGTGGGTATAGCAAATACCTGGTGAACATCATCTGCCAGTGTGTGTAGTGCCAACAGTAAAATTCGGAGGTCGTTCTGGTGTTATGGTGTCAATGTTTTTCATGGAGGACGTTTTCACCCCTTGTTGTTTTGTGTGGTGCTATCAGAGCACATGCCTACATTGATGTTTTAAGCACCTTTTTGCTTCCCAATGTTGAAGACCAATTTGGGGATGGCAATTGCAGCTGTCAACAGAATTGAGCACCTGTTCATAATGCATGGGCAATGGCGGAGTGGTTACACGACAATAACATCCCTGTAATGGACTGGCCTGCACAGAGACCTGACCTGAATCCTTTAGAATACCTCTGGGATGTTTTGGAATGCTGACTTCGTGCCAGGCATTACTGACTGACATCGATACCTCTCCTCAGTGCAACACCTGTTAAGAATCGGCTGCCATTCCCCAAGAAACATTCCAGCACCTGATGGAACATATGCTTGCGAGAATGACACCTGTCGCCATGGATAAGGATGGGCCAACACCATATTCAATTTCAGCATTACTGATGGAGGGCGCCACGAATTTTTATGCCATTTTTGAGGCAGTTGTCTGGATACTTTTGATCACATAATGTATGTCCTCTGATCTCTCTTGTGGTCTTCCAACTATTTATATCCATTTCTGTTTTCCAAGTGTTGCTGTTTAAGTATGTTTCATGGTCCTTAACTCATTTCGATTTATTATGTTATCTTGTGAGAGTCCTACTTCTTCTGAAACTATGACCAATTTTGAATTGCTTTTGCAAGTGCTTGCTACCTCAAAGATCTGCCTTGTGAGCCTGTCGACGGTCATCCTGTGATGCATCCACAAAATTTTATTACTTTTTATCTGAAGCTGTCTCTTATTATTTCTGTCTGTCTATAAATCTCTATAAAGGGACTCCATATCCAAATTCGTTCACAGAAAACTGGTCCAAATATTTTCCTGAGAATGTTTCTTTCCTGCTTCCCAATCAGTCATTTTTGTTTGAGCATAAATCACAGTACTTTCTGCAGCAAAGAGTTATTCCAGTAGTAGTTCTCAAATAGATTTTTTGTTATAATGACTCCATATCAGCTGACAAGCTTTTGAGCCAGAAACTCCTGAATTTAGGTTTGACAATAAGCGAGGACCTCACTTTTGAAAGACTGAAGATTTTGAACAGTGTGATCCCCAGACTTCAGCTGCAAAACATGTGGACAAACGATGGCAGGATAATGGTGAAGAACTAAAATAGGAATGATCAGTCTGCAATGCAGATCAACTGGAGTGTCTGGCCTTTAGAAGCTAAAAAATTTGTCAACTCTTATTGCCCTAATTTTTTGTGTTTACTTTCAGGTCGTTATTTTGCAAAGAAACAATTTGTTTTACTAATATTGTATTTAAAACAGTTTCCCCTCTTATTTTTATCTGTTTGTCTAGGATTATTTTTAGTACAAATTTCATGCTCAATTCTCATAACTCCAATACCAATACTATTCATTAATTCACTATTACTTCAATATGCTCACAAGGCTCTGATTCAGATGATAATTTACAGTCTTATTTCTACTTTAATAATTTATCATCATATTGCTGTGGTTACTCATCATTAGGACCAACAATAAGACAGCAGTCTGTCATTCCATTTATCTTGCTTTCAATATTGTTGTGCATAGATTATTCTAGCTCTGTTCAGGAACTTTCTCTTCCGGTCTTCAGTTGTCCATTCACTGACCAGTGCAAAGCATGGTGGCCTTGGCCACAAAACCTCCCTCCTCCTGGAGCTATCTTCCACTTTCACTTCAAGGAACCTTGCTCCCCTACCATAATGCACTCTGGTATGCTTTGTTCTCATAACCTCACTGGCCTAAAGTCACTACTATCTAGTATCTTCATGAGCCTTGTAGCTAAATGCACTAAACTTCATACTGCACACGCATATGTTCGATCTCTGCCACCTCATCATAACAAAGTCTGTCACATATTTCAAGACACGGACCTACATCTGATACTTCCGTCAGAGATGTGGCTCCAACCAAGTATGTCCACTAGGTCTGTAAATTGGGAAGACTACATCTTTTTAAGACAACAGATGTAACTGACAACTGGGTGCTGTAGAGGCATACACATGCTCTGATTTATCATAAAATATACTTACACACATCCAACAATCATGAAGATAAACAAGAGGAATATGTTCATAGAGATCACATCCATTAACCGAAAGTCACCAATGTGTGTCCTCTACAAACTTCCTGAAGTACCCAGGTTTGGCTGCTTTTAACTTGCTCTTTGAACTGACATGGGAGCATATAATTACGCTCCACCCAGATCTTCCTCTTTTCTCAAAATTCTTACAAGGTGAAGGCTGCTTAAATTTCCTTTCCATGGAACTCACTATAGCAGAAAGCTATATTGTACATTTATAAACCCTTTTTATACTTGCCATTATTATTGTTGTCATTACTACTGTTACCACCACCACCACATTAGTGGCAACAGCTGTAATACTACTAGTACTGTCATTATTAAACTTACTAGTTCATAGTCAGTATTACTTACATTGCCACTTGAGACACTAATATTATTTCAATACTGTTTGTCATATTAAAATTGTTGTTTCTTAGGTAACTATGATATATGTGGGAAACCCTGGTCCAATGCAAAAGAGAACCTGATGGCCCTTGTCAGAATAGGATAAATAAATAAATATGTCTTGGTGATAGGATGATCTCTCCTGGATATTTAATGTATTTATCTTGTGACACTTCCTCATACCAAGTTATAATGGAGATATTACCTGTAGGCTTCCTGTCCATTACTGAGTTTTCTCACAGATGATTTGTAGACTAGTTTTCTTTGACATTTTGTGAAGCTTCTCCAGGACAAGTTTGGCTTCTATATAGTATCTTAGAATAGTGAGTGTCTACAAAAGCCATACACCTCATGTTAATTCTCTGCTCTTTTTTAATTTCGATTTGCATTCCCTTATCTCCTTCCCCTATGTCTTCATAACTTTTTCAGAATTATTTTAAATTGGAGTGGATCGTGGATCTCTGGCTGCACACTTGTGCATTTCAAATCTTCTGAAATTTCTCCAATCAGTTTAATGTCTAGTGTTGTACCCATTTATGTCTATTGGATAACTGCCACTGTTTTCCTGTCAATTTTGAATTCCTCTGACATACTCAATCAAGTCTTTTTCTGTCAAATCATAAGCATTTCTGACACTTGGCATAACTTGCCACAGTATTTACACATCGTCATCTTTGCAAAATTGACTTTGGTTCCCATATCTGTTCTCTACACGATTGTGTTTGCAAAATCGTGCCTTATACTCTCCTATTAATAGGCCTACTTGTTCATCGAGTTGCCTTCACAGGGCTTTTTAAGGAATTTTGGACATAACTGGATGCAGTGAAATTCCCTGTAATTATTCAGACCGGTTTTATCTCATTTTTATGAAGAGGATCAATTAATGCACATTTCCACTCATCAGTAATTTTTTCACTTTTACAAATTTTTAACATAATTCTGCCAGTTGTTTGTGTGAGATTACTGTTGCTCAGTATCCGTATCTCCATACTACTTCTGTGAGTTTCTGTCTTCTGCACATGACGTGTTATTTTGGAAAGTACTTATTTCCTTCAGTTCCTCAACAGATGATTTTTAATCAGAATTGTTTTGCTTCCAAAACTAATTGTTCTTTCACAGGCACACAGTCGAGAACTGAGCGAAAGTAATAGACAAAAATTGTTATTTTTATGTTGGTTTCAAGTGACCCAATTTACACTTTTTTACAGGCTTGAACATTCTTTTGTATACTTTTAAGTATTCCTGCCATTTTCTGGGGTTTGTTACCATTTAAAGTTTCCAATGCTTTTTACCTCGCATCTACTAGACCCCGATCATAGGCAATGTTCCACTACCTGTGTTCTCTCTTCCTTTGTGGTTAGCATAATCTGGTTTTCAGTATGTCTGCAAGTTTCTTACAATTCATGGTATATGAATGAATAATTTGTTGAAAAATGGATTAATGATGAGTGATTTATTCATGTGTGTTTCTTTCCTGACAGGTTGAAATCTAGTGTTTATATGCAAGAGACGTTGAAATGACTAAAAAATTCCTCACTTGTTCTTACACTGAGCATTTTTGTATCCTTACTGGTTGTAACAACAGGGTCTATCTGTAACTCACATAAAGCGAAGTTCAGAAAATTCGATTTTTGTAGCTTCTTCGCAGGTTTAAATTGTGTGGTAGTGATTTTGATCTCATTTTCCCTGCTTTATCTCACCATTTTCATATATTCTCTTTTGAACTCCGGTTTTCCAAAATTTTTTTGTTGGAACATACGCATGCTTGACAATGTGACATCCCACCAGTCAGACATTGAAGCAATTCAGTGGCATGCTTCTAGATTTGCTACTATTAGCTTTGATTAGCACACATATGTTATGGATATGGTTCAGATACTGAAACAGGAATCCTTGGAGGGCAGATGACATTCTTTTTGAGTCAATGTTGAGAGAATTTAGGGAACTGGCATTTGAGGCATACTGCAGATGTGAATGTTGATCAGTGTGTATTGTAAAGGAAACATAATGAAAGTTTGTGTGTGTGATTCGTACACTAATATTTGCCTATAATATAATGCATCAAACTTTGTGTGTCCTCTGTAACTGTCAGAGATAGACAGAGCTTTATTTTTCTGTTTACTGTTTTTTCATCTAGTATCTTTGGTTACTTCTGAAATCATCTGTTTGTGTATAATGAAACAGAAAACTATTAATAGGATTTAGTGATTGTAATATTCTAGAAGTCAGAGTTTAGATGTGTATCAATAAATTGTGAGTTTTGCCATAACAATGGGAGGAGATCAATTACGTAAGGATGCTGTTGGGTAGTATACAGTCATGGATGGTGAACTTGTAAACATAGACAAATACTTTTTCCTGGTGCACTGTGGATTGTAAGGATAGTGGACGAAATGGAATTAAAATTTATGCATTCCAGATTAATTTTCCCCACAATAGCACGAAGGCAGCAACATGGAAATGATGCAGAGGCACGTTCACTAATGGAAGGTTTTATGAAGCACAATGCCAACAACTGAGTTAATAGTCCAAGGTGTCATCTACCTCTTATTGTGAACTGATGTAATGTGGGAAAATATCAGAGCAGTGACAGTAAAGGAACACATTTGCTAATTTCAATATTGAACACATTCTCCGAAGTGAATACCATATGCAAAAACTACTATGCCTGTGCCCCTTAGAAAATTATTATTACACCATGCATATACAACAGAATGAAGCCTAACAAACAAATGCTTAATTTGGGAAGAGAAAATGTGATGCAGGAATCAGTTATGCCAGATTCACTCTTTTTTTATATACCATATGCACCGTCCCCAGCATGATAATTTTTTTCCTTGACTGGTATGCTTGCACAATCACCAGACATCAATGTGCCTGAGGGTCCTTTACAGACACCACGAAGACAACAGAAATTAGGGCTTGTATGGAGGCAACAGACAGTTGCCTTTCCCTCGCTCTGCTTGTAAGCGGGAAAGGGAAGGAAATGACTAACAGTGGTGGAACGTACCCACTGCCATGCACCGTACAGTGTCTTGCATAGTAAGTCTTTGGATTTAGGTTTTTCAGTACTCTACCTTATATTCCCCAATATTAGATATGTCTTATTCCTGTGAGAAGTTTATGAATCTAACCATCCACTTTCTCTTAGGCAAAGTGGACAAAATTAATACCACAACATTTTATTTTACTGGATTAAATTTTATGCTTTATACAAGCAGCCCTTATCAAAGCTGTAGGTTGCGCCAAGAAGGTAATTTATTTGGATCTGCTATGACAACTATGGTGAGGTAATACATGGATTTATCTGCATAGGTTCTAGAGTTTTTCTGTGACTGGCAAATCTATAAGTAATTCAACACTTACGATTGAGGTAGCCATACTGCAACTTTTCTAAGATCAATGTAGCAAGGGTGATCTATCACATACAAATAGTATCACACTTCATACCTTTGGCACCTTTGAAAATTTTTGGTTCAAACTGACAAATATCAATGATTCACTGAAAAGATGAATCATGTACAATGTATTCTTCTGCAATCCATGCATCATAAGTTACTGAAAGGAAGAATATTTTTCAAATGATCTGCACTCTCGTGGTTTAAACTTATACAAAATGTTTAGCATCCAGAAGGGCCACTGAAAATATGGTTAAACACATTGTTACAAATTCTGTTCAGATTCTATTCAGAACAATTATCAAATAACAGTTGCTAATCCACATCAAGTCGAATAGCACAACAATAGTGTAAAATTATTAATTGCATTTATCTCAAGAAAACTCATAACCTGTGCCTGTCTCACAGTAATGCATTCCTTACATTAAGCAATTACACAAATACTTTTTTACCACCCTACATGCAATAAATCAGAGATGCAAATGCTTACAGTATTCTCAGTTTTACACACCTCCAAATTTAGTTCAGGATCCTCCTTGATAAAATCATTTGGATGAGAGATTACCAAGTTATCTTCAAGACACTGAAAGAAAGAAAAAAACTCAGTTACAAATGCTTATACCCTTCTGTACTTATGACATGGCTCTCAATATTTCTTTTTTATAAATATGATACAAGTTTGCAGAGATTTGTATCATGTATACACAAAAAATTTTAAAAAATATATTTTAATGAGCAGCTATTCTGCCAACATGCATCTCCATAATTTCACACTGTGCCATATTGCACTAATTTTACACATAATCAGTCATTACATAGCGTACTTCACGGTGCTTACTGAGCCCTATCCTTCCTTTGGTAACCTGACAGTTTGCCCGTAGCAAGAAGAAGAGAGAGTGTGCTTACTCCCTGTGCATTAACATAGTAGGATTGGAAAGGCAGCGAGCCCGAGAACTACAATGAAATGAATACCCATAGCTCCATACAGGCATTGATGTAAGTCAATGGGGACAGCTGAAAATATGTGCCCCGATCAGGACTTGAACCTAGGATCTCCTGCATACATGGCAGATGCTCTATCCATCTGTGCCACCAAGGACACAGATGATAGTGTGACTGCAGGGACTTATCTCTGGCATGCCTACCACGAGACTCACATTCCAAACCTATTGTCCCGCACTATATTCATAGTGTCCCTACCCACTACACTCATTACTCGGCTTTTTGCCAATTCCCATAAGAGTTCGGGCACTGTTTGTCCATCCACATAGAAGAAGATGGTCGAATGGCCAGTTAGCCCTTTCAGACATGTCTGAAAGAACAGGTACCATCTTCATATACCCAAGAACTACGAGTAGCACTGTCACCTGAGACTCAAGCTGACATGTAATTGGGTGGCATTTGTTGCTTCTGTTTGTTTACGGACTTGTGGGTGAATGGTTAACAGTTGAAGGCTGTGATTATAAAGAGGTGTTGAGAGTTATAGTTACTGGTATTTATAGAAGAAAACGAACAAAACATATCCACGTTTTTCGATCCAGTGAACCGATGTGGCTGAAGAGAAACTAAAGGTAAATATTTTGTAGTTCTCCAAAAATTTTCAAAATGGTTGCTAGCAATTCCTCGGAAAGACAATCTGACTCCGAGTTGTTTTGTGTGCGAACAACAAATGTTTATCGTTAGTAAATAGGTTGAAATTGCAAGACAAGGGCGGTTTTTTAAAACCAGAGCAGCTCAGTGGTTCCTCGTGTATTTTCCAGTTTACTGAAATATCTGTCGAAGATATTACACAAAAGAAAATCGTCCATCAAGCACTCGCTAAAGGGAAGCTGTGGAAGGAAGACAGTAAACAAGCTGCAGTTCAATGTCTGCCAGAGCTTCTTCTGCTAAAGGAAAATGTAGGGTGCAGATCAGTACTGAACGGAGTAGTAATCACATGCAAACAATGTTGATGTGCCAGGAACTGGAAATTGTCCGATTACGAGATAAATTAAGGACAGCAAATGCCAAAATCAATCTCTTCCAGAACCAAGTCTCAGGTGAAAAGCATAAGATGGCTCAGTCGAATGTCCTACATCATTGTACACTCAGTAAAAACAGAAAATCATATTTGCCACTATGTTAAAGAAATGCCAATTTAAAAACAGCAAGAGAATGCACTATGTGATGTGACAATGAATTTACTCTGGATAGCATGGCCTTGAAAATTAGAAGCTCAAAGGATATAGACATGGTTTGAGGCATGCATTGTTGCAACAACCTTCTGAAACATCTCCAAAAGTAAATAATCTCAAATGCTCATGTGAAATTAACCAAGAGGCTGTAGAACAATTAAGAATTATTTTCGGAAACAACAAAATGAAAACAAAGACCTGCTGATTTTTGATAACGTAAAGCACAAGAAAAGCTACATTTCAGTAACAATTTGCTCAAAGTTTGTTTCATCAATTTATGGATATATACTTCAGACAATTTTAGTAATAACTTTGCCTATCAATGCTCTGGTGTTCCTATCTGTTGCTCTGATGCATAATCGTATTCACCCTATTTTAGTGTACTCGAGTCACAATGCCACTCCCAGTGATGTCTAGCATATATTGATTCAAGTAATTATCCAGCTAGAGCAAGACAGAATGACACTTGTTGCTTTCACTTCTTATGGCGCAGTACACAACAGAATAAAGAGGTCCAGCAGTGTCTAGGAATTATTGGTGTTGGAATTATGTAATACATTTATATCAGATATGAGAAAGTTCCAGAACATCGTTCTAGAATAAGTTATATCGAGTACGTTCGAGAAGTATCGATTGTGGTGACAGCTATGTTTGTGTATATATGCGTGAGTGATGAGGTGCAATAGATAGTCTTCGTGTGTCTTTTGTAAAGTGAACATATGTATATTTTAATAAAGTATTTTATAAGTAAAAGGTGAACGTGATTCAAAACATGGTAGCAGAGCGTGGTTATTGAAAAGAAAAGTAGAAGTTAAATATTATATTGTGGCCGTCGCGTGCTATTCAGGAAGTTCGACATGGCTGATATAACTATTCCTGTATTTGATGGCGAGGACTATGGGAACTGGAAGCAGCGGATAATCATGTACCTAAAAATGAAGAAATGCCATACAGTGACTACGAGGACAAAAGTGAGCTCAGACAACGAAACGTGGGATGAAGAGGACTTGAAGGCTATCAACTATATTTATGGTGCAATCACAAATAAGCAACTAGAATTCGTGAGTGACAGAGAAGGTGCTTTCGAGATCATGAAGAAATTTGATGAATTATATTCGAAAGAGTCTACAGCCCTTCAAATGTTATGCAGAAACAAGTTGGACAAATTGAGGTTAAGTGATTACAGTGATACGGGGACATTTTTCAGTGCATTTAAAAAAACTGTAAATGAGCTGAAATCTGCAGGCGCTAAAGTAACGGAAAAGGAGAAGTTAAATTATATGCTGCGAACGTTACCAGAGTCATTGAGCTATATTGGGGACTTAGTGGACGTCTTGAAGGAAGAGGACCAGACAGTTGAATACGTTAAAAGTAAGATTCAATTATTGAATTCAAAAACTGGAAATGAAGAGGTAAAATCAAATGCATTTCACACAGAAAGAAAATTGAATTCAAGAAATCAGGAGCAACTATGTTATCGATGCGGCAAAGCAGGTCACTTCAAACGTGATTGTAACCAGGGAAGAACAAGTAACAGAGGCACATGGCATCGCGGAGTACATTTTCAAAGTAGCGACAGAGGTAATGGAAATATGCAGCGTGGAGGCTATAGCAATGAACAGTGTAGAAATTACGGCAACATGCAGCGTGGAGGTTATGGCAGCAGGCAACGTGGTCGAGGAGAGCAGCATGGTTTTAGCAGCGGTCGGCATCACAGCAAGCAAGGTTACCATCAGAGTGATCATGGTATGAGTAGTTTTATAACAGAGGTTAATTCTATGATAGGTCAAAATAGAACAGTAGGGTCAAGTAACAACAATCAAATTCAAAACAATCGGTTATTAGACAGTGGCTGTACTGATCATGTTATTAATAATGAGGAATATTTTTCTAAGAGTATAACTTTAAAACAAGCCTATAAGGGTAAAAATTGCTGATGGGGAAAATTTTGCAAGCTACTAAAGTTGGTAATGTAATTAGTAATTTTCCTGTCTATGATCAAATGGTTCCAATTAATATGCGAGATGTTTTCTTTGTAAAAGACATAGACAAAAACTTGATCAGTTATGCCAAAATTACAGATAATCACAAAATTGTATCGGTAGGGAATAATGCTAAAATTTTTGATAAAGCTAATGGATTGATTGCGATTGCATGGAAAGAGAGTCGGTTGTATAAAATGAGTAGTACTATTAATAAAGGAGAAGTTAATGTTAATGTTATCAGTAAAGACAATAATATGACAACAAAGGAAAAATGGCACCGCATTTTGGGACATGTTAATTTCAATTATCTAAATACTTTATGTAAACATCAATTGTTAGATGGGGTTCCTTCAGAACTAGAATCAGAAATTATGAAATGTAAAATCTGTATCGAAAACAAAATGCATAATGTTCCTTTTAAAAATAATAGAACCAAAGCCAAAGAAATCTTAGAAATTGTTCACACAGATCTAAATGGGCCTCAACTACTGGAATGCTTGGGGGAAGATATTTTCTTTCTTTCATTGATGATTACAGTAAGGCAGCTCGTGTTTACACAATAAAATCTAAAGATCAAGTATACATTTGTTTTGTAGAGTATACTAATGAAGTTGAGAATCTCACTGGGAAAACTGTTAAAAAGATAAGATGTGGCAATGGGAAGGAATATTTAAATGAAAATGTCTATGAATTTGTGAGACAAAAAGGAATTGTATTGAATGCTTGTCCACCTTATGTGCATGAGCTTAATGGTACTGCTGAAAGGTATAACAGATCCATCATGGACATGTCTCTGTGTCTGCTAGCCGAAGCACGAGTAGACACGAGATTTTGGCCTGAAGTGGTTTGTGCAGCAGCATACCTCAAAAACAGAAGTTTAGCTAACACCATTGAAAAGAAAACTCCTTATGAGATATTACTGGGGAAAAGACCTAATGTTAATCATTTGAAGTTGTATGGGAGTAGAGTTTTTGTAAGAGTACCTGAGCAACTGAGGAAGTCGAAATGGGATAGGAAAGCCGATTTGGGGGTTTTAATGGGTTATTGTGAAGTAGGCTACAGAGTGCTAATAAATAATAAGATAGTTGTTGCTCGACATGTGGACATTGTTGAAAGTGGTGTTAAATGTATTGGGTTTAAAGATTATGATTCAGTAAGTGAATATTCTAGTGATTCTGAACACCAAAGTATAGAAAATGAAACTGAACTAATAGGAAAACAGAAGGAAATTGAGAAAAATGAAAAGCTTTCTGATAATCATAAACCAGAGAAAGTACTTGAGTTGAGGAGATCATCTAGAGAAAGAAAACCAAAAATATTAAATGATTATGCTTACAGCAATTTTATTTATGTAAACTTTTGCAGTGCAAATAGTCCGGAAAGCTTTGAGGAGGCGATTAACAGCGCCGAATCAAATTATTGGGGAAAAGCGATGAATAAGGAAATTGATTGTTTGAACAAAAACAAAACATGGAAATTAGTAGATAAACCAGTTGATAAAGAAGCCATTGATGTAAAGTGGGTTTTCACAAAGAAATCAGAAAGTGTTTACAAAGCAAGATTAGTTGTCAGGGGGTTTCAACAAAAAGAAGTCGTTGAGGATATTTATTCTCCAGTAACCAATATGCAAACATTAAAGATTTTGTTGTCATACTGTTGTCAAGAAGGTTTGGTTATAGAACAAATGGACGTAGAGACTGCGTTTCTAAATTGTAAAGTTTTATCTGAAGTTTATGTAAAGCAGCCAAGAGGATATGATGATGGTACGGATAGTGTCTGTAAATTGTATAAAGCATTGTATGGTTTGCGAGAAAGCTCACAAGCTTGGTACAATTGTCTTGACGAGTTTTTAAGAAGTTTAGGTTTTAAAAGGAGTAAATATGATTATTGTCTATATGTATTGCGAGATGGAGATGTCTTGATTTATTTGATTATTTTTGTCGACAATTTGCTCATTTGCTGTGTGAGAAAAGAAAAAATTGTTAAGACTAAGAACTTATTGTAAAAACGATTTAATATGAAAGATTTAGGTGAGGTAAAAAGATATCTTGGCATCGATATTAATTCTGATTGTGAAACAAGAGTTATGAGTTTGAGTCAAGAAAAATATATTGATTCGTTAGCTGCGAAATATAAAATTGAAGATTCGATCTTGTACAAAACTCAAATGGAAGTAAATTTAAAGTTAGAACCAGTGTATGAAGATTGTAATGACGTTAGATATAGAAACTTGATAGGTGCACTCTTGTACGTAACTTCGGGTACTAGACCAGATATTAGCTATAGTGTGAATTACTTGAGCAGATTCCAAACTTGTTACAGTAGTACTCATTTTAAATATGCTTTGAGAATTTTGAAATATTTATATTTAACTAAAGATTTGAAATTAAACTATTGTAGGAATGAAAGTGCTGAAATATTAGATTGTTTTGTGGATTCAGATTGGGCAGGTGGTAGTGTGGATAGAAAGTCAACTTCTGGTTATGTAATTAGATTATTTGGTAATGTTGTATTTTGGAAGTCAAGAAAACAAGCGAGTGTTACAAAGGCTTCAACTTTCGCAGAATATGTAGCATTGTCTGAAGCTGTAAGCGAGGTGAAACTTGTACATGATATTTTAGACATTTTTAATGTTAAATCTGAAGAACCTATAGTCATATATGAAGATAATTCAGAAGCATTAAATATAGCGAAGTTTGGTAATTTTACAAAGAATTCAAAATACATAGAAGTGCATTACCATTTTGTGAATGAGTATTATTTACAGGGACTCATTGATATTGTTAAAGTAGATTCAAATGAAAATGTTGCAGATATATTCACAAAGTCGTTATGTAAAGAAAAATTCATTAAAATTAGGAATATGTTAAACATCGCGATATAAATGTAAGGAGGTGTGTTGGAAGTATGTAATACATTTATATCGGATATGAGAAAGTTCCAGAACATCGTTCTAGAATAAGTTATATCGAGTACGTTCGAGAAGTATCGATTGTGGTGACAGCTATGTTTGTGTATATATGCGTGAGTGATGAGGCGCAATAGATAGTCTTAGTGTGTCTTTTGTAAAGTGAACATATGTATATTTTAATGAAGTATTTTGTAAGTAAAAGTGTGAACGTGATTCAAAACAATTGGCATAAAAACTAAACTTCCTTGCTCAATATCAAGCGCAGTAGACAAGACTGGAAGAATGTGGGCATTTTCGTACACTATTCGTGTCATAAATTGAATAAGAAGTGGTTGATGTGATAAAAGTGATGTACTTTTTAACGATGGCATCATCAACTACAATTATCGACCAGATAGTTCTCCAGGATCATTCATTAGATAGATAAGTAACTTAGTGGACACTTTTATTCTCTTGGTGATGCTTTGCACAAAACGCTCAGGCTCACAAAAAGTTAATGAAATGGGGAGGCATTCTAGCCAATACAGTAAAAGCTTTTGTTCTGAAAGAACACACTGGCGCTAAGAGTAACCACTAATAGTACCTTCGAAATAGCTAAATACTTATGGAAAAAGAGGTTGCATTTCTCTCCCAACAGCAGCAGAGTTGAAAATAGTCACCCATCAATAGGACTACTTCTGCTCGGACAAGTTTCAATTTGCTTGCCAGTACATTTCTGTAGAACTTTCATTGTCTCTTGCAAAAACTAAACATAAATGGGAATTTTCGTTGACGTTGTACGTAAGACAAACACAGATGTTAGCCTGATATTTGCAACAAAAGCACTAATACGGGGTTTTGGAGCAGAAAACTTATTTGAAAAAACCCTCTGTATTCCATATAGTATCTAAGATCCACAATGTAAGTCAGTCTGCTGATTTTTCCGTTGTAACACACACTTCTGTGGGTCACAAGCAGACCAACTGACATCTCAAGGCAGAACTACTGAACTAGGGCAGTCAGCACGTTTCCTCTTCTACTCACTATCGTTTGCCTGCAGTTACAGTGTTGTTTCCTGCATCCACTGAACGACTTGTCCTTAATTTTTAATTAAATCCCCTGTCTATTTCATCCTGTTTGCATTTGTAATGTTAACACATTCTCATGCTCACAGCTCTGGTTTGAATATTTTCTGGCATATGACACTGTTCCAACAATGTCATTTCCAACACTTTTTGTTTTTTCTTTCTGTCCAGACACCAGAGCCTCGGAATGGACCAAAGATGATAGAGATGAGATTTTCTCTCAGTTGTGTTTACAATACTTAAGAACTCTGTTTATAAACCAACCCTGGGGCTGTAACTAATATAAGCCTAAATTCTAGTATTGCTGGACACACTACATTAAGTAACAATCATTTTCATAGTTTCAGATTTTTGAATGTACTAATACTGCCTCATTTAATATCCAGCTGTAAGTTTGTGCCCACACATCAAAAGTTCTCTAGGGTTGTAAATCAAATTCCCAGTTTGCACTGGGTCACTTTGCACCACTCCCGAGGGAAGAGTCAACACATCTGGCTTCTTAGCGTTTTGGACTACAAACCTCACTGATATTTCATGTGCTCTATCAAGTTGGCATCCTTGCTATTTCCATTCATCTGTCAAATATTATGTTGAGCATTCATGGTGACAAGTAGAATCTTGTCCCAAATCAGTACGCACTTTTAATGTACAGGTCATCATCTCTCTCATATCTGTACCTTTGCTCGTGTCCCTGTCTGTCTACTCAGTACACCCACTAACTTTTCTGGATTTCTACACTCCCTCACATTGTTGTGTAACCTCTGTCTGTGACCATTGTCCTGTGATGGAAAAATCTATAAACGCTGAAGAAATGTGTTACATTCCTTGCACTTCTCCCATTGTCTCGTAATATGGGGGCTCATTGAGAAGTAATGCTGCCGAATATTTTTATTCTGTTCTCAATATCCACTGAGGTATTTCTTATCATGCACATTACATGGTCGAGTTCCCATTTCACTGACAAGTTGCAACACTACTATTATGGAGCTTTGAATTGTAGTGTGTAACATTGCAGTGTGTAATGGAAATGTCAATGCATGAGAAATAGTGCGCTCTAATCAAGTTTGTAAAGGTCAAAATGGGCCTTCAATTGAATCCACAGAAGAACGAATGCAGTGAATTGTTTTCACTATATCAACGTCAGTAACGTCGAAACATTCAGTTGTTCACACTCATTATGAAACAGACGGAGCCGCTAATTTCAGCTCAAAGTGGACAGCTGCATAGGGCAACACTTAAAGACATCTTTGAGGAATTCAGTCTCGGAGTGGGGAGCGGGGATGGATGGGGACGGGAAGTGTGAAGGAGTTTCGTCTCTTTTCCACATGTGTTAACACTTCATTAATAATGGTAATAAAAGTAACATATGGACGAACAACTATAACAAAGTACTTCCTTAATAAACTGAAAATAACTCCACTGTACAAACATGAACTCAGTGAAGTTATTTTGTCTACTCACACAAGAGAACTAGACAATAAATGCTGGGGAGGTATAGTCTGTGTAAATTGAAAAGCAAGCAGCACTCATGCTGATGGAATTTCCGCTTCCTACAAGAAGGCTACAACTTCCATACAGGACGACAGAATCAATTTTACCTCTGACAGCATAGAACAGTCTGGAAAGATTTTCAGAGACTGTGTGTGTTTCTTGTGTTAATGTCATTAGTAACTGATATCAGCTTTTCATTAAGTCTTGACGCATTCTGTGGGAAATAAATGGCCTCCAGGCATGTCTGCAGACTGTGGTACTGCGCTCTTCATAGGCACATTGTGGACAGCTGTAATAACTTTGTGACACATCCTTTGGTGACTTCTTGTGACGTAGTGGGGTAGATGGAATGGGGAATCACCACCTATATCTTCGGTTTGCAGACCTGTGAAGGAAGGAAGAGTATTAACATAATCTGGCTATCTATCTGTCCTTTGCTTCTACTCCCAATACCTCGCCATCATCCTGTTGTGCTCCCAGAACACGATTTATCCTGTAATATGGCTGTACTACACTTACATGTGGTACACAAATTTGTTTTTAAACCCTCCATTTAAAGAGAATTAATTTCGTATGGTTAAAACAATATTGTTAATAATCTTGTTTTTCTATTCCCTGAAATGCGGAAGCTATTAGTCATAGATGCAAAAAGAACATTTTTAGCAAATTTCATGTAGTTTGATTCTGTATGGGGAAAGATTTTCAGTCGAAACTCAATTTTTCAGTTACTGAAAATAAATCGTAAAATGTGACCTATAAACATCACTGCCCCATCCCAAGAAACACACCCTACCACTCAGGATTTTTAGCATATTGATCAGGACACTCCATCTTGGCACTGTGCAAAAATTAGTGGCTACACGATTTTTTTCCCCTAATGGAACTTCTTTGGGCTTCACAGGCAATGCTACGAAAAGAGAGTTCAGTAGTCATTAGACAAATGAGCACAGCATGCCTTAGTGTATCACCATAATTTACAGTATTCCGTACTGTTTTCACAATTTCTCGCTCTGTCAAGACACCTGTTCAGTCCATATATTGCATCCTCTATATTTTTAGAGTTTTCTGTAAACTATTGTCATTACTGACAATCTAAAGCTTACAGCCCTTGGATATGAGTGAGTACATGATTTGAAGGTATTTGTTGTAACATTATCACTAGTTTTATAGCGTTACACTCACATAATATTTATATTGCCTTCTTTCACTTTTTCTTTTCCAACTTTTATATGGGGCTGATCTGCAATTCCCATGAGAACTGACCATCTTTATTACAGAAAATAGTGATGCAGATGGTGGTTTCCATTCATTATACCAACGATGATAATGCAATCATGAGGTGCAAACAATTATGAAGAAAGTATTTGATTGATCTGCAACCACTGCCCAGTGACTGAAGTTTCTCACTTCCAGGAGATCACTTGAGATTTTTGTCAGAACTGAAAAAGTATTCCAATATTAAATATATCTTATGACATTCCTAACACATCCCATTGTTTTTCCTCTCATTAATGTGTTGTTAAAATTGTTTTCAAATAACCAAGTGTTTCTCCCTCTCACACATTAATTA
Source organism: Schistocerca nitens (assembly GCF_023898315.1). Taxonomy (NCBI): domain Eukaryota; kingdom Metazoa; phylum Arthropoda; class Insecta; order Orthoptera; family Acrididae; genus Schistocerca; species Schistocerca nitens. The sequence continues at coordinate 60,707,304 of NC_064624.1, forward strand.
AAGGTCTCACTGTGTTAAAAATAATGCACCATTTGTTATAAAATAACTTTTGTTGATGGTGTTTTCATCCAAATGCAAGGAAAAATTAAGTCAATTAAGAAATCATTTTGTTCAGAAAATGAAAGCCACACAACATTCCTGTGCGTATAAAACAAATCGGAATTTTCCTATCTCATAAGGTATCAAATACAGATTTAATTAATTATTTTATAAAAGCCAGGAATTCGAAATTGTTGCTTGCAAGTCATTTGTAATGCTGTTTATATTTTGTCACCCCATACCAGAAAAAGCTGCATGATTGGTCAGTCACATCTGGATAAGAATTCAAAGTTGTGCAGAGATTGTCAACTTGCTGTAAATGTTCAAAAAAATATTTGTGTTTGTGTGTGTGTGTGGGGGGGGGGGGGGGGGGTTCCTAAGTGACCAAACTGCTGAGGTCATCGGTCTGTTCAGAAATTTAAAACTGCACTTATGTAGCACACTTTGGTTCACTGGTAAAATACTGGGTAAATGCAACCAGTACACAAAGGAGACTGCTTATAAAACATTTATACAATCCATACTACAAGCCTGCTCAGGTGTGTGGCACCTGCACCACATATGATTATCACAGAATACTCAACATATACAAAGATGAGCAGCACAATGTTCACAAGTTTGTTTGACCCATGTGACAGTGTCATGCAACTGCTAAGAAATGAGACACACAGATGCTTGAATATAGATGCCAACTATCCTATAAAGGCCTATTTACAGAGATTTAAGACCCAGCTGTAAGTGATGAATCTAGAAATATACTACATCCTATTACCTATCACTTCCCCAGGGAGTGTAAGGACAAGATTTGACTAATTACAGCATGCACAGAGTCATTTTGACAGCAATTATCCTGCACTCAGCACGTGAATGGAATTGAAGAAGCCCTACTTACTGGTGTAGTAGGATGTATTGTCTGCCATATAACTCTCAGCAGATTCTGGAGAATGGATTTTTATGAGGACATGGATGTAGATGCCCTTCACTCTTTCCAGTTTCCCTTCCATTCAACTATAGTAATACAACATCACCGGCTGTGTTAGAATCTACACATCAAGTATACTGAAAGGATGTTTGTTTTACTTGCAATCAGTAGACTGCACTGCTCGCCCACCACCCCTGCAACACCTCTAGACTCAACCTATGCTAGTCCATGTCCTCTATGCATATCCCCTTCCTTGCTCTCACTTCAGCCACACACACACACAAACACAAACACAAACACAAACACACACAAAGTTCCTGTTCCTTCAGAGTAGTGGCATGTGAAGAACTGCTTCGCCAGTAGTCAGTAACAGGAGATACAGGTAGAAGTCTAATTCTACCCCTTGAGACTCCTTTTGTGTGTATGGATGGCCAGAGACTAATCTAGCAGTGGTGAGATTATCTAGGCACATCAGTTAACAATTCCCTTTGTGTATACCCTGCTTCCTCTTATTTTATCATCATTTCTCCTGACGTAGTTTGGTGTCAAAACATACTTTGGCATTCAGAGGAAAAAAGTTGGTGATTGAAATTTTGAGGAAAGAATTCAATACAAAGACAAACGCCTTTCTTCGGTTTGCCACTTCATCTCATAACGTACACATTACACTTTCCCCCCATTTTGCAGTAATACAAAATAAGCTTTCCTCCTTTGAACTTTCTCAGTCCCTTCCATAGTCCTATCTACGAAGGATCCCATACTGTGCAGCAATACTCCAGGAGACAGCAGGCAAGCATGGTGTAGGTACTCTACTAGATTTGTTGCACTTTCTAAGGGGAATGCCAACAAAACACTTCAGTTCAAATTGCCCACAACATTTTTTTATGTGAAGTTAGGGTTTTTGTAATTTTAGCCCCTGGGTGTTTTGTTGAATCTACAATCATTAAATCTGTATGATTTATCACGTAGACCAAAATTTAGTGGAATTCTACAGTTATGGTGTGGGGGACCTCTCACTTTCTATTGTTCAGTGTCAAGTACCACTTTCCACAAACTTCATGGCAACAATCGGCACAGAGCTGTTAACTGACAATTGAATTTAAGTCAAGTGATTACAGACTCCTTGTCAGGCCTTTTTTATTCCAAATATGATGGTATACATCACTACTATTAATTTAAATATTGAGGAAACAAAATAGGATAGAAACAAAGCACTTCATGATCAAGGATTCATACAGAAATCAATACTTTTATTTATTAATAAGTATGAAGAATTGACATTACATTGGTTGGAAGAAATAGGTTTTCAGTGGAAATATAATGATAAAAATAATAAATGTGTATTTAAAGTATTACCTAAAAATGAGGCTTTTATCAATATATGAGCTCTAATGAATTGGAAATGTCAATGTACATAAAAGGGAGAAAATAAAGCCGTATTTTGATATGGGAATGAAGAATGTGCAAAGACAGCTATACAACCATACATACTTGGGGAACAGGAACCAATCAAAGTTAATCATCTTTTTTTTTGGAAAAAGTGTAGCAATGTAATGTAATTAGTGATAATGCCAATCAATAATGTTAGTTTAAGCAGTGAGGAAATAACACAAGATATAAGCAAATCATTTTGTGATCCACAAGGATTGTTAGAGAAATCTATGATGGCATTTAATACTAAGTATGAAGCATGTTTATTATGTACATTTGAATCGACAGGTATCGGTGGGCACTTCATGGTAAAAATAATGAACTGGTACTTACAGTATTATATAAAACAGAGAGGTCTGTCTACATTAACATCTTAATTCTGCAAACCACTGATGTGCATGGCAGAGGCAACGTCCCACAGGCTTTTCCCCATTCTATTCACATATGGAGTGCAGACAGAACGACTGTTTAAATGTGTTCATGAAAGCTGTAATAAATCTAATTTTGACAAGACACCTATGGGAGCTATACATATGGGACTTCAGCACCAAGTGGTTGTAATTAATGAGCAGCTACTTGCGCACGTTCAATGTGGAATTTGATCATCATATCAAAGCAAAACTTGGTAGCTGCATTAATGCGGAATTGGTTTACACTGGAAAAAATCAGTTCCAACTTTGGACACCCCAGTGCAAAATTTGGCACTGTACACTGCTTGTCTGACACTATGACATACATGCTGTCATTTGACAAGCCATAACATGAGTGAATAGTGTGGCTATCAAGTGAGACTGTGGGCTGTTAGTGAAACAGTTTTCTGTGAAGAGCAGGAATTACAGTGCCGCACTGACACAGTAAGGTCTGAGGAGAGGACCAATGTCATTAAATGGTTTAAAGGATATGATAATGAAATTATAAAACGTAAGTGAGCTTGGTGCAGCATCTGGAAGAGGGAGGTATCCTATCTGGATGGAGTAGTTGATTGCTATAACTGACCATGTGGCACATGTCCCAGACAGGGCTAGCATTAGTGTTGTGTCATGAGAACTGTTCATTCCACAGTGTGGTGTGAAGTACCTGTACTGACACTTTTCTTGATCCCTGTGTCATACAGGCTTTTTTTTGTTTTTGCTTTGCTTTGATTGGGTCAGTTTGGCTGGACCACCAGAGCACTCATTTGATGTGCTGCTGCAGATAAGGTGAGTACATCATTTGTTTGCAAATTATATTTACAAGCCTCAAACACGAGCGATTTATTTTCAGTTATATGCGTGGATGCAGTTTACTTCCTAATTTATTGCATGTCTGAATACTTACCAGGCATAGTCTAGTATCGTAATAACTGGGTAGTGTACAGTTTTTCCATCTTTGGTATGAATAGGGACTGACTGCTCTGTCCAGATTTGAGCCTAGTTGGTGACTCCTATCAAACAGCTCCAGGTGGTGTTGGCTTTGGTCAAACAGCTTGAGGCTGTTCCCAATGGGCATCACTATGGAAGACTAGACATCTACTATGTCCCACACATCCACCCAATTGGTCCACTACTGTGGCCCTCCTCTGAACTGCCTGCACTGGAGGTGACCCATCACCTACAGTTGAGTGGTAGGTAGCTCCAGCAAAAGAATGTCTGAGGGGCTGATCAGAGTTCCATCCCAGATAGCACGACAAACAAGTTCTGGGTGCTGTTTGTGGCTGACAAAATCCCTGAGCCAGATGAAGGCACTCTTTTTCCAGAGCAAGCCACTCAGCCCACAAGGTCTGGGCATTCACAGAGAGTGGGTTTACCGGTAGTTGGGAGTTCCAACATTAGGGGATATGACTGCCAAGGATGGGAAGGAATCCATTGTGCACTGTGCACATATAAGGAGGAATTTTGGAAGGCATTATCCTAGATGGGGAATGGGTGCGTCCAGATATCATGAAGAACAAAGGGTGCTGCCAAGTGCCAGTAGTGGCTCATGTTGGAACTAAAAAGATGTGTTGCATTGGATTGGATGAGATTCTCTATGGTTTTGAGTGGGTAGCTGAAGTAGTAAAGACCAAGTCTCGGTTGCAAGATGAAGGCAGAGATCGCCATCTGTAGCATCGTATACATAACTGACTGTGGTCCTTGGGTACAGAGACCAGTGGATGGCTTGAATCAGGGGTCCAGATGGTTCTGCATCCATGTAGGCTGAAGATTCCTTGACTTGCACCATAGGGTGGTGGGTTTCTGGCTTCTGCTTAATAGGTCAGAGGTCCACTATACACAGGAAGTGGCTACACAGGTAGTGGGACCTGTGTGAAAGGAACTGGGCAGTATTTTTAGGTTCCTGTGGAAGGAACATGTTCTTGCAACCTGCTAGTGAGAAAGTTCGGATAACCAGCATATGGGACAGATTGTAGAACGATATATTGCCACCAACATATATCTCAGAAGGTTTATATGGAGCCATATAGCCAGTCAATTCTCCATCATTCCAGTTGCAAGTGGGACAATGTCCATTGGTGGCATAAGGTATCCTCCATCATGCACTGTATGTTGGCTGAAGAAATATATATCTAGTTGTAGATAAATGTGAAGACTTGGGGGCTGTACCAAATAGTGACTAAAAGCATCATATATTGGCTAGCAGGATTGAAGCTAGGTTGGTTTGTAACCCTCTCAAAACTAACTCAAGGGGTCTGCTCCTCAGATTACTCGAAAGGAAATCACTTTTGACATGAGTTGGCATCGACTTGCTCAGAAGTCACCACACATGGCGCAACCAGTTAGGTTTCTGTTAATAACTTGCCTAACAAGATGATTTTACGTAGTTGGCAAGAGGGGATATCTTCATTGCTTGAAGAGCAGCAACTTTATACTTCCAAAAGAAAAGAATATTAATGAACAAAATCAATTTTCCTACACCACTTATTTTGTTGAGTGGTACTTAAGTAAATAAATTAGTGAAATCAAAGTGAAGTAGAAATTAGAAAATAAATGAAAAACTTGGTTTAGTTTAGAGAGTTACATACTGGCAAACAGCGGGCAGAGCAGAAGAGACAATGACCGTGAAGTCAGCAAGTTCAGAAGCCATTGCCCTCCCCACGTAAGCGGACGCTGTCAATTCAGAAGTCAGGGCATCGCCCGACCGTCTCACGTGTTTCTCAGTTGTCATATGTGAGCAAAGGCCCTCGCCTACATTCCAAGAGCCAATGACCGACGTTAAGAAGATTCTTCGAGAAGCTTTTCAACGTGACCGAAGAGGCAATGACCGTTAAGTCGTTCACCTCCAGTGAAGTGAAGTGAATAAATATGTGAGACGCATTGGACCCGACAAAGAGAGCAGCGGTAGTTTTTAGTGAGTTTCGGTGCTGAAGACTGTCATGCAAGAAGAGACTACATCGTACACAGACGCACCAAGTCCGCCACTGCAATAGAATAGCAAGCAGCAACCTCGGCGCCAGAAGACAGGAGTTAAAAGGTATTTGAGGTCTGATTTTTACGTACCTGGGTCACTCGTGAGGACGCGGAGACGGCCTCACATCAGCAGTCACCTGTGAGCTGGGATGAAGATCCGACAGCCGAAGACTGGCAAGCGGGAGTCCGTTGTTCGAGTCTGGGACACTGGCCTTCCCCCGCCGCGCCGCTCCGCTCGCCGACGCACAACATACGCGGCCGCTTAGAGAAGAGAAACACTGGGACGCCACATCCAAGGTATCACCGTCTGATGCATGACTTCGCTCTCAATAATTAAACGGGCCACCTCGCACTGCGCATCTCTAGTCAACTGGGCGAGATGGCGACACGAGATACACACCGCCACGCGTAATCAGACACCGCCACTGCCGCAGCAGAAGGCTTCACAAACGACACAGCTGCCGCTCTCCAAGCCAGAACATCCAGTAAGCAAACAGTTGTACAAAACTTTCAATAAAATTTATCTTTTGAAAAATTGCTGTTTCATTCTACCACATACCTGAGACAAGGAAGAACCCACCCTGCCTACATATTGTTAAGAGAGAAAAATTAATTTATTTAGTATTTTCACCCTGACATAACGCTTTAGAATCAAAGGCTCTTTGCAGTAATGCTAATCCTAACAATTGACTAGCATCAAAAGAGAAAACCCAGTTACATTTAGTGTCGGAACTAATACAATTTATATTTATGACAATGTTCCCCAGTAAACACACAATCTCCAGTGGCTCATGACTCCCATCAATGTGAATGTTTTTTCATGTCTGTCCGCCATAGAAAGATGGTGGTTGGTGCAGACTGGCCTGCTTAAACACACAGGTGTATCACTTGGCACACAACCTGCTGTGGCATGTGGTACACCCCTGTGGCCATTCTGTTTCCCCTCACTTATCTTTCAACTACATGAATACATAGTATAATAATTTTCTAAATCATGGCTGTTTTTATAACCAGATTCTGTTTTCACGTAAGACTCCTTTATTCTGCAAATTGTAAGTTATAATCTTGTTATCAGTATCACTGCAAAAATCTCATCTTATTCCACAACTATGACATTGGAAGTGAGTTACTTGCTCCAGTGTTACATTATTTATAACAACTGTTGATCTGATAGATGATTTTCCCTTGACTACCTTAACACTTAATTTATTAATGGAGATTTTCATGTTACATTCAGAAGCCAACAACTCAAGATGATAGACATCTTTCTGAAGATTCTCTTCATTTTCTTGAATTATTATTGAATCATATGGATATAAGCAGGAACATATGTCCAGAAATGAAGACGTTATGAATGAACTGCAAGTTGGTTCAATGCACAAAAAATAGAAACAGATTGTGGGAACATGTAGATAGAATGCCTGAAAACAACTTCCAAAACTAGTACTTCATTACAAACCACATGATACAAGAAAGAGGTAAAGACGACAGAAGGGACTGCTAGAACATGTTGACCAGCAGAGGTGAAATCACCTAACACATGATGGGAGAAGAACATAAGGAAGAATCATGTAATCCATTGCACACAATCAACATACTTTCTCTTTATAAAAATCTTCTTGACACTATTAATGTTCTGGGCACTCACGTGTATATACATCACGTGACTAAGTAACTTTTCCCCGTCCATCTTCTGTACTGTTTTCATAGTTTTATGTTCATTTTTGTCACTACTAACAAACTACACCTGAGGACATGAATGAGTATATGAAATATTTACGTTATTTACAGTACTGCTGTTTGTATTATTTGTAGTGTCACACCCTTAACTTGTGTTGTTAGGCCTCATTTTTACTTTTCCCAAGTTAGATCTGAAAATGATCTGCTGGTCAGATCAAAACATCTCAATAATTTTGAAAATGGTGATCCAGGTGGTGTTTCCCATTCATTATACCAATGGAGGTAATTCTTTCCTGACACAGGGTGGCAATTACAAAGTGTAACCAGTCCACGTACAGGCATTTTCACATGACTTGCCATGCCAGTTGCCAGTGACTGCAGTTCCTGACTTCCAGGAGATCATGTGGGTTTTTGTAACGACAAACTAACAAATTTTCAATATTGAACATTTATGATTACATTTTAAATGCACATCCATTTACTGTTCTTCCTGTGCTTAACATGTTGATAAAAAATTCTTTTTGCATAGATTTTTTATGAATGGTCTAATTTATAAGCATATTAAAGGTTCCATATGTTACAAAATAAATATTATACATTAATCTTAATGGGACATGACGTTTTCATCCAGTGCTCAGCTGCTGAATATGAAATTTACCTCTATTTATTGATCCAGAATACTGTGCCTTCATTATGGTGTGGTTGATAGGTTTAAATCTTGAAATAAATGTAAGCCTACAAACTGCTTAAGATGTAATTCACTCATTTTTCTGTCTGCCACTCTAGGAGTAAGCACATAATTTAGCCCACATGCAAGGAAAAATGGAAGTACTTACAAACTCGTTTTGTTCAAAAAATTAAATCTGCACTTGTTGTAGGATAAAACATTTTCTTATCCCAGAGCAACACAAGGCTGTTCCCATTTAGTTCTCGTGTTTATATTATGCTGTGTTAAGGCAGAAAAAAAAAACACCACCAGAGAAAAATCAGTGTGGCACAGTTTATTCATTCAATCATAAAGCTAGGAATTTCTTTTTAATTTTATCGATTTTTGCAGCTTCAAACGTGACTGAACTCAATACACTCGAGGTATGTATCTAATACGCATTTAGTCACAATTTATCGCCTTTTATTCAATACACGATGCATTTCGGACCCTGTGGGTCTATCTTCAGGTGTATGTCGTCTTAATCCATGGTTTATTTGTCCTCTTGAAAGAGATTGAACGCATATTCCTGTCATGAAAAGTTTTGATGTTACGTTCCGTAGGCCACATACGGAAAAATGTGCCAAATAGTGGAAAAGATGAATTGTGCAAACTTACCAAGTAATCCACGAAAAGCGTTTTTAACGCTTTAGTAACAGCATAAGTTTTCTTCTCCATCGTTTTCAAGCATATCATTTCATTCAAGGGGCACATCCGCAAACAATGTTTGTAAACACTTCGCAGATGTTTTTCTACATGGTGTGGACCAAGATGCATTTATCATAGTGCTATAGATATAATTATTAAACAATCGACACACGCAGGGAAAAACCATGCATATGCAGGAAAAAATTGACATTCGCAGGAAGTAACGTTAGAACAGATATTTAAAATTACAAAAGAAACTGTTGCTTGCGATATCTGGTTGTTCATTTAACACCAGATCTGGTTTTTGATTTGTTGTTCTGACAGATCTAGGGTCTTACTATTGGCTTTATTATGTAACACTACCAATTTGTTTTCTAGATTGTTGATGACATGGTTCGTTTCCAACATATTTGTGCAATGACTGATTCTTCACATTGGTTGAGCCTGAAAGCGTTTAGATCTTCTTGAAATCGGGTTTTAAAGTTCCTGCTTGTTTTCCTTACATAGTAGACAGAACAACTGGGGCGTGATACCTTGCACATTCTACTGTTTGTTTGCATATTTCATTTTATGTTATGGATGAGTAGGTTTCCTAATTTGTTATTAGTTGAAAATGAAACTTACATTTGTTTCTTTGAAAAGGTTAGTAATCTTTTGTGAGATGGAAAACAGGTATGGGATACCAGCGAATATTTTCTCTTCTTTCATAGTGTTGACATTCATTGTCTTGGTTTTGTGTATTTATCTGTCTAAATTGTCGATACGTTTGGTTGTGTAGCCATTGCTGATGGCAATGCTCTTTATTGTAACTATCGCATTCCTAATTGTGTTTCCTTCTAGGGCAAGGTAGTGTACTCTGTATAGCATGGATCTAAATGTGGTGGGATGAAATGATGAGTTGTCCAGTGTTACATCTCTCTCTCTCTCTCTCTCTCTCTCTCTCTCTCTCTCTCTCTCTCTCTCTCTCTCTCTCTGTGTGTGTGTGTGTGTGTGTGTGTGTGTGTGTGTGTGTGTGTGTGTGTGTGTGTGTGTGTGTGTGTGCGCGCGCGCGCGTTTTCTGTGTATGCTAAACTTATGTTTTTGTTGATGGTTGGTGATTTTAAGAACCAGGAAATTTATGCATTTGTTGTCCTCATGTTCTATTGTGAATTTCACATTTATGTGGAAAGAACTGAATACTGCTAGTAGTTCCTCAACCTCATTTTTTGTTCCATGAAATAGAAGCAAGGTATCATCAACTTACCTCCAGTAATATCTTATTTTACTTTTGAATCTATTGTTTCCATTAAAGAACTTACTTTCAAGATGATTGAGAATTATGTCTGCACGAGCATTTGATAGGCTACTGTCCATGGCAGGACCCTAATCCTGTTGGTGAACTTTCCCATTGAATGTTCAGTAATTGTAAGACAATATTAACTGCAATGTGTCCTTGACTTCTGACATTTCTACAATTGACAATGTTTTATGTATTATTAAGTTTTCAAAAATTGTCTATTGTTTCTTCAGTTGGTACTTTTGCAAATAGGTTAGTTACATCAAAAGAGGCAAAATTTTAGTTGCTAATCCTTTGTGTTCTTAAATAACTATGTTTTATCAAAGGTATAGTACTGTTTCAGGATTTTGTTCAGTAATTGGGAGACTCTTAAGAAGGTGTATTCCCAGAATTAACAATAGGCCTCAATGGAACTTAGGGTTTATGGGTCTTAGGTTGAGCTATCAGTCTTGGAGCTGTGAGATTCATTAAAAAGCATGTTTTTGATTCTTTTTCTGTGAAGAGGAAATTGCATTTATCAATCATTTTTCTGATTTTGTTTTGGAATTTTAGAGTCAGATCTTGCTTGAGCTCTGTTATGTTATTTTCAAAAATGAAACTTAGTGCTTTAGTGATTTATTCATCTTTGTTCATAATTACTACAGAATTGCTTTTGTCAGCTTTCAGAAACGTGGCATTGGTGTTATTGAGTTTCATGTTTATGCTGTTTAATAACTTTCTCTCCAGATAAAGTGTTTTGGGGGTTTCATTATGGTTATTTATGCTTTCCTGAATAACTTTATTTATGTTGTGTGCTAGGACAGTCTGTTCAGTGTTATTAAGATCAGCTAAATCAGCTGCTTTTTAGTGTGTATAATGAGGTGCTTTAGTTTATTAGTACTTAATCTGGGTTCTACGTTGTGCTTTAGCCCTCCCTTGAGAAGATGTTCTTTTTCACTGAAGATGATACCAGTTTGGTTAAAGAATCTTTCGTAGAAGTGTTTTGTTGGATGGTTGGTTGTCCTGCTGCTGATGCAGTTTTAGCTGCATGGTTTCTAATTTCTTTTGGCACCTGTGTGTCATTTCCGTTTGCATTTTGTTTACAATACTTTCTACATACTCATCAGCAGCTTTTAGTTCTAATGGGTGTTGTGTATTAGCTAATTGTAAATACATGTTATACCAGCACTCAACAATACCTTCTTTCTTCATATACTGAGATTGTACTGGTGACTTCATCCCCATTATCTCACATTTCTTTCTGGCAATAGGATGCATCAGGCTTGTTTTTGGTCTTCAGTTTGACATAATTGGCACGAAAATCACACGCTAGACATTCGTCGGTGAACTTAATCCTAGCACTGGTTTGTGTTTCCTGTATGAGTATACTGCTTTCAGTGCCTGGCTGGGTAAATTCAATTTAATTTTATCCATATTCAGCGGCTTCAAACGTGACTGTACTCAACACACTCGAGATATGAATTAAAAACGCCTTCAGTCACAATTTATCATGTTTTATAAAGTACATTATGCATATCAACCCTGTGGGTCCATCTTCTGGTGTAATTCATCTTAATACATGATTTACTTGTTCTCTTGAATGAGATGAAATGCATATTCCTGTCACAAAAAGGTTTGATGTTAGGATACGAATTTTGTAAGCCAGACGTGGAAAATATGTGCGAAATAGTGGAAAAGACAGATGTAACAGTTTCATTCTTAACTAGTATTAAAGTAGGAAACTTACTCATCCATAACATAAAATCAAATACGCGAACATACAAAAAGAGATGAGTTTACAAAGTATCATGAGCCAGTTGTCCTGCCTACTACGTATGGAAAACAAGCAGAAACTTCAAAACCCGTTTTCAAGAAGATGTAAATTCTTTCAGGCTCAGCCAATTTGAAAAAATCAGTCATTGCACAACACATATTGGAAAAGAAACATGCCAACAACAACATAGAAAACAATTTGGTAGTACTGCATAATGTACCCAATGGCAAGACCCTAAAACTGTTCGAACAACTGGAGATACACCTCCACAAAAATCAAGAAACCAGAGTTGATGTTAAATGAACAAAAGTACTTCGCAAGCCACAGTTACTTTTGTAATTTTGAAGATCTATTCTAAAGTTATCTCCTGCACATGTCAATTGTTTAATAATTATATCTTTAGCATTATGAAAATGCACCTTTGATCTCACCATGTACAAAACATCTGTTAAGTGTTCACAAACATGTGCTTGTGGAGGTGCCTCTTCAATGAAATGGTATGCTTGAAACGATAGAACAGAAAACAAATGCTGTTACCAAAGGGTTAAAAACGCTTTTCTTGGATTATTTGGATAAGTCTACACTATTCATCTTTTCCACTATTTCACACATTTTTCCACGTGTGGCTTACGAAATTCGGAACCTAATATCAAACCTTTTCATTACAGGAATATGCAGTTAATCTCATTCAAGAGGACAAATGAAGCATACCACGTTTGAAGCTGCAAAATATGGTTAAAATTAACTTTACCAGCCAGGCACTGAAAGCAGTATACTCATACAGTAATTACAAAATAAAGTTCGTGAAAACCAGTGCTAGTATTAAGTTCATCAAAGAACGTCTAGCGTGTGACTTTCGTCCTAATTATGTCAAAGCGAAGATGAAACAAGTCTGCTGCAGCACAGATTGCCAAGAGGAAATGTGAGATAATGTAGATGAAGTCTCAAGTAAAATCTCAGTACAAAACGAAAGAAGATATTGTTATATGCTGTTGCAACACGTATTTACAATTAGCTAATACACTACACCATTAGAACTAAGAGCTGCTGAGGAGTATGTAGAAAGAACTGTAAATAAAATGCGAACTGAAATCACACACAGGCACCAAAAGAAATTAGAAGCCATGCAGCTAAAACTGCATCAGCAGCAGGACAACCAACCATCCAACAAAACACTTTTATGAACGAGTCATTAACCAAACTGGTATCATCTTCAGTGAAAAAGAACTTCTACTCAAGGGAGGGCTAAAGCACAACGTAGAACCCAGATTAAGTACTAATAAACTAAAGCACCTCATCATACACACTAAAAAGCAGCTGATTTAGCTGATCTTAATAACACTGAACAGACTGTCCTAGCACACAACATAAATAAAGTTATTCAGGAAAGCATAACTAACCATAATGAAACCCCCAAAACACTTTATCCGGAGAGAAAGTTATTAAACAGCATAAACATGAAACTCAATAACACCAATGCCACGTTTCTGAAAGCTGACAAAAGCAATTCTGTAGTAATTATGAACAAAGATGAATAACTCACTAAAACACTAAGTTTCATTTTTGAAAATAACATAACAGAGCTCAAGCAAGATCTGACTCTAAAATTCCAAAACAAAATCAGAAAAATGATTGATAAATGCAATTTCCTCTTCACAGAAAAAGAATCAAAAACATGCCTTTTAATGAATCTCACAGCTCCAAGACTGATAGCTCAACCTAAGACCCATAAACCCTAAGTTCCATTGAGGCCTGTTGTTAATTCTGGGAATACACCTGCTTAAGAGTCTCCCAATTACTGAACAAAATTCTGAAACGGTACTATACCTTTGATAAAACATAGTTATTTAAGAACGCAAAGGGATTAGCAACTAAAATTTTGTCTCTTTTGATGTAACTAACCTATTTACGAAAGTACCAACTGAAGAAACAATAGACAATTTTTGAAAACTTAATAACACACAAAAAATTGTCAATTGTACAAATATCAGAAGTCAAGGACACATTGCAATTAATATTCTCTTCCAATTACTGAACATTCAATGGGAAAGTTCACCAACAGGATTAGGGTCCTGCCATGGACAGTAGCCTATCAAGTGGTCGTGCAGACATAATTCTCAATCATCTTGAAAGTAAGTTCTTTAATGGAAACAATAGATTCGAAAGTAAAGTAAGATATTACTGGAGATAAGTTGATGATACCTTGCTTCTATTTCATGGAATAAAAAATGAGGTTGAGGAACTACTAGCAGTATTCAGTTCTTTCCACATAAACATGAAATTCACAATAGAACATGAGGACAACAAATGCATAAATTTCCTGGTTCTTAAAATCACCAACCATAAACAAAAACATAAGTTCATCATACACAGAAAACACACACACACAGATGTAACACTAGACAACTCATCATGTCATCCCACCGCACAGAAACATGCTGCATTTAGATCCATGCTACACTGAGTACACTCTCTTGATCTAAAAGGGAACATTCTCAAGAATGAGATAGTTACAATAAAGAGCATTGCCATAAGCAATGACTACACAGCCAGAACAATTAACAACTCAGACAGACTAACATACAAAAGCAAGACAATGAACGTCAACACTATGAAAGAAGAGAAAATATTCACCAGTATCCCATACCCGGGCCCAATCTCACAAGAAATAGCTAACCTTTAAACAAAAATGTTTCATTCTCAACTAATAATAAATTACTTACCTTACACATCCATAACATTAATTCAAATATACAAACATACGACAACAGTAGAGTGCATGAAGTATCATGCCCTAGTTGTCCTGCCAACTATGTACGGAAAACAAGCACAAACTTCAAAACCTGTTTTCAAGATCATGTAAATGCTTTCAGGCTTAACCAATTTGAAGAATCAGTCATTGCACAAATATGTTGGAAACGAACCATGTCATTAACAATCTAGAAAACAATTTGATAGTATTACATAATGAAGCCAATAGTAAGACCCTAGATCTGCCAGAACTGGAGATACACCTTCACAAAATAAAAATAAAAAAACCAGAATCAATGTTAAATGAAAAGATTTCGCAAGCCACAGCTATTTCTATAATTTTAAATATCTGTTCTCAAGTTATTTCCTGTATGTGTCAATTGTTTAATAATTATATCTTTAGCACTATGAAAAATGCATCTTTAACCAAATCATGTACAAAAACGTCTGAAGTGTTAACAAACACGTGTTTGTTAAGGTGTCTCTTGAATGGAATTATTTGCTTGAAAACGATGGAGGAAATAACTTATGCCGTTACTAAAACGTTAAAAACGCTTTTCTTGGATTATTTGATAAGTGTACACTGTTCATCTTTACCACTATTTCGCACATATTTTCAACATCAAACCTTTTTGTGACAGGATTATGCATTTCCCCTCATTCAATAGAACAAATAAAGCATGGTGGTGGTGGTGGTTGTTGTGGTGTTTAAGTGGGACTAAACAGCGAAGGTCATCAGTCCCCCATGCCAAAAACAGGCGAGACATAAATTCACAAAGCAGGTAAAACCCCAAGGGGAAGGAGACTCCCCAGGCCCTAAAAGAACACAAATGCGGAAACGAACACTACAGACATGAAGAGTATAGATGAACACCAGACAAAAAGAAACAGAAGAAAAGAAGATGGCCGGAGACCGGTTGACTGACCACGAGAACAAAAAAGGGGAAAGAGTCAACCATCTGACGACACACCAAAACAGCAACAAATATTGAGAGACGCGAGGACAAAAGACACAGAAAGGGAAAGGTGCAGGACCTCCCTAAATGGAACCATAAAAAGGACTACCACGGATAAAATTCAGAACGTCATCAGCCATGGAGGCATCGTCACATAAAACCAAAGGCAAAATGCCTGGGAGATTAAAAGACTGCCGGAGAGTGCACAGTCGAGGACACTCCAACAAAATGTGGGCGACCGTCAGCCAGTACCCACACCGACACGGGGGGGGGGGGATCCTCCTGACGCAAAAGATGGCCGTGCATCAGGTAGGTATGGCCGATGCGGAGCCGACACAGGATGACAGTCCCTGCGAGAAGCCCGCAGGGAGGAGCGCCACACATCGGTCGTCTCCTTGACTGTCCACAGTTTATTCGGGGATGTCATGCCACGCCACTCAGCAGTCCACATCCCAAGCACCTTACGGCGCAACACCAGCTGCTGATCGCGAGCCGTGAGGCCGATCTCCAAAGCTGGGGCGTAAATCACCCCTTTGGCCAGCCTGTCAACACGTTCGTTCCCCAGGATGCCAACGTGACCTGGCGTCCAAACAACTGAACGACCAGAACGGGTAATGGCGGAAACAGACTCCTGAATAGAGGACACCAGAGGAGAAGAGGTATAGCAGCGGTCGATGGCCTGGAGGCTGCTCAGGGAGTCACTGCAGATGACGATGGACGTACCTGAGCAGAAACGCATATGCTAAAGAGCGCGCAATATGGCCACCAGCTCTGCAGTAAAAATACTGCAGCCAGCCGGCAAGGAGCACTGCTCAACATGGGCAGTGTGAGCAAAAGCGTAGGCAGTGCGACCATCAACCAGGGAACCATCAGTGTAGACAGTCTCACAGCCCGAAAAGGAGGCGAGGAGCGCAAGAAAACGGCGACGGAGGGCCACAGGCGGAACCGAGTCCTTGGGTCCCTGTGCCAAGTCCAGACGGACAGACGGCCTGGGCAAACACCAGGGAGGCGTAGGTGCACGGATCCGGAAGGGAGGCAGAAGAGGGAATGACCCCAGTTCCGACAGCAGGGACCAGACGCGGACAGCTATGGAAAGCCCAGACCTAGGTCGCCTTTCGGGCAGATGGAGGACCATGGCAGGGAAAAGCAGGCGACGATTGGGATGGCCCAGTGAGCAATGCACGTGGACAGCATAGTCGGCGAGCAGTCGATGGCAGCGAATCCGCAGTGGGGGAACCCCGGCCTCCACCAGTAGACTATCCACGGGGCTCGTACGAAAAGCGCCAGTTGCAAGGCGAACCCCACAGTGGTGTATGGGGTCTAACAACGTCAACACTGAGGGTGATGCAGACCCATAGGCCAGGCTCCCATAATCAAGCCTGGACTGCACAAGGGCCGTGTATAATCGCAACAGCGTGCAGCGATCCGCACCCCAAGATGTGTGGCTCAGGCAGCGGAGGGCGTTGAGGTGCCGCCAGCACTTTTGCTTCAGCTGAGTAATATGAGGAACCCATGTGAGCCGGGCATCAAAGACAAGTCCTAAGAAGCAGCAAGTGTCCACCACTTCAAGCAGGTGGCCGTCAAGGTAAAGCTCAGGATGAGGGCGGACCGTCCGGCGCCTGCAGAAGTTCATAACTCGAGTCTTGGCTGCAGAGAACTGAAAACCATGAGTCAGAGCCCATGACGCTGCCTTGCGAACGACTACTTGCAGCCTGCGTTCGGCGACTCCCGTAGTCGTGGAGCTAAATGAGATGCAGAAGTCGACGGCATACAAAGAAGGAGACACCGACGACCCCACGGCTGCAGCAAGACCATTAATGGCCACGAGAAAAAGGGAGACGCTCAACACCGAGCCCTGCGGGACCCCATTTTCCTATGTATAAGAGGAACTAGAGGTGGCACCGACTTGCACCCGGAAAGAGCGGTGCAATAAAAAGGTTTGAAGAAAAGGCAGGAGCCGACCACGAAGACCCCACTCATGCAACGTAGCAAGGATGTGATGCCTCCATGTGGTGTCACACGCCTTCCGCAGATCAAAAAATACAGCAACGAGATGCTGACGTCGGGCAAAGGCCGCACGGATAGCAGATTCCAGCCACACCAAATTGTCCGCTGCACACCGGCCCCGACGAAAGCCACCCTGGGATGGAGTGAGGAGACTGCGCGACTCAAGGACCCAACACAAACGACGTTCCAGCATACGTTCGAGCAATTTGCACAAAACGTTGGTGAGGGTAATGGGACGATAGCTGTCCACCGCCAGTGGGTCTGCACCGGGCTTCAAGATGGGGACAATAACACCCTCTCGCCATTGCGACAGGAACACGCCCTCGCTCCAAATGCGGTTAAAGATGGTGAGGATGGTGAGGATGTGTCTCTGGCAGTCCCTGGAGAGATGCTTCAGCATCTGTGCGGGGATGCAGTCTGGTCCTGGTGCCGTATCAGGGCAATCGGCGAGGGCAGCGAGGAATTCCCTCTCGCTGAAAGGAGCATTGTATTTTTCAGAATGACGCATGTGGAATGAGAACGGCGTCTGCTCGGCTCGCTCCTTTAGAGAGCAAAAGGCGGGGGGATAAGTTGCAGTCGCAGAGCTCTTAGCAAAGTGCGCAGCAAGGTGTTCAGCAATGGCGGCAGCGTCCGTGCAGACAGCGCCGTCCAAGGAGATCCCAGGGACACCCATAGGGGTCTGGTATCCATAAATCCGCCGGATCCGGGACCAGACGAGCGAGGGGGAGACACGGGAGCCCAAGGATGAGACATACCTCTCCCAGCACTCCTGCTTACGCCGTGAAATAAGACGACGGGGCAAGGCACGGAGCCTCTTAAAGGCAATGAGGGTCTCTAGAGATGGGTGCCGCCTATGACGCTGGAGGGCCCGCCTACGGTCGCAAATAGCCTCAGCAATCTCCGGCGACCACCAGGGTACAGCCTTCCTCCGAGGGAGTCCAGAAGAGCGGGGGATGGCAGCCTCGGCCGCCGAAATTATTGAGGTGGTTAAGACACGGACCACCTCGTCAATGTCGCCTTGTGGGGGAGACGTGATGGTTGCAGCGGAAGTAAAAGCCGGCCAGTCAGCCCGGTGGAGAGTCCAGCGGGGCAGGCGCCCAGAAGAATGACACTGGGGCAGTGACAAATCGATGGGAAAATGGTCACTACCACAAAGGTCAGGATGCACTCTCCAGTGGAGGGATGGGACAAGTCCGGGGCTGCAAAGAGAGAGATCGATGGCCGAGAACGAGCCATGGGCCACACTGAAATGCGTCGGAGCACTGGTGTTCAAGAGGCTAAGGTCGAGCTGAGCCAACAAATGCTCCACAGCACGACCGCGGTCATCGGAGACAGTCCCACCCCATAGAGGGTTGTGGGCATTGAAATCGCCCAGCAACAAGAAAGGTGGCGGCAATTGGACAATCAGTGCAGCCAGGACAGGCAGCGCGACATCACCATCCGGTGGAAGGTAAAGACTGCAGACGGTAATAGCCTGCAGCGTCCACACCCTAACAGCGACGGCCTCTAAAGCTGTTTGTAGAGGGAGAGACTCGCTGTGAAGAGAGTTAAGGACGTAGATGCAGACGCCACCAGACACCCTGTCATAAGCCGCTCGGTTCTTATAATACCCCGATAGCCACGGAGGGCTGGGGTCCGCATTGCTGGAAACCAAGTTTCCTGCAGAGCAATGCAAAGGAAAGGATGAAGGCTGATAAGTTGGCGGAGCTCAGCTAGATGGTGGAAGAAACCGCTGCAGTTCCACTGGATGATTATGGTATTGGCCATGGATGGGAAAGGCGTGAAGGGACTGGGGAGGCAGATTAAACCTCCTGGGCCCCTGCAGCTACTGAGTCACCACCTGTACAACAGCCATCCATTGCGTCCGATGGACTGGCGAGATCCAGGTCCTCAGCGGACGCCAGAATCTCCACCTCATCTTTGGACGCAGAGTGAGAAGGTTGCAGTGGGACAGGTGCCACCGCAATGTCAGGATGCTTGGGAGCCTTTTTCTTGGACTGCTTTGCGCGCTGTGCCTTAGGTGGTTCTGGCTGGGAGGGCCTCACTGTGTCAGTGTCAGGGACTGAAGACGACCGTGACGCCCTACGACCAGCGACCGGTGGTTGTTTGAGATACTTGCGGGTGTCGGCTTCGGCACTGGGCAAAGCCAAGGGACCCCTTCCGGGCGAGAGGAGCCGACGAAGGCTCACGCTTCTCCAGCTGGGAAGGGGGAACAGATGTCCCCGGTGGTTGGGGCGGTGTTGCTCCTGAAGTAGATGGAGCAGGAGCAACAGGTTGTGAAGTGTGCCCCACAACCAAGGGGCTGGTGGAGGCTGACTGATCTTAGAGCCGATTCGTGATGATGGGAGAACTGTCGTTGCAGCAGCGGCGTAGGTTGACGTCATTGCCACAGGATGGAGCCGCTCATATTTCCGTCTAGCCTCAGGGTAGGTCAGGCGGTCCAGGGTCTTATATTCCATTATCTTCCTTTCTTTCTGGAATATCCTACAGTCCGGCGAGCACAGGGAATGGTGTTCTCCGCAGTTAACACAGATAGGAGGCGGGGCACATGGAGTATCGGGATGCGAAGGACGTCCACAATTCCGACACGTGATGCTGGAAGTACAACGAGATGACATGTGCCCGAACTTCCAGCATTTAAAACATTGCATCGGAGGAGGGATATATGGCTTCACATCACAATGGTAAACCATCACCTTAAACTTTTCGGGTAAGACATCACCCTCAAAGGCCAAGATGAAGGCACTGGTGGCTACCTGATTATTCCTCGGACCCCGATGGACGCGCCGGACGAAGTGAACACCTCGTCCTTCCAGGTTGGCGCGTAGTTCGTCGGACTGCAGAAGAAGATCCCTGTGGAATATAATACTCTGGACCATGTTTAAACTTTTATGGGGAGTGGTGGTGACGGAAACATCACCCAACTTGTCACAAGTGAGCAACCTCCGTGACTGGGCAGAGGATGCTGTTTTGATGAGAACCGACCCAGAGCGCATTTTGGACAAGCCCTCCATCTCCCCGAACTTGTCCTCTAAATGCTCCACAAAAAACTGAGGCTTAGTTTGCATAAAAGATTCACCATCGACCCGCGTACAGGCAAGGTACTGGGGTGAATAATCTCCACTACTGTCTTTAGCCATGCGTTCCTCCCATGGAGTGGCCAGGGAGGGAAATGATCTTGGATTGAATTGCTTGCCGTTGAGGTTAGACCTCGATCGCTTAGAGACTGCTGGTGGAGGCCCACCAGCGAGAGATGATACACCACGCTTCATTGCGGGTCATCCTCCCTGATGCCACCCACTCTGACCAGGGGCTCTCCCCATGGGCGCCACCCAGCCACGGCAAAGACCACCTGGCAGGATGGCCTTTGCTGGGAGACCCGATTCCCCAGAGGGATAGGTATCTACTCCTCGGCATACGTGGGGAGGTAGCAGCTCAGGCATCAGCAGTGCGATCCCTGTGTAGTCAGGGGGCTACCACCAAGAGGGTACATGACGACCCCACCACAACGGACTGGCTACCGTGCTGGATGTCTGGTGTCGAATATCCATATGTGTCAGGAGGGCAAAGATGGAAGTTCATAATGGAGGGCATGTATGCTGCCCGGAACACACAGCAGCTGATGTGGCTGGAAGCACAGTGTAAGGCCATGACAATATTGGGTGTGCCAGATCTTAGGGCAAGATGGATATATAATACACCACGTAAGGCGTCCTTCCCCAAATGGTACGCACTAACAGAAAATTTTGAAAGGTAGTGGTCAAACCCCTTAGGGGACCATCACATTAACCCGAAACGTTTGAGACTCCTTTTAGTCGCCTCTTACGACAGGCAGGAATACCGCGGGCCTATTCTTACCCCTGAACCCGCAGGGGGAAAATAAAGCATGTACTAAGACGAAATACACCTGAAGATGGACCACAGGATCCGAAATGCAGCGTGTACTGAATAAAACACGAGTGTAGGAATTTCTGATTTCTTTGTTGCTCGAGGGTTCTTATGTACTACAAATAGAACAGAGTTTAGATTTTGTCAATCTATACAAGAAAAGTGCTGTGCAAGTAGTCACATCTTCATCAGATTTCGTAGTGCTAATATCGGCAACTTACAGTAAATGTTCAGAATATAACACTTTACACTTCACAAAAAAATGTATGATCCCACTACTACAGTATCAATGAGTCACAGCTGGAAATGGTCCACCCAAACAATTATGTGGATGTAGCAACTTTTAGGAATTTGAAATTCAACAATTACACAGGATTAGCTATAGGTAAAGCCAATGGCAGACATCAGTTCAGTGGCGGACTACAGGAAAAACAGAGCCTCAAAGGAAATTGCTTCCTAACTCTTACAACACATCTTAATACAAATCTGAAGCATGCAGCACTTGTATGAAACAGGACTGACAGGAGATTTTGAACATACACTATGAAGAGAAGCTCAAATGGACACTGGTTAATTTGAGCCATGCGACAGCATTATGGACATGCTAACAACTAGTCCTTGACCAATGGTGCAGCAAGAAAGTAGCTTAAGTGCTTCTACATCTAAATCTGCATCTACATGATACGTCTGCAATTCACATGTTTGACAAAAGTTCGTAGAACCACTTCCAGAATATTTCTCTACTCTTCTACTCTCAACAACGATGTGGGAGAAATACGAACACTATCTTTATGTGCAAGATCTTTATTCTCTTATCATACTTTGGAATTTGGAAGAGGAAGTTGGTGATTGAAATAATAAGAAGAGATCATGCTACAAATAAAAACTGTTTTGTTTTGATTGCCACCACAGCTAACATATGCATATAATGCATAGAGTGCACACATATTTTGTAAAGCTGTAAGTCTTTAAATTTGGGCCAATTTCATGCAGTCATAATTTGAGTTTTTTTAGTACTCATGTAGGGGACCAAAACTTTTTATTGTTTAGGTAATTTTCTATTTCTCCACCATCTACATCTACATCTACATAAATACTCTGCAATTCACATTTAAGTGCTTGGCAGAGGGGTCATCGAAACACAATTATACTATCTTTCTACCATTCCACTCCCGAACAGCGCGCGGGAGAAACGAACACCTAAACCTTTCTGTTCGAGCTCTGATTTCTCTTCTTTTAATTTGATGATCATTCCTACCTATGTAGGTTGGGCTCAACAAAATATTTTCGCATTCGGAAGAGAAATTAGGCGACAAATTTCGTAAATAGATCTCGCCGTGACGAAAAACGTCTTTGCTTTAATGACTTCCATCCCCACACTCTCTCCCCTATTACGTGATAATACTAAACGAGCTGCCGTTTTTTGCACCCTTTCGATGTCCTCCGTCAGTCCCACCTGGTAAGGATCCCACACCACGCAGCAATATTCTAACAGAGGACGAACCAGTGTAGTGTCTCTCTTTACTGGACTTGTTGCATCTTCTAAGTGTCCTGCCAATGAAACGCAACCTTTGGCTCGCCTTCCCCACAATATTATCTATGTGGTCTTTCCAACTGAAGTTGTTCGTAATTTTAACACCCAGGTACTTAGTTGAACTGACAGCCTAGAGAATTGTACTATTTATTGTCTAATCGAATTCTAACGGATTTCTTTTGGAACTCATATGGATCACCTCACACTTTTCGTTATTTAGCGTCAACTGCCACCTGCCACACCATACAGTAATCTTTTCTAAAACGCTTTGTAACTGACACTGGTCTTCGGATGACCTTACTAGAAGGTAAATTACAGCATCATCTGCGAACAACCTAAGAGAACTGATCAGATTGTCACCCAGGTCTTTTATATAGATCAGGAATAGCAGAGGTCCGAGGACGCTTCCCTGGGGAACACCAGATATCACTTCAGTTTCACTCGATGATTTGCCGTCTATTACTACGAATTGCGACCTTCCTGACAGGAAATCACGAAACCAGTCGCACAACTGAGACGATACCCCATACGCCCGCAGCTTGATTAGAAGTCGCTTGTGAGTAACGGTGTCAAAAGCTTTCCGGAAATCTAGAAATACGGAATCAACTTGAGATCACCTGTCGATAGCGGCCATTACTTCGTGCGAATAAAGAGCTAGCTGCGTTGCACAAGAACCATGTTTTGTGAAACCATGCTGATTACGTATCAATAGATCGTTCCCTTCGAGGTGATTCATAATTTTTGAAAACAGTATGTGCTCCAAAACTCTACTGCAAACCGACGTCAATGATATAGGTCTGTAGTTCGATGGATTACTCCTAATACCCCTCTTAAACACTGGTGCGACCTGCGCAATTTTCCGATCTGTAGGTACAGATCTATCGGTGAGCGAGCGGTTGTATATGATTGCTAAGTAGGGAGCTATTGTATCAGTGTAATCTGAAAGGAACCTAATTGGTATACAATGTGGACCCGAAGACTTGCCCGTATCAAGCGATTTGAGTTGTTTCGCAACCCCTAAGGTATCTACTTCTAAGAAACTCATGCTAGCAGCTGTTCGTGTTTCAAATTCTGGAATATTCCATTCGTCTTCCCTGGTGAAGGAATTTCGGAAAACTGCGTTCAATAACTCCGCTTTAGCGGCACAGTCGTCGGTAACAGTACCATCGGCACTGCACAGCGAAGGTATTGACTGCGTCTTGCCGCTTGTGTACTTTACATACGACCTGAATTTCTTCGGATTTTCTACCAAATTTCGAGACAATGTTTCGTTGTGGAACCTATTAAAGGCATCTCGCATTGAAGTCCGTGACAAATTTAGCGCGTCTGTAAATTTTAGCCAATCTTCGGGATTTCGCGTTCTTCTGAACTTCGCATGCTTTTTCCGTTTCCTCTGCAAAAGCATTCGGACCTGTTTTGTGTACCATGGGGGATCAGTTCCATCTCTTACCAATTTATGAGGTATGAATCTCTGAATTGCTGTTGCTACTATATCTTTGAATTTGAGCCACATCTCGTCTACATTTGCATAGTCAGATCGGAAGAAATGGAGATTGCCTCTTAGGAAGGCTTCTAGTGACACTTTATCCGCTTTTTTAAATAAAATTATTTTGCGTTTGTTTCTGGTGGATTAGGAAGAAACTGTATTGAGCCTAGCTACAACGACCTTGTGATCACTAATCCCTGTATCAGTCAAGATGCTCTCTATCAGCTCTGGATTGTTTGTGGCTAAGAGATCAAGTGTGTTTTCGCAACCATTT
Source organism: Schistocerca nitens (assembly GCF_023898315.1). Taxonomy (NCBI): domain Eukaryota; kingdom Metazoa; phylum Arthropoda; class Insecta; order Orthoptera; family Acrididae; genus Schistocerca; species Schistocerca nitens. Next base: position 60,732,038 of record NC_064624.1, read on the forward strand.
ACAATTCGCGTGGGTTCGTGGACTAACTGGTCGAAATAATTTTCGGAGAAAGCATTTAGGACAATCTCGGAAGATGTTTTCTGCCTACCACCGGTTTTGAACAAGTATTTTTGCCAACATATCGAGGGAAGGTTGAAGTCCCCACCAACTATAACCGTATGAGTGGGGTATTTATTTGTTACGAGTCTCAAATTTTCTCAGAACTGTTCAGCAACTATATCATTGGAGTCTGGGGGTCGGTAGAAGGAGCCAATTATTAACTAAGTTCGGCTGTTAAGTATAACCTCCACCCATACCAATTCGCACGGAATATCTACTTCGACTTCAATACAAGATAAACCACTACTGACAGACACAAACACTCCACCACCAATTCTGGCTAATCTATCTTTCCTGAACACCGTCTGAGACTTCGTAAAAATTTCTGCAGAACTTATTTCAGGCTTTAGCCAGCTTTCTGTACCTATAACGATTTCAGCTTTTGTGCTTTCTATTAGCGCTTGAAGCCCAGGGACTTTCCCAGCACTACTACAACAATGTACAACTACAATTCCGACTGTTCCTTGATCCAAGCACGTCCTGTATTTGCCATGCACCCTTTGAGATTGCAACCAACCCCGTACTTTCCCAAAGCCTTTTAACCTAAAAAACCGCCCAGTCCACGCCACACAGCCACCGCTACCACTGTAGCCACGTTGAGTGTAGTGAACTCCTGACCTATTCAGCGGAACCCGAAACCCCACCACCCTATGGCGCAAGTCAAGGAATCTGCAGCCAACACTGTCGCAAAACCGTCTGAGCCTCTGATTCAGACCCTCCACCCGGCTCTGCACCAAAGGTCCGCAGTCTGTTCTGTCAATGATGCTGCAGATGCTGAGCTCTGCCTTCATCTCGTAAGCAAGACCGGCAGCCTTCACCAAATCAGATAGCCGCTGGAATCCAGACAGAATTTCCTCAGATCCAAAGCGACACACGTCATTAGTGCAGACATGTGCCACCACCTGCAGCTGGCTGCACCCTGTGCTCTTCATGGCATCCGGAAGGACCCTTTCCACATCAGGAATGACTCCACCCGGAATGTACACGGAGTGCACACTTGATTTCTTCCCCTCCTTAGCCGCCATATCCCTAAGGGGCCCTATTACACGCCTAACATTGGAGCTCCCAACTACCAATAAGCCCACCCTCTGTGATTGCCCGGACCTTAAAGCTGAGAATCATCCTCTGAAACAGGGCAGGCAGCTGCATCTGGCTCACCCAGACATAGTGCCTGAAACCTGTTTGTCAGACGCACCGGGGAGGCTTTCTGAACAGCCTCCGGGGACGTCTTTCGCTGCCTGCCACGCCTTGAAACGACCTCCCAATCAACCACAGGCGAGGGCTCAGCCCCACTGCGGGCAGCAACCGGGGCAACCACAGCGGCAGACCGATCTGGGGACAGACGGGACAAGGTTGACATCCCCGTGATACCCAAGTCCGGCTCCCCACAGTGGTGCCCATTGGCAACAGCCTCAAGGTGCGTGATCGAAGTCAGCGCCGCTTGCAGCTGTGAGCAAAGGGATGCCAACTCAGCCCTCATCTGTACACAGCAATCACAGTCCCTGTCCATTCTAATCTATGTTTAACAACAGTTACTGAAACACGAGTCCGTGCCTAGATAACGCAAGGGAAACACACAAAGAATGTATTAACTAACCTGTATAAATGCCTAACGACTGCGCTACAATCTGCCTGAATTTACGATTACAGTAACTAAAACTCGAAATTACACCTCCTATACGAAACTCACACGCAATGTAAGTAAGAATCTACGAAGTAAACACTAAAGCGCGATGCCACAACTCCCAAATACTATAATACGCCCGAAATTTATGAATTAAACAATGCAAGTACCCAAAAACACGCAAAGAAATTAAGAATTAAACTATGTAACAAATACGTAAGCTAGGGGTATACGACTTGCTGCTGCAGCTGCTTATCCAACGGCGGCAGGGAGCACTCCATATAGATATCTTGTCTAAATCATTTTGAATTTGCCTTCATCTGATGAGTTTACCAGAACAACATCTGTAAACAAAGACAGCTACTCAGATTGTCTCCTATATCATTTATGTAAATTAGGAACGAAAGATGCCCTATAACACTTCCTTGGGGAACCAACTAATTACTTCAGTCCCAGTACAAGACTTCTATTAGTTCCTATGAATTGTGACCTTACTGACAGAAAATCAGGAATCTAGTGCCATGACTGTGACAACAATGAAGGCACATAATTTGACTGGAACCTACTTACGACAAATGATAACAGCCTTCTAAAAATCTAAAATTATGGTATCAACTTGAGATAAGGTATCACTAGCATTCATCACCACATGTGATTATGAAACCAGTCACGTTTCACAAAGACATTCAGAATCTCCGCTGATTATGTGTCAATAGATAATTTTCTTTAAAGTATTTCATAATGTAGGAACACTCTGTTTGTTCCAGTAGCTGGATCCCACATTTCGCATATAGTGACAAAATGTGGGCTGTGATATGAACATGACCTCATGCTTGTGAGGAACTACCTAAGAGGCGAAGACTTTTACAGAGACTCCAGCTGCATGGCATCAAAACAAAAGTAAAGATACACTATGTGATCAGAAGTATCCAGAGACCTTGCTGACAACGACTTACAAGTTCATGGCGCTCTCCATCAATAATGCTGGAATTCAATATGGTGTTCACTTACCCTTAGCCATGATAACACCTTCCACTCTCGTAGGCATACGTTCAATCAGGTGCTGGAATGTTTCTTGGGGAATGGCAGCTCATTCTTCATGGAGTGCTGGACTGAGGAGAGGTATCAATATCGATTAGTGATGCCTGGCTCATAGTCTGTGTTCGAAAACAACCCGGATTCTGGTCAGGACTGTGCAGGCCAGTCCATTACAGGGATGTTGTTGTTGTGTAACCACTCCGCCACAGGCCATGCATTATGAACAGGTGCTCGATCGTGTCGAAAGATGAAATCGTCATTCCCGAATTGCTCTTCAACAGTGGGCAGCAAGAAGGTGCTTAAATCATCAATGTAGGTCTGTGCTGTGATAGTGCCACGCAAAACAAGTGGTGCAAGCCCCCTCCATGAAAAACACGACCACAACACAACACTACCACCTCCGAATGTTACTGTTGGCACTACAGACTGGCAGATGACATTCACTGGGCATTCGTTGCACCCCTCCCCCCCCCCCCCCCCCCATCGGATCGCCATACCGTGAGTCGTCACCCCACACAACGTTTTTCCACTGTTCAATCGTCCGATGTTTACGATGTTTACACTCCTTACACCACGCGAGGTGGCGTTTGGCATTCACTGGCATGATATGTGGTTTATCTATATCTACGTGATTACTCTGCTATTCACAATGAAGTGCCTGGCAGAGGGTCCAATGAACCACCTTCAAGCTGTCTCTCTACCGTTCCATTCTCGAATGGCACGCGGAAAAAAACGAGCACTTAAATTTTTCTGTGCGAGCCCTCATTTTTCTTATTATATAGTCATGATCATCTCTCCCTATGTAGGTGGGTGCCAACAGAATTTCGAAATTGGAGAAGAAAACTGGTTATTGAAATTTCATGAGAATATCCCGTCGCAACGAAAAACGCCTTTGTTTTAATGACTGTCACTCCAATTCGCATATCATGTCTGTGGCACTATCTCTCCCATTTTGCGATAATACAGAACGAGCTGCCCTTCTTTGTACTTTTTCGATGTCATCCGTCAGTCCCACCTGATACAGATCCCATACCACACAGCAATACTCCAGAAAAGGGTGGACAAGCGTGGTGTAAGCAGTCTCTTTAGTAGACCTGTTGTACCTTCTAAGTGTTCCGCCAATGAATCACAGTCTCTCGTTTGCTCTACCCACAATACTATCTGTGTGTTCGTTCCAATGTAGGTTAGTGGTAATTGTAATCCTCAAGTATTTAGTTGAATTTACAGCCTTCAGATTTGTGTGACTTATTGCATAATCGAAATTTAGCTTATTTCTGTGAATAAATTCACACTTTTCATTCTTCAGGGTCAATTGCGACTTTTCGCACCATACAAATATCTTACCTAAATCATTTTGCAAGTTGTTTTGATCATCTGATGACTTAACAAGACAGTAAATGACAGCATTATCTGCAAACAATCTAAGACGGCTACCCAGACTGCCTCCTGTGTCATTAATATAGATCAGGAGCAATAGAGGGCTGTAACACTTCTTTGGGGAACGCCAATGACTTTCCATCTATTACTACGAACTGTGACTTTTCTGACAGGATATCACGAATCCAGACGCACAACTGAGGCGATACTCCGTAGGCATGCAGTTTGGTTAGAAGACGCTTGTGAGGAACGGCGTCGAAAGCCTTACAGAAATCTGAAAATATGGAATCAATTTGACATCCCCTGTCGATAGCACTTATTACTTCACGAGTATAAAGAGCTAGTTGTGTTTCACAAAAACGATATTTTCTGAAACCGTGCTGTGTGTCAATAAATCTTTTTCTTCGAGGTACTTCATAGTGTCTGAATACAGTATATGTTCCAAAACCCCACTGCAAATCAACATTAGTGATATAGGACTGTAATTCAACGGATTGCTCCTACTTCCTTTTTTGGGTATTGGTGTGACTTTAGCAATTTTCTAGTCTTTAGGTACAGATTTCTGTGAGCAAACGGTTGTATATAGTTGCTAAATATGGAGCTATTTTATCAGCACGCTCTGGGAGGAACCTGACTGGTATGCAATCAGGACCAGAGGCCTTGCCTTTATTAAGTGATTTAAGCTGTTTTGCTACACCGAGGATATCTTCTATGTTTCTCATCTGGGCAGTTGTTCTTGATTGGAATTCAGGAATATTTCCTTCGTCTTCTTTGGTGAAGGAGTTTCGGAAAACAGTGTTTAGTAAGTCTGCTTTAGTGGCACTGTCATCAGTGAATTCACCGTTCTTATCGCGCAATGAAGATATTGATTGCGTCTTGCCACTAGTGTGCTTTATGTATGACCAGAATCTCTTTGGGTTCTCTGCCAGATTTCGAGACAGAATTTAGTTGTGGAAATTATTAAAAGCATCTCACATTGAAGTATGCGCCATATATCGAACTTTTGTAAAAATTGGCCAATCTTAGGGATTTTGCGTTCTTTTTAATTTGGCATGCTTTTATTCACTGCTTCTGCAACAACTATCTGACCTGTTTTGTGTACCATGGGGGATCAGTACCATCACTTATTAATTTATGTGGTATGTATCTCTCAATTGCTGTCGATACTATCTCTTTGAAAACATTTCACAACTTTTCTACATTTACATGATCAGATCGGAAGGAGTGAACTGTCTCTTAAAAAGGTGTTAAGAGTTTTTATCAGTTTTTTAAATCGATATACTTTGCGTTTCTTTTTGATGGTTGTGAGTGTTATGGTATTCAGCCTAGCAGCAACTGCCTTGTGGTCGCTAATTCTTGTATTCGACACAATACTCACTATTTGTCGACGATTATTTGTTGCTAAAGGTCAAGTATGCTTTCGCAACCATTTACGCGTCGAGTGGGCTGATGAATTAATTGTTCAAAATAATTTTCTGAGAATGTCTTCAGTACAATTTCGGTTGAAGTTTGATGCCTGCCAATGGCTTTAAACATATGATTTTTCCAGTATATTGAGGGTAGATTGAAGTCACCACCGACTATAGTTTTATGAACGGGGTACTTATTTGAAATGAGACTCAAGTTTTCTTTGGACTACTCAATACCTTTATCTTCTGAGTAGAGGGTCGGTAAAGCGATCCAATTCATAGTTTAGTCCGATTGTCAGGTATAACCTCCACCTATACTATTTCACACGAAGTATCTACCTCAATTTCGCTACAAGGTAAACTACCTCTGACAGCAATAAATACTCCACCGCCAACTGTATTTAATCTATCCTTTCTCAACACTGTTGCATCATTTGAAAAAATTTCGGCTTTAGCCAGCTCTCTGTACCTACAACTATGCTTTCTATTAGGACTTGGAGCTCTAGTTCTTTCCGAACACAGCTACAACAATTTACAACTACAATACCAATCATTTCTACAACTACCTCACTTTGTTTTACCTGCCCACTTTTAGATGGACGTCCCTTCTATGGTTCCCTGATACTCTCTAACCTACAAAGCGCCCCAACCTTTCCACACACCCCCAATACCCGTGCAGCCCCTTCTTGTGTGTACTGGACTCCTGACCTATTAAGTGGAACCCGGAAACCCACCTTCCGATGGTGCAAGTCAAGGAATCTGCAGCGTACAGTCACAGAACTGCCTGAGCCTCTGTTTCAGACCCTCCACTCGGCTCTGCACCAAAGGACCACAGTCGGTTCCTTCGACAATGATGTGGATGGTGAGCTCCGCCTTAATATCGAAAGCAAGACACAGTCTTCACCATTTCCGCTACCTGCCTGAAACCATACAGAATCTGCTCCGATCCAAAGAGACAAATGTCATTGGTACCAACATAAGCAGTTGGCTACACCCTGTACTCTTCATGGCATCCAGAAGCACCCTTCCCACATCCGGAATGACTCCCCCTGGAATCACACTGCCTCCCTTCCTTCCTTGGCAGCCATGTTCCTAAGGGGTCCCATTATGCGCCTAACGTTGGAGCTCCCAACTACCAGCAAACCCGCCCTCTGTGAATGTCCATACCTTGCGGACTGAGAAGCTTCCTCTGGAACAGGATGGACAACAGCGTCTGGCTCAGAGACATCATCAGCCACAGATAACGCCCAAAACTTGTTTGTGAAACGAACCAGGGAGGCGCTACAATCGGCTCCTCGGAAAGTTTTTTGCTGCTTGCCAGACTTTGGAATGATCTCCCACTCGACTACAGGTGAGGGGTCAACCTCATAGTACCTGGGGCGGGCATAGCAGTGGACCTATCAGAGGACATGTGGGAAGTGCTCGACATCCCTTGCAACCCCACATTCGATCCCCCACAGTGGCACCCCTTGGCAGCAGCCTCAAGCTGTGTGTGGAAATCTCATGTAAAGATGTATGACACAAGTGACACTATTACCTGACGAGGTTCCAAGTCCACGAGTTCCGCTGAGCACCCCATTCTGCTGTCTCACGATGTCTAATGACTACTGAGGTCACTGTTATGGAGTACCTGGCAGCACAATGCACCTGATATGAGAAATGTATGTTTTGGGGGTCTCAGGATATTTTTGATCACATAGTGTACATGTGGAGTAGTCCAATATTTAATCAGTAGCCAAAAACATAAAGCTGTAAAATAAAATTTTTGTTATTCACAAGCACATTTGCTAGTATTTCGTTTCACGGCGTAAAAACAACAAGGTTTATACGCGCCCATGTAAAAACTGTGTAACATGGAGAAAAAGAGGAGATAAAAATTACCACATATCAATCCCTATCGACTGAAGAGAAGACAGCTAAAAACGGATACATAGAGAAATGTCTACAAAATACAATATAGAGAAACAGAGGTCCATAACTAAAAATTAAATGGCCTTTGCCATATTGCTATGATGAATAAAAAGTATAATGCAGTCGACAGCCAGCACGTCATTCACTAAGAAAAAAATGGCCAATAACTGACAGCAAATCCAAGCAGGTACATAAAAAGGGCATTCTCTCAGGAAATGGCAGACAATTACAAGTTGGGCGGAATGTGCACAAAGAGGTGGGGGAGCGCCACTTATCAAATGCTGATGGCTAAAACGGCAGCGTCCAATACACAACATAGTTAAAATGACCGCTTTGCGGCGGGAGGGTCGAGAGGAGGTTGTTCAAGGCGATGCTTAAAAACCTGGAGCTTAGTCCCATGAAAGGAGGACGTGTGACAATGCTGAAGTGACACCACCTCCTGCCAGACAGCAACACACAGATCATCAGAGGGAATGTAAGAACTAGTGGGCTGAGGTATGAGGAATGCAGCCTTGGCAGCAGCATCAGCAGACATGTTTCCTGTCATACCGACATGACCAGGAACCCACATAAACGTCACAGTGGCTCCATCAAGAGTGTACAAGGGACAGTTTTCCTAGACCCATCGCATGATGGGATTGGCGGTGTACGGTGCACAGAGGCTTTGAAGGGCACTGACAGAGTGAGCAGATGATAATTGTAAAGGCTGTGTCACCAGATATACTCCAGCGTTGATACAGGGCACGGAGCTCTGCTGTAGCTACTGAGCAGTGTGCTGGAAGCCGATTCTGAAAAACATCACCAATGATGAAGTCATACCGACTCCATGATCAGTCTGAGAAAGGTCAGTGTACACAAAGGTACTATCATGACGTTCCATATGAATGTCATGAAACTGAATGAAATAGAGCAAGGCTGGAGTAGTGTCCCTAGGAAGCAAATGAATGCCAAGGTGAACGTGGGCCGCCACACGAATCCAAGATTGTCAAGGGTTCACACCCACCAGGAAAGTTGCAGGTAGTGTGAAGTTAAGCTGCTGGAGTAAGAGCCGAAAGTGCAGATGCATGAACAAAGCACTGGTAGTCTAATTTCGAACATAGAAGGGATCAGTACAAACCGAGGATGGTGGCGTACCATTGAGGACGTGCGGAACATAGAGGGATCACATACAGTGGGCTGCAGGTGAGACATGGGAGGACCAAGAAACTTTCCTAGCGAGCAAGAGACCCAGGTATTTCACCGTTTCAATGAACAGATGAGCAACAAGGCTAAGATGTAAAGACAGTGGAAGGAATCAACTGCATGCCAGAAATTCGTACCAACTGTTCAGTGAGCGGAAAAGCGAAAGCCACTGTCGAAGCCCCATGGGAAAAGACGATCGAGACATCGCTGAATATGCTAGTCAATGAAACAGGCCCATGATAAATACAATGGATGGAAAAATAAACAAAAAGAGAGCTGGAGGTGCCTGGAGGGAGACAGGCCATTATAGGGTTAATGGCAATAGCAAGGAGGGCGATGCTCAGGACGGAACCCTGATGCACACCATTTTCCCAGATAAAAGTGTCCCACAAGGCAGAACCCACACATACCTTGAAAACTCTGTATTTTAAAAATTCTTCACGGAAATCGGACAGGTGGCCACGGAAGCCCCACATGTAGAGAATGCAGATTATAACAGTCCTCCAGCATGCGACGTAGGTTTTCGCCAAATCGAGAAAGACAGCCGCTGCCTGGGATTTCTACAGAAAACCATTCGTGACATTGGTGGGCAACATGACGAGATGGTTAACTGCAGAATGGCACACTCGAAATCCATGCTGTGCAGTCATAAGCAAACTGCAGGAGACTAGCCACCATACCAGCCGGCCATGAATCATATGTTACATCACCTTGCAAACACAGCTGGTGAGAAAGATGAGGTGGTAGCTAGAAGGAAGGTGATTGTCCTTACCAGGCTTAGGAATAGGTATGACTGGCTTCACAGCACTGCCTGGGAAACGTGTTCTCTGCCCAGATGCGGTTGTACATATTAAGCAGAAAGTGTTTGCTTGCAAGACAAGGTGTTACAACATCTGAATGTGAACAGATCTGACGCTGAGGTGGAGGATCGGGATGAAGTGAGAGCATGAACTCGCTCCTTCATAGTACAGGCGGCATTGTAGCACACTCGATTTTGAGAAGAGTAGGATATTGCCCGAGCTGCCTCTGCTCGTTTCCAGTGGAGGAAAGGAGAGCGACAGTGAGAAAAGCTCGAAATTTCCGCAAAATGACGGCCCAAGGCGTTACGAGATCACAGTAGAGTCCACAATAGCCTCATCTGCTACCGTCAGACCAGAAACTGGAGAATGGATCTTGGCCGCAGAGAGCCGTCAGAAGTTTGTCCACATGACAGTGGGAGTGGAACTGTTAAAAGAACTTGTAAATGAAATCCAACAAACTTTTTGATATTCCGAAAAACACGACGACACTGTGCATGCACCGCTGTAGGATGCCTTCGTAGGATGGTGGTTGAAAACGTGTAGAATACATCTCTACATGCTAATTGCATTGTGACATGCCTCTGTCCACCAAGAGACTGGGACATGGCGTGGTGAAGGAGAAGCGTGAGGAATGGAACATTCTGCAGGAGTAAGATAACGTTTGTGAGATATTCCACCTGGTCATCAGAACTGGGGAAATCTTGTTCGTCGAAGGCCCCCAGTCAGCCTTAGTAAGCTGCCATTTAGGTGTGAATGCAGGTGGGGTAGGAGTCAGCATATGGATAGCACACAGGAAATGGTCGCTCAAGTAGGTGTCAGAAGGAATGGACCGCTACAGAGCATGGGCAAGCTGGGCCATGCCGAAGTATATGTCCAAATGGGAATAGGTTTGTGAGGAGTCGGAAAGGAATATGGGTGCTCCTGTGTTAAGATAGAAGAGGTTAAGTTGGTTACAGTCAGCCAAGTGGGCACCTCTCTGACAATATCTGGGAGAACGCCAAAAGGGATGGTTGGTTGGTTTAAAAGAGAGCGGGGGGGGGGGGGGGGGGAAGGGACCAAACTGCAAGGTCATTGGTAAAAGAATTACACAATGGAAAGAAGGAAACAAAGGAGGCATACAGCACAATGGCAGGAGAAAGGAAGAACCAAAATAACTACAGTAGGACAACAAACACTACTATGGACGAAGCAGGAAAAGAAAACCACAGAGAGAAGCAAGAAACAGGTAGAAACAAGAGAGGAAATGACTGACTGGCTACCAGACCACGAAAATAAAAAGGAAAAGGCAGCCATTCTGTGACACATTAAAACATCCACCGTAAAAGCATTAGAGTGGAGAAGACAAAGGGACAAAGGACATGCACTACTACTTATATAGAATGATAAAACCCACAGTCATGTATAAAATGTACAACTAAATTGGTCAATGAGGTGTCAGCTATAATTAATGGCAATGAGTCTTAACTGAATGGCCCGTCACAGGGCACCCAAAGGAGAACAGCTCACCAAGACATGGGCCACTGCTAGCTGGAGGCTGCACTGACACTGAGGTGGGTCATCATCATGGCACAACATGTAGGCATGTATCACTCAAGTGTGGCCTATGTGGAGCTGAAAAAACTACAGAGTCCCTGTGAGAGGCCTGCATGGAGGACTGCCACACATTGTAATTCTCCTTAATGGCACGCAGTTTGTTGTGCATGCTGACGTTATGACATTTCATCTCCCAAAGCTGTAAAACCTTACGGCATAGTATTGAATGCAGTTCAGTTGCAGAGAAGCCCATCTCCATAAAAGGTTTACACGTAGCCTGTTCGGCCAGCCTGTCTGCAAGTTCGTTGCCAGGGATTATGATATGACCTGGGGTCCAGACAAACACCACTGAATGACTGGACCATTCCAGGGCATAGATGGACTCCTGGACGGACGCTACCAAAGGATGGTGAGGGTAGCACTGGTCAACAGCTTGTAGGCTGCTCAAGGAGTCAGTACACAGAAGAAACGACTCCCAGGGCATGAACAGATGTGCTCAAGATTGGCTGGTTTAGAAGATGGGGAAAGTGACAAAATTACGAGGTCATCAGTCCCTTGTTTGTAATAAGACGATGCCACATGTGTGAGAATAAAACAGTCAAGACGTAAAACAAAACGGAAAGAAAGGAAAGACCACAAGAATGGTAGGAAAGGCAATGAACACTAAAAGTAACAAAAGAGGACAAGAAAACAGAGATGCAAGAAACAGTTAGAAGATAGTAAAGCAAGGAAGCAGATTACAGTGGCTGGCCGACCACGAAAATAAAAAGGAAAAGCTAGCCACTCTGCAACACATTGAAACCTCCACCCTAAAAAGCACTATGGCGAAGGACAGAAAAGGACATGCGCTAAAACTCAGATCGAATGATAAAACCCACCCTCATGAATGAAATGTAAAACCAAATCTGCTGATGAGGCGTCATCTGCTAAAATCAATGATAAGTCCAGCAACTGAAGATGAAGACACAGGGCAGCCAAATGAGGACAAAGCAGAAGAATATGGGCCACTGTCAACTGGGCGCCACACCGACACTGAGGTGGGTCTTCACAGCGTATGCTGTAGCGGTGAGCCGCCCAGGCATGGCCGATGTGGAGCCAGCAGAGAACCACCGAGTCCCTGCAAGGGGCCCTCATCGAGGACTTCCACACATTCATGGTCCCCTTAATGGCTCGCAGTTTGTTGTGCATACTGAGATTTTGTCATTCTGTCTCCCAAAGCTGAAAAACCTCACGACATGATAAAGAACGCAGGTCAGTTGCCGGGATGTCGATCTATAGAAGTGGTTTCCATGTAGACTGTTTGGCCAGCCTATCACTAAGTTCATTTCCTGGGATTCTGACATGACCAGGGGTCCAGATAAAGACCACTGAACGAATGGACCATTCCTGGGCATAGATGGAATCATGGATGGATGCTACCAATGGATGACGAGGGTAGCACTGTCAGTTTTCACAGTGCTCAAGGAGTCAGTACATAAAAGAAATGACTCTTCAGGGCATGAACAGAGATACTGAAGTGCATGAGAAATGGCCACCAGCTCTGCAGAGAACACACTGCAGTCATTAGGTAAGGAATGCAGTTCACAATACGGCCGCCAAGAACGTAGACAAAGCCAACACGACCATCAGTCATCGAGCCATTGGTGTAAACCACTTCACAGACCCAGAACATGTAAATAATTGAGAAGTAGTGACAGCAGAAAGCTGCAGGGTTAACGGAGTCCTTAGGGCCATGTGAAAGGTCCAGCCAAAGCTGCAGCTGAGGTGTACACCATGGAGGTGTATGTGAACAGACCATAAGTAGAGGTGGTAAAGGGAAGGATTCCAGTTCAAGGAGAATGGACCGCACACAAACCGCAATCAATAGCCCAGACCTGGGTCACCGATGTGGGAGATGAACTGCCATAGGTGGGAAAAGGTGACACTGATTCAAATGTGCTGGAGAACTACCAATGTGCACAATGTAACTGGCTGGCAGTTGTGCATGCTTAATCTGCAATGGAGGTACTGTGGCCTCCACAAGGGCATTGGTCACTGGGCTCGTCCTAAAAGCTCCTGTCGCTAGGCGTAGGCCACAGTGGAGCACCGGGTCAAGTAAACACAACACTGCACACGCCGCCGAACCATAAACCAGACCCCCATAGTCAGAGTGGGATTGGAAGAGGGCTCTGTAGAGCAGCAGCAGCAGCATAGAGCGATGAGCACCCCAGTTGGTGTTGATCAGGCAGCGGACAGCACTGGAGTGCTGCCAGCACTTCCCCTTAAGCTGACAAAGGTGATGATGCCAAGTCAATCAGGTGTTGAAAACCAGTCCTAAGAATCGATATGTCTCCACTACAGTTATTGGATCGTCATGGAGTTAAAGTTCTGTTTCCGGATGAAGGGTACTACGCCAACAGAAGTGCATGACACATGACTTAGCGGCCAAAAACTGGAAACTGTGGGCTTGAGCCCATGACTGCACCTTGTGAATGGCTCCCTGTAGGTGTCGTTCAGCAACACCAGTACTGGTGGAGCAGTACGAAATACAGAAGTCGTCTGAATACAGAGGTGAGAGACGACCCTACAGCTGCTACTAGACCATTAATACCCACTAAAAACAGAGACTCAATACAGAGCCCTGTGGGACCCCATTCTCCTGGAAATGGAGCAAACTATGGCAGGCACCAACTTTGACACGGAAAGTGCGAAGTGACAGGAAATTCTGGATCAAAATCGAGAGCATGCCTCGGAAACCCCACTCATATAATGTGGCAAGGATATGATGTTGCCAGGTTGTGTCATATGCTTTTCGCAAATCAAAAAAAGTTGACAACCAGTTATTGGCAGCTGGACGAGTCTGTTAGGATGGTAGACTCCAGGGACAAGATTATCAGTGGTAGAGCGACCCTAGTGGAAGCCGCCCTGACATGAAGCCAGTAGGCCACTTGACTCCAAGACCCAACCCAACTGCAGACACACCATACATTCCAGAAGCATAGAAATAACGTTGGTGAGGCTGATGGGGCGACAGCTATCCACATCAAGTGGGTTTTTACTGGGTTTGAGCACTGGAATGATGGTGCTCTCCCGCCATTGCAATATAAAGATGCCATCGCACCAGATTCCGTTGAAGACAAGGAGATGACGCTTGTAGTCAGCCTCATTCCCAGGCACTCCTACATGGCCTGGAACCCACATAAAGCTAACAGGAGAGCCATCATCAGCAAAAGAATGGAGGGATTGCTGGATCCATTGCACCAAGGGATGGACCGAATATGGAGCTCCAAGGCTCTGAAGAGCACTGAGTGAATCAGAGTACATACAGAGAATGGCGGTGGTGGCAGACATACTGAACGGCCTGAGAGAGAGCAAAAAGCTCGGCTGTAAAGCTGGAACACTGGTCGAGGAGCCGGTATTTAAACGGGATGTCCCCAACGACAAAGGCACAGCCGACACCATCGTCAGTTTTGGAGCCATCAGTGTAAATAAAGGTGTTATTGGCGAGTCGCGCACGAAGTTCGACAAACCATGAGCAATACACTGCATCCGAAGTAGCCTCCTTCGGGAGCGAGCAGAGTTTAAGATGAATGTGAACCGGAGCCTAGAGCCAAGGTGGTGTCGGGCTCTCACCTTCTCTGAAGGTGGTAGGGAGGGCAAAATCCAATTGTCGAAGCAGGGGACGAAAGCGGACTCCAGGGGGCAGCAGCGCAGACACATACAACAACCCATACTGATGGTCGAGAGAATCGTCGAAGGAGGACTGATAAGAGGGTGGTCGAGCATTGACAACAGCCGGCAGGCATACCGAAAAAACAGTACGTGGCGCCAGTAGGTCAATGGTAACTCGGCAGCTTCAGCATAAAGACTCTCGACAGGACTGGTATAGAATGCTCCGGTTGCAAGACATAACCCCTGATGATGGATGGAGTTGAGACGGCGTAAGAGGGATGGCCAAGCAGACGAGGCTCCCATAATCCAGCTTTGATCGGACTATGGACCAATATAAGCAAAGCAGGACAGTGCAATCCGCTCCCCAAGATGAACCACTAAGAACACGGGAGACATTAAGAGAAAGTGTACAACGGGCAACCAAATAAGAGACATGCGGAGACCCACAAAGTTTCCTGTCCACTGTGAGCCCTAAAAACTCCGTTGTCTCTATGAAGGGGAGAACAATGGGACTGAGTGGTGGAGGGAATGCATTATATCGCCAAAAGTTAATGCAAACTGTCTTCTCTTCAGAGAACCGGAAGCCATTAGCAACACTCCATGAGTATAGGCTGTCAAGACAACGCTGAAGGCAGCACTCTAGGAGACATGTTCTCTGGGCACTGCAGTAGATCGCAAAGTCATAGACGAAAAGAGAGCCGGAGACGTACGGTGGAATGCAATCCATAACGGGATTGATCGCTATGGCAAAAAGGGCTACGCTCAAAACGGAGCCCTGAGGCACTCCGTTCTCCTGGAGGAAGACGTCGGACAATACGGAACCCACGTATACCCTGAACATTAGATCTGTTAAAAATAAATAAAAAAAAGGGGCAGGCGACCACGTACGCCCCACCTGTGCATAGTGCAGAGGATACCTCCTCCCCAACAGGTATCATAAGCCTTCTCCAAATCCAAGAACACAGCTACCGTTTGGCGCTTTCGCAAAAAGTTGTTCATGATGAATGTCGACAAGGTCACAAGGTGGTCAACAGCGGAGCAGTGTCGACGAATGCCACATTGAACATTAGTAAGTAGCTGTCGAGATTCAAGAATCCAAACCAACCGAGCGTTAACCATGCACTCCATTACCTTAGAGACACAGCTTTTAAGAGAAATGGGGCAGTAACTAGAAGGAAGGTGTCTATCCTTCCCGGGTTTGGGTATGGGAACAACGACGGCCTCACACCAATGCGTGGGGACCTGACCTTCGTTCCAGACGTGATTATAGGTATGAAGAAGAAAGAATTTAACCTGCCGGAGAAAGGTGTGTCAGGATTTGAACGTGAATGCATCTGGCCCTGGAGCAGAGGACCGGGACAGTGCAAGTGCACGTTCAAGTTGCCGCATGGTAAAGGGGGCATTATAATCTTCCAGATATGCAAGCCTCATTCCACCAGGGGACTGAAACTCGACGTGAGGAAGAGGTAGTACGAGGAATGGAACGTTTGGCAGCATTGATAACAGCTGTGAGGTATTCGACCTGACTGTCACAGCTGAGAAAATCTTGGTCCAGAAAGGTCGCCAGGGAGGAGTAAAGTCCCCAGTCAGCTATCGGTCTGTTCCAGCTCGAGGGATGTGGGGATGGGGTCTGGTGCAGGAGACGAACGACACAGTGGAAATGATCGCTCGAATAGGTGTCAGATAGGACATACCACTCGAACCGATGGGCAAGATTGGTAGAACAGATCAAGAGGTCCAAGTGGGAGTAGGTATAAGTAGAGTCCAAGATGAAAGTAGGGGCGCCAGTATTGAGGCAGACAAGATTGAGATGGTGGAAAACATCCACCAAGAGGGAGCCTCTCTGACAGGATACAGGAGAACCCCAAAGGGGATGATGGGCATTGAAGTCGCCAAACAATAAAAACGACGGAGGAAGCTGAGCAAACAGATGCATCATGTCAGCCTGACTAACTGCAGAGGACGATGGAGTGTAGACAGTACAAACAGAAAAAGTAAAGGCAGAAAGAGTAGTACGGACAGCTATTGCTTCTAGTGGGGTGGTCAATGGGATGGGATCGTAATAGACATCGTCCCGAACGAGCAACATGGCCCCACCATGAGCTGGAATACCGTCCACAGGGGTTAGGTCAGATCACTTTGAGGTATAGTGGGTAAAAGCAATACGAGCAGTTTGGCGTAACTTCGTTTCCCGGAGACCAATGACGAGCAGACAGTGCAGATGCAGGAGCAGTTGTAATTCCTCCCAATTAGATCGAATACCTCTTATGTTCCAATGTAATAGAGCCATCGCGAGTCAGAGAAAGGGGGAAGAACTAGTCACCTCAATGGCCGCGAAGGGCCAGGTTTCGAGGGAACATAGCTACAATTGTCGGGAGGCAGATCCTGTTCCATCGAGTCATCACCACCAGCTGCGGCCACATTCCTGGGTTGGACAGGAGAGGCAGCATTGTCCGCTGGCGACAGGCCTGCGGAGCACCTGGCAGCAGAGCGTCTTGGCGAAACTTGGTTGGTTGGTTGGTTGGTTGGTTGGTTGGTTGAGGTTTAAGGGACCAAACAGCAAGGTCATCAGTCCCTTGTTTCAAATGTGGTCCATTCCGCTAATACAACATCTCAGGAAAGTCAGAACAATAAAAGGGAAAAGGCGAAAAACGTAAAGGGGCAGTCATGTTGTCAATGATAAAAACAAAATGAGGGAAGTCAGCAAGAGAACGAACGCAACGCTATGCTGAAGCAGCATAGGCAAGACCACCTGTGACTTTAAAGGAGCAACCGCTAGAATGTAGAAGTACGTATGGGAAAAGGAGACTAACCAATCCCTAAAAAAGAAGGGTAAAAACAGAGTAAAAGGGGAAGAAAAGAGGATCTCGGTTAGGGAGGTGAGTCGGGAATCTCCAAACACGGCTTACAGTGGGAGACACCCAAACACTCACCGCCCTGCCCCAACACCAGAGAGAGATTAAAAACCTTAAAACTGAGAATAAAAAGCACTTTCCCGGAGGAAACCGAGAACCAGAGAGACCATCCGGGAATCGTCAGCCAACATCAAAGGTAAAGTGTGGGGGAATCTGTACTTAGCACACAGAGCCAAAAGGAGGAGACAGTCGACCAAAATGTAGGTTACTGACTGGAAGGCTCCACAACCACAAAGTGGGGGTGGCTCATCACGCAAAAGAAAACCATGGGTCAGCCTGGTATAGCCAATGCGGAGATGACACAGTGTGGTCGAGTCCCTTCGGGAGAGGCGAAAGGAAGAACGCCACGGGCCTGGTGTCACCTTAATTGCACGAAGTTTATTAGACAGGGGAATAGCCTCCCAAGAACTGGCCCATGACTGTAGGAAGTGGGATTTGATGTGAAGCCGTAAATCTGCTGCAGTAGGGGTTACAGAAAACTGGGGGTACGTGACTGCTCTCCCAGCCAAATGATCAGCGAGCTCATTACCCAGGATACCCACATGGCCAGGGACCCAAAGGAAGTAAATGGAACAAGCAGCACGGTGAATATCAGCGTGAAGGTCATGGATGGCAGAGACCAAGGGATGGCGCGAAAAACACCGGTCAATAGCAAGAACGCCACTCATCGAGTCCATACATAACAAAACGCGGTTGTGTTGGGACTGTTTAATAAGGGTAAGGGCCTGGGAAATTGCAATCAATTCCGCAGTAAACACCCCACATGTAGGTGGCAGCAGATGATTTTCCGTTCCAACAGAGGATGTGAAGGCATACCCCATATGATCAGCAGATTTAGAGCCATCAGTGTAAAAACCAACAACATCCCGAAACTCCCATAAAATTTGGCGGAAAAAGGAACAGAACACCATGGAATCTTTCGGACCTCGGCGGAGATCGATCCGAATTCGAGGCCAAGGAACTAACCAGGGGGGGGGGGGTGAAGGGGAGGGAGCGAGGGAGACAGGACAAAGAAGTCAGCTGAAAATCATGGCAATGAGACTAGGCGGAACCCAACTGGTAAATCTGCCCGAGGATGGGAGTTGGGTGGGCGACATCCATGGTCTGGAAACAGGATAGAATAGGAAGGATGAGTGGGAAAGGAATGGATAGCGAGTGCATATGACACCAGAAGCTGGGACCGCCGAAAAGATGGGGGGGGGGGGGGGATCCCAGCTTCATCCAGGAGACTATCAACAGTGCTCGTAGGGAAGGCACCGGTGGCCAAATGGATACCACGATGGTGGACTGGATCCAGCACGTACAGTGTGGAAGGAGCAGCTGAACCATAAACTTGACAACCATAGTCCAAGCAAGACAAAACTAGAGCACAATAAAGATGGAGAAGGAGGGAACGGTCCACACCCCAAGAGGAGTGGGCAAGGAAGCGAAGGACATCGAGTTTACGGAAACACTACCTTCAGAAGGCTGATATGGGGCAGCCAAGTGAGCTTGTTGTCGAAAAGAAGACCCAGGAAACGAAACTGTGGGACCACAGGCAATCGTTGTGCATCGAGATAGAGCTCTGGGTCAGGGTGGATCGTAGTACGGCGACAGAAGTGGACTACCCGCGATTTTGAAGGAGAGAATTGAAACCCGTGTGAGAGGGTCCATGCAGAGGCACGCCGTATAGCTCCCTGGAGCTGCCGTTCTGTAGATTCCATCGAAGAGGAACCAACCCAAATGCAGAAATCATCCACATACAGGACAGGGGCAACCAAAGGACCGACAGAGGCCACAAGTCCATCGATAGCAATGAGGAAAAGGACACTAAAGGCAGAACCCTGTGGGATGCCCATCTCCTGGGTCCGTGGAGAACTAAAAACAGTACCAACTCGAACTCTGAATGACCAATGGAACAGGAACTGGCGCATAAAAATGGGGAGTGGGCCCCAAAGACCCCATTGATGAAGGGTAAGTAAGATGTGATGGCGCCAGGCCGTGTCATAGGCCTTGCAAAGGTCAAAAAACACTGCAACCAAATGGCGGCGCTGGGAAAAAGCCTGCCGAACTGCAGATTCCAAGCGAAGTAAATGAGCGATTGGAGACCGTCCCTCTCGAAAGCCACACTGGTAAGGCGACAATAGAGCCCGAGATTCGAGGACCCGACGGGCTACCATCCATTCAAGTAACTTACGACATTGGTCAAACTAATTGGCTGATAGCTGTCAACAGATAGGGGGTTCTTACCAGGCTTGAGGACAGGAACCACGATGCTATCCCTTCACTGAGAAGGGAAGTCACCCTGGAGCCAGATATGGTTAAACACCCGAAGATGATGTTGCTGTTTTAGAGCACTGAGATGTTGAAGCAGTTGGTTATGAATGGAATCTGGGCCAGGGGCTGTATCATGAGAAGAAGATAGAGCAGAAAGAAATTCTCATTCAGTAATAGGTTCGTTGTAAGATTCTAACTCACAAGGGGTAAAAACATGAGGTGGAAGCTACAGCCCGCTGTTTCTGGTGAAGGAAAACTGCTGGATAGGAGGCTGATGCTGATGCCACTGCAAAATGGGTCGCAAGATGTTCTGCAAGAACTAATGGGTCCGTACAAAGGCCACCTGCGAGGTGAAGGCCTGGGAGGGTGGAGTGCCGATGGCAACCTTGGAGAGAGGGAAGTGTAGCCCATAACCGTGACAGAGGGACAGTAGAACCAAAGGAAGAAACGAATCGTTCCCAACAAATCCGCTTGCTCTGTTTGTTTAAATAACGGGCTTTAGTGCAGAGGCGTTTAAAGGCAGCAAGGCTGGCTACGGATGGGTTCCTCTTAAAATGTTTCAAAGCTCGACAGCGATCACAGGTGGCAATGGCAACGGCCGTACTCCACCACGGGACTTGCCAGCGACGAAATGGTCCAGATGAGCTCGAGACAGCAAGGCTAGCGGCTCGAACAATCGCGTCAGACACGTCACGTAGGACGTCATCAATACAACCCGACAAAGAGGGAGAAAACACGACCTGTGCAGTGTATAGAGGCCAATCGGCGCGTTGGAAAGACCAACGAGGTAACCTGTCCATCGGGGAGCGGGAAGGGAGCGAGATAATCAACAGGAAATGGACACTATCACAAAGGTCGTTGTGTGGCAACCAGTGTAATGAAGGGAGGAGAGAGGGAGAAGAAAGAGAAAGATCAATGGCAGAAAAGGTACCATGACCGGCTCTGAAATGAGTAGGGGAGCCATCATTAAGAAGGCACAAGTCGTGGTCTGCAACAAACTAGCCTATGAGAAGACCTCGTCTAGATGGAAAGGCACTGCCCCATAAGGGATGATGAGCATTAAAACCCCAAGGAGGAGGAAGGGTGGAGGAAGTTGCTGAAGAAGGGCAGTTAAGGCAGCAGGTGTAAGAGTCCTGTCAGGAGGGAGATAAAGATTGCAAACCGTGACCTCAGAGTCTAGGTGGACTTTAACAACAACCGCTTCCAATGTAGTTTGAAGAGGAATATCGTGCTAGCAATGTCTGTACGGACCAACGTACAAACGCCACCAGAAGCCTGCAGGGGTCCGACCCGATTTCGACCTGGGGACCGACAGACCGCAGCTCTCGCGGTCGTCACGTGGCAGCAGACCTTTGGCCTGGAAGGTGCCGGGAAGGGGCATCCTGGGAGAGGCGCCCTTGACCGGCAGACGCCGAATAAGTGGGACACTTCTCCGGCTGGGGAGGGGAGCAGTGCCCAGAGGAGAAGGTGTGGGAGCCGCATGGGAGGGGGGGAGGTGAGGGGTCCGGAATGGGGGTAAGGAAGGGGGAGGAGAGGGGTGAAGATGTAACCAAAGCGTAACTAGATGTCATGGACACAGGGTGAAGACGTGTATACTTCTTATGGGCCTCTGTGTACGTAAAACGATCGAGGGACTTATATTCCCATATCTTCTTTTCCTTCTTATATACTGGGCAATCTGGTGAACGTGGAGAATGACTGCCATGACAATTTACACACACAGGAGGGGGAACACAGGGACTCTCCTCATGGAGTGGACGTCCACAGTCACCACAGAGAGGTGCCTGTGAACAGCAAGCACTTAAAACACCTCATAGGAGGTGGGATGTACAGATTCACATCACATCGTTAAACCATAATCTTAACTTTCTCAGGGAGGGTATCCCCTTCAAAGGCCAGGATAAAGGCCCCAGTATCAATGCAATTGTCTTTAGGACCCTTCTGAACACGCCGAACGAAGTGAACACCCCGCCATCCGAGACTGTCCCGAAGTTCCTCATCAGTTTGAAGGATGAGATCCCTGTGAAAAATCACACCTTCAACCATATTTAGAGACTGGTGGGGGTAATGGACACAGGAATTGTGCAAAGATGGGTACAGGCATTAAGGGCCACAGATTGGGCAGCTGAAGCAGTTTTGATCAGCAACGAACCCACCCGCATCTTGCTCAGGGAGTCCACTTCGCCAAACTTGTCTTCAATGTGTTCCACAAAGAATAAAAGTTTGGTATTGGTGAAAGTATCTCCATCAGTCCTGGTGCAAACTAGATAACGGGGGAAAGGTTTCGCCCCTAGCCGACGGGCCTGACCCTCTTCCGAGGGGGTAGCCATGGACGGGAAGGCCGAAGGGGCAAGAGAAGCAGCACTTTAATCAGTTCCATGCAGAGAGACAGCCGCAGAAGAATGGCCAGAGTTCTGGACCCGTATGCGTTTCATTTGCATAGCGTCCACCCTGATACCACCCACTCCGATCACGGGCTCTCCTCACGGGCACCACCCAGTCACAGCAAGGACCATCTGGCATGGCGGCCATTGCCGGGAGTTCCGATGCTCCAGGATGACAAGCAACCACTCCAAGGCATGAATGAGGTGGTCACAGCTCAGGTATTAGAAGTGTGATCCCTGCGTGATCAGGGGGCTCAACCAAAAGGGTACATAGCGACCCCACCACATGGGCTGGCTACCGTGCTGGCTATGCACCCTAGCATCAGACAAGGACGTGAAAGAAAAGGTGGAATTTACTAGGAGGGCACATGTCGGAGACACTAGGTAAGGTGCTCTTCCCCAAATGGCACACACTACGGAGGAGAAATTTTGTAATGGAGGTCAAACACCAGAGGGGGACCAGGGAATGCCAAAAGGAGGAGATGATTACACAACAAAGCCGAATTGTAAAACCAACAAAACCAGGAGGATAGCGGGGGCCAACATAAGCAAGGACACCAAGAGAGGGAGAGGAGAGGGTGAGGGGAAAGGAGTAAGAAGGGGAAAGGAGGGGAATGGGGAGGAAATGAAGGCCTGGAGAGAAAGAAGGCTGCAATAGCTCGGGGCCCTGTGCTAGCCATGCACATATCCACAAAGAAGTTGTGGACCCACTGGGGGGTTAGAAGCTGGGGTCCGTAACATTTCCCTGATGGATGCCTGAGAAGAGGATCACTTCTCAGGCGACAGAGGAGGAGGAGGAGGAGGGAGGAGGAGGAGGAGGAGGAAGGGTGGCCCCTGAGGCAGACGGGGCAGGGGCCACGAAGAAGGATTTGGAAGGGAGGGAGTTGGGAGGCGGAGGCATAGACCCTGGATGGGGTGAGGAGATGGAGTGGGGACAGGATAGGGGTGAGGATACTGCGGAAGGAGTGGACACGACCGAAGCAAACGATGTTGCCAACATCACGGGATGGAGGCGGTCATATTTCTTCCTTTCCTCAGAATAAGATAGATGGTCCCAGGTTTTCAATTCCTGTATCTTCTTCTCCTTCTAATAGACAGGGCAGTCAAAAGATCTAGGCGAGTGGAGGTCAGGACAAATGACGCACCGAGGTGATGGGGTGCATGTATGTCCCTCACAAAGATGACGTCCACAATCGCCACAAAGGGGTTCAGCTTCGCACCTTGACGACATATGCGCAAAGTGCAAACATCGAAAGCATTGCATAGGAGGTGGGATGTAAGGTCGCACATCGCACATGTAGCAAATCACCTTTACCTTCTCCGGGAGATCATCGCCCTCGAATGCGAGGATAAAGGCCCCAGTGTTGACGCTATGATCTTTGGGGCCGCGCTGGACTCGCCGGACAAAATGCATGCTACGGCGCACCAGGTTGGCCCTGAGCTCTTCAGATTGCAGCAGGAGGTACCAATGTAAAATAATCCCCTGCAACCTATTGAGCGCCAGATGTGGGACAATGGACACTGGGATGTCCCCTAGTCAGTCGCATGCCTGGAGCAACATCAACTGTGTAGCGGAGGTGGTCTTTATGAGAATGGACCCCGAACGCATTTTACTAAGAGCCTCGATTTCTCCTAAGATATCCTCGATATGCTGTACAAAGAACATGGGCTTGGAGGTGGCGAACGTCCCCCATTGGTCAGAGAACAGACTAAATAGTGGGGGAAGTATTTCGCCCCAAGCCGGCGGTCCTGTCCTTCCTCCCTGGGAGTGGTCAAAGGGGAAAGTCTCCGTCTTTGGTTCTGGTCCTTCTGGAGACAGAGACAGAACCTTTCTTCTTAGAAGGCGCAGCCGCAGAGCGACCTGATGCATGTTGACGCTTCATCTGCAAAACGTCCGCCCCGATACAACCCACTCTGACCAGGGGCTCTCCCCACAGGTGCAACCCAGCCTCAGCAAGGGCCACCTGGCAGGATGACCATTGCTGGGAGTCCTGATGCCCCAGGTACAGAGGCATCTACTCCTTGGCTTACGTGGAGAGGGTGCAGCTCAGGTATCGGCAGTACGATCCCTGTGTTGTCAGGGGGCTACAACCTAGAGGGTACATGACTACCCCACCACAAGGGGCTGGCTACCGTGCTGGATTTCGGGTGCCATGGAAAATCAATCATGATCGAAGGTGCAGATGGGGACACACTACGGACGTAACCTATGCCACCCATCAGGTGTTTAGGCCCAAATTGATTAACAGTGGGTGCAGTTAAAACACCGTTACGATGATGAGTGTCAAGGTCTCAGTGCACTGAGGACCGGTGATACACCACGTAAGGTGTCCTTCCCCAAAAGGCTCGTACTTCTGTAGAATTTTAAAAATGGAGGTCAAACCCCAATGAGGACCATCACATTGAAGGCCAAAACGGTTGAAACTCCTTTTAGTCGCCTCTTACGACAGGCAGGAATACCTCGGGCCTATTCTTACCGCGGACCCACAGGGGGATATTTGTTGGTGACAGCATGTGTTGGCTTAAGACTGAAAATAAGGGTTAAGAAAGCTGAATTTAATTCTTATACTGGTTAATGGCTGTAAAATTAATACAAAAAACAAATGATGCATAATGTCCCTAGTAAGTTGTTCCTTAAATTTATTGCAAATTAAACGCACCAGTGGCAAGCTGTACATATAACGTTCATGGTGCAACAAAAGTATCTTACTGATTTTCCTATCACGACATGCACTGAAGCTGCCATCCAGTGTGACAGTACAGGAAGTGTAGAGGAAAAGAGAAGGAAAATTCATTGTGTAGTAGGATCTAAACAACAAACCTCATCTGCTCTACGAAACGAGGAGTGATCTTTTAGAGAGATTTAAATTTGTCGATACATGTGGAACAAATGCCACCATGACAAATGGTTTTTGGGTGGGATACCCAGCACTTTAAATAACAGCAGCCTCATTCTGTTTTCCTATCCCCTTGTCAGACTGTCTGCTAGCTATGCAGTCCATTTCTCTTCAACATAAGCTGTTAACCTCTAGCAAAGTTGGTACTTTTTTGCATTGTTCATAAGCTCACAGAATTTCTGCCATACAACACATTCATCACATTTCCCAGGCATTTATATTTGCTGCTTTTCCACTGGCATAGATATTCCAATTCTACTCATCTCAGTATTACATACTTCTTGCTGCAACTTGCAAACAGAAAATTGGACATTTAATATTTGTTTTGTGTATTCTTTCATCCCTTGCCTCAGCAATGTCATTGCTTTCTCATCAACAAAAAAATTTAATTTTGTTAACAAGTTTCCACCAGCCCATAGCATTGAGCAGAACTTTAACTGGAACATGGCTGTGTCTAGTCATAAGAAATAGTTGATTCCTACTACTGCTTGGTATGTGTTTCACATTGCTGACTAATACATTATTTTTCAAGGTGGTAGTTGAAGTACTATGGCTACATGACACTGTAAGTAGACAGATATGTCATTCTGCCTGCAAAGGAGCTCATAGGTGGACTGCACACCTTGAGGAGAAGTTGAGGGGCAGAGAGAAAGGGCAATGACGAGACAGGCAGAGAAAGTGGGTGAGAAGATGGTAAAATGGTGGGTGAGTAGGAGACAGAAGAGTGACAGAGGGAGATGGAATGAATGTGGTAGGAGAAGATGGACTAACAGATTGGAATATATAACTACCCTGGCAATATCACAAACTCAGCTGGTTACTAATATACTGCTGATCCCTAGAAAATTCATGATCTATGATTATTTCAATTAGCCAGTGACTGTTCTCATTCTACATGCAATATTAGTGATGTGAATGCTGGAAATGTTATCCAGATCATCCCACGCCAAACTTAGTCTGGGATCCTCACTGATACAATCTCTGTGGCAAAATACTCCCAACAGACCTTCAAGAAAATAACGAAGAATATTCGAATTAATACAGCTTGTGCAAATCTGTCCATACAAAGACATAATTTGCTGATCAGCTTTTCTAACTCACATTCCCATGATTCCACCATGTGGTACATTTCACTGTGCTCTTTGCAGACACACTGACACCTCTCTCCTACACTGTATACTTCACAGCACAGCACTTACTGACCCTGACCATCATCTGGCGACCTAGAAATTTGCCTCGAGTTGCAATGTTGTGCTTCTCCCATCCACACACCATTTATCACTCGTCTTCAGCCTTCACCTGCCTATTGTTGCCCGCATTTATCCACTTATCTTGTTCTCACACTCACAGCTTTAGCTCAAATGAGTTTAGGCATTTGACACCCGTTACTGGACAATGTATTCTTTTGACTTCTCCTCCTCTCCGATCATCAACAGTGTCTTCCACTGGACCAAAGATAATGTCCAAGATTTTCAGCCTGCAAAATTTGTTTTGCATTGCCTGCCTGTGTCACAATCAAGGACCTGGTTCTAGAAAGCAACAGGGTAATTTAATTAAACTCTATACAGAATTACTTTAGGACTGGCAGCTAGATATGAAATAATGTGGACACATTCAAAGACTGCAGATCATACATTCAGTCTATCCCAAGGGATACACCTTCACCACACTGCCAATATACTATGCAAGTGTAGTACAGTTCAGTTTTAGGCAGCTTGCTGTCCTATGGAATCGCTCACTGCACTATGAGTTTCTGTTTGTGTTCATTTTGTACACTTATAGGATTGAAATTTTACCTGTCATTACTGTTATCAGTTCTGGAGTGTGCAGTGCTTAAGAATGTTAAAAGCAACTTCAGCAAATGTTATTCAGTGGATATATCGATATCACTCTTGTTCTAGGCAATGCTATATAAAACCAAAAGCAGTTGAGATAAATGGTTTGTGCATAATCTGCCTACATCCACATCTGTTGTTGATAGTGCTCCCAAATGTTCTGTTGTTGATGAGAACCTTATGCTAAAATAAAAGGAGGAAATTATTGGCTTTAGCATCTGTAAGAGGAAGTAAGTGAAACATTTAAAAATATGGAGCATATAAATCCAATACCTCTCCATAAACCACAGTTGCCCACATACAAAAACTGACAGGTTGACAAAAACATACAGGCATAAAATAATTAGGCTGACAAGTTCTCACTGGCACGTCAACCCAACAGAATTGATATGGACCTAAATTGACAATTATGTTGCAAAAAATTGACGAAACAAGTAAAAAAGGTACACTGTCCACAGTTGGGGAACTCAGTAATGAAGCTGTTAGGAAAATTACCAGGGAATGTGTGGTGTATTTACATGCAGAGCAGATTGTATTTTCATAAATTTTAATTGTTACTAAGAATGCTGTTACTGGAAACTACAGTCAAATGAAGTGCACCTCAGGAATTCAGCACTAATGACACTAACAAAATCTTCATTGTTTCCATCATAATAGTTGCAATTGGAAGGTAGTAATGATGTTATCACTAGCCTTCTTACTTTCATACTTAAATTTCCATACCTCTACCAAAATGGGTACCTTTCTTGCTACAAAGATTTATAATGTTTGATCAGAAAATGTAATGTCATGTTAACCGTAAATGTTGTGCTGTGTTTCTCTCAACAAAACACATGACTGATACCTTATCACTTGAGCAGAGCATCACACACAATGTTTAATTTAAATTAATCGTATGTTAGACATCTCTGACAGAGTTTAGAGCTGTTGAAAATAAGATTTATTCTAAATATTTTGTTAACACAATTTGGACATTTACACTTAGTAACAAAGTTTCCCTGTAAGTCAAATTTCCAGGAACATTGAACAATGCCTTTTCGAAAATATTCTGCATATAAAATTAAAAATTTATTGCCACAAACACATCTCAAATGAGAATGTAGTGAAACTCATCCAGAATCTATTGATCCCACTTCCACCTTTGTACACTGATTAGTATGCAAATTTGAGTGTGTTCAATGAAATGTCAGATCATGCGAACAGTCAGGGAAGAATGAAGCAACTTCATTTTGCATCTCCATGTGTTCCTGCTCTAGTGTCAATCCCAAAGTAATTGTGAGGAGATTATACATCACATGCCTCAGTTTTAATTTTACTGGAGATTGTGATTTTACACAATCATTTTCACAATTTCGAAGTTACTGATGTACTAATGCTATAGTGCTTTACATTCAGCTGTCGCTTGTACCCATGTATCAACAGTTCTCAATGGTGGCAAACATGAAATTCAGTATGAAGTGGCACACATTGCATTACTCCGAAAGGAAGAACCACCACATCTGTTTCCTTGGATAATGCCCTACAGACTAACTTTCATACATGCTACAGACAACCTTCTTAGCTCTGGAATTTGCCGTGACTGTGCCAAGCACAGATTCTCCCATTCAATATATCACAGTTATTTCTCAAGTATTATGTTGAATGCACTTGGACAACGAAAACGATGTTTTTCAACACACTCCCAGTGCTGTGCAATCATTGTCTGTGAGTACTGTGATCTTTAAGAAATTGATTCCTTATTCTCTCATAATCTCTCCCAAATGTGTCTCACAATAAATGTGTGATTATAGTCCATATCCCTGCCTATTAATATCTGATTCTTTGTACACCTACATCTACACTAGACTAGTGACCTAATGGTGCATGCCAGAGGGTACTTCTGATACCACTACATCCATTACTTCACCATTTCCTATTCTATTTGAAGGTGGTGTTTGGGGAGAACAATTGCCAGGAAGCATCTATATTAGCTCTAATGCCTCCTATTTTGTTAGCACAATTATTTTGCAAGATATACCCATCAAAAAAGCACTTCTTTATCTACTAGTTTAGAGTTGCCAATGCTCGATGATGTTCCACAATTGACTACATAACAAGATTAACTACACTCCATTTAAAGTTCCTATATGATATGTGTAATAGTAGCATTTTTCCCCAAGTGAGAAGGAAACACATCTGACTAGTTCACTACCTCATGTCTTAACACATATCCTATCACCCTGTCCCTTCTTTTCGTCAGCATTTTCCGTACATTTCTTTCCTCGACCGTTCTGCTGAGGACTACATATTCCCTGTAAGTTCACTTAATTTTCAGCAGCATTCTCTAATCCCACATCTGAAATGTGAGACTTCTGTTCTTTTTCATTTTCCAATCACGTCTACCCAGTAAAAATTCTAATACTCACCACAACTGATCTTAGTCCACAGAGCTGGATACCATTACAAAACATAGATTTCTATTAAGTATTACAAATTTTTATAAATAGCATTAAATTTAACTGTAGGCCTTCCCAGCATAAACTGTTGATGAAGGTATCTCGGGTCTCCAGTCGGGTGGTAGCATTGATATCTTGCAATGTTTTAGACAAAAAAGGAGATGAATGACACCAGAGCCATGGTCAATTTGACTGGAAAAGAACTGGCTGCTGCCACGATCGCAGTCCTCAAGTAAGGACTGAATTTTGCCCCCATCCCCAGAACAAACTCGAAATGAGACATTATCAGTGGCGTGGAAGAAGCAGTACAAAGGCTACCCACGGAGGAAGCAGAGGAAGTCACATGGGAAACTTCCAGAATTATCGACAGATTTCAATTGCCTAAAAATAACATCTGCAGAACAACGAGCAGCTCTTTGGTCCATTAGAGATGACCGTGAAATAACGATCCTACCAGCAGACAAAGGGAATGCTACAGTGCTATTAAGCACTGCCGAATACCAGCAGAAAACCTGCTGCAACAAGATGAGGCCTACAAGAGGCTGAAGACGGATCCAACCCCGACGATAAGTAGAAAGACGATAGCTCTGCTTAAGAAATCTTACTTACCTGAGCCAATGAAGAAACACCTGTACCCCGGAGCACCAGCAATACCAAGCCTCTATGGACTCCCTAAGACCCATAAGGAAGGGGTACCTCTGGACCAATTGTAGACTCCAACTCTCACTGTTACGGACTTGCTAAACTCCTAGAAACACTGCTCAAACCCCTTGTGGGGGACTGCAGCCACCATGTGAGAAACTCAGCCAAATTCGTAAAAATACTCAGGGACATGTGACTACAAATGGAGGACCTAGTCGTGAGCTTCAACGTGACGTCGCTTTTCACAAAAAAGCCCCTTCAACACTCCTTGGCAGTTTTAGCCCAGCACTTTGACCCACAAACAGTCAGGCTCTTCAAACAACTACCTACTTTCAGTGCCATGGGGAATTCTTCGAACAGATCGATGGTGTGGCCATGGGCTCCCCACAGGCTCCTGTGATTGCAAACCTCTATATGAAACATGTCGAGGTGGTGGCCCTTCAAACTGCCAGACAGAAACCAAAGCACTTCTTCAGCTATGTCGATGACACTTCTGTCATATGCGGACATGGCAAACGAGTGCTAGCATCCGAACACCAAATTTACAATGGAAATGGAGGATAATGGCTGGCTCCCCATCCTTGATATTTTAATTAAGAGGAAGGCAGATGGTTCACTAGGCCATGCAGTACATAGGAAGAAGACACACAGACCTATCTATACCTTCGTGCAACAAGCTGCCACCATCCAGCACAAAGACAAACAGTACCGACCATCTTGGTACATAGGGTGCATGCCATCTGTGACAAAGAGAGCCTACCATCCGAGCATTAACACCTGAGGGAAGTCTTTCGCCAAAATGGCTACAGTCAAACACAGATCAACAGAGCACTTCAAAGGAAGAAGGAAGCAGTGAGAACCCCAGAAAAAGATGATGAAGAAGAATGAGACCGTCTCGCATTCCTTCCGTACACGGTTCCGCTCCCGGTCAAAATAGCATGACATTTGGGCAAATACAATATCAAAAGCATTCTCCGACCACCATCAAAGACCAGGGAGCTCCTAGGTTCTACCAAAGATCCGCTGAACCTTAACACACCAGGAGTATATATAGCATACCATGCAAATGCGGAAAACAATATAATGGGCAAACACAGCACTGTATATCTAAATGCTATGGAGATCATATCGGATGTGTGCGACCAGGCCACACAGAAAAATCAGCCACAGCAGAACACACCTTTAACTTCGAAAACATGAAAGTGCTGTGCTGAACATCTGGCTTCTGGGAAAGCATTATCAAACAATCCTTAGAAATAAGGATTCACGACAATCTGGTCAACAGATATGATGGATAGCAAATCAGCGCACCATGGAACCCTGCGATAGCGGCAATCCATTAGGAGCATGACCATCAACGCCCTCCGCTGAGGACACAGACATAATGATTACACCGATAACCGAATGTGGCCACCATCCCAACCACTGCAGCCACCCAAGGTCTAGTGGAGGGGGGTGCTGGCACATATAAATAGCCCACTCCCCACGAATCTCGACACTACGCCAGAAGATGGGTAACATGACTTCCTGAAACATCGCATGATATCAATGCTACCATGTGGCTGGAGATCTGACAAACCTTCGTCAGCATTAAATTTAGTACACTATGGTGATAGTTAATCAAACTAATATGGAATTTCACAGACTATCAGCATAATGTACTAAATTTAATGCTGTTTACAAAAATTCTTGCTATCACATTTTCTCTTTGCAAGCAGTTTGGTATAAGCAATGTTCCATTACACTGTAAATTTATGCCATACATACTGGATAAACCCATTGTCTTTACACAGAGCAAACACAATTCCAGTAATGCAGTTTGTTTTTCATTAAATACTTCAGCGAAAAGAAATAGTATGACAAACACAATACTTATCTGATAACATACTGCTTGCAGTTGATTGCTTAACCTCTTACATCTTACATCTTTTCTATTATAGAACTCTGACAGAGAGAAATAAATTGATAGCTGCTGCAAGGAAGTCATCTTTGATACATTTGTTCCAAGAACAAATTTGAGGCATTCATTATTTACATGTACAATAAAATTACCGTGGGTTACAGTTAATAAACTTATGTTTCCTACAAGTTTCATTCAAATACCATTACAAACAACCGAACAATATACCTACAGTCAATTGAAATGCTATAAACATTCTGGAGGAGTGCTAATATCCTAGGTTTTAATGTATCATCATTTATGATCACTGAAATATACTGCACCCAATGCATTTCATGATATTCATACAGTACTTCATCCACAATACATCACTGATGTGAAAACTTACATCACGCTCAATGCCATCCTCCTGTTTCAGTTCTAAGTCTTGCTTTATATAGAGACTAGGCATTCCAATCTTTAGCGGACCTTCAAGAAACTGAAAAAAGAAAGAATGGCATATTCAAAGCTTCTGTCCCTTGCACTTGATTGGTGGTTACACATCTTGTGGGGCTAAATACCTATTGGTCACATGTATTCACTTACTGGCATTAGGTAACAAGAAACTGTGTCATGTTAAATTAGATTCACTTTCATTCCAATTGATCCATACATTTGAAATCAAGACTCTGTTTAATTTGGAGATATCCACATCAGACATCAACCGAACAACAAATTATTTCATCCTTGCCAAGCAGCTACTCCTATTACACACACACACACACACACACACAAACACACACACACACACACACACAATATTATTTTTCTCAACTAAAATTTTGCTCATTTTGCAAGGGAGACATGTTATTGTGGGTAGTTGGCTCAAAGAAAATTTCACAAATGCAATAACATTTCATTCCATGGAAAAAATTACACACGCCATGTAAAATATCATGGTAATTTTCTCCTTTTCACCAGTACCACTGTCATCCCATTTCATTCATTATTTAAACATTTAAAAAGTGTGCCACCATTGTAATTTGATTTGAGGCAACTCTGCCAGGGATGGTCCCAGTCACCAGCATTGACGCAAGGCACTGAGCATGTCAGGATTTGCATAAGCAGGTAGACATTTCTGGGTATCATTAAGTAAATCATACTATGTGACAAATCTTAGAATTTCTACTGTTTTACTGCAACATTTATTCATTATTGTGAGGAACTGAATAAATTTATCTGCACAGAAATGCACTGTATTTGCTTATGAATGGAAGATGTTGATTACTCACAGTATTTATGTAGGTGCCAACATGAATTATTATTATTATTATGATATTTGCAATTGCATTACTTGAGAAACTCCAGTAACATTACTAAACTGAACTGTGTGCTGTATGAATGAAGCCAAATAGAGAACCTTTTGCATTTGAAGTGTGCAGGAGTAGGAAAAACCGGTCAATTGCCTGCAAAATACGTGGTGAAGTGTGATGTGGTCAATGGCTTCAAGCTTGTAATACAATTCTATTGAGCTCTCCACTCTTTTCATAAGTCCAAGTTCAACTGCAAGCTCTCTTATTACATGTAAAATACTGTTCAGATGCTAAATCCTTTATAAAGTAAAACATACTATTTTACAAAAGTTAGTTTTATGTAACCTACACTTTTTGCTATAGTATTTGATTAGCTTTAAATTCCATTCATCTACCCTGCTATTTAACTTATTTTTACTGTGTAATGCAAATATTCACTTTTTGTTTCCTTTTTAGATATTGGACCTGATATTACTAATATTTATTGGAAGTCAGAACTATGACTTGTTCAAATGGAATTCACATTGAATCACTTGACACATCACAATAGCATTTCTTGATTTTTATTTTGGAATTTAAGTTATTTCAATCAATATATTATAAATAGAATCTGCAAGAAAATAGAACTGGCCATTTATGAGAAACTCCAAATATCATTTGAGCATTTGAATGTATCCATTACAATCGGCTGACAGCAGAACTTTCAATTACATGAAACGTAATTTGGTTCATATGACATTATAATTATGACATAAGGGTCTTTAGACACCATGGAATAATGTCACAAACCACCACAATAAGGAAAATACTGTTGACAGTAGTGTGGGGTGAGTCATGGCACCATGTAGATGACTGCATCAAGTACATGTCTTGACAGCTACAAGTTTGAAGAAGGTACTTTGGTTTTGCCCAGTGTGAATGTGGAAACACTGATGCAGCAAGCTAGTTAAAATACTTCTCACTACTATTTTGCACATGGAAGCCACATAAGTTCTTTGCAAAGTTCTTTTTATTTATAAAGTTAAAAAACACCTCAGACAGGAAATGAAGTTATGCATCTGCAACCCTGGAGGAAAATATGACCATCCAAGTTAAGCTGGTACAACTTTTTCATGGGCCATCCCCTCTCCAACCCCTAAGTGTATATTGGTAACACCTGTTGCAGGCTGTAATGGGAAGTTATGATGGCTGAAAAGCCGATTTATGTAGCCAATGACATATTTTTAATTCAATGGAGAGACAAACAGAGTGTTTAATCTAAGAACTACCTTGACATATCAGATGTTAGAGTGGGATGAAAGTAAATGTTTAGGGAAAAAGGCTGTTTGCAGTGGCCAAACAAAAAAAAGTAACAATGTAAAACTGGGTTTTCATGAATTATTTTTGCACTCTTCTTTCAGATATTGATTTGTATCCAGCAGGACTGTGGACAAAAACAGGAAATAAGGGGAAAGTGTTAGTTTTGAGGCTAACCTAAACCTCAGGGAAGGCTATATATCAAGTCTGCCACAACATAGATCCATCTCGGAGAGAAAGCTGTTAATAGTATTTGAAGAGAGGCAGTGAAACACTGCTCTACACCCCAATACAAGAACCTCTTGTAAGCAGCAGAAGAACACGAAGATACGACTATGCAGACAATACCACTCACCAAAACCAGGATTGTATATCAGATAAAATTAATAAAATTTCAAAATCAAAGTTCCACATGTGTTCTGTATACACACATATATGATTATATTTCATTAACAGAATTGTCAACATGTATCAAAAGCATGCTGTGGAGTAAAGGCCATCCACAAAATGATTAGTTTGTATGTTAATGGCAGGACAGATGGTTAACAGCTGTGCATTGTCTATGATGTAATATCTTCCCATTGGCTGCCAACAAACTGGTCCTGAGACATGACAGAAATATCTACTTTCTACCATAAACTAGTGCAGTACGTGGAGCACTGTTTGTGAAGTTTAGCTAATAAACCTGTCCACAGGAGTAGTTGAATTGAGGAACTATGTTATTAATGGTGGCACATAAAAGCTATTTCAAGGTAACGTATGTCCATCTAAAGTACCTGCACTTATCAGGTCTCCATGGCAAGGACTAAGGGATGACAGAAGCCCCTGGTTCCAGTCAAGATGCCACAGGCTCATAAGCTTTCCAGTGTTCTTGACTTTGCTGGTTTGTCTTCAGTCAAAAGGAAAGGGAGGGTACTGGCTCCATGATGTGCAGAGTACTGTTGATTGGACACCCAAACCAATGCAACTCGCTTATTTGGGCCTGAAGAATGCCTCACTGCAGCATCCTACCAAGCAGTAAGGGGTTGCTCTTCACTGTGAAATTCAGTGTCAGAACAGTGAGACTCAGACACACAGCAGCCTTGTGTAGTGATACACACCACTATGAAGAAATGTGGTGACACATACCACTGTGGAGAAGTTGATGCATATCCCTACATCATCTTTCCAACAAATGATACTAGGAACTCGAGTTATTTATGTAACAAGATTAGAAAAATAAAATAATGTTTTGAGTATAAAAGTACAGGGAATAAGATGCATGTCAACATCTTGTGTTCGCCGAAGTTCCATCTAAGATGTGGTATTCCAATGGTGAGTTTGAGTAATGTATAGTGCAATGACTGGAATTTCTGATTCACCTGTTACGGAAACTTTTTGTTTATAAATGCCCAAAAATGATTCAGCATTTTTCTGCCATCATCAGTGAGTACTTTTATTCAGCTACATGTTTCAAGATCTCATAACAATTTATGTCTTTTCACTATTACCCAATTTTTGTATATTTCTAATTTATATATGATCCTCTATATCTTTCTACGTACTGATAGATTATCATCTGCAACTAAATTATGTTCCTGTGAGTAAGGTTGGCTAATCACCAAATCCCTACCTATGAAGCAATTTTGTTGCACCACAAAATCTTATGTCCACTTCGTAGAACTCCACTCAAGCTGTAATTCTTTTCTTTACTGAGAACAATGTTTATATTCCTGTGTCAATCACTATTTATGATCACTTGGGTTTGACATTAAGTTGGAACTTCTCTCTTTCCTCTGCCTGTGCCACAGTGAAGGCTCCAATAAGAATATTTTTTGATTTTATGACGATCTCAGCTCCCTATTTTCTGACCTGTGTTATTCAGTGGAAGATGATAGGGTACCTCTGCAAAGCCCATGAGGGCATTATGGTCAAGAAGGAACTAAGCAAGTATCAGGTTATATGCAGAACGCATTTTTTAGATTATAAAACCACCTGTAAAGACAATAAGCAGGTAAATGCAGATCTAAGTGTGGGTCACCTAATTTTAGTACTCAGGAAAATACATCTCAAATGTCACAAAAACTAATGCAAACCCAATGTAAAAGTGAAGCTTTCAACAACTTGGAGGTAGTTCAGTGACTGGATTGAAGAGTTCCTAGATAGCAGAACGCATCACGTCATTCTCAACGGAGAGAAGTCTTCCGAAGTAAGAGCGATTTCAGGTGTGCCACAGGGGAGTGTTTTAGGACTGTTGCTATTCACAATATACATAAATGACCTTGTGGGAAACATGGGAAGATCACTGAGGCTTTTTGCGGATGATGCTGTAGTATATCGAGAGGTTGTAACAATGGAAAATTGTACTGAAATGCAAGAGGATCTGCAACGAATTGATGCATGGTGCAGGGAATGGCAACTGAATCTCAATGTAGACAAGTGAAATGTGCTGCGAATACATAGAAGATCCTTTATCATTTAGCTACAATATAGCAGGTCAGCAACTGGAAGCAGTTAATTACATAAATTATCTGGTAGTAGGCATTAGGAGTGATTCAAAATGGAATGACCAGATAAAATTGATCGTCGGTAAAGCAGATGCCAGACAGATTCATTGGAAGAATCCTAAGGAAATGCAGTCCGAAAACAAAGTAAGTAGGTTACAACACACTTGTTCGCCCACTGCTTGAATACTGCTCACCGGCGTGGGATCCGTACTAGATAGGGTTGATAGAAGAGATAGAGAAGTTCCAACGGAGAGCAGCACGCTTCATTACAGGATCATTTAGTAATCACGCAAGCGTTACGGAGATGATAGATAAACTTCAGTGGAGGACTCTGAAAGATAGATGCTCGGTATGGGCTTTTGTTGATGTTTCAAGAACATATCTTCAGGAGGAGTCAAACAATAAGTTGCTTCCTCCTACGTATATCTCGTGAAGAGACCATGAGGATAATATTAGAGAGATTAGAGCCCACACCGAGGCATACCGACAATCTTTCTTTCCACGAACAATACGAGACTGGAATAGAAGGGAGAACTGATAGTGGTATTCAAAGTACCCTCCGCCACACACCATCAGGTGGATTACGGAGTATGGATGTAGAAGTAGTTATTAACACCTTAGTGCTCTATTAAGCATTGTCTTACTGGAT
This sequence comes from Schistocerca nitens, assembly GCF_023898315.1. Classification (NCBI taxonomy): domain Eukaryota; kingdom Metazoa; phylum Arthropoda; class Insecta; order Orthoptera; family Acrididae; genus Schistocerca; species Schistocerca nitens. The sequence goes on from NC_064624.1 coordinate 60,769,649, forward strand.
GTGGTATGCCACTGGCTTCCTCCAACTTCTGAACTCACTGACATAATAAGTTACATGAAGACCTAGAGCTTCACATTGGAATGGAAACTGTCATTTTCCACATAGAAAAAGTGACAGATGATGCTTGGGACTGAACCCAAAACACCTGAATTTGTAGCCTCACACCCATTCAAGAAGCAATCCTCTTACTCTTAGAAAAGTGTGTAAGCACTCAAGACCAGATCGAGAGTTTCATTAACTAACAGTGGCATTATACACACAATACTGGAAGGAAAACTAGAAATGATTAGCTACAAAATCTGATATTCCATACTGAGGACCGATTAGAAAGATGCACCACAGAACACAGGCAGTAATACATTTATTATCTTGAAAAATCAGTACTGTACAATGAGATAAATCTGCATTTATCTCATTGCATGTTACTGAAATTTGAAACCTGCATGCAGATAAGTATCAAATGAGAGGAAAAAATAATTTTAAAGTGTCAAATGTGATGTGGAAAAAAAACCATTTCGAGTTCCAACATCCACCCATCATAGTAGATTAATGTTTAAGATATACTCTGGTAAATATTGTATACAAATCGAATTTCTCCATCATACTGCAGAGACAGGATATATATATATACTTGTCAACTACATAACTGAACATGCATGCCTTCAGATGGGGAGAAAGATGAGAGGAAAATTACATCAATAACGTACAACACGACATGAGGTTGAGCAAATATAAGCAACATGAGCCATGCCATTTTATCAGGAGCTGTCCATCCATTTCCTTGAAGAGATTTCGAGAATCCATGGAAAACATAGATCTAAATTTCCAGAGGACAATCTGAACTCATTCATCTCAAAATCACATCCTGTGACATTAGCACAGCTGTGAACAAAAATTCCTGTGAAAATCTACAAAACATGTTTTCCAAAAATTTGCTTGTGTAACTGTTTAGAAAACACACACAACAGGAAAATATTTATCCTGTTAGCAATAAACATGCCCAAAATAATAAATTCTCTAAATACAGAGATTGGAACATGAGCACTGGACTACTGAAGCATCACAGATTGCTACTGTTAAAAACAAATTCTGAAAGATAGGAACATACTTCTGCCTAACAAACCTGGTAAGGTGATCAAACATGATGTAACAGCCAATACACCCAGCATGGGGAATGTTGTGGAATACAGTGAGGACCTGCAAATGTTAACATTACATAGTTACATGACAGGAGAGATCTGTACAGCAAATACAAATGAAGATAAATCCCCTGAATCCCCATGGCCAACCAGAAGTTGAACATATGAGAACCACCAAGACAGCTTATATAAGAAGCCTTCCATTAATTTATAAGTAACATCATATCTTGCAAAACATGAAACAAAAAACGAAGACCCCAGAACTTCTGAACAAAAACGTTAGAAAAAGGATCAAAGACATCTCTACAGTTGATAGTTGACAATGATGCAGATTGTAGAAGAACAGAAGACAGTAACACAAAAGTCAATTACAATGCTTTGCCTTACAAAGTTTCTCCACTAAAGAGCATAAAAATGCATTTCACATTTTTGGCTGCAGCATGGATACTAAAATGACAGATACATAATTGACTAAGGTGGGGACAGGAGGGAGAAGGAAAAACTAAACTTTTTCTACACAGTAGACCACTAGACCTGAAGTGGCAGCCATCAGATTAAATAAAACAAGTGGATCTTGCAGAACAACCTCTGGCAATTGAAGTGTTAACTTTATGGAACAGTGGATTTTCATGAGAAAATAAAAATGCACAGGTCATTGCAGTTTGTAAGAAGAGGCACAGGAAACATGTTTGGAGCGAAAGACCTGAACAGCAGATAATTTTGATCTCCTATATGATTTTGGAAAGAAAACAGTTCCTCTGCAAGAGTAAAAATGGATCCTACAGTCATTGATAATAAAAATCAATTGCTCTATTCACTCACAATTCTGCTGCAATGCCGTCAGCCAACACAATTTTGAATACCAGATGATTTAAGCTGATCAGAAACATTCACAATTTGATCCAATGACTGCCTAATATTAGAGAATCATCTATGTAACAGCAGATGTAAAAATTAATTTTGGCTGCACTGATGAGTTAAACCTGGATTTCTTGCATTTTATGGGCTATCACCTTAACCATTATGGGCACACCCCTGCAAGAATAAGAACTTGACTGAAAAGGGTATCTTTCAGATCATCCTCTTTAATTTCCTTCAGATTTAGAGTATTTGGAGTTGTGCTGGAACATCAATTCCCTAAACCAGCACTATGCAGTTACCAAACAACTACAAAAATTTGACATTGAAGATCAGAAGATTTCTGAGTGCTGTCAACTACAAAATATTTCCTAATTATTAACACAACTGCTGGTAACTGAGACTATAGCACAAAAGTACCTTAATGAAAAAGCTGCTGGTTCGAATCTTCTAGTAAGAACTACTAATTTTTAGAAACTTCCATGTCTACTAACAACTCGCAAATTTAACAAATACTGAATTGTAACAGCTTAGTAAAAATTACATTTTTTTTTCAACATTCGACGTATTAAAACAAAAATTTTGATACATTTCTGCGAGATTTCTATATTTTCAATTTGATGCTCTCCATTTTTGTACCAAATTGTAATTTTTCAACAATACTTGCATTTTATGTAACTTATAATTAAAAATAACTTTTTAATAAAGTATGGTTCAGCATGAATTAAAATTACCATTTGTTTTACATATGGAATGTAAATAAAACAAGAACTGGTAGCAATCAGTGTTATCTGAACCACCAATTTTATGATTATTATATTGTTATCCTATGCACTCATCTACAGACAACTGTATAATAAATTTTTTATACTTACCAGCACTCACAAATCACCCAACTGCCAAATGCATTTCTTGTTTCTACTTCTATGGAGAACTGTGTCATACTGCTTTACAAAATTATTGGCTGGTTGCTGACCTTCAAATCCTGAACCTAAGATGAAAATCTATGAGGACACACAAGTGACATCCCCTTGGCAGCCCTGGAGGGATGCTTGGTTAGGGTAATTGTTAAAGTAACTGATCCTGAAGCCAGGAGTTACAGCCTCAAATCTGAGACATAGCAACAGTTTTCATCTGTTTGTTTGTATGTGTACCAATACAGTATCACAGAATTGTTATTTATGTTCAAACAGATAACTAAGTAATTCTACAAATATACATGCTAAAACTATTTCTTCTGCTCCAAGACAGCACTTTAAACAATAGTGCACAGCCCCCACACCAAATGAACCACAGACCCTGCCAAGGTAGGGTTGCTGGCATGTGAGCGATACTGAAAACAGTAAGTGCAAACACAAATACATATTATCTGAGGAGAAATCAAGCTAACACATGGTTCCTCAAGAGAGGCAAAAGCCTTTTCAGCAGTTGCAGGAGCAATGATCTGTATGATCAACTGACCTGGCCTTGTAGCATTAACCAACTTCCTGTGCCAATACTGCAAGTGGATGAAAGCAAAGAGAAACTGCAGCTGTGTTTGTTTTTTTCTTCCCAAGAGCATGCAGCTCTACTGTACAAAATTATCTTAGGCAAAATACTCTGGAGGTAAAATAATCCCCCATCCAGATCTCCAAGCAGAGGCTACACAGGGGGATGTTATCAGGAAAAGCAGGACAGGCACTCTATATGTCTGAGTGTGGAGTATTACATACCTTAGTAGGATAAGTATATATCACTATGGGGTAAGATAGTTACTGCCTACAGGAAAATTAGAGAGACCTTTAGAGAAAAGAGAAGCACTTGGATGAATATCAAGAGCTCAGACAGAAAACCAGTTCTAAGCAAAGAAGATTTGACAAAGCCATGAAAGACCCGAGTCGAAACAAGGCCCTGCAAGTATACAACATTCCATTAGAACTACTGATAGCCTTCGAAGAGCCAGACCTGACAGAACTCTACCATGTGGTGAGTAGGATGTAGGAGATAGGTGAAATACCCTCAGACCTCAAAAATAATATAATAATTCCAATCCCAAAGAAAGAAGGTGTTGACAGACGTAAAAATTACCAAACTAGACATGAAAATTACCAAACTATCAGTTTGGTAAGTCATGGCTGCAAAATACTAACACGAATACATTACAGATGAATGGAAAAACTGGTAGAAGCTGACCTTGGGAAAAAACCAATTTGGATTCCATAAAAATGTTTGAAAACTTAAGGCAATACTGACCCTACAACTTGTCTTAGAATACAGATTAAGGAAAGGCAAACATATTTCTAGCATTTGTAGGCTTAGGGAAACCTTTTTATAATGTTGACTTTAATACTCTCTCTCAAATTATGAAGGTTGCAGAGGTCAAACCCAGGGAACAAAAGGCTATTTACAATTTGTACAGTAACCTGATGGCAGTTATAAGAGTCAAGGGGCATGAAAGGGAAGAGTGGTTGGGAAGGGAGTGAGACAGGGTTGTAGCCTATCCCTGATGGTATTGTATCTGTATACTGAGCAAGCAGTTCAGAAAACAAAAGAAAAATTTGAAGCAGAAATTAAAATCCATGGAGAAGAAATAAAAACTTTGAGGTTCTCCGATGACATTGTAATTGTGTCAGAGACAGTGTCTTGAAAGGAGAATAAAAGTTGAACATCAACAAAAGCAAAATGAGGATAATGAAATGTAGTTGAGTTAAATCAGTGATGCTGAGGGATTTAGATTAGAAAATGAGACACAAAGTAGTACATGAGTTTTCCTATTTGGGGAGCAAAATAACTTATAATGGTCAAAGTAGACAGGATTATAAAATATAGGGTGGCAATGGCAAGTAAAGCTTTTCTCGAGAACACAAATTTGTTAACATCAAGTATAGATTTAAGTGTCAGGAAGTCTTTTCCAAAAGTATTTGTATGGAGTGAAGTCTTGTATGGAAGTGGACGACACAGACAACTAACAGTTTAACAAGAATAGCATAGAAGCAAACATCAAACAATGGAAAACCCAGGATGGAATGTAACAATACCAGAGAAGGAAAGATGCTACTCACCATATAGCGGAGATGCTGAGTCGCAATAGGCACAATAAAAAAGATTCACACAATTAAGGCTTTCGGCCATTAAGGCCTTTGTCAGCAGTAGACACGTGCACCCTCGCATGATCGCAGTCTCAGAGAGCTGAGACCACAGTTTGGCAGTGTGGTCTTAGCTCTCTGCATGTGTGTGTGTGTGTGTGTGTGTGTGTGTGTGTGAGAGAGAGAGAGAGAGAGAGAGAGAGAGAGAGAGAGAAGCTTTTGAAATGTGGTGCTAAAGAAGAATGCTGAAGATTAGATGGGTAGATCATGTAACTAATGAGGAGGTACTGAATAGAATCGGGGAGATGATGAATTTGTGGCACAACTTGACTAGAAGAAGGGATCGGTTGGTAGGACATGTTCTGAGGCATCAATGGATCCCCAATTTAGTATACGAGGGCAGTGTTGAGGGTAAAAGTCAAAGAGGGAGACCAAGAGACGAATACACTAAGCAGATTCAGAAGGATGTAGACTGCAGTACATACTTTGAGATGAAGAAACTTGCACAGGATAGGGTAGTATGGAGAGTGGCACAAAACCAGTTGGGCGCTGATGACCACACTGTTTAGCGCCCGAAAACCTCAAACCCCCTCCCCCCCCCCCCCCCCCACACACACACACACACACACACACACACACACACACACACACGAAACCAGTCTCTGGACTGAACACAACAACAACAGCCTAGGAAGGTTAGAGACTTTAAATAGCAAAAATGGATAGTTTGTATTCAGTTGTAGTACGAACCGAAGTGCAATGGCAGAAAGGACAGGAGTTCTGGTCAGATCAGTACTAGATTATCAACAAAAAATCATATAGGGATCATGCAGGGAAGGCCCTAGTAGTGAGCAAGAAAATAGGAACATGAGTACGCTATTATCAACAGCAATGTCACTGAATTACCATAGCTGAAATAGGCATGAAGAAAATACAACAATGGTAGAAATGGCAACCAGACCAGCAGAATAATGGAATAGGAAAAAGTTTGATGAGTAATTATTCAATATCTAAGGAAGATGAAAACCAATTCTAGAAGGTAATGAAATTCAGTAGTAGGAACAGGATGCAAAATAGTTAAGAGAACCTCCAATGGCACAAATGACAAAGGGGGAAGCCGCCTGGTACAATTTTGCACATTGCATGAATTAGTCACTCCAAACACTTTTTTCAAGTATCGTGAAAGAAGCTTGTGTATGTGGAATAACATGGAGAAACCAAAAGGTTTCCGACAGATTATGTAATGTCAAAAACAAAGATTTCAAAACAGGATTCTAAACTACAAAACATTTCCAGTGATAGATGTGGACTCTGGCTAGAGTTGTTTTTATTAACTGCAGAGTAATTTGGAAGAAATGGTAAAAGTAGAATTTAAGTACATGGCATTTGGATAAACTTGAATGAACCAAAACTCATTGATGGTTTTAAAATGAGCATTAGGCAAAAAGTGATAGAGGGTAAGTATACACTAGGTAATGAATAGGCAGCTTTGAGATGAAACAGCGAAGGCAGGAGGAAACATAGGTAAAAAGTAAGGCCTAGTACGAATACCTTCACAACTCATGAGATACTGAATTTAATTGATGCGAAGAGCAAATACAAACATGTAGCTATTTAAGCAGACAAAAGGGAATACAAACATTACTGGAATGATGTTGACAGAAGATGCAATATGGCTAAACAAGAATGGTTGTAGGGCAAAGGGGAACAAACTTGCTCCAAAATGGGAAAAGGAAGTAGTTGCAGACAAGACTGGAGATATCATAACATGACCAGAATTTGATACAGCACTGAAGGAGCGAAGTAGTACCAAGGCCATTGCAGTTGGTGACATTCCCTCAGAATTATTGGGATACATGGGAAAGCCATCCATGACAAAATTATTCAACTTTTGTGCAACATATGAGATAGTTGACGTACAGTCATACATCAACCAGAATGCAATAATTCAAATTTGAAGAAAGGCAGGTGCTAACAGGTGTGAATACTATCAGATTAATATAACATGCTTGCAAGAATGGAAAAGCTTTTAGAGGGTTAACCTTACATAAGATCACTTTGGGTACCAGAAACATTTAACAAGGCAATACTGATACTATGGCTTACCTTACAAGATGAGTTCAATGAAAACAAAATTGTGTTTACAGCTTTTGCAGATTTACTGAAATGCTTTTGAGAATGTGGAGTTGACTGCACCCTTTGGACTTTGCGCAGCAGCAGAATAAATAGACAGGAAGCAAAAGTTTGCTTGCAACTTTCACAGAAACCAGGCACCAGTTGTAAGACTTCAAAGACATGGAAGGGAAGCATTGAGTAGGAAATGAGACAGGCTTGTAGCCTACATCTGATATGCACTCTGTACGACGAAGACACGAAGGAAATCTGGAAAAAAGTAAAGCAAACTGTGTGTTTACCAATGACTAATTCTATCAAACAAAACAGGCATCTTGAAACTGTCAATGAAGGGATGTGTGGAAGGTAAAACTCTGAAGAGTAAAATTGGATATCATCACTAAAGGAGATTGTATGACAAACATCAATAAAAGCAATGGAATCTAGCTGAAATAAATCAGGCAATGTTGAGTTTCGACTACAAAATGAGACACTAAAAGTAGTAGACAACTTTTGCTATTTGGGCATCAAAGTAACTGATGATGGCCAAAGTACGAAAGAAATAAAGTGAAGACTAGCAATATCAATGAACATGTGCTTAATAAAGAGGACTGTTCACATATAATATAAATTTAAGTGTTAGGAAGTCTTTTCTGAAGATATTTGCAGTGCAGCCCTGTATGGAAGTCAAACATAAATGATAGGCAATTCAGACAAGATGAGAATGGAAGCATCTGAAATGTGATACAGTAGAAGGCTGAAGATTTGATGGGTAAACGAAACAAAAAATGAGGAAGGAACATTGGGACCAATTTCACTAACACAAGGAACCTGTTAATAGCACAAATTCTGAGGCATCTAGGGATAGTCAGTTTGGTAATGGAGGGGTATGTGAGGGTAAAAAGTGTAGAGGGAGACTATGGCATGAAGACAAGAAGCAAGTTTGAATGGATGTAGGAGGTGACAGTCATCAGAGATTAAGAGGTTAGTGGAGGGTATTCTAGCATGGGCAAGTGCACCAAGCCAATCTACATTATATTCACCAAAATTGAGTCATAACATAACACTGCTTAATTTCATACAGTCACACAAATTCTAGAATTACCTGTTGGTTCACTTGCTCATCCATTTAAAAATCTGCCAGGAGTTCTTTTAAGAAGACAATTTTAGATATATTACAAAAATTATCACATATTTTAAGTGTATGACACTTCCAAAGAATAAATGACCCATTCTTTTCAGAGTGGCCTTCTCAGTGACAGTCAGTAAGGTGCATTTCAATTGTAGTGATCTAAAAATTACATAAATGATCAGTGACAAGAAATTTGAAAATTTATTAACATCTTGCACTTCATTTTCCTATGCTGCTACTTTGAATCATATTTCCTACTCCCATAATCTTTATTTACTTATCGGTAACTATTTTATACGAAATGCGCTTCATCATATAAAAAAACAGTAGAGTAGTGAAATCAGTGGGTACAACCAAAATCTTTAATATTGAAATCAACAATACCCACACCATACAACTAATTGTAAAAAATGGTTCAAATGGCTCTGAGCACTATGGGACTTAACATCTATGGTCATCAGTCCCCTAGAACTTAGAACTACTTAAACCGAACTAATCTAAGGACATCACACACATCCATGGCCGAGGCAGGATTCGAACCTGCGACCGTAGCAGTCACGCGGCTCCGGACTGAGCGCCTAGAACCGCTAGACCACCGCGGCCGGCTCAACTAATTGTAACATGGATTTTCTATTAGCCAATCACACAGTTTTATTTTGAAATTTTAAAATGATGTGGATGAAGCAGGGGGGGAATAATAAATAAAACTTTTGAGGTCATTCACTTTGTGAGAGTTTCCTGTTCTTGCTAGCCCATGCCTTGGGATGTGGACGTTTGCATTACTTACAGTATCTTGTTTGTAAACTGCGTTCTGGCAACACATTCCTTACCATTCTTCCTGATGCCAACAGTAGAGTCATAGACATATCAAAAACTACTAGTATTCTAAGCCTGGTAAACAAATACAGGCAGCACTATACGTTCTGCCTAGCATATTCCATGGATTTTTTTTTTTTATGTCACTGATATCAGTGGAATAAACATTTATCTGACAAAGGAACCAAAATATGACATACAGAGTGTGTTACAACCAAACACTACTCTCAGTTTACACATAAGGTAGAACAATCTTGAGGCCTTTTCTTCCAGATTTGGTTGTTGTGTTTTTCCCAGTTAACTTTCCCATCAACATGAAATTTGGCACGTTTACTTTCTATACTGACTCACAGAAATGTACAATGAAAGAGTGTTAAAAATTGAGATTCTGGACAAAGCTCTTCTTCTGAAATAGAAACACACACACACACACACACACACACACACACACACACACACACACACACACACACACAGCCACTGTCTCCAAGAACTGAGACATGACCATCTGCTTTTGGCATGAGCAACAATCTGTTAGGGTGGGTTGTGAGGTATGAGGCGGCACAGGGCAAGAAGAGAGGGATAGCAATGTAAAGGTGGGAGGAGGGGTGGGGGGAAGATAATGTGTTCTCTGTGACACCACGCAAGGATGTGGCAGAGACAGTATGGGTTCCTAATGGCAGTTTTGGGAAGCTGTACTGTGGGAGGGGAAGGGGAGGAGAGAAACAGAGAAAGGGAAAATAATACGTGCACTGTGCACTGGGAGAGTGAGTGAGTGAGTGAGTGAGTGAGTGAGTGAGTGTGTGTGTGTGTGTGTGTGTGTGTGTGTTTTGGTTTTTAATTGTATTTTCGTGTTAGTGGTCATGTTTACATAGGCGCCACATTGGAGTCTTAGTGTATGGTTGCTTCTGCCATATTTGTGACGTCATGGAACAAAGTAGATGGGTGGAATTGGACACTTCTGTATTTGTGACTGACAAGACAAGGCATGGGAGATCTGTTTCTGGGGAAACGCTCGAAAGGAAATTTTAGACTGTGCAGGCCTCAGTGTGACCATTAGTATATTCCTTGCAACCACATTGTTTCCCAATATTCTTAGCTGGTGGAGTCTCCTTACATTTCCTTTCCCCATAACACACTGTATCAGAATAAAATCTACCTTGCACTCCTTCAAATTCTTTCATCACCACCACTACTAGCACCACTAGTGGTATCAACTGCAGTAGTAGAAGTACTACCAGTGTTAACTTTTAGTTCATAGTATTATTCACTGACATTGCTAATTGAAACACCTAAATCATTGTAAAACTATTTGTCATATTAAAACTTAGTTTCGGGAAAATATGATACAAAAAGGGTACAGTATTTGTGAAACCATGGTCCAGTTTAATAGAGGGCCTGATGGGCCTAATCAGATCTTGTTCAATAAACAAACCAATAAGATCATAAAAATGTCATCAACGAATCTTGATCTGGTGAAGGGTTTGTGATTCTGGGTGGATAGAAAGGAATCCTCTAGGTGGCATATGAATGAACTGGCAGAACAGGGTGCCATACAAATGCCCTTTGATGTGCTGTAGATTTGTTTGTAGCCAGTGCCTTCAATGGAGAATTGTGGGTTAGAATCTAGTTGGTCATGGCGACCAGGAAGGGGCTGTAGGTTAGGAGAGAGTCAGACACTGGGAAAGGTACTGTTCAGTAACAGAAAGCCATGGGTGTTGGGGATGTCATCATAGAGGGTGATAGCACTGACAATGATGAGCAGGGTGCCAAATGGTAAAGGAGCAGGAACTGTGGAGCTCAGTGAAGGAAATGATTGGTGTCTTTTGTGGCAGGGTAGATTGAAGATGAGCAAAGATTCCATCTTTGGGAGCACATTAAAATAACACACACACACATAACAAGCTTTTCTAAATTGTGCAAATGGAAACTCTTCGTACAACATATCAGTCATCCCCATAAGCCTCAACATTGACTAGTCTGTATGCTCCACCCCACCTATTCCCTACCCTGCTCTCATTCTAGCACTGCACACGCCTATCCCACAACTCCAACCCCCCCCCACACACACACACAGCCTCCCAACACTGCACCTAGCAGCCCTATTCTGTCCCCCCCCCCCCATGTCCTTGACAGACAAATACCACAGGCAGCACAGCATCACCTCCACCCCTACCCTGCTATCCCTCACTTCCCACCCCACAGCACCTCTTTACCTCTCACTCCAACAGATTTCTACTCACATTAGATGTGTTCATGGCCTAGTGTTGTTCCGTATTTCATATGAATTACTTTGTCCAAAAGCTTAAATATTTAGCAGTCAATTCATTCTACCTACCTGCAACCTAAGGTCTCCTCAATGTGTTGAGTTGGAACACATGCTTTGTATATCATTACTCTATCCTGACATTTCCAAAGTTTGATTTTAATTTCTCTGTTCTTTGGAAAACACAACTAAGGCAACTGAGTTTTGTTTGTCACCATTGGACCAGTTCAGATACAACCTCACATGAAAAGCTTGAACAGTAATTGCTCAGTTACACAGCTTTGAGCTAATGGAAAAACAGATACATTTACAATACAGATGTAACACATGATATGAAGGTGCAATATAGTCCTCACTTCCGTAGGTGTTCCAAAAAGAAGAGATAAGAGGATTGGTACAGCAAAGGCATGTGTGCTGTATCTACAACTACTTGCCTTTACCAACTGCTGACATTTTGATATCAATGCACGAACTACAATACCACTAGAAGAATGAACACCCTGAATATGAGCACGACACTACATACACCAAGTTCATAGAATGAAAGGTAAGTCAGAAATTCAAAGCACAAAGGTTTTGTTCTTTTTTTTTTGGGGGGGGGGGAGGAAGGTCCTACTTGATGCAGACTTTGGCAGCTGACACTAACAAAAACCTGACAATGCTACTTTTACAACATGACATTGTCTAGTGCGAGTGTACATTTGTGTTTTCACTGCTTCTAGAGAAACTCTCAAGATGAACGATTCAGAGCAAATGACATCTTTACAGTCTCACAGGAGTGTTTTGATCTAGCTACATAAAACAAATTACAGTGCTTTGATGAAGAAAGAAATGAAGGATATATTTTCAAAACAAGCTCAATGAGGAGTGAGTTTTCCATAAAATGTTGATGGCCACACACTGGAAAATTCAAAATCCTTCTAATCCCAGAAAAACTGAATCAAGGAGTAAGCTCTAACAGTAACTTCAGCACGTTTTAATTTGCCTGAAGCTGACAGTGACATTCTGCTATAATTACTTCTTTTATGATCAACAACCCTGTAAGCGTATGTTGTATGTTACAGACATGTCATACTTGAGCTCGCACAGTTTAACTCTGAGATTATATTAACATTTAAGTAATTTATTTGATACTAAATATTTACAGTGGTAATGTGAAGATCTACTGGTTAAAGAGCACTGCAAACCTTCCAACATTCTGCAGTTAAAACTGTAACACTCCTTTTTTCCTTTTAGTATTAGCATTACCACCATTTCCTTTTTAGGGTTGTACATTACACTACCAACTGCTCTTTCATTTAATAGTATTTAAGCTCCTCAAAGGATTTCATCAACAACTCTTGGTCCCCTACCACTTCCCGATATTTAATAGATTCTGAATACCCACTGACAAAACAAAAACAGATCAAGTACGGTAATATTGCTAACAATAACTTTGAGGATATAAAACCAATTAGATGAACAATAGCAAAAATTTTACACCAGGATAAAAATATTTTAGGTCATGAGTTTAGATTTCTCCATCAGGGACCATGACGAATAGACTGCCAAATATTGTCTTTGCAATAAATCCACATATATATATATCCCTCTTGTCTGAGAAAGCGACTTGGTGAACTTAAAAATTGACCACAAATATAGCATATGATCAATTTGTCCAGCGAACCATGCAACTGATCTACAGTAGTAGCTAAATCATCAGCACTCTAGCAAGTGGAGTCCACTCATATATTACTTTATCATATCCATTAATAATACCTCTTTCTAAAAAAGGAACAAATCTAGACATTAACAACACACCGAACTAAATCTCAAAGCAGGAAATTAATTTGTACCAAGTGATTGCTAACGTCACAACTCAAGAACATTTGACAATTTCCTAGTAGACAGTAAACATGTGATCATTGACCACTGGGATGCCAACATCACACTAACAATAAGCTGCAGAAAATTTGAAACATATTAAATATTAGAGAGCAGCATCATATACTACAAGACACCATCCATTGCAAATATGTTGCACAGCCAACAGCCACAACTTCATTTGGTCAAGAAGCAAAACCAACAGCCAATACCAAATTTTTCATCTGACAAACAGGACATGTAATCTGCTTGTTTACACAACACATTGCACAAAGAAATTAATGAAACAATGGTAAAAAATACAAGAAGCTATTTACCAAGGATTCTGGTTCAGCATATATTTCATTCTCCTCTTTTTTCACCCAACTAGTTCCCTTGCAGTCCATGATTGCCCTCCTAAGCCACTGAAAAACAAGAAAGCAAAAGTGATATGTTTACAGTGTCATTATTCGACATAGTGCACAGGCAGTATTTTCTGGCTGCAGCAAATGAGTTGATGCATATGAAAAATTTAAAAATGGCTGAGGGACAAAGAACCTGACAAAATGAACTAATTTACAACTTGCTGGTTATGAGGACTCTGAAGCCTCAGTATCATTAATGGAAAACAAAACTCAATTTGAGAGAAAACAAAAACCCCCACACAATGGAAACAAATGACTTTCAGATACTGCTGTTACTTAGTAGTATTTGCTTGTGGTAATCAGTCTTTTTCTGAATATGGTAGCTGACTTTCTTTTTCCACGTAAATTTCTAACTGTCATGTGAAGCAACTAAGATAAAGTGAGTTCACCAGACAAATCTATTCACTGTAGACAATTTTATGTATGAAGAATAAAAGATTAAAATGAGTCTCGGGCTATATTGAAACCTATCAATGTATCCTGCAAATTCCTTAATATATAGAGGAATGTAAGAGGTTTATAATTATGTTCTTAGCAACGTATGCAAGAACAGAAAAGAATTATTTCTCAATCATACTGGCTGCATTTTCAATCAATCTATAAACCCATATTTGCTCATGGTATTCAGAAAAGCAGAACATGAAAATCCACCCATACAGACAGAACTTTCTTTTTTTCAGTCAGTTTAGTATGTATTTTTAACAACTGTTTCCTTATACAGTCATCTATATTCAACATTATCAACTCAATATAGAGCAATGCTGCAATCGTTACCCAGTCCCTAAAAAACACACACTGCTGCCTGCACGTTGCATAGAAAAATAAATGATTCTTGACTGTCAAGATTTAACAACGAGTAAATTCCTCTAACAAGACTTAGTGAAATTACTTTCTCATAAGCGTCCCATGACAATGGTCTGTGTTTCGGGATGCTTTTGTCAGTGACAATTACACATACCCAGTAGGCCTTACAGAGTCAATTACATTTCCCATATCCTTCCATAGATTGAAACGTGCACATTACTACAAACAGCAGTTAACACTATTTACTAAACTATGGAGCACATAGGCACATTGAAAATCCATGGAAACGCAACACAATGAATTCCCTCTACAGCATTATCTTTCATACCAACATAAGAATCCCTGATACTCTGTATTAACGTGTGCTAACGAATCTGATGTATCGGCAGTACAACTGTTTGCGCTACAACCCGGGCGAACTACAGATCAGATTACAGTAAACTCTTACTGTCCCCATTCCTTCCTTCACAAATATTGTTACCGAACTTCGCATGCACAACGCAAGTAAATATAACAATATGAATGCAGCGTGAGTGTGAACTTCATGAGGGCCTTTTTTCGTCCATAACAAAGTATTTCACATTGACCTTCACTTTCTCTAACCACCACAGCATATAGACACTTTTCCGGTAATTACAGACAACACATCAAAATATCTGGCGGTTCTTTTGCTAAATCACGGGAAACATTTAGCAATTTTATCGGACAGAACGAAAACAGCAAGCATATTACATACCCACGCGTCGATCTGGTATTCTTCGTAATTGCCGAACAGCACAGGTACGTAATGTGCGCTAATACGTTTGTCTAAACACTAGTCACCTCCTGCTCGCAATGCGGAAACACAAGCTCACTGAAAATAACAAGTGTTTGGTTCTGATACACATAACCTGAAATAATTAGTTACGAAATTCTAAGGCTATCTCAAACCATAACCACAAGTGCCACGGATGATACAAGAATTAAATGTGGAACAAACGTATCGTTCAAATGTGCCCAATAAATGAAATTAAACTAATATAATAATTGTACGAACAGTTACTATAGCATCATTACAAGGCATTGGCAAACTACTTCATTCGAGGCAGTTAGCTGTAATGACAATACAAATTAAGTATTGACTTAGTACCACACTCAATATCTGTCTTTCCGTGATTTCCTGTCTCCACCATCAAATCACTTACACATTACACAGAAAACACAACACAATACCGTACGAACGCATGACACGAACTACACAGCGTCTGCTGCTCTGGTCAAAGTCAATAAATGCGGAAGAAAGAACCTACCACGGAGGTCGTTCTAATATTCTTGGAATCAGAGCTGCATATCTGCTAGGAAAAAAATTAAAGTCGTTTGTTGGTTAATTTGGGGGAGGGGACCAAACAGTGAGGTCATCGGTCCCGTTGCTGAATGAAGTCGGCCGTGCCTTTTCAAAAGAACTGTCCTGGCATTTGCGTGAAGCGATTTAGGGAAGTCACTGAAAACCCAATCAGGAAACCTGGACTCGGGTTTGAACCGTGGTCCTCCGGAATGCGAGTTCATTGTGCTATAACTGCGCCACCTCGCTGTTTCACGAAAGTCGTATGGGAAACTATGTGTTTTTTATTAATTTTTTCATAGTTGCAAGTATGGTTTCGAAATCTACAAATAATTCTACAGTATTTATGGATCCTATGGTCACATAAATAAAAAAAAACATTATTCACCCAATCGGCTATATAACAAAGCTTCAACTAAAACAATATTGCAAAAAATATATACTGTATATCTAAATTTTAAAAATAATACTACTAATGGAAACAGAGACTCTCAAGGCTTGAAGTGTAATGTGGAATGTATGATATGTCAGCTTAATACTGTCTTAAGGAACTATCTACCAGATTTTAAACAAATTTAAATAAAGCAATGCTTTATACAATTTTAGCATTCAGAGAATCCCTCATCCCTAACTTCAGAGCGTATCAACATGAACAAAAGTGCATGTCTCAGAGTTTTCTTAAGTTAATAGTGCTGTACGTGAAATACTTTGTAGTAAATCTTCGTTCATGATTTAAGCCGAGTGCACATGTGCAACTAATATGACACCCCAGATGATGGAATACTGAAGTGACACCACAGTTAAATGTGTAAAGACACAGTTTTCGGTTACATGACAAAAATTAAGCAACATTTATCTTGCGACATAAAGTTCAACTCCATTCTACTTTGCGACTCCACTTACCAATCCCACCAGTGAATTGCGTCATTTGGCTGCGTCCTTTTGACGGAATTTCAAAGCACCATCGCTGTAATTTGGTTTCCATTTCATAAATTTGTCTTGTGTGTGATGCGTGTTCTGGAGTACCAAAAACGTTTAAATACCTGTTGTTAGCAACATTATTACAGATCCTTAGCTGTAGGGAACGTTCTTTTTCTGGAAGTACAAGAGCCATCACCAAAAATACAGAACTTTAGACATAAAGGTTGCTTAAATTATAGATGGCTGAGCCTGAAAATAATGACAGTGAGATATCTGGGGAAAATTTAAGAGTATATCAAAAGAATAGGCTAATGAGAAATTCGTTGCAATAGACAAAAAACTCAAAGCCACCATGATGGCTACTGAAGCTGCATGTGAGAATGTTTTGCTTGAACGAAAATTTCCAAATCATACTGTACTCATTGGGAGAACTTTAGTAATTCAACAATCAATTGGGAAAATTACAGTTTTGTTAGTGATGGGTGTGGTAAGACACCCTGTGAGACATTACTAAATGGCTTCTCTGAAAACTACCTAGAACAGACAGTTAGGAATGTCTCTCATGATGAAAATATATTGTTTCTAATGGCAACAACAAACAGACCTGATCTCTTTGAGGATGTCCACATCAGTGAACATGATATGGTTGTGACAGCAATTACTTTTTTTATTTATTGTTATTTTTTAATTTATCTGTTGTTCCAGTGATCCATGTTGTGACACTATCACAGGACATGGAATGTGTCAATTTTATAAGCTTTTGGCCAGAATTTATGGTAATACACAAAACAAAACAAAAACAGTAAACAGTAACTTAGGTCCCACTACAGAAAATACATTTTAGAGATAGACAGAGATTACAAAACAAAAACAGTAAACAGTAACTTAAGTCCCACTACAAAAAAATACATTTTAGAGACAGATAAAGATTACAAAATAATAAGTGTTACAGAGAAATAGATATTACAAAATATATGATTGCAATTAAAATATTCGGTATTACAAATACAAATTTGGGCATTCATTTGCAATTTACAATACAAGAAATGTTAAACACTGTAGTTCAAGGACTCTTCTATTGTATAAAATAATCCTTGCAATACGAAATGCCTTAAGGTTTTTTGAACAAGAGATCATCATCTACCAAACACTTAATTCTTCAAGGGAGGTCATTAAAAAGCTTACAGCAACTGAAATGGACTCCTTTCAGCACCATACTTAGATTTAGCTGTTCATAGTGGATATCAAGTTTCCTTCTAGTATTGTGACTGTGATATGCACTATTCAGCTTAACAGAGTACTAACAGAGTACAAAGAATAACTGAAACAAGCATATCTTTCGCTCTCCTTCGCTCTTTCCTGATGAGGCAACCGTTGGTTGCGAAAGCTAGCATTTTGTGTGTATGTTTGTGTTTGTTTGTGTGTCTATCGACCTGCCAGCGCTTTCATTCGGTAAGTCACCTCATCCTTGTTTATATATATATATATATATATATATATATATATATATATGTGTGTGTGTGTGTGTGTGTGTGTGTGTGTGTGTTCAGTAAACTAGATAAAAAATCAATAGTGTCATATCTCAATGAGGAACTGAAAGTTTAAGCACAGGGCAGCAGCATGTAGAGGAACACTGGCCCAAGTTTAAAAGAATAGTTGAGCATGCACTGGATATATATGTACCCAATAGAACAGTTCATAATACGAGGCACTCTCTACAGTATACAGTTACTGTAAAGAAACTGCTAAACAAACAGAGACTACTGCGTAATAGATGTAAAACAAAGCATAGAGCTGTAGCTAGAGAATTGCTGAATAAAACGCAGTTTTCTGTCAAGAGATCAATTTGTGAGGCTTTCAATGGCTGCCGTAGCAGAGCATTGTCAAGTGTTCTGTCAGCTGACCACGTCAAATATCGATGCTGTGACTCTGAAGAGGAGCTGTGAAGGAATAAACATAGCTGAACCCAGACCAGGCAGACCTCACGTACTGATGGGCAGGAATTGCCGGGCATTGTTGTCAAATAATATTACACAAAACCCAAAGCAATTCTGGTGGTATGTAAAGGCTGTTAGTGGCACAAAAGTTAGTGTCCAGTCGCTAGCGAATGAAACAGGAACTGAAACAGAGAGTAGCAAAGCAAATTCTGAAATGTTTAACTTTGTTTTCAGATTTTCCATTGCAAAGAAAAACCCAGGAGAAATGCCCCAATTTACTCCTCATAACACTGGAAAGATGAGGGAATAAGTACTAGTGTCAGTGGTGCTAATAAACAACTGAAATGGTTATACTTTAATAAAGCTCGAGGGCCCAACGGAATCCCTGCCTGATTCTATACCGAATTTACAGCCGAGTTAGCCCCATTTCTAACTAAAATCTGTTGCAGATGCCTCAAACAAAACATGGTGCTTAGTAGTTGGAAGAAAGCTCAGGACACACCCATCTATAAGAGAATGGTAGAAGTGAACCACAAAATTACAGTCTCCAGTATCCTTGACATGGATTTGTTGTAGTATCTTAGAACATATTCTGAGCTCAAATAGGATGAGGTATCTCGAACAGAATTACCTCCTCCATGCCAGCCAGCAACGATTCCGAAAATATCAGTCATGTGAAACCCAACTCATTCTTTTCTCACATGACATACTAAAATCTTTGAATCAAGGCAGTCAGGTAGATGCAGTATTTATTGATTTTCAAAAAGCATCTGACTCAGTACCGCACCTGTGCTTGTTATCAAAAGTACGTTTGTATGGGGTATTAACTGAATTTTGCAACTGGATTGAGGAATTTTTGGTAGGGAGCGTGCAGCATGTTATTTGGATAGAGAGTCGTCGTTATGTGTAGTAATAACTTCACATGTGCCCCAGGGAAGTGTGTTAGGATCTTGCTGTTCATAGCGTATATCAATGACCTTACAGACAATATTAACAGTAAATTCAGACTTTTTGCAGATGATGCAGTTATCCATAATGAAGTACTGCCTGAAAGAAGCTGTGTAAATTTTCAGTCAGACCGTCATAAGATTCCAAAGGCATGTAATAACTGACGACTTGCTTTAAATGATCAGAAACATAAAACTGTGCACTTCAACATGAAAAAGCGTAATATCCTATGACTATAATACCAATGAGTCACAGTTAGAATAGGCAAACCATAAAAATACCTGGGTGTAACACTTTGTAGCGATATGAGATGGCTTAGTCGTTGGGAAACCAGAGGGTAGACTACAGTGTATTGGTAGAATACTGGGGAAGTGCTACCAGTCTACAAAGGAAATTGCTTACAAATCAGTCATGTGATTGGTTCTAGCATATTGGCAAGTGTGTGGTACCCATACCAGATAGGACTAACAAGGGATATTGAAAGTACACAGAAAACGTCAGCACAAATGGTCACAGGTTTGTTTGATCTTTGTGAGAGTTTCACAGAAATACTGAAGAAGCTGAACTGCACAATTTGGAGATAGACATAAACTATCCTGAGAAAGGCTACTAACAAAGTGTCATGAACTGACTTTGAATGATGACTCTGCAAATATATTACAACTCCTTATGCATAGCTCACATAGGTATACTGAGGGCAAGATTACAATAATTACAGCACATGCAGAGGCGTTCAAACAGTCATGCTTCCCATGTTCCATGGGAATGAAATGGGAAGAAACACTAATAACTGGTATTTGGACATACCCTGTGCCATTGACTTCAGGCTGCCTTACAGAGCATAGATGTAGATGTAGGTACACAGGAACTGTCTGCAGTTGTCATTTAGTTGTGCCAAAAGTAAAATAAGAATTAATCACTGTGTCTAAATCAATGAACATAACAAATTGTTAAAATCTTAGAAGAGTGGCGTGTGTAAAGATTTTCTGAAAATGTTTGGCACTACATGAAAATAATTATACTTTAGAAACCTGTTATTTTATTTTATATGTGTTTACAAAAGCTGCTCACTGAGATTGACAATGGCTGGGAGAATGATGTATTCACCATATGCCCCTCCATTTCCGCATCTGATGATGCCTAAGGACTGAGGATGACACGGCGGCCAGTCAGTACTATTGAACCTTCAAGGCCTGTTTGGATGGTGTTTGTTTGTTCTTTGTGTTAGAAAAACAATCTGTATTTTCTTTAAAATATGTTGTGATAATTTGCGAAAGTTGGGTAGAAATCCTGTTGTTACTCTGCTTAGCCGGTGTGACAGCAAGAAGATATGAAGTGTGGTATCATTCTGTAGGTTGGGTACAAGGTGAGTACGCAGCAATTCTTACAACATGATCTGTGTGTTTTTAGTTAAATTATTTCAATAGAAGCATATATCAATTTCCTACTTTCGAAGCTGTTCGGTTAATATATGTGGAGGAAATGTATCGTATCCGTGCTATCTGGTACATGGGTAGGTTCTGGTTGTGTGTAAGCATGTGTAATTGAGTAATTAGTGGAAGGCGATTTGTAGTTACACTGCAGCTCAATGAATTCTACAAATGTTGAAAATCAATGCTATATTGGAAAATGTATTCAGTACTGGCGACATACATTTGAGCATATAACCAGTGAATTTCAGAAAGGAAGTATCAAAGGTTACTGATGGCAAACTGCCTATTGGCTTCTGTCTCGGGTTCTTCGGCCGACTTTCATCTAATGATTTTTCTGACGTTTTCAACAAGTGGCCACGAAAGCTTTAACAATTTTGTGTTACTGATGGCAATATACTTTCAACTTGACTCTAGCTTTTAATACAGCAACATGGATATTCAATGTTCGATTATATTATAGTGCACTTAAACAAAGCATAACTCCAAAATTTATCATAGAGTAACATTAATGTTTTGTCATTTTTAACTGACATTGGGTGCAAGGATGAAAAAATATTAGCTCTCAAATGTGTCTTCTGGTAATAGTAAACAGCATCCAACAGAACATGCCAGAATTCAAAAATTTGTATTTGGGGACATGATATAAATATTGGGGAGATGACAGGTAAATGCCACATGTGAAATATCGAAGTGTCATTTGCAGTTTCACTCGAACTTATAATGCATCTTTAATATGAGTATCTGATTCTTAAATGGTGTCCAATATGCAGCTATACAACTATGCAACATTTGTTCTTGTTATTCGAAATTGGTTCACAGACAGAAATTTTATTATGATTGCTACATCTGAAAACTGCAACCTTCATCTCATATAAGTACCCTAAAACTGTATTTTTGAGGACACTGTAGATGCACTATAACGCTGACATGCCAGTATCTATCACCTGCAGCTTCAGGAAAACTGGGTTTGCATCCAAAATTTGTGTTCCTCATCTTTAAATGGAGCTTGATACGTGATTCAAGAAGTACTCAAAATTTGTTTTTGTAGTTCAGAAATTATTTATAAAACAGTTTTCATGTTTGAATGGTAATACTTTTAAAGGTGAATTTGTAATTTCCATTTAATTCATGTCTGAAATCCGTTTTGGTATCCTTTGCATATTATTTCATGTGTAATTAATTCTTGACTCAATCAATTCGAATGCCACGCTCTGTACTACTACATAATACCTGCCTAAATAATTTCAGTTGACACTGATGCTATATAGAAAACCGTGTAACCATGAAGAAATTGTAGCACCCAGATTACTGTGGCATTACTCAAGTGAAGCCACTTTTAACTATGTCATAAAAGACAAAGTCGTTTTAACTATTTGTCACTACTTTCCTTCACCCACACTAATTAGTGTCAGAAGTAAATTGAGCAATTGCCACTATGGTTTCAGTGATTCTGAAGCTAGTATGCAGTATTGGTGGCTTTGATATTTATACCAGTGTATTAGGATAATATGCTGATTCAGTTTTACACCATACCAAAGATCTCTACAAAAAGTGTCGGTTTTAGTACTGTTTGTTGTGCTACAGCCACAGGAAGTTGTGTGTCTGCCAGTCCAACATGCACTTATAAAGACTGATTTCTAAACATTATGTTGCAACTGTATAGTTGCAAATAAGTTATATTATAGCCTACTTAAAGAAAGTACTAGTTAATTTTATGTGCATTTAGAAAAATATCCTACATATTCTTTGAAATGCAGAGAGATACTTGTGAAAGTTTGATCACAATAATAATGTTACCATACTTAAGTAAAAAAAGAAAAAGAGATGTGGAGCATGATTTCATTATTGGTGAGTACCAAGTAACTTTGAGAACATCATGGGTGCTTTTATTCCAAACAGCATGTGCCCTGACTGTGACTATATGGTGTGTATTTTAACAGCAATATAATATTAACTTTCTACATTTGGGGTTGCTAGCAATGAAACGTTTGGCCACTGCAGTTGTGGGCATGTCATTGTTAATTTACACTGTTTATGATGTTCCATTATATGATGCACAGTTAAGATTTCTGTCTGAGTAGGTAAGTATTATTGTATAATTAATGGAATGTGATTTGTAGTTGCACATTAGCGCACTCATTTCTACAAATGGTGAAACTAAACACAGAACTGGCAGTATATTCGGATTTTAGGTTTGGCTGCTTCAATGCTCTCAATCCTTCCAATGGCCAGTGGCGCTCGATATTCCAAATATTGCTTTTCATAGCTCTTACATGCGCCATTCTCGAAACTGATTGCTTCCCATTGAGGGAAGTCTGTGTCAACTCAGTGTCGAACTATAGCTATAATGTTGAGAGAAAAGTTGTAATTACCATGTTCAAGTAAGTAGGTGTGAAATGGCTAGTTCTTCATATACATTCCTTTCTGAGGTAGAGATTGTAGAGCTTTTACAGAAATCTTAAAGTTAAAACTAGAACAACAACGATTT
Source organism: Schistocerca nitens (assembly GCF_023898315.1). NCBI lineage: Eukaryota > Metazoa > Arthropoda > Insecta > Orthoptera > Acrididae > Schistocerca > Schistocerca nitens. The sequence continues at coordinate 60,793,156 of NC_064624.1, forward strand.
CCATGATAATAGTCTATATAATGACAGTGATTCATCTGTGAACAATTCGAGTAAAATGATAATGGAAACAGACAACCCTGAAGAGATTCAAAAAATATCACACAATGAAAAGTTTTGGGTTGTAATGCTTATGTAAATATGCTTGCAAGAAATTGCACTTCTTGTTTTAATGTATATCCTAATTGTTGGTCAGTGACCTTATTGTTTCCACAAAGAGTGAAATTCTCTGTGGCACACTCGCCACCAGGTGATGGCGATTTAAATATGAGTGTACACAGATGCCCTATGTTTCCATTCCAGAGTACAAAGCGTTAGACACTGACCTAGTGGATTTGAGGAAGGAAGTAAGGAGGTTTCTGGTGACAGTATAACTTAAGATGGTGGTGGTGGTGGTGGAGGAGGTGGTTAGTGTTTAACGTCCCGTCGACAACGAGGTCATTAGAGACGGAGCACAAGCTCGGGTTAGGGAAGGATTGTGAAGGAAATCGGCCGTGCCCTTTCAAAGGAACCATCCTGGCCTTTGCCTGAAACGATTTAGGGAAATCACGGAAAACCTAAATCAGGATGGCTGGAGACGGGATTGAACCGTCGTCCTCCCGAATGCGAGTCCAGTGTGCTAACCACTGCACCACCTCACTCGGTTATAACTTCAGATCAAGTATACTTTTTAATAAAGGAAATGAACGATATTAGAGAGATTAAGTGTAGTTTTTGACAATGCAAATGAATTGTATTAAAGTGTCTTTAAGTGCACCTGCACAAAGCATAATTCCAAATTCGTTATAGAGTAACTTTAATATTTGCTCTTATTTAACTGCTGTGGGGTGCAGGAGTGACTTGCAACCAATGTGATGCCACAGCAAGTGGAATAACAGAAACTGTTTGCAGTTTCATCTGTTGGTAATTATTATTATTCTTGGACTGATTTAATTTTGCTTGAGGAAGTGATTAACAGCATTCAAAATACAATTACTTCATGTAAACCTTTTCTTAAAAATTATTACAAGTAATGTACGTATTTACATTGAAAAGTCACATGGAACTGCGATCCTCAGGAAAAAAATAAGAAGACAAATGAAGCTTAAATGTCCTCTTTTAAAAAAGTGCTAACAATGACAGAAAACGTTAGAATGTTGAAAGAAAATAATTGTGTTGAAAAAATGTGTAAAGTGCATTAGATGAATATTTAACTGCCCATTTTCACATTTTTACTTCAAATTAGTTTAGAAATAAAGTCAGGGAAGGAATCCAGAACGTAAAGTCACACTCAGTTTGTGCTTTGTTCCTCTCTGAGTCCGTGTCTTTTGTTAACTTGTGCATTTACTGTAACTGGTAGAAGAAAGTCTATGGCAAAAGTTCATCAATCACTTTTTATTCTAATTTGGTAATGTCAATTAAGAAGACTCCACTTTCAAATGTTTCCTTATATTGAAAAGGTACTACAGCCAGTTATCGATTTCTACGTAAATACATATCAAGCAGATGTACAAAATTTTTTGTTTTGTTTGTTCACAAAATTTGTTTTCTGATGGCACTTTTGTGATACTTCACCCCATATTTCCAGGAACCTGCTCATTATACATCTGTTCCCTAAGCTTAAACTGGCACATAAATTCTATGAAGTTTCTTATAATGAGAAATGAGAATCATAGGTCTCTACGTACTTTCAAGAAATAGTCTATAGGCAAGACTTCGATCTAAACTGTTTTTTATTTACCAGTTTCAATAGCTAAGTTTGTCACCTTCAGATCATTAAAAACTTGTTTGGGTCTACATCATGTTCCATTGTGCATTCATCACTCATGTGATATTCACATTTGAGTGGAGATCGGATTGCACATTCCACACAGGCTTGACAAAAAGTTCATTGCAGATAGATTTACCACAAGTAAAAACATACACAGCTAAAATGCACCTTGTGGAACTTGTCTACACAGCACTCTTTGGCTGCTAATCAGTTGTTAAAATCCATAACGTTTAGCAAAAGTGCACATTTATGCCACTGTTTACATTTTCGTAAACAGTGAAGGACATGTTGGAACCTTTTGACTCGAAATTCATAGATCTGTTTAGCATCTCTGGCTGCTTGTGGTAAACATGTCACAACAAGTTCACTTGGTCTCTGCCACATGCCACTCAGGGCAACACATCTTTCTCCGCAAATGCACTTTAGAAAAATGAAAGAATAAAAATGTGTTAGTCTCTTCATATTAGCTTGAGCTGCTGAAAGTAATTAGCAGTGCCCTAAGGTTGTCTAGTTCTCGAGTACATCATTTACTGGTGTCATGCTGCTCGTGACTAGTACTCAAGTGAAATTTTTCAGTGTCAGATATACACATCATCTGCTATGTATTTACTGGTGGTGGTGGTGGTTAGTGTTTAACGTCCCGTCGACAACGAGGTCATTAGAGACGGAGCGCAAGCTCGGGTTAGGGAAGGATTGGGAAGGAAATCGGCCGTGCCCTTTCAAAGGAACCATCCCGGCATTTGCCTGAAACGATTTAGGGAAATCACGGAAATCCTAAATCAGGATGGCTGGAGACGGGATTGAACCGTCGTCCTCCCGAATGCGAGTCCAGTGTGCTAACCACCGCCGGCCGCGGTGGCCGTGCGGTTCTGGCACTGCAGTCCGGAACCGCGGGACTGCTACGGTGGCAGGTTCGAATCCTGCCTCGGGCATGGGTGTGTGTGGTGTCCTTAGGTTAGTTAGGTTTAAGTAGTTCTAAGTTCTAGGGGACTTATGATCTAAGATGTTGAGTCCCATAGTGCTCAGAGCCATTTGAACCATTTTTTTGCTAACCACTGCGCCACCTCGCTCGGTATGTATTTACTATCAGATAGGAATACAGAGAAATTTTTATCACTGTGCAGCACATAAGCCCAATCCTTTTTTTAGATTGGTTTCTCACGTTCTTTCATGTCAGTCTTTGGAAGAGTTCAGTGCATTTCTCATCCTTCTGAAGAACTGGAAACTGAATTTTCTATTTTATGCCATAATGTTATGTTCTTTATGCTTCTAAATCTGTCCAAGGCCGTTTTTCTGTCCAAGGCAGTTTTACATTGTCGGAGACCATATTAGTCCTTCCTTTCAACTCTTCCAAATTAAGTGGCAATGGAAGCAGGAATGTGGTGATCTTTGACTTAACCCCATAAGAAGAAATCGAATTAAGCTAAGAGAGGTGACCCTGGGGGCCACTGGAGAAGAGGGTCACGATGGGAACCATGTGCATTTCGACACTGAGGCAGTTCGGCATCGAGATAACCATAAATGTCCGAAAGAAGGTTAGGTGGACATTGTCTAGTTGCAAAATGAACGCTTCACTTGCTTGTTGTATTTATGGCATAAGCCACAGCTGCAGTGTGTATAGGTACACGAAACCAGTCACAGTTTTCTCCGGGAAGAAAAGTAGTCTGTAAACTTTTGAAGAGGACATGGCTCAAAAGACGTTAATGTTAGGTGAACCACGAAATTCTTCTATAATGTCGTTTGGATGATTCACCTTTCGAGACACACAAAATGTGGCTTCATCACTGTAAACCAACATTATCAAAAACTGTCTTCCACTTGTAGTCGCTTGAAGTCTTCGCTTGTAGGTGGTATGGTTTTAAGCCTGTATTACATGATGTACCTAATGTGTAGTACTAAGCCTATGCAGCAGAGCCCCAAGTCTACATGTTTGGAACTGCACATTGGTTAACGTCCCTTAATTACATGATGCAGACAGAATAGTCCTAATGTAAGTCCAGGCACTCACACTAGATGGTAATTATGTGCAAATCTTGAGGTGAGCTGTCTGATTTCTTGTAAAGGTGTTCATTCAAATTAAAAATGTCTGAGAACTCGAAGTTTCTATTTATTAAGTAATTGTTTCCATGTCTTGTTATTATTAGTTATTAAGTAATTGTTGTTCTCTTATGAACTATCATGGAACTATATTATTTCTGTTCTGAATTATGAGGCTAACTGTTTGTTTTAAGTTATGATATATGACATCACAAGAATATGTTTGTCTGAACTGCTCTGTTACAGCGTTATGCACATGGAGGATGCAGCTGTTTTTCGAGCTACTGGACAGGCAGTGTTGGTCACTCTTAGGATTAGGGGAGTATAATGAAGAGCACAAGCCAGATATTGTTGGGTTCAAACCAGGCTGGGAAAAAAGGAGGAAGGTGATGGCATGTATTCCTATTGATGAAGGAACTGACGCACATCTGCAGGAATTCTGGAACTTCGTGAGAATGGGGTGGCTTATTTCGACAAGCGGCTGTCGATGAAGGAAGTAATTCACTCAACTGATACAGTAATGTTAGAGACACTTTCATCTAGACAGAAGTAAGACTTAAACCAGTAAATCATTTTTTACTCATTTTGTAATTGAGCACTGTCACCTACTCTTGGCAGTTTCTCCTTCCTGGCATGTTGACATATACCAAAAGATGAAATCAAATCAAACGTGACCTTTCAGCAATTATGGCACTACATATAGAAATCTAAAGTACAGATGTAATGTTATACACGTAATTACTCAGAACTAAACGTTTGCCGACGACTTTAATATGATACAGTGGGTTGTGATGACCATACAGACACGATTCTTCACCAAACACATGATTTATACCGCCAAATGCTTGTTTATTTCTTTCTATCTGTAGGATACGAAAGAATCAGTACTAAGACTGATTTCCTGTAACAATTTGTCTAAAAGAAAGTTTGTTGGCAAAATATCACTTTTGTTTCATTATTACATTTATGAAAATTTAATCACTGAAAACTGTGGTAAATTTACACTATGGAAACCTGAAGTTTAAGTGCGTTTAAAATAAGTGGCGACTCTCGACACTTCACTACAGAGCGAGTGGAGGGAAGTGCAGTTTACGAGTATGTGCTGGGCGGGTTTGCAGGTGACCACAGTGTAATGCCAGTACAGACCTACTCGGCGCAGAACCAGTCAGGCTCGCTTAACTGCCGCTCAAGCCGGCCAATCTGCGATCTTTCTGAAACGATTTTAAAGAAACTATTCGGTAGTAAATGCTCATTCTCGCGCATCTTATAGCTTAATCCGCCAGCTTCATGATGGACCATCTAGCATTTCATTAATGCTTATATTTATTGTGATATTTCGCTAGTAGGTAAACTATTCAAGAAATTCTTAGTTTGCAGTGAAAAATAGGTACCGCTATGAATCTGTGTTTGGTTCATGTCAGATTACATGTTGCTGTGTATTAAATGTAGATAATATATTGACTCATTCTTTAAACTGGGAAGTATGTCGCTGTCTGTTTCCAATCTCGAGATAATAAAATGTATGTAAAGCGCTCCATCACGAACTCGTGTGTCAGTGAAAAACTAGAACGACATATTAAAAATTTCCTCGTACGTCATTAATGGTCTGAGATATCGAAACAAGATTTTGTCAAATGATAGCACGAGAGTGTTTTGGCATATGATTAATATGTAAAATTCAATGTCTGCCTCGATATTCAAGCGACTCCAGGCTTTTTGAATGAAATAATGTAATTATTGAGAACCATAGATGTTTTGTGAAATGAGAACTGCTGTAGGATTTGTAACAGTACATTTAAAGAATTTATTACTCGGTCACAATGCATCCCACTCAGAATTTCACTACTAGCAAAATGACGGAGCATTAAATTTTGCATCGAATTATTACGTAAATGCCAATATCGGTGTAGCCATCTGGCTGCAGTAAGTTGTCAAAGTTCGTTCATTTTTAGCAACTTGTCCAAAAAATCGTCTTCAACTCATGTAAATCAAAAATGCCTACTCCAAATGTAAAACGTAATCAAAGTTGTAGAACATGAAGTTTCATGTTACGAAAGCATATAGTTTTTCAGTTTTAGACACTATAAATTGTTCATACTATTGAAACCAAAGGTATCTATTTTTTTTTTACAAGCAAAGTTATTCAATAAAATGAATTTCCAGTGGGAAGACGGCTCTCTAATGAGCACATATGTGTTTCTATGTACATCTTTTCATGTTTCTTCATTATTGTGTATTTTTATTCATTTTTATGCATCGCTTTATTGATGATAGTGGGTTGCTAAAATGAAAACCAAGTACATAGTAATGGCCAGTATGAGTTTAAGTACGAATAATACACAAGTATGTACAAGTTGCAACGTAACCTTCCAATACTGGTGGTTGTATAAGTCCACCTAAGTAGGTACATTACCGTCGCTTTTGACATGTCCAACCGCTCCTGCAAGCTACCGTCTGTAGTAAATGGTTTCTTAAATTCGTGTGGTCCACGAAATTACTGGCCTCTCCGAGTTATTGCTGGGTATTAATAATTTCTAGCGGAAGGTTTAAACGAAGCAGTAGAAATGTGAACGCAATGGATAACGCATTTTTTGAACCACTACAGAAGGCACCTATACAGGGCTTAATAGGCATTATATAGCTTTTATTTGCTTTCATGACCCAGAATTCGACTGTGGTACTGACTGCCACCTATTATTTATGATGGAAAGAGTAAATGATCAGTCGAGTGTAGAGATTAATTGATATTTATTCAGTACCGATGGTATTTCAACAACTAGTCGTGTTTCTCTTGCAATGTACATCATCATAACCGGCCTCTAGCTAACATGGTTCAGTTTCGCCACGTAATTACGGAATGGGACAGAGGAGTGTAGACCTGCCTCCAATGTATTTCTATACAACCGCACAATTATACCTATAACCTCGGTTATTACATTCAGTTACTATAGATTACTCAGAGCAAGTTCCGCAAAGACAATACAAGCAAAACTAGGTCAGGGTGGAAGAGTATTTCACAAATCTTTATCAAATCAGTGGGCATTAAAATCCGACACTCTTCCTAGTGGCACATGTATTTTACTTAATGCACAACATCGCCAACAAATCAACTCGTTATGGGGGTGCAGAAGAAACATCACTTCATTGTTGTTCAACCCACATGGTTCAGTAGCCAACAGAAACCCAGAAAAATATGGAACCACACGATTTTTCCTTCCCTATTTTACACTCGCTCACTATCGTATGATTATTCATCGTGTACAATATATTTTCAGACCGAAACTACGATTTATCAATGCGGCGATTGCTCCAACCGACCACGTGGGGTGAAAGCAAGTTCATAAAGAAAACATATGGAAAATAAATAAAAATCCCCAAAATATTACTGTAAATGGAAGAGAAGATTAAAATACATTGAATGAGTGAATTTTCGTTAAGCACAGAGCAATAACGTGACAGTGAGATTAAGGCACATGGTGCGTTGCCTGAACTAGGCACTAACGAAGGTCTACTGAAATTCGAGTAAATTAAGAAAATCCATTCCCTTATGGGGTTCGGTGGTAATTTCGCACCTGATTTCAACATCTGGACTTCATTACAGAGCAGATTTCAATCTAATACCTATGTTAACATTACCAAAACGAGAGCTGCGTCTCCATGTCTGTCCAGCACCACGACCCAGGAACAAGTGCTCTTCCAACCGAATTCGCCTAACCGTTCCGCTTACAAACGTGGTGGGGGTGGCGCGCCAACCTGACAGAGCCAATACGCGCGCCTACGTGTCATTTTTGCCCTGACCTGCAAACTTGGTCTCTGCTAAACTTGTTCACATTTGGGGGTTGGTACTACCCTACCCCGGAACGACCATTCATGCAGTGTTACAATCTGTGCCTAAAGCTTTCTGCTAGTTCACACACTCACTCATTTATACCGTCCAGGCCGCACAAAGGAAAGGAAAATTGGAAACGTGGTACATAACAGAAAAAAATTCAATAAATAACCCTGTTTAGTCCATTCTCTCCTTTTGGACACTAGCTGAGGTATTACCTGCAAGAGATGAAACTCTTGCTAATAATTTATGCGTGATAGCAAGAAGAAAATGGACTTGGGGCTGTCTTTCCGATGGAACGACAGTCCAGAACATTTTTCAATTGATGCCACGCAGAGGAGACTCTAATCTCCACGCTGCACCAATCCGTTTTATATATATATATATATTTAACATGCTATGCTAGGCACTGTTCAAAGTACAACATTGTCAGTTAGACTGCCAAGACTACACAAAATGATATCATTGACACAGTGACAATTGCAACAAATATTCTCAGCATTGTGAATGTTCTATAAGTGACATCATCTCAGGTAATTAATCTCAATTATAAAATACAGATGGGTACATATTATGCAAACACAATGAATTATTGCAACAAATATTCAGAGCATCCTTGAAAGTTTTAGTAATGATATCACCTTAAGTAATTAATCACAATTGTACAATACAGATGGGTACACATTATGGAAACACACTTAATTGTTTTAATACCTTGTGAACTGGAACACTCATAACAAGGGGGGGGGGGCAGTTAATGGTTCTCAACAGGCATCACAGAAGTTCTGTTCTAAATATTAAAATGAGTAAATATTCACGTAATTACAGACACAAATAAATACACATAAAGGAAACACTCTTAGTTATGTCAAGACAGTGTGAGATGAAACATTTATAGCAAGGGTGGCAGTTACTGTTTAACAACACATCAAAAATGAATAAACAATCACTTAATAAAAATATGTCGCCTTCAGGGGCTACAAAACATTTTCTATTATTCGTCTTATCAGAAACTCTAATAAAAACTCTAATTTCAGTTTCATTAGTTATTGAGTCTGCTAGCCTATAACTAAGCCTTTAATAAAGTATCCCCATTATTGATTGCAATAAAGCTACGTGGGCCATGAAAGCAATGTTATGAACAATTATATAGGCACAAATAGCTCACAAAACAATATCCCTTTACACATGTCTTAGGACCAGTTAAAATCAAGTATCTTATCTCTGCTACACCAAGGCTTATGGCCGCCTTGTTATGACACACACTTAATTTTTGCCAGACAGGATTGAGAGAAACATTGTCGACCTAGGTTCTGATTAACTAATTAGACGTACATTTTGCTTTGGGGCAGAAAATTTACCCCATCTTACATCCCCAGTTTCAGGCTGGTAGATGACAGACTAACGACATGCACCTTACTATACTTCTAACTTTAGAGATAATACTTTATGTTAAAGCCAATGGTCCTCTCCTTTTCCTCTCTGCTCAGAATCCGCTACGAAGTCATCAAAGAAGGATACACTAATGACACGACTAACGTATGACAAGTAACACTTTACACATCTTACTCAAGATATTCACATGAATAATATACAAGATTCTCTCTTGAGTTTAGAGTGGTATGATACAGAAACACTTGAAAGAAGGGGCTAGCTGTCTGGTTAAGTCGGTTATCAGTGACACTTCCTACACTTAAGCAGTCACACGGCACTGTTAAGTCACACGCACACAATCTAGGGTTATCTTCGGGGAGGGATTTCTTCCAAAGTAACTTTTGGAGGGGGGTAGCCTATTACACTCTGCCGACTCTCATTCCTCACACGCTGTCTCCTTAAGTTTTATTGGTCCCAGCGCAATTGTCTTCTGCGAAATTCTGGCGGCAAGCTAGTCGTCCGTTGGCAGTGAACACACTGTTAAAGTGGTTGCCTTTGTTGTCCTGCAAGCACCATGATTAGTGGAATGGGCTGCACTAAAGGTACAGCAGTTCCCATAAGCCCACTTAAATCACCTGTCATACACTCGTTCTGAACGTTTGTGTCCCTTTATGGCTTGAAGTTTTCCTACTGTCCTCATTCAACCGCTAAATTATTGCGTGGCAGGTTTACTAGCGTTTATTGTCTTAACTTTCGGTGGCGAACAGTTCGTAGCTCTCTCAACAGGTACTGCTGGTAGTGTCTACACCTCAACGTCATGGATCACTGAAAATGCAAGTGAAGTTCATCATGACACACTTTTCTTAATTAAATATCGGTGGATCCAAGTCCTCTTTACGTCAAAACCTATCATGGATCACGAAAAGTGCTAGTGAAGTTCATCGTCATACCATCTACTTAGTTAAATATCGGCGAGGTTATGTCCTCTTTGAGTCCGAAACCTATCATGGATCAGGAAAACTGCTCGTGTAGTTCATCATGATCTAATTAAATATCGGCGAGTTTATGCCCTATCTCTAAGTCCGAAATCCGCGGTCTTTATATTGCCAGTCTTTCACGGGTTCTCCCTAATTTCCGTGTCCATAGTCACTACAGGGGTTACCTATGAGACTAGGAGCCTTCAGTCTGTACCCCATCATCTCTTAGTTCTGGAAACAAACCAAACAGCAACCTACGTCTCCACCTGACAAGTTCGGTAACACTAATGGCTTCTGCTAAAATCATTACGACCGCCGCCTCTTGCGTCCCGTCGTAACGGCATGCGAGTCGCCGCCTGACAAGATGCGCCAGAGCGATAACATCAGGGCCTCTTTTGTAGTTAAAGGCTTAGCCGCTCCGCCTGGCCGTGAGTCCCCGCAGGGAGCCGCCCGAGGCCGTCAGCGCGTGTCAGCAGCTGAGAGTGTTGCGTCACCACAGGCCGCCGTGGACGACGAGCCGCGCCCCAGCTCTGCCGCATGGGGTGGGGAAGGGGTGCAAGGCTCCATTCATACCGCCTGGCCCGTGCGTGCGCGCCCTTCCGCGCTCGGCTGCAGCACCGGGGCACGTTCTCCCGTGTCCTTGCCACCTGGACTCGGTAAGCCGCCCTTTTCTCGCCATCGCCTTGCAACATTCTGACAGAACAATCGTCATTCTCTTAAATTTTAGTGGTCATCATCTCCTCACTTGAGTACACCAAGTACATTTCTCAATTAACCTACAGTACACAAATCTTAATTATGTACAGGTTTCACCAGGGCTTTACAATGGATGACAAATAGTTACTAATACAAAATAATTCTTAACCTCTACATACTACATTTTGTTTATACACAGGCCTCTCTGAAATCTTACGCTAATCTGTTTGGCAATTTACAGTACCTGAGTTCAAATATAAGTTTCTTGATTCCTGAATAAAAATTACAACAGAGGAAAAAATGCGTCTCCAAAAGGCGTTACTGTGTGGAAGACGTTTTATAAAAATTGCTAGCCTATTTTTTGGCTACAGGTGATTTACTTCTCTCTGACAACTGTTAAATTCTTATGGTTACTTCCTTAGATACCAATCATATTTGAGTACCCACAAAGGAGCAACCCTTCTGTCTCGATTGTGGAGTAGGGCAGGTATCTTGGGTTTTGGGGATTGTTATGTAAACTGTTGTGACTTGGCAAGACAGCCAAGTCACTATGAGAGGAAGCCGAAAGGCATGCGTTTAAGCTCACGCAGGCTGCCGTGAGGTCTGTAACAGTTAAAGGATTTGAGTCTAGCAAATAAAGTACGTAGCTGTTGGAATATTTAACTTTAATCCATAATTGGTGAACATCGGTCTGACGGTACATGCATCACAAGATAAATAGCAATTGATAATGGCGCCTTGCTAGGTCGTAGCAAATGACGTAGCTGAAGTCTATGCTAACTATCGTCTCGGCAAATGAGAGCGTAATTTTTCAGTGAACCATCGCTAGCAAAGTCGGCTGTACAACTGGGGCGAGTGCTAGGAAGTCTCTCTAGACCTGCCGTGTGGCGGCGCTCGGTCTGCAATCACTGACAGTGGCGACACGCGGGTCCGACGTATACTAACGGACCGCGACCGATTTAAAGGCTACCACCTAGCAAGTGTGGTGTCTGGCGGTGACACCACATAAACCACTACACCACGATCTACCTCTCTATCTTCCTTCCTTCTTGCATGCTCGCATTTCCAAACTACTCGAGTATTACTCCAGACATTCATACGTCACAACAACGTTTTAGATATTCCTTTCACCATCAAAATTTTCTAATCTACTATTATGAGAGATCGTTAGCGGTACTGACAGATAGCTAGAAGCATTATCCCAACGTTTTTTTTGTTCTTTTAACACACAGGCAAAGCCAACACAGGCGACGTAACTGCTCATCCATTAGGTATGACCAGTTTAGCACACCATCAAACACTGAGTAGTTAGTTACACATCACAAGAAAAAACACAGAATAAAGGTTCATTGGAACGATACCACCTGGAGATATTACCTCTCGTTACAGTTTCATACTTTACCCGACTCAGATGTTTCCTCTCCGTTTTGTCAAGTTCAGTCCGCCAAGAACAAGTTACGGCTGTTTTTTACTTGGAAAAGACTCACAGAACATTACACCAACAACTTTGGGTCATCACATCAGTCCTCTTTACTCGCAATTTCATCTGAGGCCATTCTTATCAGCATGTCGTCCCTTTTAGTGCTGTTCATTCCCTGGGAACAAACATTCAAGCACAGAAACCGCATACCACATACTAATAGTTATAAATCTACGGGCACACTTTACATCTTATATCTAGTCATCATCTTACGTCAAGGAGATGTCATTCATGACTGCAACCTGTACTCCCTCCTGTTACCTCTCTGGGGCTTCCTCTTCATTCAGTCCTGCCTTCATTCCTCTGGATGGTTTACCTCCAGGAACCTTAACTTGCCTCCGTCTGATTATCCTTGCTATGGTCTGTCACATACTCCTTACCAAGTTCAGCTCGCTCTCGGGGTCTCCCAAAGCCATCACCGCATAAGTCAGTAAAACTTTATAGTGCTGCGTCTCTGCACAACACTAAAACACAAATACCACAACCACACAAAAATTCGGTGCCTTTTGCAACCGACAACTGGTCCCGTCGCTACCTCGGCGCGAGCCATTACTACCTCATAAGCGCATCTATGGCGCGTTTCCCCATCAATATACTTTGCAAAGGTCTACCTTTCCCAGCGTAACCACTTCTCGTTTCCCTTACGAGTGATCCTAGCTTCTCCAGAGCAAATCACCACCATAGCGTACGAATATCTTCCTTTTTATTATTACCGGAAAACTGAGGTCTCCAACTCTGGTTGCGCCTTCGCTCGACATTCTCGTCGCGGTTTCCTTCAAACCTAACGGCGTTTTGCTGCTCAGTTATATTTCTTTCAGTAGCCAACTCTTGCAGCAGGTTCTGAAAGCCACTAACTTCGTCCATGCCTCTTCCCGCAATTGTAATTTCTTTACGCAGTTTGCTCGGGACTTTAGTAAGACAGATTCTATTGAGTTCCTTAGGATCATACGGTGCATCAAGGAACTGATTGCTCTTGACCATGTCTTTGTAGTACTCTACCAGGTGTCTGAACGTACTGTCAACGTAGTTCTCTCGCGTTAAGTTGCCCAATTTCACCCGCTCTTGCATGCTCCGAGACCAGAACTCGCTGAAGAAAGCCGCCTTAAAGTCCTCGTACGTTCGACAGTCCTTAAGCATTAATTGTAATCGGGGTAGCCGCTTCACCTCTCAGGTGGCTGCACGCGAATTTTATTCTTAGCACATCTCCCCGGGAGCGAGGCAGCGAGTGTTCAAATTGATTGAGCCACATCGAGGGCGCTACGTCGTGGGTCGGGTCGGGGAAAGGAAAATAAAATTGCACTGAGACCAAGTGTCTCCTGCATTCTTCCTCATCAGTATCAAAATTCATGCCATGACCAGTCGTCCGAGAAGGCGGCTCCGGATTACGCCTTAAATTACCGAGTCTCTCTTCAAAATCACGGTATTCCTCTTCGTCTCTACGTCTACGCTCACTGCTGGAACTTTCTGCTCCCCTAGTCGCATTAGCCGCATTACTAATGGAGTTACTGCCATTGGCGCTTTCCTGCAGCTTATTATGCAGGTCAGCTATCATGTCCCTATTGCGTGTGTTAATATCCACCTGCAACCTTTTAAACTGCAGAAGTGACTGAATTTCTGCGGATTCCGCAACAGGAACCGGCTGTGTCCTATCCGAGTCCGTTCCATTATTCAGCGCGATCTTCTCTACCGCACTCGTCAGGACGCCTACCTGATTGATGACTTTATCAATCTCGTCTGCTTGCGCCGTTAGCTGCTCACCCTGAGCGGCCATCTGTTCGCTCATACGAGCAACCACTTCCCTCTGTTCCGTGCAGACGCTCTCTAATACTTCTCTAACTTGCGACTCAGAAGGAAGCACTCTTCCTCGCAGGAACAGATCACTTTCAAGTACTGTGACACGATTTTCGAGTCTGCTTGTGGCCTCGCTGACTTCGGTTTGCACAGACTGTATCTGCTTTAGCATGAGTTAGCCAGTGCCTGGTTTCCAGCAGTGGCTGTTTCGACTCGGATTTCTAACGCTTCTAGGCGTTCCTGTTGGTGCCCTAGCTTGCGTTCTTGTTCGTCGAAACGGGTATTAATTGCGCCTATCTGTTCATCAAAATTTCTTGTTAGTTCTTCGCGTAGTGCCTTATTTGAGTTATTAATTTGTAAGGTCAAATTATCTTCTAATGCCTTGTTTGAGTCTAGTAATGCCTTGTTTGAGTCTTCTTGCTGGTTCATGAACTGCAAGATACTTGCTTAACAGTGCGTTCTCTTGGCCCATATTTCTCGCGCTAGCCTGTGCCGTGAAAGTTGGCACGGCAGCACGTTCCTGGGTCGCAACATCCCACGTGCTGGCGGCTTCCAAGGTCGCCTACACACTACCTGCCTCGGGCCCGAGTCCCGTTACGAACGCACTAGGCTCCATTGTTTGCCCGTGGCCAGCGGTCAGCTCACCCTCGAAGTTCATCGCCCCGGTTTGGTATTCTGAGCCAGCAAGCAATCCCTGCGCGCTGCACACACTACCGTTTTTGTCGTGCAATGTATCCATCTCTGCTATGCTTTTCGCGTGCGCTCTAGCAATAATCTGACTCATTAACTATGTTTACGGTTTTAATCAGTGTCCCCTACTCACTACACAACGTACAATAAAATAACCCGGAAATATCTAATTAACCGATCTCATGTACCAAAACATCCGTAAATTCAACAGTAGGACAAGAAACAACAAAATCAGCTGAATACAACATAGATAAAAGCAACTCCGTATTGAGCACAAGCAGAATTGTGCTCCACTATACAAGAAAAACAAATTATTATTTCATTCAGTTTTGTTAATTTAATGCAACCTAATAACTGATCAGAAGGACCTGTGACTCGAAATCCTGGCAGGGTCGCCACGTGCAACGTAACCTTCCAGTACTGGTGGTGCTATAAGTCACCTAAATAAGTAGATTACCGTCACTTTGACATGTCCTGCAAGCTACCGTCTGCAGTAAATGGTTTCTTAAATTCGTGTGGTCCACGAAATTACTGGCCCCAGCGAGTTATTGCTGGGTATTAATAATTTCTAGCGGAAGGTTTTAACGAACCAGTAGAAATTTGAACGCAATGGATAACGCATTTTTTGAACCACTACAGAAGGCACCTATACAGGGCTTAATAGGCATTATATAGCTTTTATTTGCTTTCATGACCCAGAATTCGACTGTGGTACTGACTGCCACCTATTCTTTATGATGGAAGGAGTAAATAATCAGTCGAGGGTAGAGATTAGTTGATATTTATTCAGTAGCGATGGTATTTCAACAACTAGCCGTGTTTCTCTTGCAATGTACATCATTATAGCCGGTCTCTGGCTAACATGGTTCAGTTTCGCCACGTAATTATGGAATGGTACAGAGGAGCGTAGACCTGGCTTCAATGTAATTCTATACAACCGCACAGTTATACCTATACCCTCGGTTATTACATTCAGTTACTATAGATTACTCAGAACAAGTTCTACAAAGACAATACAAGCAAAACTAGGTCAGGGTGGAAGAGTATTTCGCAAATCTTTATCAAATCAGTGGGTATTAAAATCCGATACTTTTCCTAGTGGCACGAGTATTGTACTTAACGCACAACATCGACAACAAATCAGATCGTCATGGGGGTGCAGAAGAAACATCACTTCCATGCTGTTCAACCCACATGGCCAAGTTTCAGTAGCCAACAGAAACCCAGAAAAATATGGACACACACGATTATTCCCTTCCTATTTTACACTCGCTCAATATCGTACGATTATTCATCGTGTACAACATATTTTCAGACCGAAACTACAATTTATCAATGCGGGGGTTGCTCCAACCGACCACGTGGCGTGAAAGCAAGTTCACAAAAAAAACATATGGAAAATAAATTTAAAAAGGCCAAAATATTACTGTAAATGGAAGAGCAGATTAAAATACATTGAATGAGTGAATTTCCGTTAATCCCAGAGCAATAATGTGACCGTGAGCTTAAGGCACATGAAACTACAATTTATCACTGCGGCGGTTGCTCCAACCAACCACATGGCGCGAAAGCAAGTTCACAAAGAAAGCATATGGAAAATAAATAAAAATCCCCAAAATATTACTGTAAATGGAAGAGCAGATTAAAATACATTGAATGAGGGAATTTTCGATAAGCACAGAGCAATAACGTGACAGTGAGCTTAAGGCACATAGTGCGTTGCCTGAACAAGGCACTAACGCAAGGTAATTTCGCACCTGATTTCAACATCTGGACTTTATTACAGAGCAGATTTCGGACAATCTAATACCTATGTTAACATTACCAAGACGTGAGCTGCGTCTCCATATCTGTCCAGCACCACGACCCAGGAACAAGTGCTCTTCCAACCGAATTCGCCTAACCGTTCCGCTCACAAACGTGGTGGGGGTGGTGCGCCAACCTGACAGAGCCAATACGCGCGCCTGCGTGTCATCTTTGCCCTGACCTGCAAACTTGGTCTCTGCTAAATTTGTTCACGCTTTGGATGGTTAGTACTACCCTACCCCAGAACGACCATTCATGCACTGTTACAATCTGTGCCTACAGCTTTCTGCTAGTTCACCCACTCACTCATTTATACCATCCAGGCCGCACAAGGGAAAGGAAAATGGGAAACGTGGTACACAACAGAAAAATTTCAATAAATAACCCTGTTTAGTCCATTCTCTCCTTTTGGACACCAGCTGAGGTATTACCTGCAAGAGAAGAAACTCTTGCTAATAATTTCGCGTGCTAGCAATTTAATAAAACATTGGAACGGTACAACAAGCTCCGTTTCAACATTATCGTGTTGGAATTTGAATTTGGCGCAATTTTCTAGTGGAGGTAGTCCTGTAATAATAAATAATAATAATAATAAATGATAGTAAATGATAATGAATGGTAATAAATGACAGTGAATGATAATGAATGTTAATAAATGATAATGAATAATAATGAATAGTAGTAAACAAAAGTAAGGTTTTGCAGCCATTATCATGTTGGAATTTGAATTTGGAGGGAATTTTCTAGTGGAGACAGGTCAATAATAATAAATAATAATAAATGATAATAAATGATAATAAATGACAATGAATGATAATAAATGATAATGAATGATAATCAATAATAATGAATAATAATAAAGACAAGTACGGTTTTGTGTGCATTTTCCTGTTGGAATTTGAATTTGGGGCCTATTTTTTCTGGGGGCTTAGGTTAGTGGACGTAGCACAATTGGTCTAGTTAAATGACAATAAATGATAATTAATGTTAATAAATAATAATCAATAATAATCAATAATAGTAATAAAGACAAGTACGGTTTTGCATGCATTATCCTGTTGGAATTCAAACTTGCCGCCATTTTTTCTTCTGGAGGCTCAGGTTAGTGGACATAGCACAATTGGTCTATTTTCCCGCCAAAATTCAAAATTCCCGCCATTTTTTCTGGAGATTAGGTTAGTGGACATAGCACAATTGGCCTATTTTCCCACCAAAATCCGCCATCTTGGATGACGTCATGGTCTGTTGCCAAGTCTACATGCCGCCATCTTGGATGACGTCAGCGCTGCCATCTTGAATAAATTTGGCAACAATGGAGAGTGGGCTGCAACGAACCTTGCCCTAGTAGTAATGATGATGATGATGATGATGATGATGATGATGAGATCCCACATAAGGGGATGTACAAAAGTATTATCCACGTGCGTTAAAGCGTTGGCAGCTGCTTTATTGAGCGACCGAAATTACGCTCGTTGTGGGAAGAGTGAGGCGATCGCTGGTGTAAGAACAAGACTTTAGGCGTTTAG
Organism: Schistocerca nitens; assembly: GCF_023898315.1. NCBI lineage: Eukaryota > Metazoa > Arthropoda > Insecta > Orthoptera > Acrididae > Schistocerca > Schistocerca nitens. The sequence continues at coordinate 60,811,109 of NC_064624.1, forward strand.
GGATGGCCAGAATACATCTGATCGAGTAAGGCCCCATCCGTACCGCTGTGCCCAGAGTCACGGGACGCCGTGTTGCCGGCCACTGCTGGTGTGCGGCAGCCTCCGCCGCCGAGTGAGTGGGTGGCTGTGGTCGTGGCTTCCGGTTTACTGAACAGTTTCTCACACACCGCGTGGACTCGAAGAATACAGACGTGCAATACGAATAACGTTTGTTTCATTTACAGACTTTTAACAACTTCCATGCAAAAAAATCGGAGGCATTACTTTACAGCACGCCCCTGTAGATGAATCTGAGTCAGAGAGACAAAAATACGGAGACATTAAGTCCTCTGCTATCCTCTTACATACCTACGGCACAAGAATAATACTCCTGGCCAGAGGCTAACTTTATGACATATATTTACAGTTTTAACTACACTGCCTCACGTCTCAACGTAGGTCAACTACAAGAATTTAATAAGGTACCCGCTGAAAGTTTCCATGTTCATACTGAGGCACCAGTGTGGACAATAAAACAAACACAACGTTTACATGATCCGCAAAACGAGCAAGGTGAAAACTTTTATAAACTTGTTAGAGGCGCATGGATTTTTTTATATTGGTGTTACTTTTACACCCTTGGTCTCTGAATGACATTTACCCTGGTTGAATCGAACTTTGTAGTAATGTCATAATAATTTTTTTGAGAGTAGGACAAAAGTGGAATCTTACGGAGGTGGAGCATACGGCACAGGAGGGGTGTCCAAAACTCAAAAATACATCAGTCTATGCGTTCGAAGCCGCCTTATTAACCCCCACAGCACCACCGCACCCTGATTACGAGCGTTCTGTAAATAAATGAACTGGTCGCTGGTGGAAGATTATTCGACGCAAGGTTTCCGAGTCCACGAATCGCTGCAAAACCTCCGACTGAGGAGAGGCACATAAACACTCCTGTACGTTCAGCTGTCATCTGCGACGTCACCAGCCACCAGATGCGTACGAGAGCCTCTGCCACTGAGTGAGGCGTTGGCTGTGATCGCGGCAGGTTAGAAATCAGCCAGCGGTGGACGACTCAGGACTGCTACGTGTCAGATGGATTTCTGTGGTGCAGCAAAAATATAATTTCAGTATCTTCCAATTAAATAAAAATTAAGTGCAATATTTTCAGTTAAATGCAATAAATACGAGAGTTGGAACTTAAATTGAGGCAACTATTTATTCACAACCGATACAAAAGAGTTACATGTTTTCACCTATTACTGTCCTCCAAAATAGTCACCAGCCTTGTGTAGAACCCGTTGCCAGCAATGTGCAAGGCGTAGCAGAGCCTGTTCTGTTGATGGTACAAATGGAGCGGACTGAAGATATGGTGATTCTCGTGTTCGACTCTGAGGGTGTTATCCTAACGCAATACGTTTCTCCTCAGCAGACCGTCAATGCACGGTATTATTGTTCGTTTTTGGAGCATCACCTCCGACCAGCTTTGCGAAAAAAGCGGCGATACTTTCTGCGCAACCCACACATCATTTAGCACGACAATGCGGGGGCGCATACAATGCAAGCTGTGGCTGCTCTGTTCGGTCCATGAGACTGGGAAGTACTGTACCATCCACTGTACTCCCCAGACTTACGTCATTGTGACTTTGATTTGATTCCGAAGATGGAGGAACCACTTCGTGACATTCGCTTAAAAACTGTTCCAGAAATTCGACAGGCAGTAGACCGCTCCACTCGCACCATCAAGAGAAGAGACTCTGCTGACGGTAAGCTACGCTGGCAACAGGTTCTACACAACGCTGGTGACTACTTTGAAGGACAATAACAGGTGCAAACATGTAACTCTTTTGTATCGGTTGTGAATAACCAGTTGCCACTATTTAACCTCCAACACTCGTAACTTCTCGCCCGTTGCAGTAGTCATACATCTTCACACCGCATCATATAAATTTGTCCACATTAACCAATATTTTTGGAAGCAAGAGGGAACGTGAAAATGTGAGCATTTCTTAACGCGGTTGAGCGTCTCCGTCCAAGCAAATATCGATTGTGGACCTGGAAGTCTTTCATCGGTAACCGCATTTCCAGAATCGATATAACAGTGTCGACATGGCCAACCAGTAGCTGTTTTGTGAGATAGATCTATGGAATCCGCCTTTGATGACCCGTAGTAGGACGCACTAAACAAATCGTACTGTGCCTCATTCACAGAAACGATTTCTGGATTACATACACTTAGGTACGTGAGTGTCTTCCTGAGAAGTTAAGGATTCAAATGGTAACAAATAATTCTAGGATAAGAGACGTGTTTGGCTCTTTCTGGGACATGGTTTTGAAATAATTGCAGATACCTCTATCTGTTACGGCTTTGTGCTATCGACTATCAAACGCGATAGAGGATCGACATTATACTTGACAAGAGTTTATAATAATGATAACTTTTCTTGTTTCGCAATGTCAACAAGACGAGTTTGGGTCTGTTGCTACATACGACAGGACTGTTGAAGAGATCACCGCACCATTTCCGTACAGGAAATTTAAATGTCACAGCAGTTCAAAAAAATCGCTCTGAGCACTATGGGACTTAACATCTGAGGTCATCAGTCCCCTAGAACTTAGAACTACTTAAACCTAACTAACCGAAGGACATCACACACATCCATGCTCGAGGCAGGATTCGTAACAGTCGCGGGGTTCTGGACTGAAGCGCCTAGAACCGCACGGCCACCGTGGCCGGCTGTCACAGCAGTGTAAACATGTCGTCTACAGGGTTCGCGTGATCCTTTTGCTGAATCAGAAGGCAGAGCGACTGATAATTGCATAGTTGGCAGCTGTAACCAGGAGAGTTAAAACCGATCGGGCCGCGCGGGATTAGCCGAGCGGTCTTAGGTTAAGTAGTGTGTAAGCTGAGGGACTGATGACCTTAGCAGTTAAGTCCGATAAGTTTTCACACACATTTGAACATTTTTTAACAAAACCGATCGGAAACATTTCCACCGTTTGCTTTTTCAAGATGTATCGGGCCTACATTAAAACAAAAATGAGACACACTGGCAAGTAAAATTTAAAAAAAAAGTTTTTCCATAAACGCATGGAACTTTCAGAGTAGTCATTGTATTACTTTAAGGAGCAGAATGTCAGGGCAGACTCACTCGATTACAGGGGTAGCATATGCGCCAGTGCAGGATCGTTAATAATGAATGAGTCGCGAGTGTCGATGTTATGACGTCATAATAGTGTATCAGCAAGAGACGTCCCCCGAGACCAGAATATACGTAACGGAACTGAAGCGAAGGGAACAGTTAATCCTGGGAGGCGCGCCATATTTCCAACATTTTCCGTCGTTTTCTACTTGGCTTATCTAAGTATAATATTTCAAACTAGTGTTTACATTACTGTTATCAACGCAAAACCGAGGGATACAGATATTTTTTTATATCAAAAAGAGGCTTTACATTTTCTGTCATCTGAGGACCATATTTCGCAACAATAAATTCAACCTGGACAGCAGCAATTGTCTTAACGTCGAGTGACCATAGAGCAATTGGCAGAATTCATTTGGTATCCATGTGGGGAAACAGAGTCGCAGACATCGACACCTTATGTGGTAGCAAGGCACCACTGATAGGGTCCCGGAAAAAAAGGCGAAGATCATTTTTGAAATTATCTTGATTTGTTACTCAAGTTTGGGGGCAAGAATACGGATAATGTCTGACGCAAGAAAGCCATCGCGAACAACCCCGTTCCCGGTTGTAACGGAACTTTCGGCCTACAGCTGTTTTCGCGGCAATTTATAAACACCGCGTCATTTTAATTGCCGGTCTATTTGATGCTGACGAATTACAGAGCAGTGAACTGCAAAAAAACCTGATGGTGATGAGATGGAGACCATTTCTTAGCTATAGTTTATTCGGAAGAACGTAACATGTCTTATTGTCTTTTCTGTGGATTAAGGGAGGCAACACTATGCACTTTCAGTCTGTTCCCCTAAGCGATGAACATCTACATCTACATCCATACTCCGCAAGCCACCTGACGGTGTGTGGCGGAGGGTACCTTGAGTACCTCTATCGGTTCTTCCTTCTATTCCAGTCTCGTATTGTTCATGGAAAGGAGGATTGTCGGTATGCCTCTGTGTGGGCTCTAATCTCTCTGATTTTAACCTCATGGTCTCTTCGCGAGATATACGTAGGAGGGAGCAATATACTGCTTGACTATTCGGTGAAGGTATGTTCTCGAAACTTCAACAAAAGCCCGTACCGAGCTACTGAGCGTCTCTCCTGCAGAGTCTTCCACTGGAGTTTATCTATCATCTCCGTAACACTTTCGCGATTTCTAAATGATCCTGTAACGAAGCGCGCTGCTCCCCGTTGGATCTTCTCTATCTCTTCTATGAACTCTATCTGGTACGGATCCCACACTGCTGAGCAGTATTCAAGCAGCGGGCGAGCAAGCGTACTGTAACCTACTTCCTTTGTTTTCGGATTGCATTTCCTTAGGATTCTTCCAATGAATCTCAGTCTGGCATCTGCTTTACCGACGATAAACTTTATACGATCATTCCATTTTAAATCAGTCCTAATGCGTACTCCCAGATAATTTATGGCATTAACTGCTTCCAGTTGCTACAGCACATTACACTTGTCTACATTGAGATTCAATTGCCATTCCCTGCACCATGAGTCAATTCGCTGCAGATCCTCCTGCATTTCAGTACAATTTTCCATTGTTACAACCTCTCGATGTACCACAGCATCATCTGCAAAAAGCCTCAGTGAACTTCTGATGTCATCCACAAGGTCATTTATGTATATTGTGAATAGCAACGGTCCTACGACACTCCCCTGCGGCACACCTGAAATCACTCTTACTTCGGAAGACTTCTCTCCATTGAGAATGACATGCTGCGTTCTGTTAGCTAGGAACTCTTCAATCCAATCACACAATTGGTCTGATATTCCATATGCTCTTACTTTGTTCATTAAACGACTGTGGGGAACTGTATAGAACGCCTTGCGGAAGTCAAGAAACACGGTATCTACCTGTGAACCCGTGTATATGGCCCTCTGAGTCTCGTGGACGAATAGCGCGAGCTGGGTTTCACACGACCGTCTTTTTCGAAACCCATGCTGATTCCTACAGAGTAGATTTCTAGTCTCCAGAAAAGTCATTATATTTGAACATAATACGTGTTCCAAAATTCTACAACTGATCGACGTTAGAGATATAGTCTATAGTTCTGCACATCTGTTCGACGTCCCTTCTTGAAAAAGGGGATGACCTGTGCCCTTTTCCAATCCTTTGGAACGCTACGCTCTTCTAGAGACCTACGGTACACCGCTGCAAGAAGGGGGCCAAGTTCCAGCGTGTACTCTGTATAAAATCGAACTGGTATCCCATCAGGTCCAGCGGCCTTTCCTCTTTTGAGCGATTTTAATTGTTTCTCTATCCCTCTGTCGTCTATTTCGATATCTACCATTTTGTCATCTGTGCGACAATCTAGAGAAGGAACTACAGTGCAGTCTTCCTCTGCGAAACAGCTTTGGAAAAAGACATTTAGTATTTCGGCCTTTAGTTTGTCATCCTCTGTTTCAGTACCATTTTGGTCGCAAAGTGTCTGGACATTTTGTTTCGATCCACCTACCGCTTGGACATAAGACCAAAATTTCTTAGGATTTTCTGCCAAGTCAGTACCTAGAACTTTACTTTCAAATTCATTGAACGCCTCTCGCATAGCCCTCCTCACACTACATTTCGCTTCGCGTAATTTTTGTTTGTCTGCAAGGCTTTGGCTATGTTTTGTGTTTGCTGTGAAGTTCCCTTTGCTTCTGCAGCAGTTTTATAACTCGGTTGTTGTACCACGGTGGCTCTTTTCCATCTCTTACGATGTTGCTTGGCACAAACTCATCTAACGCGTATTGTACGATGGTTTTGAACTTTGTCCACTGATCCTCAACACTATCGTACTTGAGACAAAACGTTTCTGTTGAGCCGTCAGGTACTCTGAAATCTGCTTTTTGTCACTTTTGCTAAACAGGAAAATCTTCCTACCTTTTTTTAATATTTCTATTTACGGCTGAAATCATCGATGCAGTAACCGCTTTATGATGAATGAAAGTGAAAGGTAGAACATTTGACGAGTTGGTGGAATCACTTCATCGCCTCGCAAGTAAGGGCGACCCGGTTTGATAGCGTCTCTGGTTTGGAAAGAGAGATTCAGCCGTGGGCAAAAGTCTGCGGCCATTACCAACTAGAGGCGCGCCCTTACTTCCCAGATACAGCAATACACACAGCGAGAGCTGAATAACGTACACAAGAATAAACGTGACGAAGTTACTACAATGATTCTATCATTTTTTTCCTGGTCTCAATGTATATCTACGGCACAACAGTAACGTAATTTCGATGACGTTGTGGTCTACGTGGAGAAAAGGTTGAACATAATCTGTCAGAACAAATGGGTGCTCAGTTCCTTACGATGTTATAACAACGTAGCGTCATTTGTTACCAATACTGTCTCCAAACCAGCAGCTGCAAGATTCGATATTCACATCGAAGCATCGGTCTGAACGAAACAAAAGTAGAATGCGTCGTTCACAGAAATATTCTGAGTACCGGAGAGGCTTTCCTACGTAAAGTCAGTCTACTAGAGAGAAATTAAAGATGACAGTAGTACAGAGTACCTTTAGCTTAGCAACTTGCCCTAATTGTGAATTGGTTTCCAAAGATTAGGTACATAGACGATTCGCTCAAACTTCTAATACAGATTTCTGCTATGGACTATTCAGACACGTCGGAGAGCGGACGCCAAATTTCGCACGAGCAGCTACTAGTGACAAATCGCTTCTCTGTCATTATCAAGGCAACTATGATACCAGTTTGATACTTGTCCGGAATGTGTAAAAAATCACAGCACTACTTCTTACAGGATGATGGAACTACAACGTTAAAGTCTCCACTTTCATGGCTTAATAGGACGCGAAACACAACAGTTCCACCACCCGAATATCAGTGTCAGCGAAGTTCATTCTCATAAAAGCACTGTACGTGCCGGTCACAACAAAATCTTGTTAGCGGCACTTTCACAGTCCGGTTTATTTGCCCCTAAAGCTCGCTAGTGGTGAAATAACGTACCCCAGTGGTAAAGCGAATTGTCATTCTCATTGTTCGGTATCAGTGTCTATACAATTTCGGGTTCCTTTAATAAAAACATAGTATCATTTTCCCGCGCACGCTTCAAAAGCGCATCGTCCACCATACCTTCTACTACAAATCCTCTGTTCGACTATCGATATCACTATCGCTATTCCCTGACTACAGATATTTTATCATCATCATAAATCACATAAATCTTTATAAATGTTCTTGACTGCATTTTTCATTATTAATAATGTACAAAAAAGAAATTTACAAACTTTTCCACAGTCACAAAGCAAGAAACATATTTATTCATTGGCAAACTAAATAATCACAATTACGTCTTCACATCTAAAACCCAAAGTAGTACGTTCCATCATCATAATTACATATGCTGATAGGAACAAAAGAAAATAATAAAAAACGAAAGAAAATCATGGCAAAAATTTTATATGCGTAATTAGCAATGCGTTCACAAAGGGAACCAAACTAAGTCACATGTGCGTTCAGAGTGTAACAAACAGTGCTTTTGTTTGTAGGGAACCGAAGTCCTATGCACACCACTCCCCTCGCCCCCCGAACATTTAAAGACTCTTTAACAAAACGTATTGGTACATTTCTGTCTAGTCGAGCAAATACAGCTTCACTTCATCGATCACCTGGCGTCAACACACTGTTCACAACAGATGGAGAAGATTTCGAGTCACCTCCCATTTAAATCGACCAGCTGAATCAGTTTCCCTTTGTCGGCAAATTGGAATTAAGCAGCAGAATCGAAACATTACGCCACTAAAACTTTGTACATAGTTTGTGCTTTATTTGGTGAAATTGTACACATGTTGGCTGTACAGTTAAAGTGGATACTTGTAATTGCTGCTTTTGTCTGATGTGATAATAATGCCTCTCACTTTTCTTGAGTGCGTGATTTTTGTTTAGTTTCAATTCCAAATTCGTGTGTCTTTGGTGATTTGATTTTGAATTCCTAAATAAAGTTTGTAGATTTAAAGAAGGCAAAGAAAATATTGGACTGTACTGGTAATCTTTACACCTGAACAGAAATAATTTGACAGTACATACTCCAGCGTTTTTATTTTCTGTTCTTATAAGCATGTTGACTGGTGTTTGGCGGTGATTTAGGTTGCTGTTTTGTATGTCTCATTGGTTTTGATGGTTGAAAAGTATAACTAACGACCGTAAATCCACCCAGACATCGAAAACTGTGAAAGTTAATGATTCGAAAATTAAACTGTGGCTGGGGAACGCCAACTATGTCATGTGGAAAGGTAAACACGAATTATAAATGTACATGAATATTTCTAGTTAAATATTTATTTCTGATCTCATAATACAAAAGGCTCTCTCTCTCTCTCTCTCTCATTGCTTATCATGAACGCTCTTCCAAAGCAAAGAGCCTCCACACCTCCACTCAGCTGCATTGGTCAGTGATCTACCCCCACAGAGCAACCCCTTTTCCACATTAGATTGGAACACTGGAGGGTGTGGTGTGAAGTTGCCTTTGGGAGGCATGAAGGTTGTTAATTGGCGTCAGTGACTGTTCGACATATGTTGCATATATGTGGTATCGGGAAAATCGTGATGGAAGGCCGTACAGGCGACCACAGAGGGAGGGGAGTAGGCTGGCACTGGTGTTTGCACTCTTGGCAATAGAGTCTTCTGTAGCTGGCGATTGTTAGGGGTGTGTAACCTGGGTCAGTCAGCTCCTTGGTGTGGTAACTGGCAGAGTGGTTGTTCACCTCCCAGGAAAGTTGTGAAGACACCACCACAAAATCCTCTGTTGTCGGTAGGCAGAAGATCCTAATGAGGGAAGTGGCAATCACCTTGCTAGTGATGTCTGATGTTGCGTGAGTTATTTCCCACTGGTTTGAGCGGGACTACATCTGGTAGAAAGTCTCGTATGTCGACTGTGAGTATTTCTCCATCAGTGTGTCGTGATCCAGGCCTATGAGTGGTGAACAGACTGCTGTTGTCCATGCCAGTTTCAGTCTGTTAAAGAGGACCATTGTAGCGTTGCTGTTGACATCAGTATCGAAAGTGAGGCTGCCGCATTTTATCACTCAGGTTGGTCCATTGTAGAGAGGCTACAAGGCTGCTGCATGGTGTCATCACAGACCATCATGTATGTGCAGACCACGAGTCTCTCATGCATGAACGGTTTTACAGGCGAGTGTGCTGATTACTCAGCCGGCAGTGCGAGCATCTTGCCATAAAAAATTCTCCATGAGTGAGGCTTGTAAGTGATCTTTAAATGCCTTGTGGATGCTTAGCAGCACCCAAAGAAGGAACTCACTCCAATCCCTCTGTGGCACATGAGAGTCTTCATCATATGGTGCCATTGTTCCATGAGACCATTATTCTGGGGACAGTAAGCTACTGTGTGATGCCAGGAGAAGCCTCAGATGCTGCAGAGGGTGATGAATAGCACTAATTCGAATTAGCGCCCCTGATGTGTGGTGATGGTATCTGGTAAGCAAAGCATGGTATCCAAGTTGGTATGAAAGCCTTGCCCATGGATTCCATGGTGACATCTGGACCATGGATTTACTTTTCTTAAAGAATTTACTTTATTTACTAGCGATTCATCAAGAACATTAACACATTTAATCACACTATGTGAGCGTTGAAGTAGTTGCCGGTGGGTAACTGATGAAAACAAATTTCTTTCAACAAAAGGAAATTTTATTCCTAAAAACAGTTTCATTAAAAAAAAAACAGATTTAAAAATTATAATCAGAAAGCACCCTTTAAATATCAAGTTACAATTTATTCAGAGGCAGAAATAACAATTTATTTTTTGACAGTATGAGCTTTCGGCCGTAGTCATGACCGCTCACAACAACCTCTGAAAGACTACAGTGGTCCAAATCTACAGCACACCAGATTACTTTAAACTAAAAGTTTTAACAACTCACACAAACACGTAAACTATGCACCCCGTAGGAGGGATGGAAATGGTACAAAACACTCACATTAAAAAAAATTACTCGCCACCGAAAGTGCAACTTGTTTTTAAAAGAAAACTCTTACGATGGAAGGGTGACAACTTTACATACTAAAATGACCATTTAAATAAAAAACCCATGAAATGCAGTCTTACATAAAATGTAGAAACATGCACTACATTACACATATACCGCCTCTCAAGATGATAGGCAAGATAAAAACATATTTCAGGAATTCCGCCTTTGCACCTTAAGCAATAAAGTCGTTAGCACCGAATCCGACAAACATGACAGAGGCAGCTATTAACGTATGGCAGATTGACAGGGGGATTACTGAACATCCCGAACCGCAGATTGCTCTAACCCGCCCCTATTCCACAAGCGAAAAACGGACCACCCAATTCATAAATAACCACCTTCCCGCAGGTGGGCAAACGGAGAAGAATGGTGTGACGAGCCCAAAACAAAGCAGCTGGTGACCTCACCAAGAAAACAAGTAGAATATAACAAGTAAATGAAACAACATATATCCAATCACTACGATTTCTGACGAAGGCCTGACGCATCACCCCCAACGCTCTTCCGAACCGTCCGCTGCCAGCCGCTTCAACGGACGCAGGAAGGCGCGCCGATCTCCCGTCTCACGGCGTCGCAGCTCTCACTGGCGAGACCGGTGTCGTGGGTTGACTCCTGTTGCTCTCATGTCGACCGCGAAGCCACTACCCCTCGCTATACGGCGCGGCCCACTGGACTCACGTGGGGACCTCACATGCGCCGACGCTCAAGGTGGACAAGTCATCTCGTGTCTCAGTGCGTGACCGACCAACCGATCGATCGAACCGCCAATGACCGTTGCCCGAGCCACTCGAGCAGACTGGCGGCCTAACCCGCAGACTCAGATGCAGGAACTCAGCCCCGACCGGGCGACCACTAGCTGAGTTCTGTTACTAGCGGAGTGGCAAGAATCTCATTTTCTGGCTTTAAGTTTGATCCAAACGACAGACATACTAGCACTCCGACGACAGACAGACACTAACTGCCGCGCAAATGCGAGCGATAGACAGACCAGCAACTGGTGACGCGAGACTGGCCCAGCCTCACTCCGACTGACCAACTGCCCAGACCCCCCTGGTGAGCTCATAGCGCCCCTTAAATGCACGTGAACAGGCAACCTTTCCCCTTTTCCACTAGAGGGGGACACCTAAGCTTCGATTGCCACAGCGGCGCCATCGCCAGAAACGGAGGGCCACTGCTTCACGCTACACTCTTCAAAACAGCAATTTTTACCACGGCTCAACATCTATGACGGGAACTGCTATTAAAACATGCATAACCTAGTTAAATGTGTAGAGAAGGTATTGGAGCCTTCCAACTCAGGCAGAGGTTTCACGAGTCTCATTGTACATGACAGGAGGTGCATACATTGCATTTCAAAATTGCCACAGCACGTCTGCATGTGTCAGCCCACCTTGGTTTACTGACAACTGAGGCAGACGAATGTCCACTCACAGCAGTTGCACCTGACACTCAACTGAACAACGCATTTAAGAACTAGCAGGGTTATTGGTCAAGCAGATAGGTCCATGAGATTGTGTAGACTTTTGACGATAGTGGATCACATAGACATGGTTAGGATCAGTCGGATCTCCTGTTCTGACACAATGTAAGGGACCACCAACTTCTGACCCTAGGCTCAATTGTTATTCGATTTTGAGGTCGGAAGAATAGTATGTGAGTAAAGCTCAAACTGTTGAGTCCCACTGCGAGGGACACCTCATGTTTTCACCAACACAAGTCATCGTTGGCACAGCATAGTTGCTGTGAATCGACACAAGTCTGGTAGAGTAGTTCTCGTGTTGCGTTGATGATTTCTATGGTTATAACTGTTGTAGAAGTAGACTGCAGTCAGCGAAGGCTGTGATGTAGGTCACAGATCGGAGTAAGCAATCGTGGTGCAGTTGGGGCAAAAAGACCTGGGACGGATTTTAATGTGGCATCGTGGAATAAAGCACCATGGTAGAGGTCTGCTGAGAGGTTGAACTTGTGAAGGATGTCGACCACCATTATGGGTTCAGCAATGTCAGCTATGAAAAAGCTACAAATGCAATATAGGTCGTCCATAAGTTGTATGGCTAGCTGCACAGTGCCATGTACATGGACGCTGGCTCTGTTAACCATGAGTAGTGGAAGTCGTGGGATTTCAGCATGAAGTTAAAACATTAGACGAGGCACTCTGCATACATTCGTCCCAGAGTTGATATGAAAAAACATGTCTGTGTAGTGGTCATCTATATATAGACACCCTTCATGAGAAGCCACTGTGGCAGAGCAGAGACGGTTTGGTGTTGTGGTGCGAGCTGGTCCGCCCACCACATTCCGCAATATTTGTTCGGCTACGAGCAGTGGCATACAACTGCTCTGTGCTGCATGTGATACGAGCTGTGTTGTAACCTGGGTGAGTCGAGATAAGGTGGTGTACAGTTACCTGTGCACAATGTGGTGCCATGTTCAGTCCACTATTCAGCACTTGTACAGGGGCCTGTGACATCAGCTTTGTGTGAGCTCAGGGGCGTCGACGTTGTTCGGATTGCATGCTGTCCGACTGGGCGGTGGCGCCAGGGGTGGCCAGTTTGATGTGCTGCCTTTTGTGTACCATAGAATGCAATCTGTCCATTAGGGAGCGCCTGCGATGGTGTACTCGACGACGAACCTGGGTGCACGAATGGCAAAACGTCATTTATTCAGATAAATCCAGGTTCAGTTTACAGCATCATGATGGTCGCATCCGTGTTTGGCGACATCGCGGTGAACGCACATTGGAAGCGTGTATTCGTCATCGCCATATTTGCGTATCACCCAGCGTGATGGTACGGGGTGCCATTGGTTACACGTCTCGATCACCTCTTGTTCGCATTGACAGCACTTTGAACCGTGGACGTGACATTTCAGATGTGTTACGATCCGTGGCTCTACCCTCATTCGATCCCTGACAAACCCTACATTTCAGCAGGAATGCACGACCGCTTGTTGCAGGTCCTGTACGGGCCTGTCTGGATACAGAAATGTTCGACTGTTGCCCTGATCAGCACATTCTCCAGATCTCTCACCAATTGAAAAGTCTGGTCAATGGAGGCCGAGCAACTGGCTCGTCACAATACGCCAGTCACTACTCTTGATGAACTGTGGTATCGTGTTGAAGCTGCGTGGGCAGCTGTACCTGCACACGCCATCCAATCTCTGTTTCACTCAATGCCCAGGTGTATCAAGGCCGTTATTACGACCAGAGGTGGTTGTTGTGGGTACTGATTTCTCACGATCTATGCACCCAAATTGCGTGAAAATCTAATCACATGTTAGTTCTAGTATAATATATTTGTCCAATGAATACCAATTTATCATCTGCATTTCTTCTTGATGTAGCAATTATAATGGCCAGTTGTATATACCGATTTCAACCAAACTTCATACGCATATATCTTAACCTCAGGCGACAGTCACTGTGCCGGTAGGAACCACCTAACTCTCAAAGGGGTAGGGGTGTGGAAGAAAACGAAGCGCAGCTCGTGATATCTGAATTCCCTGACTTTATTCATCCAGTACCTGACAATGAGAACACTTAGCGACTTTGAACAAACTTTAAACATAATTTCAAACCTGTACAAACCATTTTTTCTCGTTCGAAACCCCTACAAAACGATGAAAGGCAAAATGTTTATCGCTTACCACTTTTTCGGTATTCATGCAGTGAAAGTACTGCTTGAGGAATGTCGTCATATTTTATTATTTCTTCACTACTAACTGTGTTCGGGATACAAGTTGCAGATAGTATGCACATACACCACTGAATGTAGCTGAAAAATTACGTCATTGTACAACACATAGTTCAGGAAATATGACGTCATAAACAATGAGATGTGTGAAAAACTGCCACGTCATGCATGAAGTTTAAATTTATCACTTCGTTGGTACTAACTCCGTTAGTAACATATTTCGCAGAAAGTTTCCGAACATGCCGATGAATATAATGACATAATTATACCATCGTTCGGGACATTGTTCAGGGGATATGACGTCACGGGCGTGGCTGGAGCTATAAGTAAGTACCTCGGCAACGGCGAGTTTCTGTGATAGTACGCCAGTAACAACTGTACGTGACTATTACGAGTTTAAGGTTTAAACCCGATTGCACAGAACGACATCCTTCCTCTTTGTCTTATCTCTCAACAGGAACTTCGTGTACGAAGCGCACAGGTTTCCACTCAGCTGCATTGTCCAGCGATCTTCTTTGCCTCGATGACATCATATGGTGATGCAAAAGAAAATCACACCAAAGAGTTTCCAACTGCGTGTAACAATCGGACGGAAGGCATTACAGAAAACTAGGATTTGGAGAAAATTCAGAAATTTTGCAGAAAGTATGAGCAGTTGGTGGTAAATAAAAGAAGAGCTGGCTGCAAAATTTGTGAAGGAATTGGCAACTTCGAAACTGCAAGCACATCAAGAACTGAAAATAAATATCAGAAAATGCTTTCTACTCTCAAAACTGTGTCCAAACGTAAAGAGATTTCAGCTGAACGAGCTGTACATGAAACACTGAAAATCACAAAATAGAAAACTTTGGAAACTGCTTGGACTAAGGCTCTCGAAAAAGAAAAGAAAATATTGGCCAATGTATTTCGAACAGCACAGAAAATAGTTAATAAAAAACCACCCTTTCGTCATTTCGAAACTGAAATTGTTGAACGGCGTTAATGTGGGCCACTTTTTTCATTCAGCTAAGCCATACGTAAATATTGCGTCTCATATCGCTATAGACAGCGCCAGAGAACAGTAAAATTGCCCTACTTATAGGGATGGATGCAGTACCACACTCAGCTGTCATCACTGATAGTGTACTTGGCGACAACACTTCCAGATATGTATCAGCTGATGGCTTACACTGAAGCACCAAAGGAAATGGTATAGGCATGCGTAATCAAATACAGAGATGTATGTAAGCAGGCATAATACAGTCCTGCGGTTGGCAACGCCTATATAAGACAACAAGTGTTTGGCGCTGTTGTTAGATCACTAGCTTATCAAGATTTAAGTGAGTTTGAACGTGCTGTTATAGTCGACGCTCGAGCGATGGGACACAGTATGTCCTAGGTACTGATGAAGTGGGGAATTTTCCGTACGACTATTTCACGAGTGTACCATGAATATAATGAATCAGGTAAAACATCAGATCTCTGACATCACTGCGGCAGGAAAAAGATACTGCAAGAAACGGACCATCGACAACTGAAGAGAATCGTTCAAAGTGACAAAAGTGCGATCGTTCCACAAATTGCTGTAGATTTCAATGTCAGCATGCGAACCATTCATCAAGACATTATCGATATGGGATTTCGGAGCCGAAGGTCCAATCATGTACCCTCGATGAGTGCATGACACAAAGCTTTACGCCTCGCCTGGGCCCGTCAACACTGATATTCGACTGCTGATGACTGGAAACATGTTGCCTGGTCGGACGAGTCTCGTTTCAAATTGTATCGAGTGTATAACACTACAACAGCGTATTTACGTAGCTTATACTATGAGATACGAAGTTTGGCTTAGTAGGTACGATGTCCCAACAGAACAATTAGTCCTGTCACGGAAAAACCACGTATAACACTTCTAACGTCTGCTACTACTGTACCATAACCTCAATGCTAGAAACAGGTTGTGACATAAAACTATTTTGTAAAAGCAACTATGGTACAAAGCAACAGAGCAGTGTTACCCTCTGAGAGGAATTTTGTTATGTTCACCGTGTTGTACCTAACAGAGGTGGCTTATCGGAAATGAAAGTCAGAATTACGTAAATTTTTGAACAGTAACAAACAAAATTTTGCCTATCTGCACTGTTTAACTGATAATGGAAAACGGTCGCCAGCCTAACTAGGCAAAAGAATGATTAACATTCTCGTTCAAGAAAGTAGTTATTAGTAATTTTAACGGATAAACACAACCTATACTTGGCAACACGCGAGTGCAATGAACTCTGACACATACATATGTTTACGTGAGGACTGAAGCTAACAACTGGAGCAGCACAAACTATTTGCAAAATTATAATAGATACCGAAACATACTATTACTTTCAGGGCTTACACAAACTGAATGTTCTTTATAAAGTTATTGTTACTATACACCGCAGAATCATTAATTGGATATAGGTTAAGTCTCTCTCAGTTAAATACTTTACTATTTAAAAAAATGAAAATTAATTGGAATCCACTAACAGGTTGCTTCTCATTATCATTTGAATAAAGAAATTATGGTTTTTATAATCAGTGGTCTTCCCATTACTTGTTACCCAGCATTAATGCAATAGACAAACTGTGGATCCTGTTATATTATTAATATGCACTTCCTATACACAAGAGAGACATACACTTAACAAACATGAGCATATAAAGTTTCATAACTGCAGTTTTCTACTTTTACTACAGTGAAACACAATGTTGGCAAAATTGCAAGAAACTAACTCACCTTTTAGAATTTACTACTGACAGCAATGTGATCATTTACTAAGCAAAAATTTATAAGCCTCAGTCTTGAGAAATTTTAATTTGAAGTTGGCAACAACACATTAATAAGCAGTTTTACTTGGAAAATTATTTTCAGCAAGCCACATTAACTTTAAGTTTCTTTTTACTATGTTCAAGAGGAATCAATTAGCAAAACACTGGGATTTATACTTATTTCAGTAGGGCCACTCGGTAATCACTTTAGTTCAAACGGAGAGGAACCTGAGAGGTGTTATGATGAGGAGAAAAGTCAAGGTAGGTACATAAATTCAGATATAAATTACCTTATATTTCAGCACATTAGCACATCCATTACGCTGATCCTTCACTGTACATCATTATAGCATTCCGGTGCAATGATTGCGCAATGTGGTAGCAACTGCATGTTGGTAGGTGGAATTGCAGATAGAATTGCTGGACTCAGTCATTTCTTGGTGGCGATGATAGATACAAATTCCAGACTAGTTCCAGCTATTTATCCATCCATCCGAGGCCTTGGAAAGAAGCAGGAAAAGCCTCTCTCGGAATCAGCACAATATGCATCTTTTCCATGGCAGTGCACGGACTCGTACCTCGTCCCCGACTCGTAGCTCGTCTCCGACTGCTTGCTCGTCCCCGACTCGTAGCTCGTCCCTGACTGCTGGCTCGTCCCCGACTGACTCTTGTTCCACCTTTTCTACCTAGGCCAACCACAATTTGCGCGCGCTACACAGTTCCGTTCCCGAGGGGAACCACTACACCTCTTATACACAGAATACTAAGAGCCCTAAGTGAAGATCAGCAATTTACATAACAGTAAACAACCATTTTAAACAAAACAGAACATTTGCACATATAGACATTTCTACAAAAAATTATTCACACAAAATTACAATTAGATACAGTAAGTTTTGTTCCCTCCAAAGGGGACAAAGAATATAAATTACAGATACACTACTTTGCATTGAACCAAAACATGATGTCAAAGTTTGTACAAAGAAAGGAGTACACAATTTTGTGTTATCTTTCAATCAAACAATATTTACAGAAGCTCAACGATGTAATTTTAAATAAAACAAAAGCAAAATAAATCAGTACAGCATTAGAGCTATGGTGTTACAAGTGGATGGACGTGAACTCATGGACCTGCATGTCAGCAGGGGACTGTTAAAGCTGATACAGGCTCTGTAATGATGTGGGGCGTGTGCAGTTGGCGTGATATGGAACCCCTGATACGCCCAGATACGACTCTGACAGGTGACACGTATGTAAGAATCCTGTCTGATCACCTGTATCCATTCATGTCCATTGTGGATTCTGGCGGGCAATTCCAGCAGGACAATGCGACATCCCAAATGACCATAATTGCTATAGAGTTGCTCCAGGAACACTCTTCTGAGTTTAAACGCCAAACTCGCAAGACATGAACGTTATTGACCATATCTGGGATGCCTTTGATTGTAATGTGATGTTCCGAAAAGATTTCTACACCCTCGTAGTCTTGTCGATTAACGGACAGCCCTGCAGGATTCACGGTGTCAGTTCCTCCAGCACTACTTCAGACATTTGTCAAGCCCATGCGACGTCGTACTGCGGCACCCCTGCGTGTTCGCGGGGTCCCTACATGACATTAGGCACCTGTACCATTTTCCTTAGCTCTTCAGTGTATTTGGGAGAACAGGCGTTCAGTGAAGAGTTACTGAAACAGAATCTGGCTGATGACAATGCAGAAAGTGCTATCAAAGAATATGGGTATAATTACGTTAATAAAATCACAGTTTCCCAACGGTTTGTTCTGGCACTGTGTCAGTCACACGCTAGAGCTCAATAAAATCACAGTTTCCTAACGGTTTGTTCTGGCACTGTGTCAGTCACACGCTAGAGCTCTCCACACTTGATGTTGTGAGTAAGGATTTCCCCCTCCCCCAAATGTAAACCACTTCAAATCGTTCCTTGATAATCTGTATTTAGTTTACCAGCAGACACCTAAAAATGCCAAGGAACTGAAAGCTCATGCAGAGGAACTTAAAATCGTACTCAAAAACTCTGGAAGGATACTGTATACAGGATGGATTGTTTCTAGGTTCAGAGCAGTCCCAGCTGTGTGGGAAATTTTTTAAGTTTGTGCCACATTTTGAAAGTGCCGAAGATTATCCCTAAACAAGCAAAACTGAGCAAGTAATCTACATACTTAAACGCGTAACCGACGTCAATGTTATGTTAGTCCTTGTACTGATGTGTGATGCTCTTTAGGAGTTGGCAGAACTTAGTATTTACATGGAAGCTCGAGACATTACCTTTTGTTTTTCCAAGAAGAAGACATGCTAGAAGATTAAGATGTTTTCTGAAAGAAAGACGAAACATGGTTCATACTACACTGAGGTCTTGGAAGCGGAAGTAATGTTAATGTTTAAAGGCGTGAATCTGCCAAAAGAAAGCAAGGGAATCATATCGATATTGCGAAGTTTTATGAGCGCCCTTGCAGGCGTGTGAAGAAGCGCATTTTAACATCAGGAGACACTGAAATAGCGGAACTGGCCACAGTTTTGCACACTACAACATGGCCGGAAGATCTTGTTGTAACTTGTGAAGAAGCAGCAACAAGAAACTTAAGACAGATCTTAAGCGGTTTCCTTGAATATGTTGCCGAGAAGAAATGCTCAATGTCTCTCGTAGCCCGCATTAACACTATTAGTGCCACTGTAACTCAGAAAAATGAATGTGAAAGAGGGTTCTAAAAAATGAACTTGATTCTGATTCCAAAAGGAGCACCGTGGCACGTGAATAGCAGTGGCAAAGCTTATGTTCATAAAGTTGGTTGGCCCTTCCCTGAGAACTTTTGCACTTATGCATTACACGAATTCACAGTTCCTGAAAGGAAGACATCCGGCGACCGACACGAAAAGCAAGGAGAGGCAGCGTGAACGGGGAGTGACCTGCCTATTTTCAGGAGTGCCCTCACGTCAGTCCTGGTCGACAAAACATCGCCGTCTTACAATTTTCGGCACTTACGCAGAGTTCGGCTATGCTTCACAAGGAAATAAGCTCTCGATAACAGCCTACTAGTTTAATAAGAGTACTGCTGCGTTTTTCTGTAGTTCCTTGTGAACTGTAGCAGGAGTCTGCATAACTTTTGAAATCTGTAAGATGGCGATGTTTTGTAGACCACAACAGAGAGTACCTGTCGAAAAGACTTCAGAAAAAAAAGCATTGGAAGAAAGCATTAATACTGTGCGCCAATATACGAGGGTCACTTCAAAAGAAATGCACACTATTTTTGTAAAAATACACTTCTCATTCTGCATCTGTGAAAGTTTTACTGTGTGTAGATACATGCTTCCCGCTTGTTTTCAAACTTAGTTCAACCAGTTCCCGTGAGTGGCGCCGTCACAGCATGTCTTCAAGATGGCTGCTAGACTTGACGTTCATCAGAAGCCACGTGCTGTCATAGCATTCCCGTGCTGTGAAAACGAGACAGTGGGAAACATCCAAAAGAGGTTGATAAAGGTGTATAGAGGTGCTGCTGTCGATCGCAGTACAGTTAGTCGGTGGGCAAGCAGGTTACGTGATGAAAGCGGGGGCGGCAATATTGAGGATTGTCCTCGCAGCGGCAGGCCTCGTACTGCACACACTCCAGACAATGTGCAGAGAGTTAACGAACTGGTGACTGCTGACAGACGCATCACAGTGAACGAACAGTCACGGTACGTTGGGACAGGGGAAGGAAGTGTTTGCAGAATGCTGGAAGTGTTGGCATTAAAAAAGGTTTGTGCCAGGTGGGTTCCCAGGATGTTGACAATGGCCCACAAAGAAACTAGAAAACCGAAATGCAGCGGACATTCGGAACAGTATGAGAACGGTGGAGATGAATTTCTAGGAAGAATTGTGACAGGTGATGAAACATGGCTGCATCATTTTTCACCAGAGAAGAAGAGGCAATCAGTAGAGTGGCATCATGCAAATTGTCCAAAGACAAAAAAAGAAATACAAAACCACACCTTCTGCTTTAAAAGTTATGGCTACGGTGTTTTTCGATTCCGAAGGACTCTTGCTTGTGGATATCGTGCCAAGTGTAACCATCATAAATTCTGATGCATATGTGACGACACTGAAGAAACTTCAAGCTCGACTGAGTCGTGTTCGACCACATCGGCGAAAGCAGGATGTTTTGCTGTTGCACGACAGTGCACGGCCACATGTCAGTCAAAAAAACCATGGAAGCGATCACAAAACTCGGATGGACAACACTAAAACACCCGCCTTACAGTCCTGACCTGGCTCCATGTGACTGTCATCTCTCTGTGAAACTGAAAGACTCTCTTCGAGATGATGACTGCCTTGTGCACGCTGCCAAACAGTGGCTCCAAAAGATTGGTCCAGAATTTTACCGTGCGGGTATACAGGCGCTGGTTCCAAGATGGCGTAAGGCAGTTGAGAGAGATGGAAATTATGTGGAGAAATGAAGATATTGTTCCTAAAGGATGTATCTACACACTGTGAAACTTTCAAACATGTAGAATAAAAGATGCATTTTAAAAAGAATAGTGTACATATCTTTCGGAGTGACCCTCGTATATATTAAACACCGCCCTCTCATTTTTGTGGAGGAATTCACTGTAGAAGCATTCCTGGAGGTGAAATTAGTTGAACTGTTGTTGTGTTTACTTACTGGCTCTTTAGTCCATGTGTTACGCACAGAGACTTGCCGCGAACCGCAACGTGTGTGGCGCGCACCGCTGCCGTTAAAGGCGGGACCGTGGCGCGCAGCGATGTCAGCGCGCTTCGGATCCAGGGTCAGTGGTCTGGAGAGCCAGACTGACGGACAGATGGCGAGTGGAGAGCAGCCTGGGGCGCAAGCCTCAGGGCCGAGTGCGGGAGCCGGCGAGTAGGCCGCGCAGGGTGTAGGCCACACTGTCAACTACGTACAAACACGAAAACTCGGAAAGCAGCCACAAATATAGTTTTCTAAATTAAAAACATTCACACTGGTCCATCCATATCCTGTCGACAACATCTAAGCAAACCACTTTCCAGTACTGGAAAATCTCACGATGAAGAAAGTTTTCCAGAGGTTGGATTCCGTTGCTAATTCCAACATGTATTAACGCACCTGGTGGCACTCTAACCAACCTTACAATAAACATCGAACAAATAGTATTCATTGTAGAAAACGTAGCCTTGAAAGGGACAAGCAAATCACCGTACACTGCACTGAATAAATTCAGTGTTGTTCACCAAGTGTAAGTAGGCTGTTTAGGTTCAAATGGCTCTGAGCACTATGAGACTTAACATCTGAGGTCATTAGTCCCCTATAACTTAGAACTACTTAAACCTAACTAACCCAAGGACATCACACACATCCATGCCCGAGGCAGGATTCGAACCTGCGAGCGCAGCTGTCGCGCGGTCCCAGACTGAAGCGCCTAGAACCACTCGGCCACAACGGCCGGCAGGCTGTTTAGGTTTTTATGTTGGTAACGCCACGCAGCTCTCTGTATGAAAATCGCTGACTGCGCTGTGTGCACTTTGTGGCTGGTTGGACTCATAGTTGGATTATTCGCTAGTGTAGCGTTGGGCAGTTGGATGTGAACAGCCCATAGCATTGGACAGTTGGAGGTGAGCCGCCAGCAGTGGTGCATGTGGGGAGAGAGATGCCAGAGTTTTGAGAAGTTACTATGAGCGGACGATCTGGACGTGTGTCCGCCAGAAAAAGGAAATTAATTGGATGCCACTATATATATATATATATATATATATATATATATATATATATATATATATATATATATATATATATATATACAGGGTGAGTCACCTAACGTTACCGCTGGATATATTTCGTAAACCACATCAAATACTGACGAACCGATTCCACAGACCGAACGTGAGGAGAGGGGCTAGTGTAATTGTTTAATACAAACCATACAAAAATGCACGGAAGTATGTTTTTTAACACAAACCTACGTTTTTTTTTTAAATGGAACCACGTTAGTTTTGTTAGCACATCTGAACACATAAACAAATACGTAATCAGTGCCGTTTGTTGCATTGCAAAATGTTAATTATATCCGGAGATATTGTAACGTAAAGTTAACGCTTGAAACCTCCGACGTTCAGTTGCGTGTTGTAACAAACACGGGCCACGGTCGGCGAGCAGCATCTGCAGGGACATGTTTACGATGACGACCGTGTTTACGAGTGTGGCTGTAGTGCTCTGTTGTGGTTTGGTCTAGCTGTCGCAGTGTCCACATGTAGCGCTTGCTGCTATTGTTATTCTGCATTCGTCTCCGCACGCAGACCAACTGTAGTACATCGTGTTACCAGACGTCTGTGATAGTGTAGTGTTGTAGGAACTGTGACCATGGTGTATTCGAACTCTGAAAAGGCGAAGATGATACTCATCTATGGCGAGTGTCGACGAAATGCAGCTGAAGCCTGCAGGGTGTATGCCGAACGGTACCAGGACAGAGAGCATCCAACGTGCCGCACATTGCAAAACATCTACCGCCAACTATATGCAACAGGTATGGTCGTAGCACGCAAACGGGTCTGTAACTGGTCCGTCACAGGAGAAGCGGGTGCAGTTGGTGTGTTAGCTGCTGTTGCCATGAACCCACACATGAGTACACGGTACATTGCGAGAGCCGGTGGACTGAGTCAAAGTAGTGTTATGCGCATACTGCATCGTCACCGCTTTCACCCGTTTCATGTGTCGCTACATCAGCAATTACATGGTGATGACTTTAATCATCGAGTGCAATTCTGTCAATAGGCATTAACAGAGAATGCGTTGCAGTTCTACCTGTGTACCGATGAAGCGGGTTTCACAAACCACGGGGCAGTAAATCTATGGAACATGCATTACTGGTCCGTGGACAATCCTCGTTGGCTCAGACAGGTAGAGCGACAGCGACCGTGGACTGTAAATGTATGGCGCGGAATCACTGGCGACCACCTTATTGGTCTTCACTTCATTTCAGGGGCCCAAACAGCTGCAACATACATCGCGTTTCTACAGAATGATCTGCCAACGTTGCTCGAAAATGTCCCATTGGAAACGCGTCGACGTATGTGGTATCAGCATGATGGTGCACCTGCACATTCCGCAATTAACACTAGGCTGACCCTTGACAGGATGTTCGACGGGCGTTTCATAGGACGTGGAGGACGCATAAATTGGCCAGCCCGTTCTCCTGATCTTACACCTCGGGACTTCTTTCTGTGGGGTACGTTAAAGGAGAATGTGTACCGTGATGTGCCTACAACCACAGAGGATATTAAACAACGTATTGTGGTAGCCTGCAGCGTCATTACACCAGATGTACTGCGGCGTGTACGACATTCATTACGCCAGAGATTGCAATTGTGTGCAGCAAATGATGGCCACCACATTGAACATCTACTGGCCTGACATGTCGGGACACACTCTATTCCACTCCGTAATTGGAAACGGAAACCACGTGCGTACGTGTACCTCACCCCTCATGGTAATGTATATGTGCGTCAGTGAAAAATACCAATAAAAAGGTGTTGGCATGTGGACGTAATGTGCTGTTCCAGTCTCTTCTGTACCTAAGGTCCATCACCGTTCCCTTTGGATCCCTACGTAATTCGGTGCTCTCCGATACACACGATCGAACAGCGGAGGAGTGGTACTCAAGCGTCAACTTTAGGTTACAATACCTCCGGATGTAATTAACATTTTACAATGCAACAAACGGCACTGATTACGTATTTGCTTATATGTTCAGATGTGCTAACAAAACTAACGGGGTTCCATTTAAAAAAACGTAGGTTTGTGTTGAAAAACATACTTCCGTGCATTTTTTATGGTTTGTATTAACCAATTACACTAGCCCCTCTCCTCACGTTCGGTCTGTGGAATCAATTCGTCAGTATTTGATGTGGTTTACGAAATATATCCAGCGGTAATGTTAGGTGACTCACCCTGTATATATCCACTTTTGAACACTATTAATGTAAATACATTGTTTGTTCTTTATCAAAGCCCTTCACTTGCTACCTATACCTGGCCATTAAAATTGCTCCACCACGAAGATGACGTGCTACAGACGCAAAATTCAACCGACAGCAAGAAGATGCTCTGATATGCAAATGATTAGCTTTGCAGAGCATTCACACAAGGTTGGCGCCGCTGGTGAGACCTACAACGTGCTGACATGAGCAAAGTTTCCAACCGATTTCTCATACACAAACAGCAAGTGACCGGCGTTGATTGGTGAAACGTTGTTGTGATGCCTCGTGTAAAGAGAAGAAATGCGTACCATCACGTTTCCGACCATGATAAAGGTCGTATTGTAGCCTATCGCGATTGCAGTTTATCGTATCGCGACATTGCTGCTCGCGTTGGTCGAGATCCAATGACTGTTAGCAGAATATGGAATCGATGGGACCAGGAGGGTAATACGAAGCGCCGTGCTGGATTCCAACGGCCTCGTATCACTACCAGTTGAGATGACAGGCATCTTATCCACATGGCTGTAACGTATCGTGCAGCCACGTCTCGATCCGTGAGTCAACAGATGGGGACTTTTTCAAGACAACAACCATCTGCACAAACAGTTCGACGTCGTTTGCAGCAGAACGGTCTGTCAGCTCGGAGACCATGGCTGCGGTTACCCTTGACGCTGCATCACAGACAGGTGCGCCTGCCTTGGTGTACTCGACGACGAACCTGGGTGTACGATTGGCAAAACGTCATTTTTTCAGATGAAGCCAGGTTCTGTTTACAACATCATGATGGTCGCATCCGTGTTTGGCGACATCGCGGTGAACGCACATTGGAAGAGTGTATTCGTCATCGTCATACTGGTGTATCACCCGGTGTGATGGTATGGGGTGCCACTGGTTACACGTCTCGGTCACCCCTTGTTCTAATTTACGGCACTTTGAACAGTGGACGTTACATTTCATATGTGTTACAGCCCGTTGCTCTGCCCTTCATTCGATCCCTGCAAAACCCTACATTTCATCAGGATAATGCACGACCACATGTTGCAGGTTCTGTACGGGCGTTTCTGGATACAGAAAATGTTCGACTGCTGCCCTGGCCAGCACATTCTCCAGATCTCTCACCAATTGGAAACGTCTGGTCAATGGTGGCCGAGCAACTGGCTCGTCACAATACTCCAGTCACTACTCTTGATGAACTGTGGTATCGTGTTGAAGCTTCATGGGCAGCTGTACCTGTACACGCCATCCAAGCTCAGTTTGACTCAATGCCCAGGCGTACCAAGGCCGTTATTACCGCCAGAAGTGGTTGTTCTGGGTACTGATTTCTCATGATGTATGCACCCAAATTGCGTGAAAATCCAATCACATGTCATTTCTGGTATAATATATTTGTCCACTGAATATTCATTTATCATCTGCATTTCTTCTTGGTGTAGCAATTTCAATGGCCAGTAGTGTATGAGTAGTTAGTGCCTTCAGTAGCTAGAATCTTTCATTTATCTGGCAGTATTGGCACTCGCTGTATTGCAGTAGTTCGAGTAATGAAGATTTTTGTGAGGTAAGTGATTCATGAAAGGTATAGGTTATTGTTAATCAGGACCATTCTTTTGTAGGGATTATTGAAAGTGAGATTGCGTTGCGTTAAAAATATCGTGTTTGAGTTTAGTGATGATCAGAATAAGTAAAGAGAGAACTGTCTGAGTATGTTCAGTTTTGCTCAGCTGTTTGAAAATCAAATAACCTAAAAGTTTTTCCAGCACTCTGTCATTCTTTACATACAAAGGGGGATTTTCATAGTTGTGGAACTGAAACTGTGAAAGAACTGTGCCAAGATCGGCATACACCAATCAGACTTCGAATCACAGGAACATGGTTGCTACTACTTACCGACTTGAAGGAACGACAAGAGCAATCCAGTCGCGTGGGCAAAGTGCAGGCAGGGGACACAACCACACACAGACTCTCTCTGCATTGCGGTAACCGACGTCGACCACCACATCACGAATGGAGATATGGAAGAGGAACCAAAAGCAGACTGTTACCATTTGGAAGAGGCATTGCTTACCTATTTGAGAATCATCCGTAGATCTATTAAAGGTACTGTTACCTCAGACCAAAAGCAAACAATTGAACAGGTACTTGTTCACCATTCCAAAATACACTACCAGCTTCACAGGACAGACCTGTATTTAATTTTACCCTCGCAACTAATGAATTTGAATTTGTAGGGCGTGCAACAGTTGAACAACATACTTCGGGAAACTGCCCAAATGGACCCAAATGTGGAAAATCCAGTCGAGCACCCCAAATTTTTAATTGAAAAATATGCTAGAAAAAAAATAGAAACCCAAGAATGCCGAAACTACAATGATGATCATTTTGTTACTTCTCGGACTACAACGAAACACCAAAACGGCCTATGTCAGACGACAAAAGTCAAAACGTTAAATAGTTTCACGATAGTATAATTCCCTGGTACCCAGATCAGCAGCAATCCAAACGAACGGGAAAGTTTCCACACACTTGTTAACGTTATACTTGGTTTTGTTTTTTCCGCAGAGAACCCTGCACTGACCAAACAGTACCGTCCTATTCAGCACGCCCTCACTATCACAGCAAAGCCGTTTTTCATTTTTCCGTATGTAGAACAATTACTACACCTTTGTCGGGTGGAAGTCTCGAAGCTCAGATTGATTTTATTAAAACTGGTGCCGTCAATAATGGATTCGAGTCAACCATAATGGAAAGCATTTTCAAAAATAAAACCAATAACAGAATTACCACTCTTGACTTTTTCTTTCTTTTTCTTCAATACCATTTTCAGGAGCTTTGTCATGCAGGATGCAGTGTCTCCTTCAAAACAAATACGACTGTAAAGCCGATTTTCTGCTAACAATCACTTAAAAAATAATCTTATTCATAACTGGAACTAGCGCTTTCTCCCTTACAAAACTCAGATGTGTATCAAAGTAGCTCTCACACTTGTCCAGCCCATTATAACGGACAAACAGGACGAGGAATTTCTGTTGAATACAAAGAAGATCTCTTAGCAAATGAACTCGTCTTTTGCCGATCTTTTATTAACTACAGGCCACAAACCTAAGGAACTTCATGACATCAATATTCTGCACACAAAGCAGCGTTAGAAATTATCGAATACTTTTTTTAATGTCGGTACTTAATGAACAGCAGTAGTTACGTAATATTTTTTGCGATATTAAGCTGTTACTTAGAAATGCTTGAAGTTCGCTCCTCCTTTTCCTCAGAATAGACTCAGAAAAATCGTTTTACACTCTCTCCTTCATTTATTACATTCTGACAGTTCGTATAAAAAAATGTACCTACTATTTGCTATTGCATTTTCCCAAACCGTTTTCCATTTTGCATAGTACTGGCCACTGAATTGAGAGATGAGGACTGATATGCTATTTAAATTATTTTTCATAACTTAAGCCGCTCGTATCTTCGATTGTTATTAGATGGCGCGACTCCTTTAGTGTCCACGTTGTGGCGGCTTCGACATGTGAGCCTGTTAGTCTAGTGCAAGCTACAGCGACTGTCGCCTCCAGCATCCAGTAGCGGCGTGGCTTTCCGTCAGTTTCAGTGTCTTTTAATTCTATGTGGTCCTCATTTTAATTTCTTAATGAAATATTTTATGTTACGAGAGCATTATTGCTCTCAAATTATTTCGTCAGTGACAACATGTAAGTACAGTCTTCTTACAAATCGGTC
Organism: Schistocerca nitens; assembly: GCF_023898315.1. Taxonomy (NCBI): domain Eukaryota; kingdom Metazoa; phylum Arthropoda; class Insecta; order Orthoptera; family Acrididae; genus Schistocerca; species Schistocerca nitens. The sequence continues at coordinate 60,839,427 of NC_064624.1, forward strand.
CAAAATGAAAGCTTCAGTCCGGAACCGCGCTGCTGCTACGGTCGCAGGTTCGAATCCTGCCTTGGGCATGGATGTGTGTGATGTCCTAAGGGTAGTTAGGTTTAAGTAGTTCTAAGTTCTAGGGGACTGATGACCACAGCAGTTTAGTCCCATAGTGCTCAGAGGCATTTGAACCATTTGATGGAGAAGGTTCGCCGGCCGCGGTGGTCTAGCGGTTCTAGGCGCGCAGTCCGGAACCGCGCGACTGCTACGGTCGCAGGTTCGAATCCTGCCTCGGGCATGGATGTGTGTGATGTCCTTAGGTTATTTAGGTTTAAGTAGTTCTAAGTTCTAGGGGACTGATGACCACAGCAGTTGAGTCCCATAGTGCTCACAGCCATTTGAACCATTTTTTTTTTTTTTTTTTTTTTGATGGAGAAAGTTGAACTTATTTAAATCTTGATAACATGCCATAGTAGCAGCAGAAACCGATCTAACAACTGTGCCAGACACTTCTCATATATAGGCGTTGCCGACCGCAGTGCCATGTTCTGTTTGAATACGCATGCCTATACCAGGTAGGCGCTTCAGTGTATTTACCTCCTATCGAAGAACTGTCAACTAATTTCATAAATTAAATGTACTAAACTGGTGCAGCTAAAATCACCGGACACTCGATGCTTGATCCACAACATTTGGAGATTAATGATACAACAAAAATTGTGGTTTTCTTGTAGCCATTCTGAATCTCGTCAGACTCAGAAGTGACTCGCCGACATTAATTAAACACTACGGAACTTGTATCCCAGATCACGTAGCTTGTACAGCATAGGTACCCAAACAACGCAGTGAGACTCAGTCTGGCAACAGCATGTCTAATGAGCACCTACGATTTACTATACGAACAACGGTTATGAACCACTAAAAGACTGGAAAAAAATTAAGATTCACGAAATCTGGTAGTCTAAAAATTCGGATTGAGGCATTAAAGCACAAAGTCTAGCGTATCAGCTATTGAAACGACTTATTATAGCGTATTATAACCAACAAGTAGTGCAAGCAACGGATCCTGCTACAGATTAAAACGCCCCTAAGAAGATAATAGAAGAAGACTCCCGACATACATAATGAATAAAATTAAACTTAAACGGATATTCTACAGACAATATACGAGGGTTGCCCAGTAAATAATGCCCCATATTTTTTTTTCTCCAGAAGTATTTATTCCACAACAATCAAATTTACATATGTGAAAGACTGATGTTTTGTCTACTTGCTTTATTTTTCCACATAATCTCCTTCAAGTTCGACGGCCTTTTTCCAGCGAGACACAAGAGCGTGTATTCCCTGCCGGTAAAAATCTTTACTCTGCCTACGGAGCCAGGTTGTCACTTCGTGAATCACTTCTTCGTCATCGGCAAAACGTCTTCCACGAATGAAATTTTTCATTGGCCCAAACAAGTGAAAGTCTGAAGGAGCCAAATCGGGGCTGTAGGGTGGATGGGGTAACACTATCCAACCCAGTTTCGCGATGTGTTCACAAGTCCTCAAACTTGTGTGAGGACGAGCGTTATCATGCTGAATCGAAACATCCTGTGGGTTAACATGACGCCCAAGGCGCCGGAAGCGCTGCTTAAGTTTGTCTAATGTTTTGACATAAGCCTCTGAATTAATGGTACTGCCTTTTGGCATCACATCAATGAGAATTACGCCCTCGCAATCCCAAAACACAGTCTTCATGACTTTTCCGGCTGAAGGACCTGTTTCCATTCCATCGATTGTCTTTTTGTTTCGGGCTCAAAATGATGCACCCAAGTTTCATCACCTGTCACAATCCGTGACAAAAAGGCCTCCCCGTCAACGTGAAAGCGTCGCAACAAATCGAAAGAAATGTCTTTTCTTTGGGATTTGTGATCGACAGTAAGACACCGAGGAACCCATCTTGCACACACTTTTGAGTATCCAAGCTGATTGATAATCACATCCACACTTCCTTTGCTTACTGACAACTCCAGTGCCAATTGTCGAGTCGTAATGCGTCGATCCCGTCGAATGAGAACATCAGCCCGCTGCAACATGTCAGGTGTGACAGCCGTGGGAGGCCTTCCCGACCGCGGCAAATCTCGGAGCTCCGCAGCACCGCCCTCTGATGCTTTTACCCTCTGTGCCCAGCGACCAACAGTACTCCTATCGACTGCAGATGTTCCGTAGACGTTGCACAAGCGTTTATGAATATTGCCCACGGTTTCTTCCTCTGCTACGAGAAATTCAATCACTGCACGTTGTTTCTGACGGATGTCACTTGCAGACGCCATTTTAGAACATTCCTACACCACCGCTCTCTGTCGGAGGAAATTGAAACTTTGCGTACACACGCGGGAAACTTCAAATAACTCGCACCTAAAGTTTCACATTTCTAATATTTTTTATTTCGGAGAAAAAAAATATGGGGCATTATTTACTGGGCAACCCTCGTAGCATAAACCAAACGGACGCGCCAAGACTGCGTGGAAGAGACTCAGTGGCCTAATAAGAAGAGAAACCTGCCAAGTGAAAGCTGACAGATGGACGAGGTAATCACAAAAACTAGACCCCCAAACATGAGTCGCTTTTGGAAAAAAATTCAAAAGTTTTTTGGAAAAAATCTCAAAGGAGCCGAAGCAACCCACGTACGAACAGCCAGCATTACTAGCAGATGAGAACGCCGTCACTGACGACCTCGAGAAAACTCCGCGAATTGCCAGAAAAAGGATCCAAAATACGTCAAAAGTCACGAAGAAGTGGCACTCCGAAATCCGATTGCAACCACTTAACATCCACTACTTCGTAAAATTAAGGAATCGGCGATCGCTTCCGGTATACTAAATTAGAGAACACAGACCAGGAAATGGCAGCATTGCAAGGCAACAACTTAAATTACTGCTACCACAAGACACCTCAAACACATTATACATTCCTGCCAGTAAAATGAAACCAGTCCCTCTACAGGAGAAGCAAGCTAGAATAAAAATTATTTCTAAACTTGATAGGCCAAAAACAAACAACCCCAAATCATAGATTACCTTCTCCCAATGATAGCGAAAATTCAAGGAAGATAGCAGCATAATGCCACAAGAACAATCAAGATTCAGCAGCAACCACAGCCCAGCTAACACAATCCTAGGATTGACCAGCAAACCTACAGAGGCCCAAGGCAACAATGTAGATGCAAAGGCAGCACTCTTGCTGGTGGACAGCAAACGTGCATTCCATTTGCTGTGGGATGCTGGACCGTTCCTTGAAACGTTACGTTTGCAATTCCCAAGCGAAACTGTGCGGTTAATTATAAATCGTATTGGGAACAGCCCTACCCGGTGATCAACTTTCGAAAGTCTTAGCGCCAGTTGCTGGGGCACCACAAATGGTTCAAATGGCTCTAAGCACTATGAGACTTAACATCTGAGATCATCACTCCCCTAAGCTTAAAACTACTTAAACCTAACTAACCTAAGGACTTCACACACATCCGTGCCCGAGGCAGGATTCGAACCTGCGACCGCAGCAGGAGCGCGGTTCCGGACTTAAGCGGCTAGAACCGCTCGGTCACAACGGCCGGCTAGGGCACATCAGTCACGTCTTCAATGCTACACACAACCTACACATCTGATGCCTCTAAACCTCGATCGTGTAACAAAGGAATAGCCTTATACGCAGATGGTACTGTATACTAGTGTCACGGCCCCTACATGCGGCAGAATTAAGAAGTTGGTCAACGCATACAGAAACAACCTGGAATTTTGGCTAAGCAAGTTGAGGATAAGATCCAAACCCATAAAAAGTCAGTTAATATTTACTATTAAAAACAGTCTAGATCACGATTTATGTTTATTAAGGTGAACGGTTTCGACCACTGCTGTGGTGATCTTCAGACCACTGAGTAGGAACCTCTTTCAGCTGGAGAATAACTCCAGCTGAAAGAGGTTCCTACTCAATGGTCTGAAGATGACCACAGCAGTGGTCGAAACCGGTCAACTTATTAAATATAAATCTTGATCTAGACTGTTTTTGATAGTAAATATTTGTAACACATTGATCACTGCCACTCCCATCACGTATTCAAAAGTAATTCAGTTAATATTGTTCTGGCACCGACATCTTATCAGTTTGCAAGAACACGTACCAAAGAAGCTAAATATTCTTCTGTCTATGCAAGTTCACCCGACAAGCACACGTAAAATACCTCCGAATTCACTTAGACGAACTATTAAACTGGCAGAAGAACAAAATAAGAGATCAGAGAATTGACTCAGCCGAGTACGACTAGTGAAGTATGCAATTATCAGCCAATGTCATAGTTTACACATAAAATATTCGTTCATCCAATACTTGTACATGCAGTGTAGGCATGACTAATGACCCGCAGTCCCACTAAACAGATCATATCTAACAACAAGAGCATCCTACGAATAGCTGAAAACCTAGCATACGGCTTTGCTTGTGTCTCACTGCACGAAACTTTCAGTACAAAGAAAATAAAGGGGAAAGGCGCCAGATATAGGCTCAGTAGATTAAAATACACTGGTACTAGAAATCTCTCCTTCAGCACCAACCTGTGACCTTCAGTTACCTATGCTTCAAATATGTATATACAATGTGCGTCTGAAAAATTCGATGAACGGCTTCAGAAAATAAAGGTACCAAGAGTTAGAAACAAAATACGTTTACTGGCATTCAAAGTAATCACCATTAGCTGTAACACACTCCTGACATCGTTTGTGAAGGTGTTGTAAACTGTCAGCAATCGCTTTTTTTGCATGACTCGAAGCGTCATGGTAACTCGTTGTTGGATATCCACATCATTGAGGGTAATGAAACCCGATCCTGCCTCTACGATCCGAAGATCAAGCGACAGTCACTCGCGTCGTGTTCATCGTCTTCCCTGCTTCCCTCGTGTTGAAATGTAGACGCGTCAAGCCCTGGCTGTCGGAGAAGGTGGTCAACATCATATTAAACTTGGATTTTCTCATATGACCGTTTTTGGGAGGCAAAGAAGACGATGAGCACAGTGCTACTGACTGTCGCTTTGTCTCCGAGTCGTATTGGTTGCATTTTCTGTAATCATGCGGATGTCCAACAACGCGTGACTCTGGTGCTTTGAGCGATTCCAGAAGACACTTTGACTGGCAGCTTCAATAGCTTTACAACCGACATCGGAAGTATGTTGTGGCTGAAGTTGATCCCAGCGAAGCTGCTTCGTTTGTAGCTCTTGTTTCCTCTATTTTCTGAGACCATTCATCGAACTTTTCAGACGCACCCTATATTCCCCCACAAGTCATCCTCGAAGCTACATCAGACATATTCTGCCAGCCACTTATAAACACTGAAGAACTAAACGAGGTTCTTCAAAAATCAGCTACACCAATCAGAACATGAGATGATACAGCACAGTGAGATGTTGTCGTTGTTGTTGCCTTGAGTCCAAAACTGGTTTGCTGCAGCTGTCCAAGCTACTCTATTCTCTGCAAGCCCCCTCATCTCCGAATACCTACTGCAACCTGTATCCTTCTGAGTCTGTTTTCTGTATTCATCTCTTGGTCGGCCTCCACGTAACTCCAATACTAAATTGGTGATACCTAGATATCTCAGAAATGACCCATCATCAGATTTCTTCTTTTGGTCAAGTAGTGCAAAAAGTTGTTGTCTGCCCAATTCTATTCAGTACCTCCTCATTCATTACGTGAACTACCCATCTAAACTTCAACATTCTTTCGTAGCTCCACATTTCGAAAGCCTCTATTCTCATTCTGTATAAACTATTTACCGTCCACGTTTCACTTCCATATATGACGAACTCCGTTAAAATACCTTCAGAAAAGAGTACCTAACGCCTAAATATACAGTATATTCGATGTTAACAAATTTCTCTTCTTCAGAAACGCTTTTCTTGCCATTGCCAGTCTACATTGTCTCTACCTCTGCCATTATCAGTCAGTTTGCTGCTCGAATAGCAAAACCTCATCTACTACCGTAAGTGCCTCGTTTGCTAATCTAATTTCCTTAGCGCCACCTGATTAAATTCTACTATATTCTATTATCCATCTTTTGCTTTTGTTGCTGTTCATCTTACATCCTCCTTTCAAGATACTGTCCATTCCATTCAACTGCTTTTCCTAGTCTTTTTCTGTCTCTGACAGAATTACAATGACATTGGCAAACCTCACAATTTTTATTCCTTCTACATGAACTTTAATTCCTACTTTGGTTTCCTTTACGGCTTGTTCAATATACAGATTGAATGACAGCGGGAATAGTCTACAACGCTGTCTCACTCCCTTCTCAACCACTACTACTTCCCTTTCATGCTCCTTAACTCTTAGAACTGCCGTCTGATTTCTGCACAAGTTGTAACTAGCTTGTTGTTACCTTCAGAATTTCAGTGTCAGTATTTCTGTCAATATTTTCAAGAGCTGCCTGTAAGTCTACAAATGCTGTAAACGTAGGTTCGCCTTTCCTTAACCTATCTTCTCAGATAAGTCTAATGAGCAATATTGCCTTTCGTGTTCTTACATTACTACGAAATTCAAACTGATCTACCCTGAGGTCAGAATATACCTGTTCTTACACTCATATACATCTACATCTACATACATACTCCGCAATCCACCATACGGTGCGTGGCGGAGGGTACCTCGTACCACAACTAACATCTTCTCTCCCTGTTCCACTCCCAAACAGAACGAGGGAAAAATGACTGCCTATATGCCTCTGTACGAGCCCTAATCTCTCTTATCTTATCTTTGTGGTCTTTCCGCGAAATGTAAGTTGCCGGCAGTAAAATTGTACTGCAGTCAGCCTCAAATGCTGGTTCTCTAAATTTCCTCAGTAGCGATTGACGAATAGAACGCCTCCTTTCCTCTAGAGACTCCCACCCGAGTTCCTGAAGCATTTCCGTAACACTCGCATGATGATCAAACCTACCAGTAACAAATCTAGCAGCCCGCCTCTGAATCGCTTCTATGTCCTCCCTCAATTCGACCTGATAGGGATCCCAAACGCTCGAGGAGTATTCAAGAATAGATCGTATTAGTGTTTTATAAGCGGTCTCCTTTACAGATGAACCACATCTTCCCAAAATTCTACCAATGAACCGAAGACGCCTATCCGCCTTCCCCACAACTGCCATTACATGCTTGTCCTGCTTCATATCGCTCTGCAATGTTACGCCAAAATATTTAATCGACGTGACTGTGTCAAGCGCTACACTACTAATGGAGTATTCAAACATTATGGGATTCTTTTTCTTATTCATCTGCATTAATTTACATTTATCTATATTTAGAGCTAGCTGCCATTCTTTACACCAATCACAAATCCTGTCCAAGTCATCTTGTATCCTCCTACAGTCACTCAACGATGACACCTCCCTGTACACCACAGCATCATCAGCAAACAGCCGCACATTGCTATCCACCCTATCCAAAAGATCATTTATGTAGATAGAAAACAACAGCGGACCTACCACACTTCCCTGGGGGGAGCCATTACTTATGAAACTGATAGTTTGGTAATTTTCGTACCTGTCAGCAGCTGTTTTCTTTCGAGTTATTACCTTCTTCTTTAAGTCTGAGGGTCTTTCGCCTGTCTCTTTCATCTTTCAACCCAGATGGAGAAGTATTGTCCTGTCTGGGGACAGTCAGTAGTTCTGACAGAATATCACCTACTGTGATTCTACTTAGATCTTTCAGAGCTCTGTCAAATTCTTCTCGCAGTATCATATCTGCTACCTCACCATCACCTATGTCCACTATAGTATTGCCTTCAGTTAGATGTAACTGACGCAATTGCTTCACTATAAACAAAACCGATATCACGTCATGTGAACAGAAATTATACATATAATATAGCTATTCTATTGTGAATATAAGGACAGATATCACTATGCCATCCAGAAGATTGCAATTTCTGCTACGTAACATAGCACTTAACTCATTTTCGTCAAAATCTGACTTACACCATCACATCATAAACCCCTTTCATATCGTACTACAGATTAGTTTCTAAGCACTGGTCGAAAAGACAACCAATACACGTGCACAGAACACAGAATGCCTTGACGTTGGACAAACAGTCCCAGGGTTATTTTATTTTTATTTATTTACTTATTTATTTTTTTTTTTTTTTTTTTGTCAGGTAGCCATAAGATGAATGACGGGTCTAAGTAATCAGAATAATAACATCTTCCAATGTCCAAGCCAAATAAGAGCCTATGACTGAAGATAAACAGTACCAGAACATCATTAAGCGCTTTCCAGCTCAGTGTATAACACTTTGGGTTAGGCATGTTGATGCCCGTACTAAACTTAAAGCTTTTCATTTTCACCTCGCCCCTATAAATAGTGAATGTTATTGGGATCAGCATCTCAGAAAGACACATTCCTTAACGAGGTCGATTTGAAACAGATGACGTAATTGTTTAAACATAATCACATGTTATTGTGACCTGACATATCAGGTGATGGATATAAGTGATCTTATGTATTCCTAAATTTTTGAAACTAAGGTATAAAATCTTTTGGTTTTCTTGATGGCAAAAATACATTGCTTTACTAATTATTAGACGTTTCAGTTGCCAAACAACCTTCGTGTGGTCTATCAAAGAAACAAGAAACATAAAATTGCCTTAGGTTTAACTGTATTTAATAATCTTCAGCAAGATACATTATTTCTAAGTTATGAAAGTTAAGTAGTGCTAATATGCGAGTTGTGGTAAATACTCAGTGTCTATGTATACTGTAGGCTAGTAATCTATCATCTAATAACATATTTCTGAACTATGTAAGTAAATGGAGTGTACCCATCGCATCAATGTGAACGATAAACAAAGATAATAAGCAAACAGAAATAATGAAAACATACAATGCTGGCTAATGAGCCAGGTATCCAGTAGATTGTCGTTTACAACAACGAACATGTCGGCCCCCGGTAGCTGAGTGGTCAGCGCGACAGATTGTAAATCCAAAGGGCCCGGGTTCGATTCCCGGCTGGGTCGGAAATTTTCTCAGGGACTGGGTGTTGTGTTGTCTTAATCATCATCATTTCATCCCCATCGACGCGCAAGTCGCCGGAGTGGCGTAAAATCGAAAGACTCGCACCAGGCGAACGGTCTACCCGACGGGAGGCCCTCGTCACACGACATTTCATTTCACCAACGAATATACAGAGTGCAGCTCAGAACCAATAGGGACAAACAGAACATACTCTTTCGCTAAAAATAAAGGTACTAGACCAGCTTCAAAATATGATTTAATTTAATAGTCAGGTATTTTCTCTCGCTGCCTATATCGAAAATGTGTATGAGCAGAAATTAATAAGTGTAACTGCCATTTTTTAATCAGAATTTTATGACATTGCTTGGCGAGACGCACTTTTTTAGAAATTCAAAACCGTTATTCCATCTCATAAATTAAAGACTTACTTAATAACATGTGAAGCAATAAATGTTTTAATATCTATTCTGACAGTGGTAGATGAAACGTATTTAAACTAAATGACACTTTACTTCAAGCCTCTGTTCTGGGTTCCCTCCTTATTGGTCTGTGCACGCACAGTTTACCAGAAACGTCTTCAAGAAAATTCATTTATGCTGATGACATTTGTTTGGCGGCCGAGCGCCCCAATGTTTTTGATGCAGAAACCACTTTATCCACTGACATGGAAGTCTTGGATGTATACATCAATAAATGCTGGCTCCATCTAAATCCTCATCTACGCAAAAGATAGTAAGATTACATACCAGAAGTCAGATTCAGAAGTTGCAGTACACCAAAATACTGAGGAATAACACTAGATACAACTCTCAACTTACAAGCAGCATCTTCCAGTTGTAGAAGCTGCAGTCAAAAACTTGGTGGTACCTCATGAGGAGCTAATTCTCATGCTTTGAGGTCCTCAGCTTCAGCCCTATCATAGTTATTCTCTTACTGAATACTACTGTACGACCTAGATCAATAGTGCTCACACTAAGAAGATAGACATAATGCCAAAATACAATTTACAAAGATGAAGTAGGGAGTGCATTGTAAGCAGATGAAGCACACTGAGAGGTTGATGACAACAGACGACAATTCATATCAATTTTCTCCTGATGAGCATCTGTCGCAACATGGCGACCATCACTGACTTGTGTGAAACTCCTACAATAAAGTTATCATCGTCATTGCAGGACTCTTCACTGTGTGTTTATTTAAAACCTTGAGGTGTTCTGAATTTGTGTTGGTTACACTGTGCACTTTTGGATTGCAGCAAAAAAAGTCGATGGCAACCATACGTGAAAGAGTTATTTAATGCTGTTGTGAGTCATGTGTGTGAATATAGTATTCAATATGTTTTATAACAATGCGTAAATGAAAGTGTGCATGTAGTACTGAAGTCTGCTATTTTAACTCCTATAAATATTAAATCTGTAGAACCTGGTATTACAAACGAAGAACTGAAACACGTCATTGCTCTTATTGGTTTGAACTCCATGCAAGCAAAATTTATACCATCTAAATACCAGCAACTTAAACAATATCGTAGGATGTAAGGCAAAATGGATAATAAGAAACATGGCAACAATATATATTTTATTTTTAATTTTGGAAAAAAAATTAGTAAACAATTTTTTGAAATATATAATATATTTGTCTTTTATTGAAGCTGTTCCAGCGGTGATATGTCCAGCAGCAGTAGCACGAAACATAAATATTATGCAAGATACTTAAGATACAATAAACAGTTCATACTATTCCACAAACCCTCAAACATACAAATAATAAATACACTCACTCGTTCAGTTAATAGCGTGGTTAAGTCACAGTGTCAATAAATATCGATGATATAAACACAGATTTAAGACAGCATATAAAAGGATTGAAGTCACCTGAAAATACCAAGACACTTAAAGCAGTGTTGTGAACAACTGAAGAGGGTATTAAACTTACAAAAGAAGATTCAGTAGTACAACTTCTAGGCTATCTGAGAGAATATTATCAAGGACTGGATGCAGAAATTGTTTACGAATCTGACCTGCCTGTAGATATATTCCTGACTGACACAGTTTACATTGAATGCAATATTGCAACAGGTACATATCTAAATGGTAATTTAAGACTTTTTTCCTGCAGTAGGTCCTGGATACAAAATTAGCTATGCCTGACGATTTGTCCAGTGCTGTAGCCAAGAACAATGAGAAATACATTTAATTTTCAAAGAGGATTACGGAAAATATCACATCACGAACACTATAATTATCTTTGACATACATCTCAGAATCAAGGGACTAAGACCTAGGAAGCAGCATAATTGTCTGATAAAATCATGCATAATTATCTGAAGAAATTATGATGTGTAATTCAGGATCCAGGGGACAGCAGGAAGATAACCACATAATTTGCTAATTGCACATGCAGGTAATCGAACCAACACATCTGGGGAGCCAGAGATCTAAGGGCTTAGCACAGTTGAGTCGTCATGTGCCTGTGACGACACAGCGGGTTGTGAAGGACACAGCCTCTTCAGGGAGTGTTGCAACATGTGACCTTGTTGTCGTTATGACAACATTGAGGTTAGGGTAACTGGCTCAATTAGAAAGTGACTCTGAATTGTCCAAAAGAGAACAACCATCTCCTACTATCTAAGTCGAGAGGGGCTAGTTCTGCAAATTATGACTGTGGTCTGTCCATACAGTCAATCCACCATCTTGCTGCTGAATGTCGCCTTCCAACTACAAGGGAACCATAACGCACATTCAGTGCGCATCAGATAAGGTAGTCTCATAGATCAGAGATTGTGCACGTTTGAAACTTCCTGGCAGATTAAAACTGTGTGCCCGACCGAGACTCGAACTCGGGACCTTTGCCTTTCGCGGGCAAGTGCTCTACCAACTGAGCTACCCAAGCACGACTCACGCCCCGTCCTCACAGCTTTACTTCTGCCAGTATCTCGTCTCCTACCTTCCAAACTTTACAGAAGCTCTCCTGCGAACCTTGCAGAACTAGCACTCCTGAAAGAAAGGATATTGCGGAGACATGGCTTAGCCACAGCTGTGGAGTGCTAGTTCTGTCAATGCGGACTTAACGAGCTGCCCATTGCTGGTCAGGCCCAGTCCGGTTGCAGGCTTGGGTAGCATCGGTACTGAGTAATAGCCTTTTTCTGCAGTGGTAATAGAGAGTAAATGTAGTTGTGTGTAGGATGCACAGGAAGCACATCAAGTCACTCATAACGAGAAGTGAAGTTATATTTATTTTCTTTTTAGTAATAAAATGTCATTTTAATTTGAAAGTATTACGTACAGATCATTCTGGATTTCTGCCAATGGCCATTGCAGCTCCTCTTCTTCCTTGTCTGTGCCAGAGGTGACTCCCACTCTTGAGGGTTTAGAAGTCAGTGATACCAAGCCTAGCCAACTATTAAGGGGGGGGGGGACGTCAAATGGGCCGACTTCGAGAAGGAGAGGCACCACAGGACATTTTAATTTTCACTGTCTATACTTTTACAAATAAATTCATACAACTCTGTCAGCATGACCAGGAAGGATTCAGGATTCACACTCATAACAGAGGAAGTTCAAAAACACGAAAAAATAATATTTTTAAATGTGAAATTTCATAATTTTTTTTCACTTACTGTTGGCTGCATTTGTTGCTATAGGTACAGTTTTCTTCATAAGTAAGAAAGATTCTTCGATGAATTTTGCACAACTTACAAACCATACTTACAGGTGTATGAAACTCTAGAATTTATTTCATCTATGGAAAAATGATTGGGCTGTTACGTTTTAAACTTCGTGTTTAGAGAAAACTCGAATCACAGTTTTTAACAGATTTGGGAAATTCTAGAGTTTCATACACCTATAAGTATGGTTTGTATGCTGTGCAAAATTCATCGAAGAATCTCTCTTACTTATGAAGAAAAGTGTACCTACAGCAACAAATGCAGCCAATACCAAGTCAAAAAGTGATGAAATTTCACATGTAAAAAAAATTTGTTTTATTATGTTTTTGAACTTCCTGTGCTATGAGTGTGACTCCTGAATCCTTCCTGGCCATGCTAACAAATTTTTATGAATTTATGTTTAAAAGTGTAGACAGTGTACATTAAAACGTCCTGTGGTGCCTCTCCTGCGTCAAGTCGGCAGTTTCATGTCCTACCCCCCTTAAGGAAAATGTGGGGCTATGCGAGTACTAACCTGTCCAACAAGATCTTGAATACACTTAGACTTGAAAAGCTTCCTAGAATCATTCGAAGTATATTAGTTACATCTGACGAAACAGTGGATAAGATAACTCAAACGGCAGATCGTACAGTCGAAATGCACTCTGCTCAGGAGGTTCAAAACTGCATGAGTTCGGTTCATTCTTGAGGATAGAAATATCGACGTACATGACATGAACATCATTCTAAACAGAATTGAAGGTGAAATGGTGACATACAAATCCACTGACTCTGTGGTGAACCAAGGTAAAGCAGTGAATTTTACAACTGAATTTCTTAATTCTATCGATGTTCCCTAATTACCATCACACTTAATGAAGCTATAAACTGGAGTGTCAATTATATTACTAAGAAACGTCAGTCGGGCAGAGTTATGCAATGGCACTAGGCTAGTGGTCAAAACATTGTTCAATAGTCTAACTGAAGCTACAATTCTGATTCGACCTCATGAAGGTGAAGACGTACTGCTTCCACAAATACCACTCATTCCAACCGACATGGCGTTCGAGTTCAAACGACTTCAATTTCCAACATGGCGGCGTTCGCTAGGATTACCAATAAAGTGAAATGGCAGTCTTTGCAAGTGCACGGTTTGATTTCAGAAAACTGTTGCTTCACCTCAATGGCAACTATGCGTCGCATACTCCAAGAGGTGGTACACCGCCTGACTTTTATGTTTATGCGGAAAACGGAAAAACAAAAAATGTACTCAATCCACTAGCTATACAATAAAAATGAATTTGTATATATGGTTCTCGGGCGAGACGTCGGATGTCATAGTGAAAACTCCACAATATTTCGTCAGCGCAACTGGCCGACATCTTCAGGTGCGACAAACACACTGCTAAGGCAGGACCAGGGCTCCCCATTTATGCCAGTTTTAGGCAGGAAGTGCGCATGCGTGGAGGCGCCAAATTCGATGGCCAATAGCGACGATATCAACTGATAGCTGGAAGGACAGTAACGCCACCTACAGGATGAAGAACCAAATACTTCGGCGCACGCGCGGAGGCTGCCGCCGCTGCTCTGCGCTGCCATCGGCAGCCCCAGCGACCTGTGTCGGAAGCCGCAAGCAGTACTGCGCGTCCACGTAGGCGCCTTGATTATCCTCCCGTTGTCAACAGAATATTTATGTTGCTGGCGAATCGTCGTCCGTCTTATGACCGAAAGTATTCCTCTCTGCTCGAAGCGACTTCAATATGGCCAGTGCAGGATCCCATGCTGAACTAAGCTGAAAGCCCGTGTCTCTGTTTACAAGATTCGTCGAGCTACGTATTTCCACTGTTTCCTTAATAACACTGTCCCAGTACGAACTCGTCGATGCGAGAATTTTTGTATGTAGGTAATTCATAGAGTGACCTGTACTGAGACAATGCTCGGCCACTGGAGACTTTTCTGGTTGCTCCAGACGAGTGTAGCGTCGGTGTTCAGTGCATCTCTCTTCCACAGTGCGAAAAGTTTGTCCGATGTACGACATGCCGCAGCTACAAGGAATCTCGTAAACACCGGGTCTTCTTAGGCCAAGGCTGTCCTTAGATGAGCCCAAGAGAGCTCTGAGTTTTGCCGGCGGACGAAAAACACATTTAACTTTATGCTTCTTCAATAGTCTTCCTATTTTTGAAGAAACACCGCCGATGTATGGCAAGATGACCATTCCCCTTTGTTCTTCGCCTTCTTCCACTTCCTCACGTTGGGTAAGCCGCTTTGGTTGTAAGGCACGGCGAATCTCCCGTTCGGAGTACCCATTTTGTTGGAAAATGGTACGCAGATGGAGTAACTCATTGGATAAGCTGTCTGAGTCTGATATGGCTCGTGCTCTGTGGATCAACGTCCTCAGTACGCCACTTCGTTGCGAAGGATGGTGACAGCTGGTGGCCTGTAAGTATAAGTCCGTATGTGTTGGTTTACGGTACACTGAGTGACCTAACGTGCCATCTTCTTTTCCCCGTACCAACACGTCCAGGAATGGAAGTTCGCCGTTTTTCTCCATCTCCATCGTGAACTTGATGTTGGGATAAATGAGTTAAGATGCCCAAGAAAAACATTCAGCGATGCAATGCCGTGAGGCCAGATAACAAAGGTGTCGTCCACATATCGCCAAAAACACGTAGGTTTCAAATCCGACGTCTGGAGCGCTCTCTCCTCGAAGTCTTCCATGAAAAGATTAGCCACAATGGGAGACAGGGGACTACCCATTGCGACGCCGTCAGTCTGTTCAAAGTATTGTCCATTAAATAAAAAGTATGTCGAGGTGAGCACATGTTGGAATGACTCTAAACGTTCCCCATCCAGCTTCTCGCTAATGAGCAACAACGATTCCTGCAATGGTACACGAGTAAAAAGTGAGACTACGTCAAAACTCACGAGTATATCTGATAGTGCGAGTCGTAAGTTCTTGAGCCGACGAATAAAGTCTTGTGAGTTACGGATATGATGCTCACACTTTCCTACTAAAGGGCTCAATTGCGCTGCTAGATGTTTCTCGCGAAACCTTCACCGAATAGTCAAGCAGTATATTGCTCCCTCCTACGTATATCTGGCGCAAAGACCATGAGGATAAAATCAGAGAGATTAGAGCCCACACAGAGGCATACCGACAATCCTCCTTTAAACCAACAATACGAGACTGGAATAGGAGAACCGATAGAGGTACTCAAGGTACCCTCCGCCACACACCGTCAGGTGGCTTGCGGAGTATGGATGTAGATGTATATGTAGATGTGCATTGCTTCGGGGAACAGACTGAAAGTGCATAGTGTTGCCTCCCTTAATCCACAGAAAAGACAATAAGACATGTTACGTTCTTCCGAATAAACTATAGCTAAGAAATGGCCTCCATCTCATCACCATCACGTTTCTTTCCAGTTCACTGCTCTGTAATTCGTCAGCATCAAATAGACCGGCAATTAAAATGACGCGGTGTTTATAAATTGCCGCGAAAACAGCTGTAGGCCGAAAGTTCCGTTACAACCGGGAACGGAGTTGTTCGCGACGGCTTTCTTGCGTCACACATTATCCGTATTCTTGCCCCCAAACTTGAGTAACAAATCAAGATAATTTCAAAAATGATCATCGCCTTTTTTCCGGGACCCTATCAGTGGTGCCTTGCTACCACGTAAGGTGTCGATGTCTGCGGCGCTGTTTCCCCACATGGATACCAATTAAATTCTGCCAATTGCTCTATGGTCTCTCGTTAAGACAATAGCCGCTGTCCAGGTTGAATTTATTGTTGCGATATATGGTCCTCAGATGACAGAAAGTGTAAAGCCTCTTTATGATATAAAAAAAATATCTGTATCCCTCGGTTTTGCGTTGATAACAGTAATGTAAACACTAGTTTGAAATATTATACTTAGATAAGGCAAGTAGAAAACGACGGAAAATGTTGGAAATATGGAGCGCCTCCCAGGATTAAGTGTTCCCTTCGCTTCAGTTCCGTTACGTATATTCTGGTCTCGGGGGACGTCTCTTGCTGATACACTATGGTGACGTCATAACATCGACACTCGCGACTCATTCATTATTAACGATCCTGCACTGCCGCATATGCTACCCCTGTAATCGAGTGTGTCTGCCCTGACATTCTGCTCCTTAAAGTAATACAATGACTATTCTGAAAGTTCCGTGTGTTTATGGAAAAAAAAAATTTTTTAATTTTACTTTCCAGTGTGTCTCATTTTTGTTTTAATGTAGGCCCGATACATCTTGAAAAAGCAAACGGCGGAAATGTTTCCGATCGGTTTTGTTAAAAAAATGTTCAGATGTGTGTGAAAACTTATCGGACTTAACTGCTAAGGTCATCAGTCCCTCAGCTTGCACACTACTTAACCTGAGACCGCTTTTTTTTTTTTTCAATAAAGATCACTCTGTTAAAAGGAACATGTAGATCATTTTATCGTATACTAAGTTTATTACATATTGAGTAGTGAGAGAAGCGTGAGGTTCATTATCAGCTGTCAAATGTGCACACCGGCTGCACCCGGCACATCCCAACTGCGTGGGGGGTCGAGGAAGACTGCCTGAAGATAATTGGCAAAGGTTTTCCGATAGTGTGACCATCTGTGAACCTCATTGTGGGCTTTCTGCAAGAAATACCAAAAGTCAAGTCGCGACTTGGCAGCATCCCCATAGAGGTACGCGATCGTCCAACCTTTGACCCAGATGATCGACTGTGATTTAGTCGCCGGAAAGTAGTCACTCTCCGGATGTAAGAAGGAAGCAGGGGTAATATGTTGCGGGGTCACACGGAGGTAGCAAGCCACCAT
Source organism: Schistocerca nitens (assembly GCF_023898315.1). Lineage (NCBI taxonomy): Eukaryota > Metazoa > Arthropoda > Insecta > Orthoptera > Acrididae > Schistocerca > Schistocerca nitens. The sequence goes on from NC_064624.1 coordinate 60,856,904, forward strand.
CTGTCTTCCTAGGAGCCAGACTTCCTCCACCGCGATACAAGTTAAACGGTGATGGTCGTCATCCACTTGGTGACATTTCGGGCATAGTGGAGTGTCCACTAGTCCAACTGCATGGAGCCGTTCGTTGGTGTTGAACTTGCCACGGGCGACAGAGAACCACAGTGCCCGAACGAAGGTAGGAAGGAATTTTTGGTGCACATGTCTCCAAATCTTCGGCCAATGCAACCTGGGGTGTTTGAGTTCAATGACATTACGACTTATCCGTCGTAGCAGCCAAACATAAAAATCCTTCGCGCATGGCGGTCTCGTGCGCGGAAGCTTGTCTCTGGTATAACTAAGTTCCACGATAAATGTCGAAACATGCGCAAAATGTGGCGTAATGTTGCCCACCGCCACCGGAGGTGTGAGGGACGCTGGAACCAGGAGATCGAGTAGGCAGGATGTAAGGGAATCACGCCCGCTACGCCATTGCTTGTACATCGTGGCTAGAAGGAGCGCCATCGCTCGGCAGTGAACATTCGTAAGTCCGAGCCCCCCCTTGTCCGTAGGTAGAGTGAGCGTTTCGTATCGCACCTTGAGGGGCGATCCAATCATCACAAAATAGCCTAGTGCTGATTGAAGTCGACGTCCGAGCGTGAGTGGTAGGGGCAGGATCTGCGAAATATGCACCATTCGAGAAACCACATAAGTGTTCAGATACTCGACTCGCTGCAAAGGATCAAGGCGCCGTAGGAGATGTTGTCGGACCATGGTACGTGTTGTCTGTAAAATACGTCGGTAGTTAACCGCCGCAGTATGTTTTAAATGGTTCAAATGGCTCTGAGCACTATGGGACTCAACTGCTGAGGTCATTAGTCCCCTAGAACTTAGAACTAGTTAAACCTAACTAACCTAAGGATATCACAAACATCCATGCCCGAGGCAGGATTCGAACCTGCGACCGTAGCGGTCTGGCGGTTCCAGACTGCAGCGCCTTTAACCGCACGGCCACTTCGGCCTTTCAGTATGTTTTACAGATGAGGTAAAGTCTATGCCGAGATAGCGGAATCGTTGCACATAAGGAAAAGGATTGATTTCTTCCGGCGTAAGGCCCCTTCTGACCGGCATTGCCGCCGATTTGTTCATGTTCACTGCACTACCCGCCGTCACACTGTGGTCCAACAACAGTTCAAGGACCGTCTTCACCTCTTCCTCAAAACGGACGAGCAGCAGGAGGTCGTCCGCATAGGCACGACATTTGAAGGTGTAGCCCCGCAGTTCCATCCCAGAAAGAGAATTTGTTAGCCTCCCAATTAATGGTTCCATCGCTATCGCGAACAGCAGCATCGAAGGAGGGCAGCCCTGGGGAATGGATCGTCGAATTTGAATGGGCCCTGCTATACGCCCATTAACCTGTACCAAGGATTATGCGCCCCCATAAATCCTTCTAATGAGATCAGTAAAACGGTCTGGAAATCCCATTTGTTCCAGTACAGCGTACAGATAGTTGTGGCGCACCTTATCAAAAGCACTGTCAAAATCAACCGCCACCATCGCCGCTTTAAGCCGGCACTCCTCCGCCAGCGCTATCACATCACGGCATTCGCCAGTAGCTGTTTGCACATTCACCGATCCACCCGCTGTCGTCTGTTCTGGACAGAGAACGCTACGAATTAACATACGACATCGGGACGCTAGCAACCGTGCAAAGATCTTATAGTCGGCATTAAGCAGGGTGATGCGGCGATAATGTGTGACCGTAATTCCTGGCTTCGGTTTATGTACTGGCACCAAGAGGCCTTCCATAAAAGCCGGTGGAATAGGCGCATCGGAATTTAACATCTCGTTGTACATTTCCGTCCATCGCGGTGCCATTTCGTTGCGAAATTCTCGATAAAATTCAGCAGGAAGCCCATCAATGCCTGGGGACCGGTTCAACGCACCTTATGCGATCGCATCATGTACTTCCTCACAGCTAATGGCTTCCAGTAAGGTTCCCGCGGCTTCCACCGTCAGTGTACGGGAGACAGACGTGGTTATACGGTCGAGGTCATCGACAGAGGCTGCTTCTTCCCGATAGATGTGTTGGTAATGGTCGACGAATGCAGAGACAATGTCCGCTTGACGCGTCACTCTTCGGTCTTCGCGGGTAATTAATTCCCGTACCAAAACTCGTCGTCGGTGCTTTCGTTCATTCACGACGTGGTGCATGGAAGGAATCTCGTGCCTTATCGTATCGTGACATCTGGCGTGCACCATGGTTCCCTGAAGATGTTTCCGAGCTAAAGCCACTAGTTTAGCTTTTATCCTTTTGCGTTCGATCCAGATGTCCTGTCCCGGCGGACCATCATCCAGGTCGCGCAGTGCTGCAAAATAAAAGTCGGTGGTACGGCGGCGCCATTCTGCCATCTCCCTGCTATACGAGATGAACGTACGGCGAAGCGCCGGTTTAGCACAAGTCAGCCACCAATCAAGCATCGTCGTATACCTTCCAACCCTTCGCTCGCACATCGTCCATGTCTCAAGGATCCGTTGACGGCATTCAGGATCATGTAGATGTTAAATGTTTAGTTTCCACAGGGCCTTACTGTTCCACATCTCGCTACGGGGAAGAAGCACCGTACAGATGTAAGCGCTGTGATCGGAAAATGCCAATGGCCAGCGTTCCGCGTCCTGGACAGCATTTGCATGAGCCCGTGAGATATAAATGCGATCTAATCTGCTCGCCGAATGACTTGTCACATAGGTGTATCCCGGTGCAGCTCCATGTCGTAATTCCCACGTGTCACTAAGTACAAGATCGTAGACAACGATTCGCAACTCCTGGCTGATGTTTGCTTGCGGCCATTGGTCTTTCTGGCTGAGAACACAGTTGAAATCTCCACCAACTATTACACACTCATAACGTCCATGGAATAGTGGAGCAATGTCTTCTGCATAAAATCGCGCCCTTTCCCGCCGCCGATTGTTTCCCGACGGTGCATAAAGATTGATGATGCGTGTCCCAAACGTCGTGAAAGTCATTCCCCTGGCCGACGGAAGATAACACACGTTTTCCACTGGGAAGCCATCTCGCACGTAAACTGCCACCCCACTCCCATTGTGATCTCCATGTGACGAATAGGCTCGGTAGCCTGCGACGTATGGGAGTGCAGCTATGTGGACTTCCTGCAGCAAAGCAATATCCACATCAGATGCCCAAATCGTTTCCTTTAGTAGGTGTATTTTGGCCGGTGAACGCACGTCATTGATATTTAATGTCGCAATACGGTTCGCATGGCGTTGAATCCCACTCTGTCGAGGCGCAACAACATCTCCCTGCATCGGCGCTGGGGGCTGAGTTAGAGGACGTTCTCTCGCCCCCCTCCCTTCACCTTCAGCAATTATTAGGCTGTCTTCGTGAGTGCCGGCTGCCTCTGTATGACGTCCGGCGCCTCCTCAATATCGTCATACCACATCTTTTCAGGCTGTGATATATTCGTGTCCATAGCCACAGCATCTGCGTCTGGAGAGCCAACTGGCTGTGATTTCTCTTCATCATCACCACGTCCCGGTACCATCAATGTGACAGATCGCTGTGGGTCTGATCGAACAGTTCCCAGTGCCTCATCCTGTTTCGTAGAGGCTGTTGTGTCGTCTTGGTCCAGAGGCACATCGTCGTCGGGGCAAGGGGAGTCATCCCGAGGAGATGTCGTGCGACGCCGCCGTTTCCTCCTTTTCGGGGAACGTTGTTTGCGTGATCTTCCGTCCGTGTCCTCAGATTGTAGGGAATCACGGCTGCCCGACAGAAAAGCATCCGTAGGAATGGGAAGTGTTTCGAGTCCTATCGTTGAACTTGGCGGGAGTTCGGTCGAAACTAATGTTGTCGTCTCAGAGTGCGTTCCAGATGGAACAGCATCCATAGTGGCTGGAACTGCTTCTTGTACTATCGGTGTGCTTGGTGGGAGATCGGTCTCATCTGATGTTGTCGCCGTAGATTGTATGCTCGATGGAGCAGCATCCTCTGTCATCCCGACGTCTGCGACAAGGTTTTGGAGAGTGCCATCTTGATCTCCCGCCGGGGCTGTGTCCTTTCGGTCATCAGCGGACGCAGTGAGGGCTTTGGCATAGGTGATCGGTAGTACTTTCATCGCCGGCGACGGCTCCCACACATCTGAAGGCAGTTGCGTAATCCGCCGTTGCATACAGTTCGACCTGAGGTGTCCTTCCTGGCCACAGCCAGAACATGTACCTGGTTGACCATCGGAAATCACCACCGCCCGACAACCACCAATTGTCAGATAGGACGGTACATGCTTCTGAAGATCAATGGTGATCTGTCGCACTCCGTTAAGAACGGGGTACGTGGCGAATTGTGTCCAGCGTTCTGCCGTGTGACCATGTACCGTGCCGTATGGCTTAAAAGCCTCGATAACTTCTTCAGCCGGGAGCTCAAATGGCAGCTCAAAAACACGTATAGTCCGTACACCAAGACCCGCATGGTCTACAGTTACCGTACCGACATTCCCGTCACTATGGCAAAATCGGAGACCTGCTTTTGTCGCCTGTATAATTCTCTCACACGCCGCGTCATTTACCATCTTAACATACACCGTGGGACTAACGATGGACAGGTGAATTCCGACAATATCGTTTGGCGGTATCTTGACGTCCTCTCGAATGAATCGTTCCACTGCTAAAGCCTTTGGTCGTTCGTAATCTTTGCAGAAATTGAATCGTAGCGTAGTTTTCCTGTACTTGTTCGCCATGATCGTTGTTACTAGCCTGCGCGCAGACTGTCCACAAGTAAACAAACACTCGCACACGCCGCACAGGCGGAAGTATCGGACCTCCGCTTCGCACGGCCGCTAGCACCGAACTGCTCAGCTTGCACACTACTTAACCTGAGACCGCTCGGCTAATCCCGCGCGGCCCGATCGGTTTTATTTCTCCTGGTTACAGCTGCCAACTATACAATTATCAGTCGCTCTGTCTTCTGATTCAGCAAAAGGATCACGCGAACCCTGTAGGCGACGTGTTTACACTGATGTGACAGCCGGCAACGGTGGCCGTGCTGTTGTAGGCGCTTCAGTCCGGAACCCCGCGACTGTTACGGTCGCAGGTTCGAATCCTTCTTCGAGCATGGACGTGTGTGATGTCCTTCGGTTAGTTAGGTTTAAGTAGTTCTAAGTTCTAGGGGACTGATGACCTCAGATGTTAAGTCCCATAGTGCTCAGAGCGATTTTTTTGAACTGCTGTGACATTTAAATTTCCTGTACGGAAATGGTGCGGTGATCTCTTCAACAGTCCTGTCGCATGTAGCAACAGACCCAAACTCGTCTTGTTGACATTGCGAAACAAGAAAAGTTATCATTATTATAAACTCTTGTGAAGTATAATGTCGATCCTCTATCGCGTTTGATAGTCGATAACACAAAGCCGAAACAGATAGAGGTATCTGCAATTGTTTCAAAACCATGTCCCAGAAAGAGCCAGACACGTCTATTATCCTAGAATTATTTGTTACCATTTGAATCCTTAACTTCTTAGGAAGACACTCACGTACGTAAGTGTATGTAATACAGAAATCGTTTCTGTGAATGAGGCACAGTACGATTTGTGTAGTGCGTCCTACGATGGGTCATCAAAGGCGGATTCCATAGATCTATCTCACAAAACAGCTACTGGTTGGTCATGTTGACACTGTTATATCGATTCTGGAAATGCGGTTACCGATGAAAGTCTTCCAGCTCCACAACCGATATTTGTTCGCACGGAGACGCTCAACCCCGTTAAGAAATGCCCACATTGTCACGTTCCCTCTTGCTTCCAAAAATGTTGGTTAATGTGGACAAAGTTATTTGATGCGGTGTGAAGATGTATGAATACTGCGATGGGCGAGAAATTACGAGGGTTGGAACTTAAATGGTGGCCACTGGTTATTCACAACCGATACAAAAGAGTTACATGTTTGCACCTGTTATTGTCCTTCAAGGTAGTCACCAGCGTCGTCTAGAACCCGTTGCCAGCGATGTGGAAGGCGTAGCATACCGTCAGTAGAGCCTCTTCTGTTGATGGTGCGAGTGCAGCGGTCTACTGCCTGTCGAATTTCTGGAACAGTTTTTAAGCGAATGTCACGAAGTGGTTCCTCCATCTTCGGAATCAAATCAAAGTCACAAGGACTTATGTCTGGGGAGTACGGTGGATGGTACAGTACATCCCAGTCTCACGGACCGAACAGAACAGCCACAGCTTGTGCTGTATGCGCCCGCGCATTGTCGTGCAAAATGATGTGTGGGTTGCGCAGAAAGTGTCACCGCTTTTTTCGCAAAGCTGGTCGCAGGTGATGCTCCAAAAACGAACCGTAATACCGTGCATTGACGGTCTGCCGTGGAGGATAACGAGAATCACCATATCTTCAGACCGCTCCATTTGCACCATCAAAAGAACAGGCTCTGCTACGGCTTGCACATTGCTGGCAAAGGGTTCTACACAAGGCTGGTGACTATTTTGAAGGACAGTAACAGGTGCAAACATGTAACTCTTTTGTATAGGTTGTGAATAAATAGTTGCCTCAATTTGAGTTACAACTCTCGTATTTACTGAATTTAACTGAAAATATTGAACTTAATTTTTATTTAATTGGAAGATACTGATATTTTTGCTGCACCACAGAAATCGATCTGATAAATAGCAGTCCTGTATCGTGCACCGCTGGATAATTTCTAAATTGCCGCGACCACAGCCACTGAATGGCAAAGGCAAAGGCTCTCGTACGCATCCGGTGGCTGGTGCCGTCGCAGAAGCCAACCGAATGTACATGAGTGTTTATGTGCCTCTCCTCAGTTGGAGGTTTTGCAGCGATTCATCGACTCGGAAACCTTGCGTCGAATAATCTTCCACCAGCGACCAGTTCATTTATGTACAGAACGCTCGTAATCAGGGTGCGTTGGTGCTGTGGGGGTTAATAAGGCGGCTTCGAACGCATAGACTGATGTATTTTTGAGTTTTGGACACCGCTCTTGTGCCGTATGCTCCACCTCCGTAATATTCCACTGTTGTCCTACTCTCAAAAAAATTATTATGACATTACTGCAAAGTTCGTTTCAACCAGGGTAAATGTCATTTAGAGACCAAGGGTGTAAAAGTAACACCAATATAAAAAAAAACCGATGCGTGTCTAACACGTTTATCAAAATTTTCACCTTGCTAGTTTTGTGGAACATGTAAACGTTGTGTTTGTTTTATTGTACACACTGGTGCCTCAGTATGAACATGGAAATTTTCAGCGGATAGCTTATTAAATTCTTGTAGCTGACCTACGTTGAGACGTAAGGCAGTGTAGTTAAAACTGTATATATATGTCATAAAGTTAGACTCTGGCTAGGAGAAATAGATGACATGTGTTTGTTTCCGTATAGTATTATTCTTGTGCCGTAGGTATGTTAGAGGGTAGCAAGAGGACTTCATGTCTCCGTATTTTTGTCTCTCTGACTCAAATTCATCTACGGGGGCGTGCTGTAAAGTATTGCCTCCGATATTTTTGCATGGAAGTTGTTAAAAGTCTGTAAATGAAACAAACGTTATTGATATTGCACGTCTGTATTCTTCGAGCCCACGCGGTGTGTGAGAAACTGTTCAGGAAACCGGAAGCTACGACCACAGCCACCCACTCACTCGGCAGCAGAGGCTGCCGGACACCAGCAGTGGCCGGCGACACGGCGTCCCGTGACTCTGGGCACAGCGGTACGGATGGGGCCTTACTCGATCACATGTTTTCTGGCCACCCCTAAACGTCTAAACTTTTGTGAGGAATCTCTTAGCCCAGCGATCGGCTAGCTCTTCCTGCACGACGAGCGTAATTTCCGTCTCTCAATAAAGCAGCAGCTAACGCTTTAACGGACGTGGACAAAACTTTCCAATATCCCCTTATGTGCAATCTCATCATCATCATCCACCTTCCTATTCCACTGGCGTCAGTAGGAAATCCACTCTGTCCGTTATTTGTTAACGTCTCCTCCTCGCATTGGGAAGACACTGATACGTTCGCTGCACCGAGGACAGCTGCACCGCAGAGGCCATGCGTTTAAAAATTTTTATTCTCGAAACGCGGAGGCTAGTTATTATTTTTTTTTTTTCATCAGTCTACTGACTGGTTTCATGCGGCCCGCCACGAATTCCTTTCCTGTGCTAACCTCTTCATCTCAGAGTAGCACTTGCAACCTACGTCCTCAATTATTTGCTTGACGTATTCCAATCTTTGTCTTCCTCTACAGTTTTTGCCCTCTACAGCTCCCTCTAGTACCTGGGAAGTCATTCCCTCATGTCTTAGCAGATGTCCTGTCCCTTCTCCTTATCAGTGTTTTCCACATACTCCTTTCCCCTCCGATTCTGCGTAGAACCTCCTCATTCCTTACCTTATCAGTCCACCTAATTTTCAACATTCGTCTATAGCACCACATCTCAAATGCTTCGATTCTCTTCTGTTCCGGTTTTCCCACAGTCCATACCACACAATGCTGTACTCCAGACGTACATCCTCAGAAATGTCTTCCTCAAATTAAGGCCGGTATTTGATATTAGTAGACTTCTCTTGGCCAGAAATGCCTTTTTTGCCATAGCGAGTCTGCTTTTGTTGTCCTCCTTGCTCCGTCCGTCATTGGTTATTTTACTGCCTAGGTAGCAGAATTCCTTAACTTCATTGACTTCGTGACCATCAATCCTGATGTTAAGTTTCTCGCTGTTCTCATTTCTACTACTTCTCATTACCTTCGTCTTTCTCCGATTTACTCTCAAACCATACTGTGTACTCATTAGACTGTTCATTCCGTTCAGCAGATCGTTTAATTCTTCTTCACTTTCACTCAAGATAGCAATGTCATCAGCGAATCGTATCATTGATATCCTTTCACCTTGTATTTTAATTCCACTCCTGAACCTTTCTTTTATTTCCATCATTGCTTCCTCGATGTACAGATTGAAGAGGAGGGGCGAGAGGCTACAGCCTTGTCTTACACCCTTCTTAATACGAGCACTTCGTTCTTGACCGTCCACTCTTATTATTCCCTCTTGGTTGTTGTACATATTGTATATGACCCGTCTCTCCCTATAGCTTACCCCTACTTTTTTCAGAATCTCGAACAGCTTGCACCATTTTATATTGTCGAACGCTTTTTCCAGGCCGACAAATCCTATGAAAGTGTCCTGATTTTTCTTTAGCCTTGCTTCCATTATTAGCCGTACGTCACAATTGCCTCTCTCGTCCCTTTACTTTTCCTAAAGCCAAACTGATCGTCACCTAGCGCATTCTCAATTTTCTTTTCCATTCTTCTGTATATTATTCTTGTAAGCAGCTTCGTTGCATGAGCTGTTAATCTGATTGTGCGATAATTCTCGCACTTGTCAGCTCCTGCCGTCTGCGGAATTGTGTGGATGATGCTTTTCCGAAAGTCAGATGGTATATCGCTAGACTCATATATTTTGCACACCAACGTGAATAGTCGTTTTGTTGCCACTTCCCCCAATGATTTTAGAAATTCTGATGGAATGTTATCTATCCCTTCTGCCTTATTTGACCGTAAGTCCTCCAAAGCTCTTTTAAATTCCGATTCTAATACTGGATCCCCTATCTCTTCTAAATCGACTCCTGTTTCTTCTTCTATCACATCAGACAAATCTTCACCCTCATAGAGGCTTTCAATGTATTCTTTCCACCTATCTGCTCTCTCCTCTGCATTTAACAGTGGAATTCCCGTTGCACTCTTAGTGTTACCACCGTTGTTTTTAATGTCACCAAAGGTTGTTTTGACTTTCCTGTATGCTGAGTCTGTCCTTCCGACAATCATATCTTTTTCGATGTCTTCACATTTTTCCTGCAGCCATTTCGTCTTAGCTTCCCTGCGCTTCCTATTTATTTCATTCCTCAGCGACTTGTATTTCTGTATTCCTTATTTTCCCGGAACATGTTTGTACTTCCACCTTTCATCAATCAACTGAAGTATTTCTTCTGTTACCCATGGTTTCTTCGCAGCTACCTTCTTTGTACCTATGTTTTCCTTCCCAACTTCTGTGATGGCCCTTTTTAGAGATGTCCATTCCTCTTCAACTGTACTGCCTACTGCGCTATTCCTTATTGCTGTATCTATAGCGTTAGAGAACTTCAAACGTATCTCGTCATTCCTTAGTACTTCCGTATTCCACTTCTTTGCGTATTGATTCTTCCTGACTAATGTCTTGAACTTCAGCCTACTCTTCATCACTACTATATTGTGATCTGAGTCTATATCTGTTCCTGGGTACGCCTTACAATCCAGTATCTGATTTCGGAATCTCTGTCTCACCATGATGTAATCTAATTGAAATCTTCCCGTATCTCCCGGCCTTTTCCAAGTATACCTCCTCCTCTTGTGATTCTTGAACAGGGTATTCGCTATTACTAGCTGGAACTTGTTACAGAACTCAATTAGTCTTTCTCCTCTTTCATTTCTTGTCCCAAGCCCATATTCTCCTGTAACCTTTTCTTCTACCCCTTCCCCTACAACTGCATTCCAGTCGCCCATGACTATTAGATTTTCGTCCCCCTTTACATACTGCATTACCCTTTCAATATCCTCATACACTTTCTCTATCTGTTCATCTTCAGCTTGCGACATCGGCATGTATACCTGAACTATCGTTGTCGGTGTTGGTCTGCTGTCGATTCTGATTAGAACAACCCGGTCACTGAGTTACTAGTTAGGACTAGTAAAACCGACTAAGGTTCAACATGTAAACGTGACTAGATAGAAACGGTTTCCGAAATTTTCGTCGTCTGAGTGTTGTGTTCCGTGTAAACGCCGTAACTGCCGTACCGTCCACCTCGTGTGCTCAGTAAACACGTGGGAAATCGCAGCAGGTGTTATGGTCCAGTAGCCCACCTTGATGGAGGCCTTGAGGTGAAATTTACCACCTCTCAGTGTAGTGAAAGTAAGTAAAATACTGTTAGCTTGTGACCGGAAGAAAAAGAGAGGGCTTCTTGGTTACAAACATTATGGTCCATGTATTTTAGATACATATCGAGATAGAAACAAGAGTTAATATCTCCGCATTCAACAGTCTCTGAGTCATCGCTTCTAAATCACGTTATAAAAGTATATCGTCATTGTGACTGGACCAACACAGTTGAAAGTTTTGTCTCATTTTCAATACTTCGGCAATTCACGAACGGTGTATAGTCCTTCCTTTCATTAATACCGATTTTGTACGGTCATGTTTGGTGCCCTATATTAGTGTGACACTCGCTTCTGTAACAACATGTATCTATTTAGTACGTTACTAGAGGGCTTTTTGTAATCAGGAAATATATTTTACATCTTATTTCGTATTGCCTTGATCACACATATCTCGTTTCCTTTTGCGTACCTACAGTCTACCACTGCATTATGATGTTTTTAGCACGGCAAGCTCTCACGTTTCGTCAGGAATATATAACGGTGGTGCATGGGAAACCTCGCTCAACCTGCACTGCTAACGTCACGCCTCTTCTTTCTACGTACGTTACACACATACTGTGTCAGCGATGACTGCCAGTCGAGTCTTCCGCCCATGATCCGCCACGTCACTGGAACGCCAGCACGCGACACACCAAGTCACCCAACCAGCATCAGATCCGCATAATGACACTGTAATGGTTTTGAGCACATTCAGTCACAAATGCAGATCCCTGTAATGCAGAAGCCGAACATATCTGTCCGTCAGTTGCCGGCCGGAGTGGCCGAGCGTTTCTAGGCGCTACATTCCGGAGCCGCGCGACTGCTATGGTCGCAGGTTCGAATCCTGCCTCGAGCATGGATGTGTGTGATGTCCTTAGGTTAGTGAGGTTTAGGTAATTATAAGTTCTAGGGTAGTGATGCCCTCAGATGTCAAGTCCGATTGTGCTCAGAGCTATTTGAACCGATTTTGAGAAGTCTTCAGACGTAAAAGAACCTTCGCGCCCGGCCCAGGCAAATATTATAGGACCGTTACTTTTCATAATACATATATACATGGCCTAGTACGCAAAGTCGGAAGTTCAATGAGGCTTTACGCGTACAATGATGTATACAGACGAGTCGGTACGCTGTAAAATTTGTAGCCAAATGCAGGAAGGCGTGCAAGGAAGCGACACTTGGTGCAGCGGGTGGCAGTTAACCCTCAAAACAGACAAATGTGACGTGTTGCGAGTAATTACACTGGGAGACACTTTAGTGTGTGATTACAAAATTACTGAACAATCAGTGGAAGCAGTCACTTCCGTAAAATGTCTTGGAATATGCGTGCGTAGCGATACGAATTAGAACGTAAAACTAATCTACGTGTACAACATACTCCGAAAGTGAGCTGGCGGTGTGTGTCGGAGGGTGCCTCCTGTACCACTCACTGGTCCCCCCTCCCCCTCTCCAGTGGCGAATGGCGCCAGGGAGAACGACTGCTGGCGAGCCCCTGCACGGGCTCGCATTTTCTCGTCGCGGTCCTATCGCGAGGTGTGTGTGGGGGGAAGTGACATGCCGTCCGATTCTTCCGGAAAGAGCTCCCCCGAGGTTTCAGTGGCGGCTCTCTCCGTGACGCACAGCACGGCCCTCTTGCAGCGTCTGGTGCTGGGGTTCGTTGTTTACATCGCGCCGAGCAAACTGTCCCGCTCTCCGGTGGATCTTCCCCGCCTCTCCTGTCACAACTACCCGGTTAGCGTTCCACACTGATGAACGGCAGCGAAGAACTGGTCGCACAAGCGCCTTGTAATCCACGACTTACATTTGCGTAAGATTCTCCCTATGAATCTGATCGGGGTCCGCTTTTCCTACTAATTGGTTTATATGGTCATTCCACGTAGGATCGCTCTGTACATTCTCTCCTAGATATTCTTCGGTACACACTGTTCTCTCCGTAAGGAAGTCTCGTATCCTGTGGCAGATCTAGTCTGAAACTGGCGAAGCTCGTGTTTGTTCACTCAGTGGCAGAGCGGGACGGTGTCAGATGCCTCCCTGCAGTCAGTGAACCTGAGCGCCGGCGTCTCATGGACAAACAGGGCGAGCTGATGTTCGCAAGGTCCCTTTCTGCGGAATCCATGTTCATTTTTACAGAGGAGATTTTTGCTATCCAAGAATCTGACAATATCTGAGCACAAAACATGTCCCATAACTCTACAACAGATGGACATAAACGATATAGGTATACAATTATATGCATCTGCCCCACGACCTTACCTGCAAACGGGAATGGCCTGCGCTTTTCTCCAGTCGCTATATACCCTTCGTTACTCTAGCGATCTACGATAACCTCCTGGTAGAAAGAGGGCTAATCTGATGCCAGACTGAGGTACATTGGAAGAATCCCCAGGAAATTTCATCCATCAACAGAGGCAGCACCTTACAAGAAGAACAACACACACACACACACCCATGTCCGAGGGAAGACTCGAACCTCCGGCGGGAGGGTCGCGCAGTCCGTGATATGACGCTTCTAACTACGCGGCCACTCCGAGAGGAGACCAATACTTGAAAAGTGCTCGTCAGACAGGACTGATAGATGAGACAGAGATGATCCAGAGAATAGTAGCGCGTTTCGTCACAGGTTCGTTTAGTAAGCGCGGAAGCGTCTCTGGGATGCTCTGCCAACTCCTGTGGCAGACACTGCAAGAGAGGCGTTCTGCGTCACCTTATGGTGTGCTGTTAAATTTCTGAGAGCGTACATCGCTGGAAGAGCCGACCAGTGCATTACCTGCTCCTAGGTTGTATCTCACGAAAAGGCCTGTGGAGGCTTAACAGCAATCGTTCCTCCCTCAAACCATACGCGACTGGAACAGGAAAAGGGGGAGGCGGCACTGGTTCACAAACCACCCTCCGCCATACACCGTGAGCTGGCTTGCGGAATGTACTTTAGATGCAGACGTAGAGTAGCAGGCCTGTGGTTTTCCTCATGAAACACCTCTCCTCACTTGTTAGAAGTTCGTAATTTTCTTTAACATACCGAACCAAAATTAAGTGAAATGACACAGTTTTATTTTTAACTGTGCGGTGTGCAGTTCCAGTTAGTAACCGTTGTGGAAAATGACGCCACCTCAGCAGTTAGTATTCTTTGTATCCGAGGTCGCCAGTCACAATTTTTCTCTTTTTCCATACTGTGATTGGTCGTCGATAACAAACTTGGGAAGGGAGTGGACGCAACGTAGGGCTCTTGTCGCTCTGCCCAGTTGCTCGTAGAGCTGTCTGTTTAGGCAGAATCTTGCAGGTAAATATGTGATCAACATCTGTCCGAATAATGTGCTGTATTGGATCCCTGTACGGTTCCGTTCGAATACAATAACTGCTCTCCTCGAAAACAGTCATAAACGTAGCTATTTTCAGTTACGTAAATAAACAAAATTTAAACTCTAGTCGAGCCACCTTATACGGTATCAGTGCCGCCCCAGAACCTGACGGTACGTTACGAGACTCCGGTCTGACGTCACCGCCCACGCCAGCCTCTGGCTGCAGTCCCTGTGAGACACTGTCCCTCTTCTAAGCAGAAACATTTTCACAAACTACACCACGCATTCATCACTTAAATGTCTCTACACTGACGAGTCCATAAGAAACAAATTTTAACGACGAAACAATAGGTGCGTCAGAGAAACTTAAGTTTTTCTCTCTAAGTTAATTGCAAGTCGAGTTACAGCAGTTTGGTTTTGTACGGTACGTTTTGGGACACCCTGCAGACCACACTACTAGATTGTATAAGGAATTGGCGCGAATCGTGAATGTATTTAATCTCAGAAAGGTATGTCCCACCTAGCGCAAACACATCTGCTGCGGCAGAACTACTGTCTGCTTTCTCATTAATACACTAAAGTTTTCTAAGGAGTCTCATCTGGTACCGCCACCATGTCAATGAATGACGCATACTTAGGAACGACTCTCGTTTAGCCCACACTGGTAGTTGCACATAAACATTCAAACTTCAACCAAGAGGCATTATTTGGAGGCTTTACGCTTAGGCAACATTGGTAACAGACGAAATTAAGCTACGTTCTAGTGAGAAGAAACTGATGGCACCCGTTTGTTGCGACAGATTATGTTCACTACCTGCTGAACATCCACCACCGCGTCACACACGAAACGTTACCGTGTGACGTAGGTACATACTGAAACGGTAAGGAAAAGAGTGCTTTACATCCCTATTTAATGACTCCTGACCCATATTTGTGAATCATACTGGGGAACTGAGACCTCATCTCCAGTTAGTGATGGTAGCAGACCGTTAATAACGGCGGAAGCACCACTCGCCAACCAGAGACGCTGTTAAATGCGTGAAAGCTGTGACAAGAAACTTGTAGGCATCTCTGAAATATAGCTCGCATTTACCAAGCAGAACTTCTGTAGTAATATTACTTTATACAGGCTTCATTGTTACATTTACACGCAAACGTTAGTGATGCAGGTCAGAGAGAGACAGAGAGTCCGTGCTTGACTCAATGAAGTAATTCCTGAAACATGTCACCACAGGAGGAAGTCATTGTGACATTTCAGTCCATCCAGACACAGCGGTTCCGCTGTCCACAGAAAATCTCCCACGAGCGACTGCTTTACCCTCTTTCCACAAAGTGTGCGACTGAGGTGGGAGAATGAAAAAGCTTCCAACGAATTAACAGGAATAGGACAGATTTTTGCACATCGATTCCAAACCAATACCCTCTTCCTGCTCCTCCTCGTCACAGCTCGACTGACATACATAAAGAAACTGTTCTCTCCCTTGGTTCAAGTTATTACCAAAGTACTGCTGAACTTGCCTCATCGCACAAGCGAAATAGATCAGCTGTTTCACGGACACCACTACTGCAGAGTAACAACGCCTCCACAAAAGAGATATGTGATTTGGTTAGCGAAAGTGGTTCAAGTCTTACACGCAAACACGACAGCGGAAAACGGCTCCTGGAATTCGATTTCTCTTTTTTGAGATTCTTTTCCGCCACCTCCCATTTGTCCGATACTGTAACCGCAAAAAGGGAGTGGGTTACATTTCATCACCGGCCTTAGCTGGAACACTTCTTTGATTACCGACGATCGCGTTTCCTGTTCGTGCACTACACGTGTAATGCAAGCAAACACGTAGGTACCAATATTCCCACAGTCGATCGGCTTGGGAAACCAAGCCTTCAGATTTCTGCTGAGTTGACTGTTTTTCGTATCGTCAGCAACAAACGAACACTTTTAGCTGAGGAACAGTTTACAAAGCGCGGCTAAACAGGTGTGGGCCGAAAATTGCGTTACAGCCGGCTGCGGAGTCTCTCGCGACGCCATTATTGTGACAGACGACGCTCTCTGTATGAGTGCCGCGCTAGATTCCAGGCACAAAATCAAGTCCAAAATCTTGGAATAAGATCCTATTCTTGAATTAGAATTCGTATGCATGGTCAAGTTGTGCTTTATTAGTGTTTTAAATTGCTTTTTTTTTCCTGTTCAATTTCACAGTATTATTACTCTAATCAACGTTCATGAAATGGTTTCATCGATGATTATCATCAAAAGCAGCACCAGCAGCAACAGCAGTGTTACGTACGGGCCATTTCATATAATCATCACAGAAATATCTATAGTCATGCCGAATATAATTAAGTAAATGTTGAATTTCTTGATCTTCCTTGCTGGTAACAGCTACGTGTCCAGTGTAAGTATTTTCTAAATTAAAAACAACAGACACTTCCGGAAATAAAACATCAAGTGTTTGCTTCTGCAGTCCTTCTATGTGTTTAGAAGCCACAACACGTGACTATGAGTTACTATGTTCAAAATGCATAAAGAAACAGGGTTCAAACTTTTAGTATGCTCATGACAGTTCACTACTGCTGTTTTTACAGCATTCTGTTCATAATGTCCAACATTACGCCTTTATTTCTTTCTTTCTTTTCTTGCTTCTTTCAGTGCATTCCATCCAAATACTCGAAGCTATTTTACATTTCACAACATATGCTCAGAAGTAACAACATTTGAACTACGAAAAGGGAAACATAAGATATAGTGGATTAAGTATTCAGTAGAAGGCATGCGAATATGATCACCATTGAAAGGGTGCTATTCCAGGAGTAAAGCCCTTTCATAAATGACGTCGCTGTAACTCAGCCGCAAAAACACATTGACAATATCTGGAATAAAGAGCTTGGCAAGCAAAAACATGTATCTATGTGTATATCATCTGTTATCTTTCGTAACTCATTTTGTCAGAATTTAGAGCAAGGCCCTTTCAAAAAAGGCTATCAATCAACTGCACCCTCTTAGACTAAACAAGACAAATCGTGACGTTACGCTCTTGTCAACAATACACGGCTCTCGTCATCGGCCGACGCCGTAGCTTAGCAATGGTTTGAGTGGAAAGGCGAGCGACACGACTGTTCCTGTCCCCATTCCAAGCAGTCTTAGAAAACAGGGAAACGCGGCAACAACGCGGAGCAGCGGCAGCGGTCTGTGCCCAGTCACCAACCAGCCTCTGGTCTCCGTCTGCCAAAGCACGGCCACCGAAATGACTGCACGTGCGTAACATTCATTCTCGACTCGTGCGTGCTTAATAAATATGGAGATCTTCGACACAGCAGTTACATTTAGAATAATTTAATTTTACAAACCACTCGAACGGATTATTCATTCAGAACTGCCTGAGGCAGTCTGTGTAGGAGAAACATTAATTTTACGTATCTTTTAATTACGGGAAGATCGGGCGTCTGTGAATTATAAATGCTCCTACAAAGCTGCCACGCAAGTGATTTCTTCATTCGATCGTTTGGATAATGCTTGACGAGGTTAGTACATCGTTGTGGTTTCTTGAAACACATGTCGTCGGTGTACCTATCGTAAGACATAATTTAGTTTCATGAGAATTTCAGGCATTAAATACTATTTCGGTTTAAATTTAGTGTCCTGTTCCACGCGTCGGCTTTGACCGGCGACTTCGTGATTTCATCGGTCTACGACGCGAAAGATGAAAGTGTCCCGTGTCCCGTCATTATATGTTATCTGTGCTTGTCTTAGTGCCTGACGTAAAATGTGCTGTTTACTGTAACTACGTCACTGCTTCCGAGAGTGTGGTTGGGCAGCAACCAAAGGGCACAGCTTAAACTGCTGCTAGTGGATCAAGTAACAATAGTGTTTATAATCTTGGTTCTCGTAAAATATTTGGATGCTTCTTTTCCCATAAGACATGATTTCCGAAGGTGAGGTCGGGCAGGATATATGAGGGTGAGGTTAGGCAGGAACAAGAGGACAGCTAGGCCTGTATAGGTTAATTGTAGTTCTCCATTCCACGGTTCGTTATTTTTTATGACATTTCATTAAGTGTTTCTTGTTATTACTTTGTAGGATTTTTTAATGTCTTCTCTCAATACTTGGGATATCTAGGTCAAGTTTAATTGTCGAATTCCAAGATATCTTGTTTGTCACAGTAGTACAGAATGCAACATCAACAACAGAAATCCTATGACAAAGAACTGCACTCGCCTATTGCAGTTACGTTGAAAATAATGAAACTTGGACTCGATATCTAGAACTGACATATATAGCTCAGTTCCAATGACCATTTCCCACCTTTGTTATTTTCTCATGAATTTTCCGTACCTTTGTAGTGCTTCGTTTAGGGATTCTGTGTTGATTTCTCCTTATTTCCTGCTTACATCCTGCTTAGGTTTCCTATTTTCTTTATTACTGAATTTGATCAACTATAGATAGCTTATAACCTAAGACAATGGTAAATTATTATTCTTCCTCCCAGTATCTCTTTATGCATTGACTGACGGCCTGCCTCTGTTCATTTAACATCAACCTGCAAGGTTGTGAGTTTTGTTGTCAGATAACAAACTTTGCAGTATTGATCTGTAGCCTGAAATTTTCCCTTTCCTCTCTGGTGTCTTCTTTGATGTTTGGTTTTCTCAGAGCCTTTCTTGGCTCTTCCAACCATCTTGTGGTGTTTTTTAATTTGAAAATGAAATTAAAAATTTTCTCTGTTAGACTCTTGTCATTCATTCCGTAAACATGACCGTAAAACTTTCATCTCTTCTTTCTTATTGTGTCTGCTGTTCCTATGTTTCACTATAACTCTTCATTTCTCATATTTGTCAAGCTATTAATTTTGTTCTTTTGTCACTCTCAAGTTTTTCTGGTTTTCCAGTCGTTCTCGTTCACCTCTTGTATTCAGTATTAGGCAATCAGATCTGCGTAGTGCACCTGGTTTAATTACTGTAGTGCAGTTTTTAAATTTTACCCAGAATGATACCGATTTTTATTTGTTTGCTAATTTCTTTTTTAATTGTATTCACTGTCCCAGATACTTAAACTAATAAACTCGTTTGACGTTTCCACCTTATGTTTGTAGACATTTTTCTCTATTGTGTTTGTGTTCATTGCATTCTGTTTTCGTTTTCGATATTTGTAGTCAGGCTTCAGCTGCTATTTTGTATTGCGTTTCTACAGGGTGTTTCAAAAATGACCGGTATATTTGAAACGGCAATAAAAACTAAACGAGCAGCGATAGAAATACACCGTTAGTTGCAATATGCTTGGGACAACAGTACATTTTCAGGCGGACAAACTTTCGAAATTACAGTAGTTACAATTTTCAACAACAGATGGCGCTGCAAGTGATGTGAAAGATATAGAAGACAATGCAGTCTGTGGGTGCGCCATTCTGTACGTCGTCTTTCTGCTGTAAGCGTGTGCTGTTCACAACGTGCAAGTGTGCTGTAGACAACATGGTTTATTCCTTAGAAAAGAGGATTTTTCTGGTGTTGGAATTCCACCGCCTAGAACACATTGTTGTTGCAACAAGACGAAGTTTTCAACGGAGGTTTAATGTAACCAAAGGACCGAAAAGCGATACAATAAAGGATCTGTTTGAAAAATTTCAACGGACTGGGAACATGACGGATGAACGTGCTGGAAAGGTAGGGCGACCGCGTACGGCAACCACAGAGGGCAACGCGCAGCTAGTGCAGCAGGTGATCCAACAGCGGCCTCGGGTTTCCGTTCACCGTGTTGCAGCTGCGGTCCAAATGACGCCAACGTCCGCGTATCGTCTCATGCGCCAGAGTTTACACCTCTATCCATACAAAATTCAAACGCGGCAACCCCTCAGCGCCGCTACCATTGCTGCACGAGAGACATTCGCTAACGATATAGTGCACAAGATTGATGACGGCGATATGCATGTGGGCAGCATTTGGTTTACTGACGAAGCTTATTTTTACCTGGATGGCTTCGTCAATAAACAGAACTGGCGCATATGGGGAACCGAAAAGCCCCATGTTGCAGTCTCATCGTTCCTGCATCCTCAAAAAGTACTGGTCTGGGCCGCCATTTCTTCCAAAGGAATCATTGGCCCATTTTTCAGATCCGAAACGATTACTGCATGCCGGCCGGTGTGGCCGTGCGGTTCTAGTCGCTTCAGTCTGGAACCGCGTGACCGCTACGGTCGCAGGTTCGAATCCTGCCTCTGGCATGGCCGTGTGTGATGTCCTTAGGTTAGTTAGGTTTAAGTAGTTCTAAGTTCTAGGGGACTGATGACCACAGCAGTTAAGTCCCATAGTACTCAGAGCCATTTGAACCATTTGATTACTGCATCATGCTATCTGGACATTCTTCGTGAATTTGTGGCGGTACAAACTGCCTTAGACGACACTGCGAATACCTCGTGGTTTATGCAAGATGGTGCCCGGCCACATCGCACGGCCGACGTCTTTAATTTCCTGAATGAATATTTCGATGATCGTGTGATTGCTTTGGGCTATCCGAAACATACAGGAGGCGGCGTGGATTGGCCTCCCTATTCGCCAGACATGAACCCCTGTGACTTCTTTCTGTGGGGACACTTGAAAGACCAGGTGTACCGCCAGAATCCAGAAACAATTGAACAGCTGAAGCAGTACATCTCATCTGCATGTGAAGCCATTCCGCCAGACACGTTGTCAAAGGTTTCGGGTAATTTCATTCAGAGACTACGGCATATTATTGCTACGCATGGTGGATATGTGGAAAATATCGTACTATGGAGTTTCCCAGACCGCAGCGCCATCTGTTGTTGAAAATTGTAACTACTGTAATTTCGAATGTTTGTCTGCCTGAAAATGTACTGTTGTCCCAAGCATATTGCAACAAACGGTGTATTTCTATCGCTGCTCGTTTAGTTTTTATTGCCGTTTCAAATATACCGGTCATTTTTGAAACACCCTGTATCTTTATCTTTGCATCTGTTTTGTCCTTAGAAATAATAGCAATATCGTCATCAAAAACAAGATAATTCATCTCAGATCTTACTCTTCTTTGTTCTAGATGGATTCCTTCAACGTTCTCCTCTTGTAGTTCCTTATCCCTCTCTCTCATGTGCTTGTCATGAGATCACACCGAATGGAGTGGGTGAGAGTCCATCGCCCTGCCGAACTCCTGTGGTGATTCTGAACGCATCAGAAACTTGTCCTAGGAATTTAACTTCTGAAGTTGTGTCTGTATGTGTCCGTTTGACTGACTGTCTGCTGATACTGTCTATACCTGCTTCATCCATTGTCAAGGATACTGTCTGTTGAAAATCATAGGCTTTTTTTTGAAATCAGTGAATGTAACGACTGTGTTGAGGTTCTTCATTGTTCTGATCCTGATGATTGTTTTCAAGTTAGGAATTTGCTCTGGGCAAAAACTATTTTTCCTCAACCCAAATGGTAGTCGCCGTTTGTGTGTTCTGCTTGCTCTTCTGTCTTTCTCAGTAGACGCCTCAGTATGGAGCTGGGAAAGTGTGGGTGTGTGTCCTGTCCCCCTTCTTATGTGGCGGATGGATTATGCCTTGCTGCCTGTCGTCCGTTATTCCTCCTTCCTCCCAGCGATATTTCGTAACCTCGTAAACGGGTTCAGCTGCCCCGTCCCTCCTAGCTTTCACATCTCAGCCAATATCCCCTCTTCTTCTGGCGCCCCGTTGTTTTTCGGCTGGACAGTGTGTTGTTCAGTCTAATGCAGGACAGTGGCTCTGAGGGTGGCTCTTCCTTTCGAGGCTGTCTGAAAATTAGGTGTTGTGTGTTGGTTCCTCGCAGTTTAGAAGGTTTTTGAAGTATTTTGCTAGTAATACAGAGTTGTGTTTGTTGTTGATGATCAGTTTGACTTTTGAATCTTTGAAGTGCTCCTGGTTGTACCCTGATAATACTTCTTTGAAAACTATATAGAATTCCCTTGCATTGTTCTGTCTCAAGTCTGGAACTATACGTTTCCCACATGTTACTATTTATGTCATTTTGCCATTGTTGTGCTAGATTTTAGTTTGTCCCCACCCGAAACCCCCACTTTCACGTGATATCCCCTTAGATTCAATAGTTGTTATTATTAAGAATTATTATTAAGTATTACCGTTGTTCCATAATATTCCGCTAAATACAGGGTGGCGCAGGAAATGTGTTACCATTTTGTTTTTGAATATAAACTTTATTGTCAATACAATCTGAAAGGAACATATACTACAATGAAGAGCCGTCCATGGAGATTTGTTCTAACTGAGCACAAGCTCAATATGTCCACCATTTCGTTTCCTAACTCCCCTCAAACGAATACTGAAGTTAGTGATTACCCTACGACACATGTCTACCGTAATTTCACTGCAAGCCTGAAGAATAAGTCCTCTGAGCTCCATTAAATCACGTGGACGTTTCGGGAAAATTTTTTCCTTTAGGTGCCCCCAAAGAAAAAATTCACATGGACTGAGGTCTGGACTATTGGGGGGCCAATTTTGTCCGTCATTGAAGCGACCTGGAAACCTGAGTAAAATGATCTGCATGTCGAAATGCTCGTGCAAAAACTCCAACACACTGTTTGCAGTATGTGGCCTTGCTCCATATTGCATGAACCACTGCGTGTTGGAAGAGCAAGGCAGTAGCAAGAAGCTGTGGAATGAAGCTATTGCGAAGCATGCTCAAATAACACTCGCTGTTCACAGTTTCTTCAAAGAAAAGAATCCAATAAGTTCGTGACTGGAAACTGCTGCCCACGCTGTAATCCTCGGAGCATAATGTTGTCGTTCATGAAGCACTTGTGGGTTTTCAGTGGCCCAAAAGCGTACATTTTGCTTGTTAACCACACCGTCTAAGTGAAAATGCCTCATCTGTAAACCAAACGTTGTTGAGAGTTTCTTCCCTATCCTCGGCCCACTGAGCAAACAGTAGTCTCTGCTGCTTGTGTTCTTCAGTGAGCTTCTGTGCACAGGTCATCTTGTATGGGTACATATGGAGGTCACTTTTAAGAATGCGTTGAACGGAGCGTCTGGATATTCCCAGTTGCACTGCTGCCTTTCTACACGATTTCCTGGGACTTCTCTGTACAGCAACCCGTACCGCTTCAACATTCTCCAGCGAACAAACAGGCTTAGGCCGAGGTCGCTTCGCTTCCAATACTACTCCTTCCTGTACAAATTTATCGTACAACCTGTGGATGGCCTTCTTGCATGGGACCCATCGTGTGTTAAACTGTTGTCGAAAACGCCTCTGAGTCACAACAAGGCTTTGAGTTTCATGAAAAAGTAACACAATTGCCGATCGTTGCTGTGTCGTCAGTCTTCCATTGTCAGTTATTGCTGCTTACTCGTCTCCTAGCGGCAGTATCGTGAATTACACGACATTTCGTAACCCATTACTTTTCCAAGCTCTGCTGGTACTGCGGTAGAGATCCCAGCGGGATATCTAATGTGCGTCGTAAATTGTGAAAGAAACGATTGGTAACACATTTCGTGCGCCACCCTGTAGGTCAGGAGCCATTAGACACAGGAGGCGGCTACACGGGTAGCAGCGGCTGTGTGGCGTGGACTGGGCTGCTTTTTAGGTTAGAGGGTCTCAGAGAAACTCAAATAGGTCTTCAGTCTGAAATGATGCAGGTCGAATGCAGGAAGAATAAAGATACAGGAACCATCGGTACAACAGTTGTGAACTGTCCTCTCTGTGTCGTGGAGGTACCAGAACTCCAAGCGTTAATAGAAAGTACTGATGCTCAAATCATTAAAGGCACCTAAAGCTGGCTAAAGCTGGAAATAAGTCTAGCCGAATGGTTCAATTGGTTCTAATGGTTCTGAGCACTATGGGACTTTACTTCAGAGGTCATCAGTCCCCCAGAACTTAGAACTACTTAAACCTAACTAACCTAAGGACATCACACACATCCATGCCCGAGGCAGGATTCGAACCTGCGACTGTAGCACTCGTGCGCTTCCAGACTGAAGCACCTAGAACCGCTCGGCCACTCCGGCCGGCTTGTTTGTAGATGATGCTGTCATTTACCGTCTAGTAAAGTCATCAGAATATCAAAACGATTTAGAAAAGATATCTGTATGTTGCGAAAATTGGCAGTTGACCCTAAATAATGAAAAGTGTGAGGCTCTCCACATGAGTGCTAAACGGAATCGGTGAAACTTCGATTAGACGATAAATCAGTCAAACTTAAAGGCCGTAAATTCAACTAAACACCTAGGCATCACAATTATGAACAACAAGAATTGGAAAGCACACATAGGAAATGTTGTGGGTAGTTGAACCAAAGACTGCGTTTTATTGGCTGAAGATGCAACAGATCTACTAGAGAGACTGCCTACACCACGCTTGTCCGTGCTCTTGTGGAGCGCTGCTCTACGGTGTGAGATCCCTACCAGACAGAACAAACGGACTACATCGAGAATGTTCAAAGAAGAGCAGCACATTTTGCACTATCGAGAAATGGAGGAGACAGTGTCACTGACATGATACAGGATTTGGGGCGGATATCATTAAAACATAGGCGTTTTTCGTTGCGGCAGAAACTTATCACGAAATTTCGATCACCAACTTTCGCCTCAGAATGCGAAAATATTTTTTGACGCCGACCTACACGGGAAGAAACTATCATCATCATAAAATAAGGAAATCAGAGCTCGCTCAGAAGGATATAGGTGTTCGTTTTTTCCGCACGCTGTTTGAGACTGGAATAATAGAGGATAATCGTGAAGGTGGTTCGATAAACCCTTTGCCAGGCACGTAAATGTAATTTGCAAAGTATCCCTGTAGGTGTAAATATAGATTAAGGGTTTGCTACGAGTGATATTACGGACTTAAAGGGCCGTCTATGGTTCTTTCACGTGCTTGCATAAACTGTGATAATAATTAATTTAATGCATGAAACTTCCTTGCACATTAAAACTTAGTGCCGGACCGAGACTCGAACTCAGGACCTTTGCCTTTCGCGGGCAAGGGCTCTACCGACTGAGCTACCCAAGCACGACTCACGCCCCGTCCTCACAGCTGTACTTCTGCCAGTACCTCGTCTCCTACCTTCCAAGCTTAACAGAAGCTCTCCTGCAAACACAGGAAGTTTGGAAGGTAGGAGACGAGGTACTGCCAGAAGTACAGCTGTGAGGACGGGGCGTGAGTCGTGCTTGGGTAGCTCAGTCGGTAGAGCACTTGCCCGCGAAAGGCAAAGGTCCCGAGTTCACTCATAAAAACAACAGCGGACAATTGATGGACTCGTTAATATTTCTGTCAAACTGATTTCATGCCTAGTGCATGTCCCACTATCGTCTCGTTTTCAAGACCCAACGTAAAATGCCTCCCCCTTGTTTTCTAACACAAGACTTACTAAGAAGATAGTAATAACTCAACATTATTGTAAAATGAATAGAGCACATCCACAACTCAAAATATCTACAAAAATAATAACAATAATAATAATACCACAACTACTAATAAGTAAAATTTCCATAAAATTTTTTTTTACTAATTTTTCTCTGTAAATAACTAGATCGTACAATCAATGCTTATTCCCAATCCATTCTGCCACACGCACAGATGTAGTGCACAAAGACTCAGAAAAAGCTAAACTGCAACAGTAAACAGTGCAAGAAACAACTAACGAAATGTGACTGACAGACTCTCGAAAAATATATATGAAAAAAGCACCAAATGAAAT
Organism: Schistocerca nitens; assembly: GCF_023898315.1. Lineage (NCBI taxonomy): Eukaryota > Metazoa > Arthropoda > Insecta > Orthoptera > Acrididae > Schistocerca > Schistocerca nitens. Next base: position 60,882,793 of record NC_064624.1, read on the forward strand.
AATTACGTGGACAGTACAGTAACAGAAAAATAAAAGCAAAGAATGGATTGTCTCGTCTTTACAAGTAAAACGCAAACTGTAATTGTAAAACGAAAATTGTTATTTTGTAAATAAAAGTCTATATACGTTCAAAAAAAAAAATGTTCGAGTCTCGGTCCGGCACACAGTTTTAATCTGCCAGGAAGTTTCATATCAGCACACACTCCGTTGCAGAGTGAAAATCCCATTCTGGAATTATTTTATGCCTGTTTGTTTTTGATGTCGTTACTTTCTTTTTTGTTAGCTCAATTTCTTTGCGATATAACTTGTGGCTATTTAATTCGCGTGAGCTGCTATGAAATTTTATTGTATGTATATTATCTTTCTTTTCTGCGATACATTCTTTGCTTTAGGAATAAACCTCATTGCCTTCAGATGTAGCGTCTGTGACTTAGATATGACGCCGGTCAAAGCCATAGAGTAGAAAAATCTCTGGAGTGTGCACTGCGTGATGCTCACGTTGTCAACATTAAGCAGAAATTATCACGCGATCTCGGCATGACTCTTTTTAAGAACAGTTCATCTTGGCCATTGCATCCCGTCAAAATGTTCCACAATGCATTTCAAATGGTGGCATTCAGTCAAGTCGTCAACAGACCGTCACGTCTCGTTACGTCACGGCAGGTCAAGGTTTCCTGGGAAGAAAATGTTGACAGTATCATTGTCTGGTAACAAACTTAACCTATTTTGCCGCATTCACGTGTGTTATAGTAGTGGATATTGTGCTTTGTATCTTCTTAATCTTTATTTTATTATTGTGCTGTATTTTCGTGGCAAATTGTAAATATTTCATGCCGACTTGGAGGTTTTTTGTATTGGATGTTTTTACACAAGCAGTGTGAGATATCCGAAAGTGACAAAACTATTTAGGTTTGACAGTAACAGAACAGATGCTCACTTTCCCACAGCACAGAAATGTCGACGTTTTGAAATGTTGTTTCACGTCTCAGCACAAACGAAACCGATCAAGAACATATGAGGTTTGCTTTGGCCATTAACAACCTTGTTTCCTCAGTTGCAGTACTATACTCTCACACAGACTAAGCGAACTGACGTGACATGGCGTGACAGACAGTGTGAACACACGCTGACGTGACGGTGCAGTTAGACGACGCCCGCTCATTTTACTCATCTAAGCTGAGAGAAGAATTTATTCCAGGTATCGAATGCAAATTATTATGGCGCCTACAAAACGCCTGTACCAAATACACAGCACATACGAAGGGTCTCTGTCGGTACTAAGGATATGGCGGCATTCCAACTTTGTGGGACGTTTTACGGACAGACATACGGCGCCCCGAGGTCACGTGCCCACTGTGGCAGTGTGTGTCGACAACAGAAAACCAAATCCGTGCATCTGAGTGCTCACTCTGCGGTCAAAGCCGAGGGTGAAACGGGACACTAGAATCTATTCACTGCTTTTTTTACCGTTTGTGTATCATTAAATGAGGCGTCTTTATCGTCATTGCGCCAATGAAATTCGTATCCTTAACACCAGTGCAATACTGTCACGTTATGTTGGCTTCTCATCTCCCTAGAACTGAAATAGTAGAGACTGCACGAATTCGAGCTGCTGATACTTTGATTCATTTCGCTGTCGACTTTGGCAAAGGCAAATTCTCGTAATTTTCTGTAGTATGATGTATGACACATGGACATGTTTCTCATTTAAACCTGTGTATGATGGGGGTATTCCTTTCGGCATGGTTTAACATTTTCATGCTATGAACATGCTGTTTACACCTTGTAGACACAGAAAACACTGATCTTCCAAAGATGTATTTGTAAGTGTATTCACAGAAAACATAGATCTTCCAAAGATGTATGATTTTATGTACCTATGATCTTCCTGTGAACATGTGTTATCGTACAGGGACATACAACCTATGCCATTCATCTTTGGCCATCAGTCAATCAGTATCTTCCATAGTATATTTTCAGACCAAATTCACTACACATGTAACTACTGTACTAATGTTCATTCTGTGGCTCGATTGTTTAATGACTGGAAAACATATTTGCTACCTGTTTGTCACAGATTTAGACGATTTTGGACTTTCTGCACTCTGGGACATCCATTTCAATAGATCTTGACGATGACATCACTTAACAATGCCTAGTTATACCCACCGAACCTGATAATGACTTAAGAACAAAATCATGATATTAATATAAGACAAGGAAGTCTGTACAGTCAGAAGGCGGAAGTATCATTCAAGAGCTGTGATCGTCATTGATTTATGCTGTGTTTCATTTCAGTGATATGTAACTTACAGCAGTGAGCATCATTTACCCGTAACCTCTTACACACTTCTGTATCCTGTTATCTGATAGTTTCGCCGACGTCGAGTTCATCTAGCAGCCTACACTAGAGCAATATCTCGCTTGCAATGTCACGAGCAGTTGTTGCCAGTAATTGGTCACAAAACACACCAGCAATTTATATGGCAATTTTAATCATTAATTCGAACGCCACTAAGTCTGGAACACCTGCTATCGAAAATTATCTGCAGTGATTAGCAAAACGTTGTATGTGGATTAATACTCGCAGAAAAACAAGAGTTGAAATGTATTAACGTTGTTTTGGGATGTTACCGAATGGAAATTGTAATATGTCAATTAAAATGGTGTTCAGACTTAAACTATCTGCTCTTCTTCCTTTTCCCTTATCTCAGCATTTCTAACAAGACCTCAGGACTAACACATTGCAGCTTATATGTGTTACGGATATTTTATGTTGTACTACATTGTTGTCAGTTAACTTTTCTCAAAATTTCCCTGGAAAGAACTACTCACGACTAATCAAACCTATTTGAGAAAACTGCGTGTTTCTCCTAACTCATACGCATTTTTAACGTATAATATCTAGGAACCCGTAAGGGAGAGAAAAAAATCGTAGATGCAAGTTTCTAGAAAAATGCTCTACAAAATTTATTGACGGTGCTTTTACCGAAATTTCCACTGGGAAGTAGACATATAGGGAAAAAGATTGTGTCGCGATTTCGGCTGGTTGTTTGAATGCGACCACATGCACACGTCCGCTCTAATGTCGAGACCTTAGATTTTACAGAAGGGGTAAGTTCATATAACATATTAAAATTCTGGAACTACCGGAATAAATTCGATCGCGGATTACTAATTGCATTGAGCTACAGGGTATTCGGAAATTCCTGTTACAAATTTCTAATACTTGTAGATGGGAGTGGGTAAATTATATTTTGAAGAAAAACTCACAGCCGAAAACTTACGGTTTGTGTCCACCCACTTCTACTTGAGGAATTGTCTAGTAGTGGTCTTCAGTCCAGAGATTTCTTTGATGCAGCTCTCCATGCTACTCTATTTTCTGTGCAAGCCTCTTCATCTCCCAGTACTTACTGCAACCTACATCCTTCTGAATCTGCTTAGTCTATTCATATCTTCGTCTCCCTCTACGACTTTTACCCGCCACGCTGCCTCCAATGCTAAATTTGTGATCCCTTGATGCCTCAGGACATGTCCTACCAACCGATCCCTTCTTCTAGTCAAGTTGTGCCACAAAATTCTCTTCTCCCCAATCCTATTCAATACTTCCTCATTAGTTACGTGATCTACCCACCTAATCTACAACATTCTTCCGTAGCACCTCATTTCGAAAGCTTCTATTCTCTTCTTGTCCTAACTATTTATTGTTTATGTTTCACTTCCATAAATGGCTACACTCCATACAAATACTTTCAGAAACGACTTCCTGACACTTAAATCTATACTCGATGTTAACAAATTTCTTTTCTTCAGAAACTCTTTCCTTATTGCCAGTCTACATTTTATATCCTCTCTACTTTGACCATCATTAGTTATTTTGCTCCCCAAATAGTAAAACTCCTTTACTGCTTTAAGTGTCTCGTTTCTTAATCTAATTCCCTCAGCATCACCTGACTTAATTCGACTGCAGTCCATCACTTTCGTTTTGCTTTTGTTGATGTTCACCTTATATCCTCCTTTCAAGATACTGTCCATTCCGTTCAGCTGCTCTTCCAAGTTCTTTGCTGTCTCTGACAGAATTACAATGTCATCGCTGAACCTCAAAGTTTTTATTTCTTCTCCATGGGTTTTAATACCTACTCCAAATTTTTCTTTTGTCTCCTTTACTGCTTGCTCAATATACAGATTGAATAGCATTGGGGAGAGGCTACAACCCTGTCTCACTCCCTTCCCAACCACTGCTTTCCTTTCATATTCCTCAACTCTTATAACTGCCATCTGTTTTCTGTACAAATTGTAAATAGCCTTTCGCTCCCTGTATTTTACCCCTGCCACCTTCAGAATTTGAAAGAGAGTATTACAATCAACATTGTCAAAAGCTTTCTCCAAGTCTACAAATGCTAGAAACGTAGGTTTACCTTTCCTTAACCTGTCTTTTAAGATAAGTCATAGGGTCGATATTGCTTCGAGTACTTCAACATTTCTATGGAATCCAAACTGATCTTCCCTGAGGTCAGCTTCTAACAGCTTTCCCATATTTTTCACGTATGTCAACCCCTGCTTTCTTTGGGATTGGAATTATCATGTTGTTGTTGTTGTGGTCTTCAGTCCTGAGACTGGTTTGATGCAGCTCTCCATGCTACTCTATCCTGTGCAAGCTTCTTCATCTCCCAGTACCTACTGCAACCTACATCCTTCTGAATCTGCTTAGTGTATGCATCTCTTGGTCTCCCCCTACGATTTTTACCCTCCACGCTGCCCTCCAATACTAAATTGGTGATCCCTTGATGCCTCAGAACATGTCCTACCAACCGATCCCTTCTTCTGGTCAAGTTGTGCCACAAACTCCTCTTCTCCCCAATCCTGTTCAGTACCTCCTCATTAGTTATGTGATCTACCCATCTAATCTTCAGCATTCTTCTGTAGCACCACATTTCGAAAGCTTCTATTCTCTTCTTGTCCAAACTATTTATCGTCCATGTTTCACTTCCATACGTGGCTACACTCCATACAAATACTTTCAGAAAAGACTTCCTGACACTTAAATCTATACTCGATGTTATCAAATTTCTCTTCTTCAGAAACGCTTTCCTTGCCATTGCCAGTCTACATTTGATATCCTCTCTACTTCGACCATCATCAGTTATTTTGCTCCCCAAATAGCAGAACTCCTTTACTACTTTAAGTGTCTCATTTCCTAATCTAATACCCTCAACATCACCCGACTTAATTCGACTACATTCCATTATCCTCGTTTTGCTTTTGTTGATGTTCATCTTATATCCTCCCTTCAAGACACCATACATTCCATTCAACTGCTCTTCCAAGTCCTTTGCTGTCTCTGACAGAATTACAATGTCATCGGCGAACCTCAAAGTTTTTATTTCTTCTCCATGGATTTTAATACCTACTCCGAATTTTTCTTTTGTTTCCTTTACTGCTTGCTCAATATACAGATTGAATAACATCGGGGAGAGGCTACAACCCTGTCTTACTCCCTTCCCAACCACTGCTTCCCTTTCATGTCCCTCGACTCTTATAACTGCCATCTGGTTTCTGTACAAATTGTAAATAGCCTTTCGCTCCCTGTATTTTACCCCTGCCACCTTTAGAATTTGAAAGAGAGTATTCCAGTTAACATTGTCAAAAGCTTTCTCTAAGTCTACAAATGCTAGAAACGTAGGTTTGCCTTTCCTTAATCTTTCTTCTAAGATAAGTCGTAAGGTCAGTATTGCCTCACGTGTCCCAGTATTTCTACGGAATCCAAACTGATCTTCCCCGAGGTCGGCTTCTACTAGTTTTTCCATTCGTCTGTAAATAATTCGCGTTAGTATTTTGCAGCTGTGGCTTATTAAACTGATTGTTCGGTAATTCTCACATCTGTCAACACCTGCTTTCTTTGGGATTGGAATTATTATATTCTTCTTGAAGTCTGAGGGTATTTCGCCTGTTTCATACATCTTGCTCACCAGATGGTAGAGTTTTGTCAGGACTGGCTCTCCCAAGGCCGTCAGTAGTTCCAATAGAATGTTGTCTACTCCGGGGGCCTTGTTTCGACTCAGGTCTTTCAGTGCTCTGTCAAACTCTTCACGCAGTATCGTATCTCCCATTTCATCTTCATCTACATCCTCTTCCATTTCCATAATATTGTCCTCAAGTACATCGCCCTTGTATAGACCCCCTATATACTCCTTCCACCTTTCTGCTTTCCCTTCTTTGCTTAGAACTGGGATTCCATCTGAGCTCTTGATGTTCATACAAGTGGTTCTCTTATCTCCAAAGGTCTCTTTAATTTTCCTGTAGGCAGTATCTATCTTACCCCTAGTAAGATAAGCCTCTACATCCTTACATTTGTCCTCTAGCCATCCCTGCTTAGCCATTTTGCATTTCCTGTCGATCTCATTTTTGAGACGTTTGTATTCCTTTTTGCCTGCTTCATTTACTGCATTTTTATATTTTCTCCTTTCATCAATTAAATTCAATATTTCTTCTGTTACCCAAGGATTTCTACTAGCCCTCGTCTTTTTACCTACTTGATCCTCTGCTGCCTTCACTACTTCATCCCTCAAAGCTACCCATTCTTCTTCTACTGTATTTCTTTCCCCCATTCCTGTCAATTGTTCCCTTATGCTCTCCCTGAAACTCTGTACAACCTCTGGTTCTTTCAGTTTATTCAGGTCCCATCTCCTTAAATTCCCACCTTTTTGCAGTTTCTTCAGTTTTAATCTACAGGTCATAACCAATAGATTGTGGTCAGAGTCCACATCTGCCCCTGGAAATGTCTTACAATTTAAAACCTGGTTCCTAAATCTCTGTCTTACCATTATATAATCAATCTGATACCTTTTAGTATCTCCAGGGTTCTTCCATGTATACAACCTTCTATCATGATTCTTAAACCAAGTGTTAGCTATGATTAAACTGTGCTCTGTGCAAAATTCTACCAGGCGGCTTCCTCTTTCATTTCTTAGCCCCAATCCATATTCACCTACTACGTTTCCTTCTCTCCCTTTTCCTACACTCGAATTCCAGTCACCCATAACTATTAAATTTTCGTCTCCCTTCACAATCTGAATAATTTCTTTTATTTCATCATACATTTCTTCAATTTCTTCGTCATCTGCAGAGCTAGTTGGCATATAAACTTGTACCACTGTAGTAGGTGTGGGCTTCGTATCTATCTTGGCCACAATAATGCGTTCACTAAGCTGTTTGTAGTAGCTTACCCGCGTTCCTATGTTCCTATTCATTATTAAACCTACTCCTGCATTACCCCTATTTGACTTTGTGTTTATAACCCTGTAGTCACCTGACCAGAAGTCTTGTTCCTCCTGCCACCGAACTTCACTAATTCCCACTATATCTAACTTTAACCTATCCATTTCCCGTTTCAAATTTTCTAACCTACCTGCCCGATTAAGGGACCTGACATTCCACGCTCCGATCCGTAGAACGCCAGTTTTCTTTCTCCTGATAACGACATCCTCTTGAGTTATCATATTCTTCTTGAAGTCTGAGGGTATTTCGCCTGTCTCATATATCTTGCTCACCAGATGGTAGAGTTTTGTGAGGACTGGCTCTCCCAAGGCTATCAATTGTTCTAATGGAATGTTGTCTACTTCCGTGGCCTTGTTCTCTGTCAAACTGTTCACGCAGTATCATCTCTCGTATTTCATCTTCATCTACGTCCTCTTCCATTTCCATAATATTGTCCTCAAGTACATCGCCCTTGTATAGACCCTCTATATACTCCTCCCACCTTTCTGCATCCCCTTCTTTGCTTAGAACTGGTTTTCCATCTGAGCTCTTGATATTCATACAAGTGGTTCTCTTTTCTCCAAAGTTCTCTTTAATTTTACTGTAGGCAGTATCTATCTTACCTGTAGTGAGATAGGCCTCTACATCATTACATGTGTCCTCTAGCCATCCCTGCTTAGCCATTTTGCAGTCCCTGTCGGTCTCATTTTTGAGATGTTTGTATTCCTTTTTGCGTGTTTCATTTACTGCATTTTTATATTTTCTCCTTTCATCAATTAAATTCAATATTTCTTCTGTTAGCCAAGAATTTCCACTATCCCTCGTCTTTTTACCTACTTGATCCTCTGCTGCCTTCACTATTTCATCCCTCAAAGCTACCCATTCTTCTTCTACTGTGTTTCTTTCCCCCGTTCTTGTCAATCATTACCTAATGCTCTCTCTGAAACTCTTTAAAACCTCTGGTTCTTTCAGTTTATCCAGGTCCCATCTCGTTAAATAACCACCTTTTTGCAGTTTCTTTAGTTTTAATCTACAGTTCATAACCAATAGATTGTGGTCAGAGTTCACATCTTCCCCTGGAAATGTCTTACAATTTAAAACCTGGTTCCTGAATCTCGGTCGTACCATTATATAATCTGTCTGAAACCTTCCAGTGTCTCTAGGCCTTTTGCACGTATACAACCTTATTTCATGATTCTTGAATCAAGTGTTAGCTATCATTAAGTTACGCTCTGGGCAAAATTCTACCAGGTGGCTTCCTCTTTCATTCCTCACGCCCATTCCATATTCACCTATTACTTATACTTCACTTCCTTTTCCTACTATCGAATTCCAGTCGCGCATGACTATTAAATTTTCGTCTCCCTTCACTGCTGTTTGGAGTAACTTACCCATGCTCCTACTTTTTTATTCATAATTAAAGCTGCTCCTGCAGTGCCCCTATTTGATTTTGTATTTATAAACCTGTATTCACCTGACCAGAAGTCTTGTTCCTTCTGCCAACGAACTTCACTAGTTCCCACTATATCTAACTTTAACCTATCCATTTCCCTTTTTAAATTTTCTAACCTACCTGCTCGATTAGGGCGTAACACATTACAATTATTGGGTAACAGTTCGAAAGGAAGCAAAACGAAACATCCACTTATCACTATAATACATTTGTTTGTATCAAAACACTACATCCTTCCTTACACGGTGGTAATTATATACCAGCATCGAAGTCATGCTGTTGTTGCTAGAATATCCCAGAATATCAAACGTCCCTCCTGAGACACCCTGTGCGTTTGTGTGTGTCAGGATATTGTAGCCAAAAGATCCAACACAAACAGTAGCCTGGCAGAGTCATTTCAGGCTTCACAATATAGTTGGCGGCACTGCTGCACCAACTGGTTGTCACTAACCCGACACCACAGCTGTCGATTCGTTCAGTACAACGGTTTCGAATTCAGATCATTCGTGTGCCATACAAGGTATGATGAAGATGAAAATGTCGTCAGCGCCAAGGTAGGTGGCATCAAATTCGTACCACGTATTTCCTGATTCGCATATCGGAAAAACCCAAGCCACAAAAGGCATTCGATATGACATGCTGTTATGGCATTGACGACAACACATCTAAGTTTTCTATTTGTTGTGAAACACAATCAATGATTACTGTATCGGTTCTGCCTATGAGTGATTGTAATGTATACCGACTGTTGTGAAACAGGGAGAAACAGAGAGAGACAGAACGCAAAAAACTATCTGCTTTTCGAGCACATATGTGATTCATACATGTTAACTGGCATAAGACAAATGTCACTGACTACTTACGATCATTTCAGCACATTTCCCAGCTGATCGGGAGGCAAGTAACTCACACCGCAAAAATTCGCAACTGCGACTGGTTACCATCACAGCTGTCTACGCTCTTCTACTGACTGGTGAATTATTCTTACCTTTGTGCCGAGAAAACTTCCTTGTCCACACTGAGAACTGAAATTCAAATTTCGTGTTACCGATTTCTTTAAAAGTAAACTAGTAACTTCGAATTCTCTTTTTATGCAGGTGTCTATTACAGAACAACCGTGACAAATGCCGAAAAGGAATAAATATTTCTTAGAGCCGAGTTTGTCGACCTTCTCGACTCTTTGGCACACCAACTTACGTGACACCACTGCATCTGACCACTTCTCGTAGATGCAGAAAAGCGAACACATTATGTTCATATAATACATCTTTTCATTATTATGCGTGTAATAATGATGAGTGATTTCTTACGAATTCAGCTATTCCTAGAAATGGTTTGGCGATAAATTTTTTGTGGTCAAGATGTTTTATCTGCGGACCACAGGAACAAAAAGGACTCCGCCCGAACACGCTTTGAAGGCACAACGGTTCCGACCGGCCGCCGTGTCATCCGAGGCTCACAGGCATTACTGGATGCAGGTACGGATGGGCATGTGGAGAGCACACCGCTCTCCAGGCTGTTGCCAGTTTTGGTGACCTATGTCGCTGCTTCTCACTCAAGTAGCTCCTCAGTTTGCCTCACAAGGGCTGAGTGCGCCCCGCTTGCCAACAGCACTCTGCAGACCCGGACAGTGACCCATCCAAGTGCCAGCCAAGCCCGACAGCCCTTAACTTAGGTGATCTGTTGGAAACCGGTGTTACCACTGCGGCAAGGCCGTTTGCTGGAAGATCAGAAGGCACTAAGGATCCTACGACACACCTGACGTGTATTTGTGTATATCGCGTCGCAGCGGCTGAGTGTTGTCTAACCACAGTCTAGAGTTAACAGGTTACTCTGACCACACTGGTGCCCGTTTTCCTTATGCACAGCGACGGCAGCGCCCCAAGCGGGCAGTAACCTGCACTCCTGAAGACGATAAGGGATGAGAGCGGGTAGTATCGTGTGTGACGACTTACAACACAGTTTTCACAAGAGGCAGCGCATGTAGTGCAGTAAAAATCGGCATTAACTAAAAAACTACGCCGTATTTGTATCTCTTTAGTTTGCTAAAGACCTCGGTAGGTACAGAGTGGTACATTAAGCGGGGTTGACACGGACACGTATCAGTCTCACACGTTGACTTACACAGGTAAAGATGCACGTGTGGACGACCAAAATAGGACGTCATAGCAACTGGCGCACGTAGAGATGAAAATTGAAACCAGGTGTACCTAGTATCTTGGCTCGTTTTGACTTTATCCATTTACCTACCTTCGTGCAAAATTTGAACCCATTTATGCAAGTTAAAAGTACAGAAGCTGCGCGTTTCAAAAAATTCCCAGATAAACGTGTTTTCTGAATGTTATTGCACACAAAATGCTATCAGTGCAACTACAAATGCTGCCATTAGCAGTGCATTAGTTTCATCCCAATTAAAATCTTTTGCAAAACGAATTAATCGCATTGCACAACTTGCTTGGGCGCCAGCTCGGGGTCGTCGTTCGAATCTCGCTTAATACATTACTCTGTAACGTAGCTGCAGTAAGGCAGATGTCGAATGGATACACAAATGGCCGCCGGTTCGAAGTAATCCAAAGGCAGTTAACCCTATGCAGTGAGCTCAGAGAGGAACGGAGCACCAAAACCTCCCTCCCTCCCTCCCTCCCTCCCCCCCCCCCCCCACCCACACACACACTGTTACAGTGCTCCTGCGTTGTAACGATAAGTAGCCCGGGACGGGGAAAACAGTCTCGTAGCGAACATTCAATGTTTACTGTCAGTCATAACAAAAAAGTTTAGTGAACTGTCGATTTGAAAACAAGTACGGCGATGGTACTAGTCCCATGTTACCCAGTATACGTATTGGCAAAAATGTTACTCCAATTCTATCCAGTTAATGAATTTTTCGCCCCTGTATTTTGGATGGTGCGTCTTTTTCAGTAAGCCAAAATTAAATTTCCTGGGAGATTGAAACTGTGTGCCGAGATTAGATCTCGGTCCAGCGCACAGTTTTAGTCTCTCGGGAAGTTTCATATCAGCGCTGACTCCGCTGCAGAGTGAAAATCTCATTCTGGAACCCAAATTTAACGCACCTGTGCACCTGTGTTTTGTTAGTTTGCTGAGGATGACAACCAGATTCGCTGTGTGTCTCAAACTAACCGGTGCTCTTTCACCCTGCACTCAACACAGAGCATTTTCTTAGAGCAGGGTTGCCCAATCTGTGCCCTGTGCAACATTGGTGCTCCGCAAGGACAGAAAATGTGCTCCACGAAAAAATGTTTATAACATGGCGTTTTTTTCGTCAACATCTTGATGATATTAGTTTTTATTTCATTTTATTAAGGTTCCTGTGTTAATAGTCATGAGCTAAGTTGAAGTAATCACTGAATAAAACAAATCCTCATTTTTTAAAGTTTCATTAACAGTCAAAACGAACAAGGCGTTCCGTAAAATTACTAAGATTCTCGAAGTGTTCCGTCACAGGAAACGTTTGGAAACCCCTTTTTTAGATGCGTACTCGATATTACGTTGCAACTTCTGTTCCACGCAGTGTGCGTCTTTATACTGTATTCGGAGTAGATACCACCGAGACAAAATACCTCACGTTTCCGAACACTTGCTGAGAGCTTACTGCCAGTGCTTCAGACAGCAAGTAAACCATGTTATACACATTACTGAGTGAGACACTCCTTTAAATAAAAATGACTTGGACCAAGCATGTGCACAATGCCTAAGAGGTGAAATACGCCTTTAACGACATTTTTTAAAAATTATCTGATATATTATTACTCGGACGCAGTTCATGTTACAACATTTATTAACGCTGACAAAGGACGACACCGATACCAAACTTTCACTGTCACAAAAGTAAGACAGATAATCAATAAACATGAAAACTACCTCACAGTGAAAATCACAGAATTTTAATGAAAAATCTGAAGTTCCCTGATATGGATGTCTCATTCAACAATGAATCTAGCTACGTGCGACTGCGGTGTCACTAAATAAGGAATGTTGCCTTCATTCCACCTCATACTCTTTCCTGCTCTAATTTCATTCCAAATCACTAGTCAAATCATCCTCCCCTGTCTCACAATTTTCAGACACTGTTCACTTTAACTCAGACGCACCCACGGCCACCTCCACGGCTACTCTGCCACGAGCCCCCTGCTCGGCGCCTGCCTCGCTACTCCTCTGACGACACAACTCCCGCACTCCTCGCTGCCAGGCAGACTCTGGCCAAAGACTGCCCATGAAGAATAAGAGGTTCAAGATTGTCGCTTAGCGTCTCAGACACACATAGTACGTATAAAATACTGAAATGCAAATGACAAATTCACAGAAGGTCGGAAGAAGAGTTTTAAGGAAAATACTGGGAGCTAAAAGAAACGATAATGCTGAGTACAGGTTAAGACCAGACAGAGTGCTGTACTTGAAAACTGAAAAACTAACTGATGTAATGTGGAAGAGAAGACTACAGTTTTTTGGAGGTATATTCGGAATGGATAACAACAGACTAACCAAACGTATATTCACATTACTCTATAGCTACAAATCCTAGCCCACATGGTTCATAGAGACTGAAAAGGACATGGAAAACGCTGGAATTACAATACACACAACAGAAAACAGAACACATTTCAGAAAGTCAGTTCAAAAGACAGAATTTTAGGAGAGAAAGAAAACAACTAGACGAAAGCGGGCTCAAGAAGAAAGGGAACGACACTCTGAAAGGATGAAGGAAATTTCGAAACTAAGGAAATCTAATACAATGAAGAGTACTCACAGTTGATTCATCGTACCCTCCAAATGGGTTATTGGAAAGAAGAAGAAGAAGAAGAAACTTACAGTAGACCTATTTCACAATCTATTTCGCTATCCCACAGCCTCTCCAGCCAGAATTTTGCACGAGGATGTTTACACATGTCAAAGATGGTACTGAAAAAATCGTCTACGTAATATTACAAAAAAATAGTAGTAAAGTAGGAAGTAGTGTAGTATATTATAAAGAAACATAAAAAGATAACAGAATATGCAATATATACATGTGACTGGCATATATGCAGTGTAAACAAGTCATGAAAAACTTTTTTGTTTTGTAAGTGGCAGTGCTCCGTCGCTGATAAATAAATTTGCAAAAGTCATCGTCCATTTCTTGCTCAGGTGCAGTCCAAGTAAAGTTACAAATGTCGTGTATTTAGAATGAGCTACATTCCGTTTGAAGGCAGTGTGCACAAGTTAAAGGAAATTGTCCACTACATTTGTGTGCACTAGTTATAAAGTCATTAATTGTGGAAAAAATGACATTCACGACATTTTTCTTTGTCGTTATTCTGCACAAAATGTCGTGAGGCTGGCTGTGATTACGTAGTCTTTTTGTCGTAGCAAATGTGTATCGAAGCAATGTCTTTTCGTCATTTTCATACACGAAGCTGTTGGCACGAGTGTACACAGTACGCTATGCAGATCATGTTGAAGTGTCTTCCAGCACTTACAACGTTGTAATATCTCACCAGGTGAAAGCGTCGTACCGTGACTGTTTGGGAGGCGGCTGAGAGCAGACTTAGTGGATGCTGTACCTGTCCATAAAAAACCCAGTGACAACTCAGAGCCAGACCGCTCACAAAAGGTACTTCCACCTCACTTTAACAAAATGACTGTGAAGCCATCTAAAATCACGATAATCGATTTGGCATGGCGTCGTAAAGAAAACGTCCATAATACGTCCAACAGTCTCACACTGCAGAGGATAACTCTACTCGAGTTCATGACTGTGCTGTTTTCGCAAAGTACATGTATCCTGTTACAACACAGTGGAAGAAAATAAATCTTTTACATTTATCTAAAACTACATATGGTGAATTCTCAGATTAAAAAACAAACAATAACAAGCATTTCTTACGAATATTCAAATTACAATATACACTGCTGTGTTGGCAGTGACATGTCAGATAGAATAATCATAATCAAAATCGGTTTCACGCTGTGAGAGAAAAGAAACATTAGAATATAGTGACCACTACATGTACAATGCGTTGTCAGAGTATCAATAGGCAAACATTGTCGTCTGTCTTCTTACTTTTCGCACGAGCATGCGTCTGCCACTCGTGTTGTTATGCAAGAGTACAATACTGATTTCTGCAGCGTGTATATTTTTATATACTCGAGTAGATGCCCATAAGGATACAGGCTAAAGGGAAGGAAAGGAATGGAATGTGAACAATATTTTACTTCTGCAGAGAAAAAAAAGAAATTATTACATCTGTCTTTTGCCTCTGAGTCACAAAACATAAAGCAAACGAAAATGTGTTCACGAAACCTTAACCTGTGCACGTGCCGATTACTTATAACTGCCCCAAATGCAAAATTTAAGTGGTATCAGGAAGAGTACTTAACATCTGTGAAAAAGTAAAGTCAAGGTGCAGAACGGAAACAATTAAGAATTTATCTCTTTCCGGTTAAGTCTTTTATCTAGAGGCGATAAAGAATGATAAACGGTATTATCGTGTAAACGAGAAAAAAATACACTAGCGCAAGCAATGTCAGAAATTCATCAAAGCAAGTGCATCGTAATAAGAGTCTTCAACCCTTCTCATTGCTGTTCACAAAAAATTGCTTATTTTACAAACAATGTGTTTATCTTCCTGTAAATTCATAGCCTTGTATTATCGTTTTGCAACACCTTCTCTCAAACTATTAGAAGTACTACTCGTCAGAGATACACACCAAAACATAATCAACAAAGCATGCAACAAGGGCAAAATTATCACGTAGTCCCTGACAATCCCTAACATCAATATGCCACTTCATATCATAAATAACAAACGTCTGCATAATAATCATAAAAAGTTCGCTATTCTCACGTCCTCTTATATCATCGTATTCTCATTATAAAAATCTATAAATCATTGCTACACATACTTCATCTATAATTAAGCCTTAAGTCTTCACTTCACATACGACACCTACAATAAAATTCTAACAGTGAATGAAGAAATCCTGGTTATATCTCAGTCTTTGAGTATCTCAGTGCAACACGCTTAAATTGAATATCTCCTCCGATTACTGACAGTACGTGTTATACCTGTGAAAAAATATATACTCTACCTGTTTTATCAGTACTGTCTGGAATCCGTTGTTGCATACTTCTGTACGTTAGCCTGTAAGAGAAAATGCTGTACGACGCGGAAAATTCGGTTTATTATTTCTCGTGTTGCTTTTATCTTGTGTGATGCCTTTGTCATTGACGAAAAAAATCATTGCTGTCTTCTTTTACGTAATCTCTGCTTGTAAAATGATGTAATGTAAAGATCGGGGTGAGTTATGTTAGAGCATGACGTAATATGTGCTCTGTTGTATCTATTACATAAAAATAATGACAGTGAAAATTAAGATACAAAGTGGCTTGTACTTATAGTACTGTATGAGAAAAAATTGTTATTTTCATGTACACATACATGTCATTGAAAGAAAACCTGTAGAAAAAGCTTAACTACTACTCGCAAACGCTTGACGTCATAAGAAAATGAAATACGTGTTGTCAGAACATAAGTGTTATATATTGGTATGGTGTAGTCATCTCAAGGAAGAGTAGAAAGTCAAATAATTATACAATGAAAGGTTTTATATTGGTGAGGTGATGGAAACCTCTGGAAACTTTCGTTCTGAGTGTTTCAAGATGTACTACGTTCGGAAGTGGGATTCGTCGACTCCGAAATCGTCCGTTATACAGGAATACAAATATTTGACACCTGTTCTTTGCTTTAGAAGACAAAGGGTGTCGAACTAAAAATTTTTGTCCAACTTTGAATTTTCTATTGTGACTTGCCTTCTTTATTAGCATTTTCCTTTCCTCAGCTGCCTTTTTTGTATTAGTAATTGCAATGTCAATCAATTCATGATGACGTGAACATTGTGACTTGGGGAAAGAAACAAGTTCTTTTATTTTATCTGGCGGATTTTTGTTCTTCGAAACTAAATGTGCCGAGAGCGAAGTTGAATCATTAGGAATTCTATTAACAGTATGCTGAAATATCTGTCCCATTCAGTGCATTGTTTGGTTCGTCTGTTGCTGCTTCACAAGTGTCTACCTCGGCTTTGATTCTTCACCTGTATTGTCGAGAGCAAAAGATGTGTCAGTGAAAAATTGTGTATACCATTGTGTATTGTTTGTGCGTGGAAAAAGCTCGAATCTGTTAATTTCCTGTTCCTCGATGGAAATGCTCTGCTGAAACTGTACTGTTAATCTCTTGAAGTAAACAAAGTTGTCCCTGTGCTTTAATGATCTGCCAAATAATGCTGCTCGTGAAATTGCCCCTGTGCGCTGATCATTTTCGTAGCAAACTGATATTGAAATGAAAATGTCTCACCCGGTGATGTAGTTGCTTGGAAACGCAGTGCCTGCTGCTCTCCGCGCGCCAGTTGCGAATTTCTGACTGCAGTTGCTGAGAGCTTACTGCCGATGCTCCAGACAGCAAGTAAGCGACTGCAGTGCCACCAAATAAAAAAATGTTACCTTCATCCCAGCAGCGATGACAAAAACGAGCACACCTTCCAGCAACCACAGTTTCTCTGAACAAAGACTGCGAGCGAGTAATAAGCGACTCAGAAGTGTCTCTTAGCGTCTGAGACACACGTAGTACGTACAAAATCCAGAAGTGCACATAACAGCGATTACATCTTATTAACGATTTTAATATTACATCCTGGAACCTCGAATGCTGTCTACAGATTCCTATATGAAATGTAGCAATGGGTTTGTTCGCCTTCTTTTTATCAGCAGATTAATGGGCATCTTATGGGTGCCGCCACTTACTCTGCCATCGACTGCGTTTTATTTGCAAAGGGAAGACGCGCTGCTGCAAAGCTGGCTTTCAAATGTAGAGAAATGATTACGGCCTTCTTTATTCTGGTAAGTAGTTACATCTGGCTACATTTTTAACATTACATTCTGCTATCTGGAATGCTGTCTACAGATTCCCTTATGAACTGCACTAGTAGCATTGTTCTCCTGTTGTTTTTCAGCACATTTGTGAATTTATTCTGGCTGCCACTATTTTTTCTGTCAACAACTGTGTTTTATTTGCAAAATGAAGATGCTCTGCCCGAAAGAACGCTTTTAAACACACAGAAATCAGTACCTCCTTCTTTCATTTGATATGTAATTACATCTGGTTAACATTTTTACTATTACGTTCTATATATTAAAAGCATCACCTCGGTTGTGAGAGTTCTGGAAACTGTACGTTTCCGCCCTTTCTATTGCTCACGAAAACCACACATTGCATGTTGTAGCACCATACGGCGAGACCTTCAGAAGTGGTGGTCCAGATTGTCGCACTCCTAAACGGCGATTCGGCGTAGATCCCTCAGAGTGGTTGGTGGATCACGTCGTCCGTAAACAACCTTTTCAATCTATGCGAGGTATGTTCGGTAGGGTTCATGTCTGGAGAACACGCTGGCCACTCTAGTCGAGTGATGTAGTTACCCTGAAGGGATGTGCACGACGGGGGCGCGAATAGTCGTCCATGAAGACGAATGCCTCGCCAATATGCCGCCGATATTGTTGCACTGTAGGTCGGGGGATGGCATTCACGTTTCGTACATCCGTTACGGCGTCTTCCGTGACAACCAGTGGCGTACGTCGGCCCCACATAATGCCACCCCAAAACCTCAGGGAACCTCCACCTTGCTGCACTCGCTGGACAGTGTGTCTAAGGCGTTCAGTCTGACCGGGTTGCCTCTAAACACCTCTCAGACGATTGTCCAGTTGAAGGCATATGCGACACTCATCGGTGAAGAGAACGTGATGCCAATACTGAGCGGTCCATTCGGCATGTTGTTGGGCCCATCTGTACCGCGCTGCATGGTGTCGTGGTTGCAAAGATGGACATCGCCAGGGATGTCGGGACTGAAGTTCCGCATCATGCAGCCTATTGCGCACAGTTTGAGTCGTAACACAACGTCCTGTGGCTGCAGGAAAAGCACTATTCAACATGTTGGCGTTGCTGCCATGTTCCCTCCGAGCCATAATCCGTAGGTAGCGGTCATCCACTGTAGTAGTAGCCCTTGCGCGGCCTGAGCGACTGTTCCTGTCTCTCTGTATCTCCTCCATGTCCGAACAACATCGCTTCGGTTCGCTCCGAAACGCCTGGACACTTCCCTTGTTGAGAGCCCTTCCTGGCACAAAGGGACAATGCGGACGCGATCGAACCGCGGTATTGCCCGTCTAGGCGTGGTTGAACTACAGACAACACGAGCCGTGTACCTCCTTCCTGGTGGAATGACTGGAACTTTTAATATTTTTTGTGGGATCTGAAATTCAAAAACCTCTCTCACACCGGCCTGATTTAGCTTCACTGATCAGGATGGTAAAATACATGCGTATATTAAGGGAATTTTCATTCACAAAGCAGGCTTATCACATTCACACAGTTCAATACTGTTCTATCCTGATTAAATTGAGCTTAACTTAAATTCCATAAGGCAGTGAAGCAATTTCGATGTCTCGGTGCGACGAAAATTGTCAGTCCATCTCCTGAAATTATTTGTAATAATTATTAACTTTCGGTGACCACATGGGGAAGACCGGAGATCTGCTGGTAAGACCGTGTTAGCCCATTTATTGAAAGTAATAAACTGGATATCTTGAGCGTACAAAACGACAGGTTCGTCCAGTGTAAATCAGACGTTCCCCACTCATCCCGTGCAACACAGCGTAGTAAGCAGAGACTGTCAATAGTAATCAGTTAAATAACACGCGAACACACTTACTTTAGTTTAGTTCATGTATTAAATTCCTTCTCATACAGAATCTCATCAAGATGGCGACTAGCTCAACAATACATACATATACATCTTCGTTCTTTCAGGGCTGATGGGCAAGATCTGAATCCTCCTTTTCATAAGAGAAAACGTAGACAGCAGAGGAGCTATTCCATGGAGTAAATGCACGCTCCAAGGAATAATAGGACTTGAAACTACTTTGGATTGATACTCATCGTATATTAGAGTTTGGGAATCGGTAAGATAAGAAGAGATATTTCGAGATATGTACTGAGTTATATAATTTATAAAATTTCTGAAAATATCGCGGAGAGACCGTTGAAAGAGACATTTCAAACTGATCAACTGTCGGACCCACTCCATCTAATTGGCGCTGCTCATGCATCGTTGTTTAGATCTTTTGGGACAGTTTAGTGACATCTCTGAACAGTCAAAGGGACCGTGTCTGTGATGCAATATCCACAGTCGACGTCTGTCTTCAGGAAATCTGGGAACCGGGGTGACGCAAAACTTTTTTTAATGTGTGTATTTGAAACAAAATATTTAGTTCAAAACTACTGACCAAATTTGCCTCCTTAGTCAGCATCATACCTGTTATCGCCAATAGTGCGGAACGAAAGACTTTGTTTCAAATAAACTAACTGCCTCAACGGAAAAAAAATTAATAGAAGCAAAGTTCTCCACAGATGTGACACAAATAGCTTGATTGTTAATAACTTGGAAATAATGTAAAACCAGAATATTGAAACTATTGACTTATTTTAGTCTTTCATTATTATGAGAATGTATATTAATTCACTTGATGGCTGCCAGACACAGAAATCCGTTTTGTTTTTATTTGATGTGGAAGCTGTAAAGGAAGAGAGACCGGCAATATCACGAAACATACACACGGGTCACGTGGAGAATGACCCCGCACTGTAACTCAGCTTGCTCTGCGCGTGCGCGAATCTGGCATTATTAAAAAAAAAAAAATTCTGGGCAGCATCTGGCTACTCGCTGCTGCTGCTCATACGGGAAACAGCCGCGTCTCAAGTAGCCAGGAGCGGCACTGCTCATACGCGAATTCAGCTCTGCGCATGCGCACGAACGCGCTGGCAACTGCTCACAGGAACCTCGGGCTTCCTACGTAGTCGCCGCCGCGCGTGCGCAGTGACGCCTGTTTCCTGGCGCTCCCTGGCAGCTGCTGAGACGGAAGTAAGCAGCCGTAGCAAGACGAAAGGCCCCAAAGAATTGTCGCCAGAAATAGAAAATACTTTTTTCGTTACAGATGTGACACAGGCTGAACTTAATTTAACAGCATATGACGCGGAATTTACAAAGTAGCTGTTTAGCGGAAGAGTGGAACTGTTTTCTGGCAACACTTCGATGGTTAATTCATTTCCTTCAGGTAAACACTTATCTGCAAAGAAGAGGGATTTGCTTCCTGAAAGCGGAGGAAAAGCGTGACGCATTACAACTGTAACAACACTCATGTTGCCATTTTTCCAGATGTCGATGAGTCTGTCACTACTTTGTCTGTGGGTGACGTTGACCTTTGCACAAGTCCTGCACTTTCCAGCCGACTGACACAGGTAACAATGGACATTGAGCCACCCAGAGTGATAATTGTGTATTAACCCTATATAGAAATGTGGGTGCAGATACTGACTCCAAATCCGCCTCTTCACGCCTCTCAATGAAAGCGTCCTTTTATCGCAAATTCAGAGACTGATTTCATTGTTCACGGTAGACTCACTGTGAACAGCGATCGTATTCTTTACATATCAGACGAAACGTACCAACACCGAAATTTGAATTATACAATTTTAAGACCTTCTTCTCGCTACCTTCTTTATTATCTTTCTAGACGTGATTTTCTGCGATGTTTTGGAAGCGGTTAGTCCAGCTTGGTGAAGCTACAGATTCTTTCGCTCCTTATATCGTTAGCAATATCAGAAACCATGTCATGCAAGATGGTGTTTCTGTCACTGATTGACAGTTCTATTGCTTCATAGGAATAGGTCCAAAGTGTGTACATTAAACGTCGCGATTATTAACGACCGGATTTCACGTTATTCTGCATCTTCCTATTCATCGGATTGCTTTCCATCAGGGCTACAAGTATGTAAGCATTCCTTACCACCCAGTTCTCAGCACGTTCTTTCATCCCATACACCAACGCTTTCCGTACTTGCGGCATGGAAATTTTAACTCTTAAATTTATTTCGGAAACATTTGCTGGTCATCTACGTCACTATCGTTGGCCGTTTCTTTACGAGAGTAACTGCCTACGATTTCTTCACTTCAGAGAACCAGCAGTCGGTTTTATCGAGCATTTCAGTCCCAACGAACCACATGCTGCACTACTTAAACGCTCATCTGGGAGGTTAACAACAATTTTGTTCTTCACACAGTCCTTACAGGTGTTTGCCTTTGATGCGTGTTTCACTTTGATGCATTCAGTTGGCGCCAATCCTAAATCTCCGTAGCAAGCCGCGAAACATTCACGGCACTGCCTATGACCTGTGTGGCGAGACTGAATGCGAAGAATTTTTTGAACACGAATAACGCTCATGAGGTGATGGTACGGATTTATTCTTTGCTGGGCGTAGTGTAGCTGTGGCTATGGATAAATGACGACGTGTAAGCAGTGAGCGTGGCTCGAATTGTGTACGACGTGAGATCGACTTAACGGCACTACTTTGAGTTCTGGAGGACACGGTGTGTGTTTTGCCGTAACCTCTCACACCTCGCTACAGCCAGCAACTGGGTACAGGAGGGTGCTGTGTCACCTCTATACAGGGTGTTCAGCACCACGGCGACGGTGTGGAAGATTGCGTGCGACGTGGTACGAAATGATTAATGCAGTTCCTATCGCAATGTTGGGTGTAAATAGCAGAGGACGCGAAAAAACAAAACTAAAGCCAACAGGTGCTCGCCATCCAGAGTAGCTAACTTGGGTGGGCGGACGAGAATCGGTGTATTAAAGAGGTACGGCCGTGTGGGCGTCTCTCCAGACATACAGAATTCACAACTGTCGGCCGAAACCGGGCAATATTTTATGAAAGGATGGCCACCAGTTTTAGCCACCTGTCTCCCTGTATAGATGGCAGGATAAAGTTTCCACCTAAAATGGCCAGCAAATTCACGCGAAACATTCTCCAGGTTTCCCTCAAACTGTTACGCCATTGTTGCTGCTGAGTCTATAGAAGCGTCCGATCACCACGTTTGATCCAGTTTTAACGCTTGCCTTGACACAAACCATTTTACATTCGGAATCTGCACTGATCTCTCTAATGTAATCCTATTTTCACTGCTTTAAACACCAGCGGTTGACCTCTCTTTACGACCTACGTTGCGACCGGAATTTAGAATCTCGTTGCTACTGACTTTGGGTTTCACCCAGCTTTCCGTCCCTACTGCTGTGTGACAATTGTTACCGCTTATAAGCGAGATTAGTTCTGAGAACTTTCCGTAGACGCTCCTGCAGTTAACTAATACCACGTTGAGAGAGTGAGAACAATTCAAGACCAAGTTCTCCAGATTATAGCGTGCTGCATGCGTGACGGCGCTGGATCGGTTGTAATAAACACGTCACGAGTTGAATGGATTCTGGGAGCAATGGCCGCCCAACGTCGGTCTGTCGCCAAAGGACGAAAAACCAGACAGAGATATTTCTCGCACCGTCCCTGAGGACTAACCTGGCACGGCCTTTTACTTACCGAATATTCTAGAGTCCTCCGTTCCGAATCATTGATACACGGGAAGCATGTCAGTACAAACGGCACAATTTCAGCTCCGTTCTCGATTGGTTCCTCAGTTACAGTACGCCTAGCGTGAGAATGAACCTTGTCCACTACAGTTGTGAAGGAGCTTTTAGGAAAAGGAGGACAATGCAATTTCATAATCTCAATACAGTTCAACAGAACTGTATAATAATTAAATTTTGAACGGAAGTACGTGAAGGATGCGCTCGGCACTTCTGCTAATCGTAATGGGAACTGATACTTTGAGCTGAAACTTATGAAAGCTGTTTACTCTTGTGGGCGTAAAGTTCCTCAGTCGATTTCAAACATTTTGATGAGACTACAACACATTCGCGACTGCAACAGGAAAAGGCTGAAACACCTGTGATACTCAGAGTATCCTCCGTCACACACCAGAATGCATCTGTGAAGATATCACATCATTTCAGAGGTTTCTGATCGATAAATTGTTTCAGAAAGGTGTTATTTGTCAATTTTTAAGCAGTTTGACTTAAACTCAGATGCGTTAAATTCTATGTTCATTTGCATTATAAATACAAAAGCAGTTCTGGTACAGTCATTGTTTCCATGTCTAAAGATAAGGATTAACAGTATCCAGGGCCAACATTTTAATCTAAGTCATTAGTTTTGTAGACAAGTTGCGCATATAAATTACATTCAAAACGGCCTGCTCTCTCGCAGGCGAATTGTTTGATGAACTGGCTACAGGGGATTTCGCATCGTGTAGCGTGTCCTTCACATACATTTTTATACAGTTCTGCTGCACTGTATTGAGATTTACGCATTTCGGTATCAAATTTCAACAATTTCTCAGATACCAGACAGACACTTTAAACGACGAGTTTAAATAAATACGAACTCGTTTCAAAAGATATGACGTTACTTTCGTCACCAGATGTATGCGGTGAATGCCGTTGTGTTTGGTGATGGGAAGAACGCAGACGGAGTTCTGGGCTGTTTCCCCTCTGCTGAAGCGTGCCGTACCGTTGCAGTGCGCCGTAATACCAGAAAACAACAGACGAAGGCCGTTAAAGGAGCGATCCGAATTTTCGGCAGTCGCCGTTCTTCAGCGCGCTCTAGCGCCGTCACCGCTCGCTGTCAGAAAATCAGACCTGATTGGTGCGTTTTGTAGAAGAGTTTGGCTACTGTAATTTTGTGCTGGGTTTTCAACTCCGAGAAACATATAGTCTTCGTGAAACGAACGAAAATCTGAGAAGAGAGTGAAAATTTTGAGGCTTTCTGGATCTCTCGTTGTGAAGCCAGTCTGCTACAAGGCAGCAACCACGAAATTATTATTTAGTAGGCCAAAACACGTCATTAAAAGATCTTCCGCAGTTTCGTTATGGGACAACAACCAGTTGACTGGGCTACATTCAGTTGCAGAGGTGAAAACAGACATACATACATACAACGTTGTATTTTAAGAATCTGCCAAAGGAAAGAGGTCTAAAACTAAACTTTGGAATATTTGTAGTTATTTAGCTCCATTACTTTGTAGATTTTTCCATTTTCTTCGATGGCGGTGCGCTCAACACCGATTATGTTTATTCTTCCACTTCAGCTCTAAGACATTTTTTGCACAATTAGATATCCGTTGCGTCATTTGAATTACATTTTCGAAATTACTGTTGAACCTTTCTTCACCTGATTGTTCTCTAGTCTCCTACACATTGTCGCTACCTGTAAGAACTGTTCTATAACTGGAGATGCGAGAAAAACAAAGTATTTTTCCTAATATCAGCCTTTACTGTGCAGCTGTAAGTAAACATATACAGGGCTGATAGTATTTCGTAATTATTTTCTCATGTAGGGTGTGGGTCGTCCAGCACTGCATTCAGACTCAGTTCTGGAGACATATTGTGCTGGAACAGCTGGAGGCTGTCAACCACAGACGTATCAGTAAAAACACGAAATGTAGAAATTACTCCAAAACTAATAACATACCACAAAATATTTCAAATATGAAACGATGTAAACAATCATGGTGGCAAGGTGGACAATGTGTTTTGCATTATAGCACAGCACTGTAGCTATCAACGCAGCACGCGAAATCACAATAAATTCTCCAGTTCCTGCGTGGTGAGTCGTTTTAAGTATTTTACTCGTAGTATGTAAGCGCGTCGCACCAGTGAGTGTGCTGACATGTGTAGTTCTGAGTAAAGGGTGTGTTGCTGTTGTGGCTTAGTGAAGCATAGTTATACTTGGAACCTTTCTCTCATTTGTCAGTCGTTAACTTCAGTTCCTCTTTTTTGGTTTTTGACAGTTCTGTCATTATATTAATAGTAAATAGGTTGCAGAAGAAACGAACCTTCCGTTCTCAGAGGTAGGCCAACATGTTTAATTACCACTGCCCACTGTCAGATAGTGTAATTGTCGGGATATATCTGAGAAAGTACATCATTTCAGAGGTTTCAAATCGGTAGATCTGAGACAGGTGTTACCTTGTGAGTTTTGAAACAGTTTTACACAAAGTTGGATGCGTAAAATTGTGTGTTCATTTGCTCTGTAATTACCGTAAAACTGCTGGTGCAGTGATTCTTTGCGAGGCTGAAGATAAACATTAACAACATTCAGGGCCAACATTTTAACCTGAGTCATTTGTTTGCAATCAAATAGCACTTTTAAGTTTCATTGAAAACGCCATGCTCTCTCGCAGGCGAGTTGTTTGACGTGGTGGCTCGACTGGATTTCGCATCATGTAGCGTGTGCTTCACATACTTCCGATCAAAATTTAATTTTAAAAAGTTTTGCTGCCATGCTCTGAGATTAACCTATTTACATATCAGCATAAATTTTACCAGTTTCTCAGATACCAACCAGACATTTACATACACCAGTTTAAACAGGAACACGTTTCAGACTATTTGGCGTCCGGTTATTGAGCGATATGAGCAGTGAATTCCGGCGTGTTTGACGATGCGAGGAAAGGGGATGGAGTTCTGGGCTGTTTCCCCTCTGCTGTAGCGTGCTGTGCCGTTCCAGTGAGCCGCAGTAGCAGACAACACCAGGTGGAGGGCGTCAGGCGCGTCCCGAACTTTCGGCGAGATGCGTAACATGGCTCTCTGTTACCTCCACTAAGAGCGTTTAACATCACGGCGGTGTGTAAGATTGTGTCTGATCTGGAAGTCATAGTTGCACACAGAGCAACGAAACGTCAGCTTACATGTGCCACATGTGGGGAAGACGAGGCAAAAAGAAGCACTCGAGTTAACTGCGATACTTCCCCATGACGTTTCTCCTCTGTTTTCAGGACAGCTGATGTTTCTAAGAAACTCATTTAAAATGAAAGTGGCAGCTACGTAAAGTTTTAAAAGAAAATATCGGCAACGAGAGGGTCTGTGTGGGTAGGTGCCATGCATCCATTTGCCGAGAATTGGCCAGGATTACAATGGGCGGTTGAACTTGCTAATAACTTGGACTGCGGGAGCAACACATTGAACTAAGGAGCATTCATAAGTATTTGAAATTATTACGTGCAATAAACATACGTGAAGTTGTACTTCAAACCGGAGAAACATTGTTTCAAGTAGTAGTAATAAGAGTCTCGCGGAAGAATTAAATCAGCTGGGAAATGTTGGCATACTATTTACGCAGGAAGTTGCAAAGTAGCAGAAAATATTGGAATATCACCTGAAGTGAATGTAATGATTGATAACTGAGAGAAACGCAAGGCAGAAGAAAACGCTTTGTTGATGAAGCAGCAGGGGACGATTTAAACCATAGCTCGAGGAACAGTTTTCAGCTAAATGTTTGGCACGTTATTACACAGCTGTAGGGAACTTGACTGTAATGCGTGCAGCCACACGCAACACGGAGACATTCCGTTTCCCGTGGAACTACGTAAGCGAACACGATTCTCCGGTCCAAGAGCTTGTGGGAAACGACGAATCTTGCTACAGTGTAGACGTTAATAAGGACGGTCTCGGAGAAGAAATTTTACTGTTGAAAAGATTCGTGAGGGCAATGTTGTGTCTGAGCATTTGTTCTGCGCCTTGTCAGTACTCTTTGTGAGTGAAGTTTGAGTGATGGCCTCACGGACTGTTCTGCCGTTTGCCTGCTGGCGCCTCACAAGCAGAGAGGCGGCTGACAGTTGTGGCAGGAGCCACGGACTGGCAGAGAGTGGCGAGCTGCGTCAGCTGCGACCGCAGCAGCGCCACAGGGAATGAAGTGAGGTGACAGCAACTGAGTTGACAGGCGTACACTCTCCACTACACTTACTTACTCGATGTATGAGTGAAAGTAAGTGTAATTTTATTACCTGTAGTTGCACGACTTGCGTCACCGTCTCAGCTGTGCCGTTGTGACCGATGAGTGTCGAGACTCGTGTGCGTCGTTGCGAAATTGCTTTCGTGTGCTGAAACTCGGGCTCAGTGTTCTGTCTCGAATACAACTAGAATTACTTTGCTTGTTGCAATCTTTTGCGTCAAGTACAGACAACAATACCAGATAGACAGGATTTCCTTCACATTTTGTATGCGTGTGATGTTGTGCTCTGTGTTTAGTTAAATGTGGACTGACTGTATGGTTCCAGATGATGGTCGCATTATGTAGTGTGAATACCGCTACGCATCGTTATTAAACACAACAGGTACGGTAGAGTAGAATGTTTGCTGAATATGGAGAAGTAAATTGAGTCTGATATCAGGAGCGAGAATTCTGGTGATAGAACTGATATACCGTTAATCTCGGTATGTTGCAAATTAGAATAGTCTGATGCAGCACCTTGCTGACTGGTGTGGAATGCTTTTCAGCGATCAGATATTATAGAGAAGTTGTGTTTGTTCACAGTGAACTGTTGACTTTTGCCAAGTTTAGTCTGGAAGTGTACTCGAGACATTTTTCTTGAGAGAAGGATTGTCCATTGTTACCTGAATTATTTTGCTGTTATCTGGCGTTGTCTGGCTTTTGCTACAACGTTCCTTATGTGTGTGTTGTATGTTACTTGAGGAGGGCTGAAATTAGTGAGTCACAATAGGATTGAGTTCTTTGGATCTTTACTTAAAAATTATGAATGTTACTCTCCTACAAACTCTTTCAGTTCCTGTTTTTTTGCACAGAGTTCGCTGGACGGGCTGCCTCATGACAGCATCTCCACCAGCCGCCTCCTGTTGTACTGCCTGGCGATGTCCAGCGCTGTCCGCCCATCACCAGTTGTGGACCCCCTGTCGGCCCCCGCGTCGAGCAGCGCAGCCGCCACTTCTGCGCGGCCAAAGAGTGCCGCGTAATGCGCCGGCGTCCACCCAGTGTCACTCCTGGCGTCCACCGCCGCCCCCGCCCCCACCAGCAGCCTCGCCGCCTCGACGTCACCCCTGCGCGCTGCCCAGTGCAGGGCGGTCCGCCCCCACTCGCCCCTCGCCGCAACATCGGCCCCTGCGGCGATCAGCGCCCTCAGCGCCCCCACTGCCCCCCGCTCAGCCGCCTGGACCAGCCTACTGCCCCTCTCCTCTGCAGAGAGGCTCCTACACAAAACACAAACTGCCACTCTCTGCTACAAACACACAGCACACAGAACGAGGAAAACAGCCACACGAGGAAACAACTGTTGTGAATACAGATCTGTCCTGAAACAAACCTACCGTATCCCCCTCCTACAGTACAAAACAGTGCGCAATTGTGTGTATGTATTAAATTACTGCAAATGTTCTATCTCCCTCATAAGAAAATCTTCACTCATCGTCCATTACAAATAGCATTATACAACCTCTGAAAGAGTTTCATTACCACATTTTGTCACACTCATTCCTGCAAGTCAGCTCCTCTGCTCTCGGGACGCTACACCTAACCAGTCGCTCACCTCCACTACAGGACAGGCTTCTTGCAGCTAACACTGGTCTCTGTCTGCAGCTTCACTGCCAGAGGTCACACACAAGAAGAATCCCGTCTCCTGGTTTTCAAACAGACACTTTCCTGCTACGCAGGCAAAAAAATGTCACTGCAGTTACCGGCAGTTTTCTTCATTCAGCCTCACCAAACACTGAAGCTTTCTGACACATAGACAACAATTTATTCAAAACATGTGAGAGATAACAAACACCAACTCGGCAACACCACCCCCATAAAAGAACTGTGTGTGTGTGTGTGTGACATTTTATGGCCTCATAGCATACGCACATGTATTTAACATGTGCTATCATGCTCAAAATCATCTGAACGATCTCAGTTGTCGTCCATCTTAATGTTTTTGCGGCCTAAGGGCTGTTCCATAAAGTTTCTGGCGTGCAGCCGCATAAATTCAGTGGTTCGGTCCTCGGGTTTAAAAGGACGGACCAAGTGCGGCAGCGTCAGTCACCTCGGCTCGCTCTGGGGATGGCGGGACGGTGTCCGGCCGAAATATTAGGAGAAGAGGCTGAATTTATGCGGCTGCACGCCAGAAACTTTACGGAACGATTTGAATTGTGTTTCGCCTGATTTGTAATCAGTCCTCGTAACATTGTTCCTCTGTTCTGTTTTCGGTACAGTCTTTGCCTGTACAAAATGTTCACTGCATGAGGCCACAAGAGAAAACTGCTCTCTGTGATTATAAGTTTACATGCAAACTGACACTTCGATAATGCAAATACCAGGAAACGTGTTATTGGACGCTACACAGACATTACGCTCGCATATTCAAATTTATTGTAATAAATGAAACCTCAGAAAGCAGCATCCTTCTTTAAATGACACGACGAAAGTTTTCTCACTGCGCTACTATCCGGGAATGCAATCCAGCAAGTAAAGACGAAATATCTCAAGTACGGTTTCAGTCACAAGTAACAATGTGTGCAGGTTCAAACTCGAAATGATCTGCCATAAAGTTGTGTGTTTCCTGGAGATTCGAACGAAGCACTTAATTGCATGGTTAACTGAGCGCAATCAAACGTTACAAATCGTTATTTTTAACCAGCAACGAGATGACAAACTAAACCCAGGAGACGAAAGTGTTTTGTGTTATGGGCATTCGAAACCAACACCTATCGACACGGACCTCTAGTCACGCGTAGACGTTATATAATGATTTACTTCATTAGCAGCGAAATGTGCGCATGTCTGTATTGTAAATACAATTATGAAAATTTTCCGCTGGCTAGGAATCGAACCCTGTACACACAGTTGTTGACTACACAGACACGTTGACTGTACTATCCTCTTTCACGAGTAGCTGTGAGTGGCATGTTTGAAACTGACATGATAGGACGAAAAGCTGCGTGTCTGACTAGGGAGTCGAATCCAGAACCCACCATTATTGTTGATAAAGCGCAGAAAGGCATTAAAAATCATAATATCTCACATGTATTTTCGTGTGCATGTGTTGCAACTTAAAGTGCCATGACAGGATTCGAACCCCACAAACATGTCTTTCGTGAACGTCTTTATAGCTTTGCAGGCAAGTGGAAACAATGAAGCAGTGGAAATGCATCATGACTTCCTCCTCTGTCAGGGCCCAGCCTGTACCGACTCTCCTCCAGGTTACCAGATGTGGGACAGCTGCTACTTCTATTGGATGAAAATGACTGCCGGATGTAAGAAACGAACCCTGAACTTCAGCATAGGTAGCTAGAATCATTTCAACTTTTTTTTTTTAACTAGCAACCTTTATCACGAATTTAAATTCATGTAAGTTGCGGATTCGAACACACTACGTGCAGACTAGAAACTCGCGCCCTTAACCCCTTTTCTTTCATTTAATTTTTTAACCATTCCGGGGCCTGGCCACGACGCCTCCTCCCTTACATGACTCCGAGTCACTCCGTTTTTTTCGTGGAATATTTTTTATTTTTTTATTTTTGATACTTCATCCAGAAGACTGTCTGCACAGAAACTATGTCAGCTGTGGGCGACGGCTTCGAAGTTCGTGTTCACTCTGGTTGGCTTTCCAATTTATTTCGCAGTATCTTCTTCCTAATCCAATGCATAATTTTCGCGAGGTTTCTTTGCTATGTTGGTCCTCTATTAACTCCGAGCAATCCACTCGCTGGAAGCTCCATGCTGCCATTTTGGATGCTTCGGATAACGATGAATGTAACACAGAAAAGAAGAAATGAGGGCAGTCCCGTCTTCTGGTTAAAACAAGTTGTGGCATACGGAATAAAGTAAAATAAAATGTACTAAGCAGTACCATGTCTTTTGTTGTGAGGACAAAATTTTCCTCCGAGATGCCTTCAACACGAAATAGGGTGCGCTTCTGATCCACTTATTTTAGTGTACATTTCTGTTTCCTTAAAAATAAATGAATAACTCAGTAAAATGGTTCAAATGGCTCTGAGCACTATGGGACTCAACTTCTGAGGTCATTAGTCCCCTAGAACTTAGAACTAGTTAAACCTAACCAACCTAAGGACATCACACACATCCATGCCCAAGGCAGGATTCGAACCTGCAACCGTAGCGGTCTCGCGGTTCCAGACTGCAGCGCCTAGAACCGCACGGCCACTTCGGCCGGCATAACTCAGTAAAAAATAGTGTTAAAGACAAAAGAGGTTCAGCACGATTCATTATGTTGTTCTTGCGTTTACGTCTCTTTCTATTCAGTTTGCACACTGTTTCACGTAACTATACGTACCAAAAAATTTTGCGGAGTTTCTCCTGCAGTTTTTCGCCTCTGTGATGCACACCCAGGGCGGCCGGATTGGACGAGACGCGCCGCCCCGTTGTTCGCTTGTGCCCGGCGTGCGTTTTGTTTTGTTTTGTTTCCTTCTGTTAGCAGGTGACACGTTGTTCGTCCTTTTAGCCACTTTACAGCATTTCTTTATTCTAAATGACATGTCACCTTGATAGAATTCAGAAAATCGTCAGGCAAGATATTGCAAATAATGTTGGTGTTATCGCGGCCAACATTTGTCTGATAAGTCCCCGGATATCCTCCACTTCAGTGCTCACAAACCTGTCTTCTTCACTTGCTATCAGGTTGCAATTATCACGTATTGGCGAATCACCTAGGTGGACTGCCTGAAGTTTCGCTTTGGTTGCTACTTTCCTGTTTACTGCCCTCTACCGAGCAGGTTTCACACTTGTTGGTAGGTGAGGGGTGCTGATGTTTATCCAAATGACCCATCTGTAGTGCAGCTACTTTTGTACAGTCACATTTCCGCATTCCTTTTCCGTTAATTGCACGCATATATTCCTAACTTTTACCATATTCGATG
The DNA here is from genome assembly GCF_023898315.1 of Schistocerca nitens. Taxonomy (NCBI): domain Eukaryota; kingdom Metazoa; phylum Arthropoda; class Insecta; order Orthoptera; family Acrididae; genus Schistocerca; species Schistocerca nitens. The sequence goes on from NC_064624.1 coordinate 60,915,138, forward strand.
GGCGAACTCTGGTTCGAGTATAACCGAATCAAAATTGTTCAAAATGATAAAAGCCGTGCATCTATGGCTGGATTCAAGACAGTGGGAGTAATTTCGTCTGCTAAGTGAGACACCAGGGTCGTGTGAGTCTTCTTCCGCATCTCGTGTGTGGAACACACGAATACAGCTTGTGATGTTCTCCCAACGTCTGTGAGATCCCTCCCTCCCCCCCCCCCCCCCGCGCCATTTCCAGTTGAAGTCAGCGTGTCAAACTTTACCTTGAAAATGTTACTACGAGCTGAGAGAAATCTTGCTGCTGTTTCACGTGGTTTGGGTAAAACCTTTGCTACACAGTTGACTTTAAAAACCACGTACATATTTGAAAAGTGTGCCTTTTGGATATCGTCAAGTCTTCTCACACTATGTTCTTTGGCGCTAGCTGGCAGACTGGCAAGGATGTTCGTGGAGTTTGCAGCTGTAGTACGATTTATATGTAACTGTAGCTGATACCCAAAATTTCCATATGGGGCAACACATTAAGGTCTCCCGTGTTTTGCAGAGATATTCCACGTGTGATTTGCTCGGCTTCGCACCTGATGCAAGTTCGGATTTGCTGATGACCTGCAGTGCCTTCTCCCAGTCGCTGTCGCCAACGATCACTACATCCACGTCACCTGTGTATGACCTACACATGATATTCTGGCGGTGTGTGTGTGTGTGTGCATGCGTGCAGCCCTCGTAGCTGTTTCTGCAGAGTGGCTAGCAGGGCCGCAGCGGCAGTGGGGAACGAGGCCCTCCACACAGGACCACCTCGTCGCACACAACTCTTGAGTGCGAGCTGCCTTGTTAGCTGACCACTCATCATGATTTGCAAACTGCTGTTCTTCAACATTATACCAATTACCTCGACAAAATATTGCAGAAAATCCAGTACAGTCATTGTTTCAAGAAGGCACTGGTGATTCACCCTAGAGAAAGCATTCCCGAAATCGAGCGACATTACGGTGCATTCGAGCGTGAGAACATGTGCCGCAGCTACCATGTCTCTATATTCACGGGCAGTTTGAATACTTGTTCTGTCTCTACCCACCGTGGCTCGATACGGGCCAGTCACCTCATGCATTATCATTTTCACTCTCCAGGCAAGAACGCTCACCATTAATTTTGTAACCACCATTCAGGACACTAACTGATCTCAAGAGTCCCTTTAGTCAGCCATAGTGCCAGCAGTGCTAGTGTTTTGAATACAGTCCTTAGACTGGTAGTGCTTTTTTCACTGTTTTCTACAGGAAGTGTCTGGTAACCACAGTTAAGTCAACTATCAGCCGCCTTTAGTGAATTAGCAGTCTAGTTAAAAGTTGATTAACTCTCCACAGTAAATTGATTTCTTAGGACGGATAGGATGTGTGACTGCTGTGTACGGACGCAGGAGGAGCTGGCCACTGTTCGCGAACAGCTGAACGTGTTGATGGCCGCGGTCAGCCGTCTTCAGGCTGCTGCCTCGGAGTGTAGCGGCAGTGGGGAGTCTGGCGCGTCGCAAGGTACACCCCAGGTGTTACACATGCGTCACCCACTCTCCATGCTGTCGAGACATCCTCGCGGGTACCGGGCGCGGTTGGGCCACCCTCTCCCCAAGGGGAGTGGCGGGTTCAGCGGCGTTCGCGGCGCACAAGGCGGAGGGTAAATGTGGAGGCTGGCCGTGTGGCATCGCCCGCTCTGCCTGTGAGTGGACATGTGGCCGCTCCTTCAGCAAGGTCCGAGCAGACACACGGGGGGAGGGGTTTATTAGTTATTGGGAGCTCCAACGTTCATAACGGGTGGCAGGGACAAAGAATCCAGTGAAATTTTTTAAGTGCTTTATCTGAAAAGTATCTTGAGCAGTTAAACAGAGAACCGACTCGTGGCGATAACATATTGGACCCTCTGGTGACAAACAGACCCGAACAATTTGAAACAGTTAACGCAGAACAGGGAATCAACTATCATAAACTGGTTACTGCATCGATGATTTCAGCCATAAATAGAAATATTAAAAATGGTAGGAAGATTCTTCTGTTTAGCAAAAGTGACAAAAAGCAGATTTCAGAGTACCTAACAGCTCAACACAAAAGTTTTGATTTAAGTACAGACAGTGTTGAGGATCAGTGGACAAAGTTCAAATCCATCGTACAGTATGCGTTAGATGAGTATGTGCCAAGCAAGATCGTAAGAGATGGAAAAGAGCCACCATGGTACAACAACCGAGTTAGAAAACTACTGCGGAAACAAAGGGAACTTCACAGCAAACATAAACATAGCCAACGCCTTGCAGACAAACAAAAATTACGCAAGCGAAATGTAATGTGACGAGGGCCATGCGAGAGGCGTTCAATGAATTCGAAAGTAAAATTCTATGTACTGACTTGGCAGAAAATCCTAAGAAATTTTGGTCTTGTGTCAAAGCGGTAGGTGGGTCAAAACAAAATGTCCAGACACTCTGTGACCAAAATGCTACTGAAACAGAGGATGAGAGACTAAAGGCCGAAATACTAAATCTCTTTTTCCAAACCTGTTTCACAAAGGAAGACTGCACTGTAGTTCCTTCTCTAGATTGTCACACAGATGACAAAATGGTAGATATCGAAATAGACGACAGAGGGAGAGAGCAACAATTAAAATCGCTCAAAAGAGGAAAGGCCGCTGGACCTGATGGGATACCAGTTCGATATTACACAGAGTACGCGAAGGAACTTGGTCCCCTTCTTGCAGCGGTGTGCCGTAGGTCTCTAGAAGAGCGTAGCGTTCCAAAGGTTTGGAAAAGGGCACAGGTCATCCCTGTTTTCAAGAAGGGACATCGAACAGATGTGCAGTACTATAGACTATATCTCTAACGTCGATCAGTTGTAGAATTTTGGAACACGTATTATGTTCAAATATAATGACTTTTCTGGAGACAAGAAATCTACTCTGTAGGAATCAGCATGGGTTTCGAAAAAGACGGTCGTGTGAAACCCAGGTCGCGCTATTCGTCCACGAGACTCAGAGGGCCATAGACACAGGTTCACAGGTAGATGCCGTGTTTCTTGACTTCCGCAAGGCGTTCGATACAGTTCCCCACAGTCGTTTAATGAACAAAGTAAGAGCATATGGACTATCAGACCAATTGTGTGACTGGATTGAAGAGTTCCTAGATAACAGAACGCAGCATGTCGTTCTCAATGGAGAGAAGTCTTTCGTAGTAAGAGTGATTTCAGGTGTGCCGCAGGGGTGTGCCGTAGGACCGTTGCTATTCACAATATACATAAATGACCTTGTGGATGACATCGGAAGTTCACTGAGGCCTTTTTGCGGATGATGCTGTGGTATATCGAGAGGTTGGAACGATGGAAAATTGTACTGAAATGCAGGAGGACCTGCAGCGAAGTGACGCATGGTGTAGGGAATGGCAATTGGCTGGCTCTGAGCACTATGGGACTTAACATCTATGGTCATCAGTCCCCTAGAACTTAGAACTACTGAAACCTAACTAACCTAAGGACATCACACAACACCCAGCTATCACGAGGCAGAGAAAATCCCTGACCCCGCCGGGAATCGAACCCGGTAACCCGGGCGTGGGAAGCGAGAACGCTACTGCACGACCACAAGATGCGGGCGAATGGCAATTGAATCTCAATGTAGACAAGTGTAATGCGCTGCTAATACATAGAAAGAAAGATCCCTTATCATTTAGCTACAATATAGCAGGTCAGCAACTGGAAGCAGTTAATTCTGTAAATTACCTGGGAGTACGCATTAGGAGTGATTTAAAATGGAATGATCATATAAAGTTGATTGTAGGTAAAGCAGATGCCAGACAGATTCATTGGAAGAATCCTAAGGAAACGCAATCCGAAAAGAAAGGAAGTAGGTTACAGTACACTCGTTCGCCCACTGCTCGAATACTGGTCAGCGGTGTGGGATCCGTACCAGATAGGGTTGATAGAAGAGATAGAGAAGATCCAACGGAGAGCAGCGCGCTTCGTTACAGGATCATTTAGTAATCAGGAAAGCGTTACGGAGATGATAGGTAAACTCCAGTGGAAGACTCTGCAGGAGAGACGCTCAGTAGTTCAGTACAGACTTTTGTCGGAGTTTCGAGAACATACCTTCACCGAGGAGTCAAACAGTATATTGCTCCCTCCTACGAATATCTCGTGAAGAGACCGTGATGATAAAATCAGAGAGATTAGAGCCCACACAGAGGCATACCGACAATCCTTCTTTCCACGAACAATACGAGACTGGAATAGAAGGGAGCACCGACAGAGGTACTCACGATACCCTCCGCCACACACCGTCAGGTGGCTTGCGGAGTATGGATGTAGATGTAGATTGTTTCTATTATTTGTGAGTTGTTCAACGTGGCTGACTCTTTCGAGAGTATCGCTGTCTCCAATTCAATTCCAGTTCCAGTATTAATTACAGCGACATACCCCAAGAGATCGTGTAGCGCAGCGGCCGTTAGTTCCTGAAGTGGAATAACATCAGTGTCTGCCACATACATGAAGTCTTTCACGCTACATACTTTCAGATGTTTAAAGGTGCAATCCTCTAAGTTTGACATGGGTTCGTAATGTACCACATTTCATATATTCGACTCTTTCATCGAATACACTCAGTACAAAACGTATTGACAAATGTGACATACGTATCCGCCTCCTGCCACTTGGGTCTGGGTGAGGTAACCGTTCGTTACCGGAGACTGACAGGTGCGCCTCTGGAAGCTGAACGAGTTTCTGCCGTTTCCCCATCCGCCGCCACCTCATCCGAGCAGTTCTTCGCGAGCAGAAACCTGAACAGGCCATCAGCGGCTGTTGGGCGCGTTTCTGTGGGGAGCTGCGCTTGCGTCTCGCTGTACATCCGCGGGGCCGGGCGCGCTGGCGGCGGCTGGTGTGTGGATGACAGGTCCAGGCTGAGTAGTGCGACTGGAACCTCCCTCCGAAGTTTCATTTAATTTCTGGACTGCTTGTTGGACCTTTTCGCGCTTCAGTCGACCAGTTTGTGTCTGCTATGCGGAGCTGACTCATGCTAGCATCTCCCGACATTTACCAAGACACAAAGGCTGCAGCGGAGAGCTGCGATAAGCTCTCAGACTCACCGCAGCTCGCAGCAGAGGTCCGCACGCGGCGGCCGCTGAAGGCACACTGGCGTTCGTTTCACCAGCAGCGGAATGTGCGCGTGTCTGGTTTGGAAATGACACGACGAAAACTCCTGTGGCGACTGGGAATCGAACCCTGCACATACCGTTCGACTACATGAAAAGAGACGCTGACATTCTTTTTCAACACTAGCCAACAGCCTCTGACTAAATCGAAACCCATACCCATTGTTATTGTTGACAAAGTACGGAGAGGCGTCAAAAATCATAATTTGTCACATGAAGTTTGGTGTGTCCTTGCTACAAATTGAAAAGACAGACCAAGATTCGAACCCAGTCGTGCATCTTTCGTCAAGACGGTAACGACTTTGGAATCGTGGGGAAACAACGGAACGGTGGAACTTTTTTTTTGTGGTAAGGTCTTACTGGACCCAACTGCTGAGGTCATCGGTCCCTAAGCTTACACACTACATCATCTAACTTAAACTAACTTACACTAAGGACGACACACACGCCCATCCCAGAGGGAGGACTCGAACCTCCGACGGGGCCAGCCGCGCAGACCGCGCAGCGAACGGTGGAAAGTATCAACACCAAGCCATCAGACGTGACGAAAAGGGAGATCCGAGTTCGAATCTCAGTCCAGCACTGATATTTTCCACATCTCATGCCGAAATAAAATAAGAATCAGCTGCCCAGTGATCTTGCACGATGAGTGGCACATTCATCAAAAAACACTCTCGCGTAAGAAAGCTCACTGGTGACTGACTTGCAATCTGGCATGATTAGGCCTCCGTCATGGCCCAACCTATAAGGACTCTCGCGCAACAAGTAGCAAAGTGACGTCTCTTACGTCCGTTTGCAACCACAGTGCAACACTACATTTTTCAAATAACGTCATCAGAGGTGAAGATGTGCTGTTTGTACTTCTTAAATTGATTGCCTTATCTGAGAACCTAGCCCCGACCATCACAAGAATCATTCCAAATGAACACCCGTCTGCACAGAGCATTGGTTCATGACTGTGTCGTAATGAAGGCCTTTGCACACTAATGGAAAATTCCGATTCCGTGGAGATCGATTACAACCTCTTGGAAACATTTCTTTGTTGGTCCATATCGACATTCACTGGCCACCTTGGCTACCTAAGGCGTGCTCCTGACTTGGTTCTGTTATCGCCGAAATAAAATCACGTTAAGAGGCAGCTGCACGAACGGGCAACACGGTATAGTGCGCAGATTTCTGCAGGATGTGTCTCTCCACTCGCGATTCTACGCTCATAGTATTTCGGGTCTATTCACAAATTTGTGTAAACCCTAAGGCCAGATATCGAACATACTCTCATTTTTGGATTTCGTCTCGCATAATTGCATTCCTGCAGCATTTTATGGGGAGAGTACTTAAGTATGTAAGCAACCACGGTAGATTATACCTAAAAACTGCACAAGTTTCTGTCAAAACTTAAATCGCGTTTGCAGGTGTTAGTAACATAATAATTGTTTGGATGAAAACGTGCACTTTTGAAATGCAGCAAACAGCTGAAACTAGCCAATAATGTGGATTTCAATAAATAAATTCACTGCCTCAGCGAGGATGCTTAGTAAAAGCCAAATTTCTTCAGCAAACCGACAAAAATAACTATTGTTCTGCAAGGCGATTAAGGCCCGACTGTCAGGAAGGTGGAAATAAAACAAAATCTGAAACTAATAACATATTTTAGTCTACTGTACTCTCATCGGTGTATTTTACTTCGCTTGATAGCTCCCGGCCACGGAAATCAATTTTGTTTTCGTTTGACGTGAGAGCAATAAACGAAGAGGAGACAGCAAAATCACTAAACGTAAACGCAGGTAACGTGGAGATCAGCCACCTCCCCACCATAACTCACAAGGAGACGGCACGACCACGGGGTCGGAGATTTGTCCGAAATGTTGCATGGACCCCTAACACCACACGTGGTTAAAATATTAGGACGCACTACTCGGAAAATCCCGTGAAAAATCGATCCAAAGTTTCTCAGGTGCCTTATGAGTATAAAATGTTGGTCCAGTGTCGATCCGCCATTTGGCCTAGTCATTGTGGTATTATTTTGTGAATAGGAAATTTTCTACGAACTCCAGTCTACATTCCATTCATCTGGCTGATTCCCCTTCGTGTACCACTTGCAACCTGATTGACAGAGATGAACATCAATTTGTCTGTGGAAATGCAGATAATATATGGTTGTCAATCAGAAAAAAATTAGCAACTATGCAGAGAAAACTGCCGTATTTGATAACGCCAACGTGCCTTTTATACCCGGAAAAAGAATTATACCCCACCTCAAAGAAAAATGCCGTCAACTGGTTGAAGGGACACGCGGTATTTTACTTGCTGTCCAGTAAATAAAGGAGCAGAGGAGATTTTTGGACGTACATCTCCGACCAGCATCACAAGCTACTACGCATAAATAATTACTGTGATACATACGCCAACTTCCTCAGAAGAAGCGTCATGTGAACTCCATTTTCGATTATGCGATTCAGAACATGAAGAAACCAGACAATTTGATCTTTGAAAAACCAAATACGATCAAGTGACGAACATCACTATCTGGTTTAGGCCTTGATTTCTTCTAAAATGTCAAGGAACCTGTAATTAATTTTCGTTTGTTTAATTACTTTTAAATGTTAGTTGAAAATAATGTACTACTGTGGAATGTTATGACCAATTTAAAAAAATGGTTAGGGCTGGGACTCTTATGCCAGAAGCCTTGGGTTCTTTTTCTTCTGATTCATTTTCTTTTGTTATTCCACCAATTATTCAAAAAGTTTCTCAAACTGACATTATTTTAGCTCAGGAATGTGAAGTTTTTCATTCACTGAAAAATATTCGTGCTCGTTGTTCTATTTCGTTTCATGGGGTTTCAAGGTTTAGAGGGGCTTTGTAAGGGTCCCCTTGGGATTATAACGGCCATCTGCGCATAGGACTGTGCGCGAGCCGCGAGAAGTAAACGGCAGTTTGTTTTTCGACTTCGTCGTGAACAGACATGCCCGTTTCAAATTTCGACGTGTTATTCCGATCCGAGGTTGAACACGTCGACTGAAGAAGTTGCTGGCTCATCTGGAAAGGAGAAGAAATTCCTGAAGAATCCGTTCATAGTGATCCATCAAAATTACGATTGAAGGGCGCAGTGCTGTATTATGAAAAGCTGTTGACGGAAAATATTTTAATTGCATCGACATCTTCGGAAGAAATCTCTCACGATGCTATGTTATTGGCCGGACAACTTTATAATAATACACTGGAACTTTTGGGTGCAAAAACATTCGTAACTGAAGAGGAATTAATTCACGCTCATGAGGATTGTGAAGAATGTGAGGAGAAGGACGAACAGTTCGAAGTGGCACAAAATGATTCGTCTCCAGACGAATATAAACCGTCACCGAAAAGATTTAAAAGTGATATGATTCCCATTGCCTACAAAGTCGTGAATATTGCTAAAGCGCACCTCAGTGGCCCTTGGTGACGTTGAAAAAAAAAAAAGGATGCCGCCAATTGAAGAGAAAAGAATATCATTCACAGTGGGAGAGATATTTAAAGTGGTGGTACGCGAATGGATAAATTTGAGGCGATAGGTTCGTGGACCTACGACCTTTTTGTGGAAGCAAGACAGCAATATCAGCAAGTTGCGACAAGAAATTTACAGCAATGGACATTGGCTGCGGCTGCACAATTCGTCGGATTTCAAATTCAAGGCGTGTGATCGATAGGCCACGGCATTTAAACAGAAGCACAGAATTTCACAACGCAAGCTCACGAAACTGGTTTCGAAAAAAGAGGTGGCGTCAATGGAGGGCATCCAGGCGTCTGCGGAGGCCTTTCGTCGGCAGACGTGCCGGTTAATCCCTCAATACCACGACGAGGATTATGCGATACATACTGACCAAACAGGTAAATACATGTTTTCTGCGTACAAAATGTTTTTACCGATGTAAAATATATCAATTCAAATTTAAGTATAGAAAAAATATTTACATAAACATTCGAATATTGTTTAATATTAAAAATACTATTGTTTTAGGATACCAATATCAATCTCACTGAAAAAGTAAGTAAAACAGTTTTCGTAAAAAAGTCGGATTTGAATAAAGTGACGCATTCGTACACCGCACAATATTCAATAACATTATCCGGAAAACTGCTCCCACATGTCTTCATATGCTTACAAGAAGCGACCGGTCATTTCGGACCTCGTATTCACTAATTAATAGATGGCTATGGCAATACTTATACGAACGTCATCGTAACATCATCGCAGTCCGGAAAAGGAACGACAGTTTTATACATGGATTTTCTCCGCAAATGTTTAAAATCTTTCGTCGGAGAGAGTAAATATTTACTTCTCATTGACTCTTGGGGAGGTCAAACGATTCCGGAGACATATGATGCAATTTTTCAAGATGATGCAAATGTGCCAACTTGGTCTCTAAAAGTCATACCTCAAAAATGCACTTCTTTGGTACAACCTTGTGATGTTTACTTTTACAGGCAAGTTAAAAATTTCGTAAAGCGCTTGCAAAATTGCAGCGCATTGTAACAGGAGAATCGTGAAATTAATTCCAGGGAAGATTGCATCAAAATTCATTCTACAATTCTCCATCAATCATCGTCACCAATATTCCGAGACATGATTCAGTATGACTGGTTTGCCTCAAAATTATCAGAAACTAGCAGCATTTTCGTAAATGTTAATGGGGCATGTTTTTGTACAGATTTATTGCAAACGCCAGTTTTCATTTGTTGCGCAAGATGTCGCAAAAGTTGCTTTGTTTTTACGATAATTACCACTGCGGTTCTAGTTTATAATTATTATATGTATAAAAATTGAATGTTTCCCAATCGACTTTGTTATTCTGATTAAAAAACCAATGTTTCTCCTCATATACTTTACAATGGAAAATGGAAAACCCACTGCCATGATTTCTGTTGTTGGGCAAAAAGAAAGAAATGACATAAATGAGGTGACATAATTGCAGTCATACATTACAGTGTTCAAAGAATGAGTCTTTAGCAGTAGCACAAATCCGCACCTTCACTGTCACCTTCAACCGGTGGCAGTTCAGCACGCACATTTTCCTCTTCTGCAGCCTGAGGTTCCTCCTCATCATTTCCCGGACCCAAATTAATCATTCAGTAAATCCTTGACGAGTGTTCCTTCCAGGGTAAATTACGTGGACAGCGGAGCAGTCCCGAACAGCGACATCGCAAAATCCTTCATTGGCTTTTATGTTTGTCAGTTCCAGCCTTCTAAACGCATCCTTGGGGAGTTCAAGATCTTCCTTTATATCAGACACCAGATGTTTGTCGCCATATTCTTGTATCTGATTTATTTTTCATGTGCGACTTGCAGGTGAGTTTAGGGCCGGGAACGTGAACCCAACCCATTCCCTCTCTACTAGGAATCCAGTTCCTAACCAATACCCATTCTATTGAAGACAATTCGGAGCATGTTACCATACTTCTTATTGTGATTCTGATATTTAAGTATTTTCTCGAATTCATTTTCCATATTTTCATGTTTCCGTCTTTCAGCTAAAATCGCCTTTACTGTAACTTTTTTGGAGTTTAAAAGCCTTTTGCTGGGATAACTTAGTTCAATATTATACTCCCGAATGTGTTTTAGCTTAAAACTTATTTTTTGTATATTTATCGGCGGCTCTACACTTTCTGGCCTGACAATGTCGTATAGTTTTGCTGTAGTGCACCCTGGATCGTTACACATTATGCCCCATGTTCGTTTAACATACAATGCCATCGCTTTACACTTTATGTCAGACCAATTCCTCCATTGCTTGGATCCAAAACAGCTGTCTTCACCGGCACTCGAAACAATTCCCCTTTCCACAAGAACTCTGCTAAGGTGGACATGATCGCCTTCTCCACCATTGATGGAATGGGGAGAACCTGTGCTATGCAGTAGGCCTTGGATAAAATATACGTGTTGATAAACAGTATTCTCTGGAACTGGTCTATGCTACGTTGACAGTTTTCAATCAAAGCTCCCTTGATTTTTCTTGCCACCTCCCGCCAACTTATTGCTATCATTTTTAAAAGGGGAGTTATCAATGCTATTCCAAGAGCTTTGCGTTCATTAACATGGTTCACCCACTCAATGCGCAAGTTAGCAAGCCGCTTTACGTATAGAAATTTACTTTTGTTTTAATTTACCCTCGCACCTGATGCGGAACAGTATTTTGCGAGTACCATCTCTTGTCGCGTCACATCTGTTTGGTCTCTGATGATTACGCCCACATCGCCAGCGTAAGCGCCTACCACGGTCTTTGTTCCTTGAATGGTAATGCCTGTCAGCCTGTGCTGTGGCTGTCTCAGGAAAGGTTACAGCGGTATAACGAACAGGAGCATGGATAAGGGGCTGCCTTGGGTAACACCCCTTTTTATATGTCAATTTGTTTTGTCAGTTGACAGTTAACGGAGATTTGTGCAGTAACACCCATTGTCACGTTCTCGAGGATGTCGATGGTTTTTGGCAGGAAGTTCATTCGACGCATTGTCTCTATCAGGCATTTGTGATTAATTTGATCAAATGCCTTATGGACGTCTATGAAAAGCAGTCCACATTTTATGTTACTTGCCTGCGCTAGCGCAATGACATCGAGATACAAAGCCGCAGTTTGTGAAATCGTCCTTCTGAAAGCACAAGTCTGCTGTTGGCCTATGATGTCAGCGGTGCATGGTGTAAAGCGCTTGTTAATTACTCGAGCTATAATTTTATAATCCGAATTTAAAAGCGAAATCGGCCGTAGGTTGTTTATTTTTTTGCAGCCTCTGTTCTTCGGGATCAACACGATTTTGCATTGTTTGAACTGTGCAGGTACTGGCTTCACCTGTAAGACTTCATTGACAATTTCGGCGAACTTTTCTCCTATTAGGCTCCAAAATCGTTTATAGAATTCAATGGGCAGTCTGTCAGATCCTGGAGATTTCCTAGCGGGGGAGCTGCACACGATTTCTAATACATCTTCCTTGGTGATGTCCGAAGAAATGTTCTCACCATCATCATCTCGCGATATTCGTGGAAGATATGCACCAAAGAGCTCATCGTATTCTCCTTCGCTTGTGTTTCCCCTGACGCATACATACGTTCATAACACGCTGAGATCTCTCTAATTATTTCCTTCTGGCTGGTGATTATGGTACCATCATCGATCTGAAGTTCATCCACGAAACTTCTTCTATTCTTGGCGTGTCTGACAAGATGGTACAATGCAGCAGTCTCATCTTCAGTGACTGATTTTACTTTGGATTTCATTTCAAGTCCCTCCAGTTTCTTACGTTTCAGACTTGATAATTTTGCTTTTATTTGCTTGATGTCTTTTAATCTTGTAGGAATTGCATCTGTCTGATCGTAGAGTTCCCTTAGCACGCTATAGTAGAATTCTACAGTCTGTTTCCTTTCTGTGGACATATCTATACTGAAAGATATTAAAACTTTCCTTAGCTTCGGTTTCGCTCGTTGGGTCCACCATTCTATCACACTTGGAAAGTTGTTCAGTGAATGGAGACATTTCCCAAGCTCTGGTTAGGGCATCTTCTAAGTAGTCTTCTGATAATAACGAAATATTTAGATTCCACTGGCTTCTTACTCTTCTGGTAGATTGTGGTGTTAAATTTACGCAGGTCAACAACGCACTGTGATCGGAAAAACTAACGGGAACAGTTTGTTTTCAGTACTTTATCTGCTAAATTTTCCGATACGTAAATTCTGTCCATTCTACTACATGAATTCGCAACAATGAGTGAAGTTCACCATTGTTGGTTATTTTATTTCCCACGCATATTTTAAATCAACAACGAGACGTCTCAAGTCTCGTGAGTAATTGAAGTTGGGGATTTGATCCTTTCGACTCAATACACAATTAAAATTTTCCCCTATTAAGTTGGATGGGGTTTTTCCTAAGTAAAGAAATTACACTTTCACTAAAGAATGTGGCTCTTGCAGCTTTATTACTGCTGCCAGAAGGAGCATATAAACTGACTATAGTAACTCCTGCTACGTTTATCCCAATACCTCACCCCGATTCTAATTTATCAACGTTATGTACGGGGATGCCTTCTCTAACTAAAATGGCCGTGCAACACTCGTTTCAGTGGAATTATTGTGAAAATCGACGTAATTGGACAAATTTAATTGTGGGAATACCACTTCCTGTAGGAGAGCAATATCCGTCGCTGACTCATACAGAAACTGTTTCAGAGCAGCTATTTTAACATCCGACTGTATCCTATTAATATTTAACGTGGTAATCGTATATGCCCCCCCATGAACCATGGACCTTGCTGTTGGTGGGGAGGCTTGTGTGCCTCAGCGATACAGATGGCCGCACCATAGGTGCAGCCACAACAGAGGGGTATCTGTCGAGAGGCCAGACAAACATGTGGTTCCTGAAGAGGGGCAGCAGCCTTTTCAGTAGTTGCAGGGGCAACAGTCTGGATGATTGACTGATCTGGCCTTGCAACATTAACCAAAACGGCCTTGCTGTGCTGGTACTGCGAACGGCTGAAAGCAAGGGGAAACTACAGCCGTAATTTTTCCCGAGGACATGCAGCTTTACTGTATGATTAAATGATGATGGCGTCCTCTTGGGTAAAATATTCCGGAGGTAAAATAGTCCCCCATTCGGATCTCCGGGCTGGGACTACTCAAGAGGACGTCGTTATCAGGAGAAAGAAAACTGGCATTCTACGGATCGGAGCGTGGAATGTCAGATCCCTTAATCGGGCAGGTAGGTTAGAAAATTTAAAAAGGGAAATGGATAGGTTAAAGTTAGATATAGTGGGAATTAGTGAAGTTCGGTGGCAGGAGGAACAAGACTTTTGGTCAGGTGATTACAGGGTTATAAATACAAAATCAAATAGGGGTAATGCAGGAGTAGGTTTAATAATGAATAAAAAAAATAGGAGTGCGGGTTAGCTACTACAAACAGCATAGTGAACGCATTATTGTGGCCAAGATAGACACAAAGCGCATGCCTACTACAGTAGTACAAGTTTATATGCCAACTAGCTCTGCAGATGAAGAAGCTATTGATGAAATGTATGACGAGATAAAAGAAATTATTCAGGTAGTGAAGGGAGACGAAAATTTAATAGTCATGGGTGACTGGAATTCGTCAGTAAGAAAAGGGAGAGAAGGAAACATAGTAGGTGAATATGGATTGGGGGGAAGAAATGAAAGAGGAAGCCGCCTTGTAGAATTTTGCACAGAGCATAACTTAATCATAGTTAACACTTGGTTCAAGAATCATGAAAGAAGGTTGTATACCTGGAAGAATCCTGGAGATACTAAAAGGTATCAGATAGATTACATAATGGTAAGACAGAGATTTAGGAACCAGGTTTTAAATTGTAAGACATTTCCAGGGGCAGATGTAGATTCTGACCACAATCTATTGGTTATGAACTGCAGATTGAAACTGAAGAAACTGCAAAAAGGCGGGAATTCAAGGAGATGGGATCTGGATAAACTGAAAGAACCAGAGGTTGTACAGAGTTTCAGGGAGAGCATAAGGGAACAATTGACAGGAATGGGGGAAAGAAATACAGTAGAAGAAGAATGAGTAGCTCTGAGGGATGAAGTAGTGAAGGCAGCAGGCGATCAAGTAGGTAAAAAGACGAGGACTAATAGAAATCCTTGGGTAACAGAAGAAATATTGAATTTAATTGATGAAAGGAGAAAATATAAAAATGCAGTAAATGAAGCAGGCAAAAAGGAATACAAACGTCTCTAAAATGAGATCGACAGGAAGTGCAAAATGGCTAAGCAGGGATGGCTAGAGGACAAATGTAAGGATGTAGAGGCTTGTCTCACTAGGGGTAAGATAGATACTGCCTACAGGAAAATTAAAGAGACTTTTGGAGAGAAGAGAAGCACTTGTATGAATATCAAGAGCTCAGATGGCAACACAGTTCTAAGCAAAGAAGGGAAGGCAGGAAGGTGGAAGGAGTATATAGAGGGTTTATACAAGGGCGATGTACTTGAGGACAATATTATGGAAATGGAAGCGGATATAGATGAAGATGAAATGGGAGATAAGATACTGCGTGAAGAGTTTGACAGAGCACTGAAAGACCTGAGTCGAAACAAGGCCCCGGGAGTAGACAACATTCCATTAGAACTACTGATGGCCTTGGGAGAGCCAGTCATGACAAAACTCTACCATCTGGTGAGAAAGATGTATGAGACAGGCGAAATACCCACAGACTTCAAGAAGAATATAATAATTCCAATCCCAAAGAAAGCAGGTATTGACAGATGTGAAAATTACCGAACTATCAGTTTAATAAGTCACAGCTGCAAAATACTAACGCGAATTCTTTACAGACGAATGGAAAAACTGGTAGAAGCGGACCTCGGGGAAGATCAGTTTGGATTCCGTAGAAATGTTGGAACACGTGAGGCAATACTAACCTTGCGACTTATCTTAGAAGAAAGATTAAGAACAGGCAAACCTACGTTTCTAGCATTTGTAGACTTAGAGAAAGCTTTTGACAACGTTAACTGGAATACTCTCTTTCAAATTCTGAAGGTGGCAGGGGTAAAATACAGGGAGCGAAAGGCTATTTACAATTTGTACAGAAACCAGATAGCAGTTATAATAGTCGAGGGGCATGAAAGGGAAGCAGTGGTTGGGAAAGGAGTGAGACAGGGTTGTAGCCTCTCCCCGATGTTATTCAATCTGTATATTGAGCAAGCAGTAAAGGAAACAAAAGAAAAATTCGGAGTAGGTATTAAAATCCATGGAGAAGAAGTAAAAACTTTGAGGTTCGCCGATGACATTGTAATTCTGTCATAGACAGCAAAGGACTTGGAAGAGCAGTTGAACGGAATGGATGGTGTCTTGAAGGGAGGATATAAGATGAACATCAACAAAAGCAAAACGAGGATAATGGAATGTAGTCAAATTAAATCGGGTGATGCTGAGGGGATTAGATTAGGAGATGAGACACTTAAAGTAGTAAAGGAGTATTGCTATTTAGGGAGTAAAATAACTGATGATGGTCGTAGTAGAGAGGATATCAAATGTAGACTGGCAATGGCAAGGAAATCGTTTCTGAAGAAGAGAAATTTGTTAACATCGAGTATAGATTTAAGTGTCAGGAAGTCGTTTCTGAAAGTATTTGTATGGAGTGTAGCCATGTATGGAAGTGAAACATGGACGATAACCAGTTTGGACAAGATGAGAATAGAAGCTTTCGAAATGTGGTGCTACAGAAGAATGCTGAAGATAAGGTGGGTAGATCACGTAACTAATGAGGAGGTACTGAATAGGATTGGGGAGAAGAGAAGTTTGTGGCACAACTTGACCAGAAGAAGGGATCGGTTGGTAGGACATGTTTTGAGGCATCAAGGGATCACAAATTTAGCATTGGAGGGCAGCGTGGAGGGTAAAAATCGTAGAGGGAGACCAAGAGATCAATACACTAAGCAGATTCAGAAGGATGTAGGTTGCAGTAGGTACTGGGAGATGAAGAAGCTTGCACAGGATAGAGTAGCATGGAGAGCTGCATCAAACCAGTCTCAGGACTGAAGACCACAACAACAAACAATCGTATATGACTAACATAGGGGAGTGACCTTTTTTCCCGCTAGTCTATCATTTGATGCCACTCCATGCCGGATACTTTCTGAGAATCTGACTGGAGACCACCGTCCCGGTTTGCATTAGAACCTTTCATTTTACTTTTCTTGCGATTTGCATTGACTCTGGCCTTCACCGAATGTCTGCTCCGCCCACCCCCTGAGTAGTTTTCCACTGAGGGCGGTGTCGGTGGATCTGGGGGACAGTCGTGTGCCACCATCTCGTCTCGTCTGCCAAAGGCGGCGCATCCGCAGTTTGGAAACTTTCTTCCAACGCCCCGTCACTTCTATGATCGCTTTCGTTTGCTGTTTGTGTGTTATTGCTGTAAAACTCCACTTCTTAGTCTTGGGATTTGGGTTGTGACGTCGCCTGTTGTTGACAATCACTCGCTACCTCGTCACGTTTGCTTTCACTTGCATCTGCGAGTGAATCTGTCTGCGTTGGTTGACGTACGGGTACTGCAGCGCGGGGCTGTGGCGTCACCAAGGCGAGCGCATTGCCATCTACTGGCGCGCCCAGCGCTACAGAATGGGACTGTAGTGTCACTTTGACCTGTTCGGGTGATGGTGGCGGATTCGATTTGTCTATTGATGCACTTGACTCAAGAGTTTGAATCTATGCTGACAATATTGTCTGAAATCTGTGCTACTGCCGTTACAAGTTCGACGTCTCTTGTTAGTGGCTATACTACTTTTTCCAGCCGGATTGCCTGCAGTGTCTTTCCTGAGTAAAGGTGGAAATGCTTCAAGAGTATTTTGTGGTATGTCGTCCACATTTCCCGTAATGCTAGAAAGGTCACCACCCGTCATTGATTTTCGGTCACAAGATCAGCCAGTGATAACCTTTCAGGCTGTTGTAAATTATTCTGCAATACAAACACTTTTTTTGGACAGTTTTGCCGGAGATGCTCACTTTCATATGTGACACTTCAAAGTCTGTCCATTGTATATAAGGTGCGCTTTGTAGCAACAGACCAAAATATGAGATGGAATGTTTAGTTTGACATGCATATCGACAGAACAAACGCCACTAAAGCATCGCAATCTATGCTGGCTGGACCATCGTTCATTACAAATTTGCCTGATGTCACCATATTTAGATAATATTTTAAGTAGCAGTTTTCTACCTCAGGTGGGAAATTAAATTCTCTGACTTGTTTATAATCAACATCAGCATTTGAAATGGTAACTCTACTCACCGAATTATCGCGATGGCGGTATTCAGCTTTTCCTTCAAATTTCTGCAAAATCCGTTCCAGCACCAACGAGGAAAGCACCTTCACAAAAAAGCAGTATTGCTCCAAGTTATAATAAGCAGTGTGCATCTGATCCGAAGTAAGGCCAATAACGTCAACGATCCAGTCATGAGTTTCCAGTTAACTTGGCTGAACATTACGGGCTGCTTTGTCAAATCCAAATCTTAGGGTAAGCTTTCTGGGAAACGTGGTTGCCATGTCAGCAGTTAACAGCTCGCGAAAACAAGGAAACTAAAATGCTGCATCACCAGAATCAGTTTTACACAACACTGTAACGCAGAGACTGAATGTAAAGTCGTAAAACCCAAAGAGAAGCGCCACAGCGCGTCCGGTCAGGGCGGCCGCAAAAGCCGCTATTCTGGTCCCAGACAAACGAAACTTTTGTGTAATTGCTTGTCGAAAGGCTATGAACGATAATGGACACCGCCCAAAGCACAACTGTCCGTAATACAAATATATTTTTTTTTATTATTTAGCAGTGCGAACCAAACTGCGATCTCTGTTTACGTTGCTAAGCAGAGATACGATCTACGATACAGGGGTTCACTGATTTCACTTTGAGTACTAAAAACTCAGCGGAATTGCCCATTGCTCTGCTTCTTTCGATGCGCTGTATTTACATTTGACTTTTTTTCCTGGAAGGGTAATCGGAAGTTTGCGTCAATGACAGAGTTACCGCCACAATCTTATCTTTACGGATACAGACTAACATCGAATTTACTTGCGTTATTGCAGAGCCTGTGGTATTCCGAATTACGATGCAAAGTTCCTGTGCACCTCCGAAGGAACGGGCAAAGCGGTGACTACAGGTGCTATGAAAGACGAGAAACGTTTCCGCAGTCGCGAATATGGACAACCATCAGATGTGGTACAAGCAAGACTGCAACATACCCAGTCCCGTTTACCCCTGGTGTCCGAAACCTTAACAGAGAAGTACTGAGAAATGGCACGTGGAAAAGCAGAGGACTCACCTCAGCGTGAGTGGCGGATTGCAACGCATTTGCTTCGCTCGAGGCGGAGGGCAAATGTGGAGGCTGGCCGGCTGGCCTCGCCCGTTCGTCCTGTCAGTGGGCAGGTGGCCGCTCCTTCAGCAGGGCCCGAGCAGCCACACGGGGGCAAAGGCTTGCTCGTTATTGGGAGCTCCAGCGTTAAGCGGGTAATGGAGCCCCTTAGGGAAGCAGCGTACAGGGCTGCAAAGAATTCCAACGTGCACTCTGTCTGCCGGGGGGCCTCATCCGAGATGTGGAGGCGGCCTTGCCTGCGGCTAACGAGCATACAGGGCGCAGTTTCCTGCAAGTAATTGCTCACGTTGGCACCAATGATGCCTGTCGCTAGGGTTCTGAGACGATCCTCAGTTCGTACGGGCGGCTGGCGGATTTGGTGATGACCGCTGGCCTCGCACGCGGGGTGCAAGCAGAGCTCTCTACTTGCAGCATCGTTCCCAGAGTAGATTGAGGTCCATTTGTTTGGAACCGAGTGGAGGGTCTCAACCAGAGGCTTCGTCGACTCTGTGGCGGTCTTGGCTGCAGACTTCCACTATTGGGTGGAGAATTTTAGGACGCCCCTAGATAGGTCAGGGGTACACTACACAAAGGAAGCGGCTACTCGGGTAGCAGAGTACTTGTGGCATGCACATTGGTTTTTTTTTAGGCTAGGCAGTAGTGCGAGGTGTCCTAATCAAAACTCACCAGTTGATGTGCAGGCAGAGAAATCAGGACGCGCTCTGTATAAAGACACTTCAGCTATCAAGATATTAGCAGTAAATTTCCAGTGTGTTCGGAATAAAGTTCCTGAATTTACTGCCCACCAGGAAGCGTGTGGCGCACAAATTATTCTCGGAACTGAGGCCTGGCTGAACCCTGAGATAGGAAGTTCCAGGTTCCACCATGACAGTTCTAGAATCATTCAAAGGGAGTCTACATTCTGTATCGCAGAAGTACCCGGATCATGCTATATTAGTCGGAGACGACTTCAACCTACGTAGTATAGACTGGGATCTCTATGGATTCATTACAGGTGGTACAGACAAGCCGTCATGTGAATTACTTTTGAACACATTATCCGAAAACTGTCTTGAGCAGCTAAATCGACAGCCAACGCGTAATGGAAATATTTTAGATCTGGTAGCCACAAACAGACCAGACCTCATCGAAGGTGTCAGTGTTGAGACAGGGATTAGTGATCATGATGTTTTCATTACGACTAGGGTTACGAAAGTTAAAAAGTCGGTCAAGAAGGCCAGCAGAGTATTCTTACTAGAAAGAGCAGATAAGCAGTTGTTAGCATCCCACTTAGTAAATGAACCGACTTCATTGACTTCCGGTACGATGGACGTGGAAGTATTACGGGCAAATTTTGAACACATTGTAAATCATGTATTGGACAAGTATGTGACGAAAATGTGGGTTAAGCACGGAAAAGACCCACCGTGGTTTAACAGCGCAATTTGGAGAATGCTCAGGAAGCAAAGGCAGTTACACTCGCGGTACAAGAAAGATCGGGAGAAAGAGGTCAGGCAAAAGTTAGTAGAGAATCTTGCTGCTGTAAAAAGGTTGGTGCGCGAAGCATTCAACCACTACCACCGTCATACCTTAGCAAAAGATCTTGCTAAAAACCCAAGGAAATTCTGGTCTTACATAAAATCGGTAAGCGTGTCGAAGGCTTGCATCCACTTACTCACTCATCAGTCTGGCCTGACAACTGAAGACAGCAAAACGAAAGCTGAAATTTTAAATTTAGCATTTGAGAAATCTTTCACACAAGAGGATCGTACAAACATACCACCGTTTGAGTCTCGTACAGATTCCCATATGGAGGGCATAGTGATAGACATCCCTGGGGTTGTGAAGCAGCTGAATGAGTTGAAAATAAATAAATTGCCAGATCCTGATGGGATTCCAATTAGGTTTTACAGAGAGTACTCTACTGCATTGGCTCCTTACATAGTTTGCTTTTATCGCAAATCTCTTGCCCAACGTAAAGTCCCGGGCGACTGGAAAAAAGCGCAGGTGTCGCCTGTATATAAGAAGGGTAGGGCAGATCCTCAAAATTGCAGACCAATATCCTGAACGTCGGTTTATTGCAGGATTCATGAACATATTCTCAGTTCGAATATAATGAATTTCCTCGAGACAGATAAGTTGCTGTCCATGAATCAGCACGGCTTTAGAAAGCATTGCTCCTGCAAAACGCAACTTGCGCTTTTTTCACATGAAATCTTGCGAAACATGGATGAAGGGTATCATACGGATGCCATATTCCTTGACTTTGGGAAAGCATTTGTCTCGGTGCCCCACTGCAAACTCCTAACTAAGGTATGAGGATATGGGATTGGTTCCCAAGTATGTGAGTGGCTCGAAGACTTCTTAAATAATAGAACCCGGTACATTGCCCTCGATGGTGAGTGTTCATTGGAGGCGACGGTATCATCTGGAGTGCCTCAGGGAAATGTGGTAGGTCCGCTGTTGTTTTCTGTCTACATAAATGATCTTTTGGACAGGGTGGATAGCAATGTGTGGCTGTTTTCTGATGATGCTGTG